>NW_028263371.1:24190000-24790000 GCF_051168715.1 Poecilia mexicana
CCACCTAACCTTTGTGAAATATGCTGTCAGTTTTAAAGAAATTAAAGATGCCCAGGACTATGAAGCTAGCAGAGACAATATTACAGTAGCCTCTTCTGAAGATGACCAGCTGGTTGGTTTTGGCTCTCGGGCCAAGAGCACTTGGAAGGAAATTTGGGACGGAAGAGAAGATGGTTATGCTGCCTTCCTGGGACCAGGATGAAGAAGCTGCACCAGTACCTGCTCAAGAGACAACAATCCTCCTTCAGTCAAACCAACACACCATCCAGTGAACCAGATAAATCTCTGGGTGAGCAACTATGAATGTTGCATTAAAAATGTTAGGATGATAGGGCAAATACTGCCTTAATTTTTTTATTTTAATGCAATATTAAATATCTGTTTGTTGCAAAGGTAACACTATCTGGATACTAGTCACAACTTCCTTATCTGTTATCTTAAAATTATAATGAAACCACAGAAAAATAACAGAATGATAACACTTCTTTTCAGATTCTAGTCCAAGTGCAGCTTCAACCTCTGCACAGAGTCCTTTCCTTTGCAGACAGTGCTGAAGACGGTAAGAGCAGATTGCATCCAAAAAACGATTTATTTTTTTTACTCTGAGTAGTTTGATTTATTAAAAGCATTTCCACACTGTCTTTCAAATATTTTGTAAATAATGTGGCTACTATTTGGAACACATTCTACAAATTTGTAATTTGTTTATTTTTGCATTATTGGGAACCTAATTCCATGTGTTTTCATATTTTTATGACAGCTTCCTCAGCTAGCCACCCTTTGATGTGCCCTTGCTTCAACATGACCATGACATGAACAGCTGGAACTGTTCTCAGCATCAGAAATTGTGGATGAGGACAGAGCTGCAAGATCTTGGCCTGTGACCTGGGTCTCGTCCTGTGTGAAATGTTGGAAATGCAATTTCCCTCTGGCGTCAGCTTCCGCAGCCTGAGCTCATAGACACAGTGGCTGAACTCCTGTTTGAGCTTCACCCATTCTTTATTTGGAAACCTGAAAATTAAATCATGTCAAGGCTGAAAAATAACTAGAACCTCCCACATCTTCATGGATGTCCTCAACCACAAGTTGTTTCCGCTGGTGTGGGCCGACCTCAGGTGATTGTTGGGACTAGTGGGCAAATTACATCTTGTCCTCTAGACTTTGCTGTTAGACTTGTCAGAAGACCTGATTTGCTGACAGTCCTCGTTGGCTGGAGAAGCTGCCCAGAAGATTCACCAACCTCCTGCCTGCATTTCTTACTTACAAGAAGGCCATCTGTAAATCAGTCATGGATGAACTCAGACGCACTAGAAAATCACCTGCAGATATGGCCAAGCAAGTGAATGAGCTCATGCATCTCAAACATGAACGAGCTCATTTAGCTTATCTACAGGCCACTGAGAGCGTCTGGGATGCAGAGGCTGGGGTACAGGGACAGAGGACCATTGGGTAGTTCGTCAGGAAAAGCCACACGCCATATCCATTCAGCTCCTACGAAGATCCAAATGACTGGTGTGGTATCTCTGTGGCTGCCTTCTACCTCACAGACTGTTTGCTAGAGGAGTACAGACCTCAAGAGCCAGCTTCGTCAAGACTCCTCCAAGGGTCTTCAGGTCTGATCACACAAGGAAAGGTCACTCTAGCATCTGGACCCATGTCCAGCTATGCAATTATGAAGGAACACTGGTTAATCGTCTCCTGATATGTGAGAGATCCTTGGAACCAATGTACTAAGGAATGGCCAAGAGGTATGATGACACTGGAGAAGGCAGGTATTCACTGGGTGGAAAGGTACAAACAGCCATCTACTGCTTTTCAAACTGCAACAAATTCTGCTGTGGTTCACATGTGAGACACACACAGAAATTTTTTTTTTTTTTAGGGATTGCTATGATTCTTTCAAGGTCACAGACTGCATCTCTGGTGAGTCTTTAAACTGGGATGCCTGGAAAACAACCCCTTCCATTGTAGCTGCGGCTACTTCAGGACCCCTGACTAATACTTGTACCTCAAGGTCGTGCTATAATCCAAACATTGTAGTGAAGCTGGACTTGTTCCACTGTTTGCAGAGCTTTTCAAGGGAGTGCACAATGGAACATCACCTTCTTCTCAGCACTTTCTGCCAGCTCCTCTCTGCCGCTTTCTCTGTGGTGGATCAGGAGGATCTGAAGAAGCTCAAGGAGGCCCATGTATCCTGTGGTATTGTGCCACCCAATCCAACCAAGCAACATATCTGGGAGCACTGCAGGACCAAAATACCACTGCCCATAGAGCCACTAGACAGAGTGGAGAGAGTTATGAAACATTTTCACCTGGTCAAGGGTCCCAGCGACCATCAGATTAATTGAAATTCCATTTTACAAAGCTGCCGAGATCGATAAACGCAGGTATGCCGCTCAGACGTTGAGTGACAGTTGGATATTTTATTAATGTTGACATATCTGACCAAAGGTCTCCATCTGGATTCCGGTGCGAGGTACATCACAGCAGGAGAGTTGCCATTTCCATCAGGCCCAGTGGGTAACTGGAAATGTGGTCTCCACTAAGCTGTTCCAAGCAAAAGGGATGACAGGAGTAGTATGTTGGAACTACTAAAGACAGGTGCACATAAACCTTCATTAAAAACTGGCATCAAAGACATTACCAGTCTAAAGGGTCCAAGATAATGTAGTGCTGACCACTCTGGAGAAAACAGGCTCAAACTTTCCTGTCAGAGTTTTCTCACTAACTGCCTAACCAAAGCTAACTAAAACTCACCCCTAGTCTTCATGTGGCTTCCGGCGGGTCCTTATGCACCTTAAACCAATGGGCATGAAGAGCAACCTGCAAGCAGGCGACCCCACAAAATCCCACGGACGTACTCCCGAGACAGCTGTCCAAAGACAACTGACACTAACCAGTCCCCACAACACTAGCAAAAGAAAAAAACTGACACAACCTAAAAAGGATGTGCCACTACAGCCTAACTGAGAAAACTCCCCACAAAGGAAACTTCTCCTAAAGTGGCAACACATACTTTACCTTGAGGCCCAAACAGAGTAGCCCGAAGAACAGATTCTCCCCTAATTCCAGCAAAACAATTTACTTAAACATAACCAAAACAAATCCAACAAAATACAAGAAGTGCTTGCTAAGGGCAAAGCATAAGCAGCTACTTGGTGTGAGGAGCTGCCAGGTTTTAATAGATTGGGAACATTGGCCCAGGTGCTCCCAGTCAAGACCTAACTGCAAGCCACACCCAATTTACCTGAGAAACAAAGATAGCTAATCACGGAATGAGAGGGGTCGTCACAACATTAAGTCACGTTTGTGTTCCTGGAAAACTGTTGACCTAATCACCATGATCATGGGTCAGAAGAAAGATAAGTTGCTCTGACATGCTTTAAGTACAAAAAACTTTTCACTGGAGAGTGTGGCCATGGGGGCAGGGCAAAGCCAGATTTCACAACTTTGCCATCCATTTAGCAATGTCAAGCAGTTGCCAAACGTTGCCAAACGCTGGGCAAAACCTGATAATGCAGAGCAGTAGAAAATCTCACTCAAACAGAAAAATTCATATACCACACTGAGGGTCGGTATTAGGGCACGATGACACCTCTTGACAAAATGTCTGATGTCTCCTCGTTAGTATAGTGGTGAGTATCCCCGCCTGTCACGCGGGAGACCGGGGTTCAATTCCCCGACGGGGAGAATATAGTTTTTTATTCTGCAACATAAACCCTGTGCTTGGGTGTAGGGTCTGGTGGTAACTCCTCGTTAGTATAGTGGTGAGCATCCCCTCTTTATATTACACATCTCATACAAGTAAACAAAACAGTATCTGCATTGGCCGGGAATCGAACCCGGGCCTCCCGCGTGGCAGGCGAGAATTCTACCACTGAACCACCAATGCGTACAAAAGTTTGCTCTTACCCTCGTACACACACATACACACACACACATACTTGTCCTTCCACTGAACTGGGAACTTGGTATTGACTTCCATTCAGAAAACAATATATTTTGGTAACTCGCAACTCCAAAACCCACACGTAACCTCTATGTTGCCCCAGCTGGACCCGAAAACACCGGGTGTAGGGTCTGTTTACAGCTCCTCGTTAGTTTAGTGGTGAGTATCCCCGCCTGTCACGTGGGAGACCGGGGTTCAATTCCCCGACGGGGAGGATGTACTGTTTTCTTCTGCAAAACACAGTCGCTGCTCTTCCTGTTTATATTACACATCTCATACAAGTAAACAAAAAAGAGTCTGCATTGGCCGGGAATCGAACCCAGGCCTCCCACGTGGCAGGCGAGAATTCTACCACTGAACCACCAATGCTTACATAACTGTCCCCCTGCCCTGTGTGTGTGTGTGTGTATGTTCCTCTACGTTGCCTCAGCTGGACCCGAGAACACCGGGTGGAGGGTCCCTTCGCAGCTCCTCGTTAGTATAGACTCCTCGAAGGTCATGTTGGGTGTTGATAGTCCATCTGCAGCGTATGTGTCAAACCTTTTTAGAGCAGTAAAAGTACCTAACGGGCCCCTGCTGAAAGAAGAAGTGAACGGAGGAGCCAGAAGTCTCATAACGAGACTTAGGCTGTCCGCAAGAAAGACACCTTTTGGTTTGTTTCTTCTTCTGCTGCTGCTGCTCTGATTGTTGACTCTGCTTTTGTAAAATTCCCTCCACTATTTTTTCTAGGGATTCAGCTGTAATGGGTGTTGCTGAAGCGGGAGCAGGTGGGTTGAAGACATCGGGCTGGATGGTGGTCACACGAACATTAGCTGGCTGATCCTCAGTTAATGAGTGCCACAGTTCCTGTGTGTCCAGTAGTTTCTCAGGGCTTGTATTCATTGCAGAACTGGTGTTAAGGAGCTTTGCCACATGTTTCACATACCCAGAGATGTGTCGCTTAGTAGTTGGATGAAACATGCTGTTAGGATCCGTGGCAGCCTGATGAACAATCTGAGCATACTCCTGATCTACCACTTTCAGGATGTCTTTTTCCCCATGGTGTTTCTGAAGCAAGCCATCTATTGCCTCTTTCATTTGTGGGGTCCACCGTGTGTGGTCTAACACAAATACACGTCCACCTGTCTTTATAGGTCCAGTGCGGGCACTTCTTGGTGAGGACCTCAGAGGAAGAGGATGTGAAGTCTCTGAAACACAATGAAGTAAGTAAAAATTATCAGTCTAAGGTATAAATTCCAAAATTTAATGCAGAAATGTATATACATAGCACTGTGTTTGCTCACCTTTTGGAGAAATTTGGAAAATTTCACAAGAGGAAGGACTAGAGGCCGGTCGGGAGGCTGATCCCTCAGCAGGTGGAGGAACAGTTACAGATGGAGGTTTTATTTCCTCAGTGTTGGGTGATGGCAGAGGAAGCTTTGGATGAGGTCCTTCTCCTCTTTTCAGAGTCTTGTGCTTGTCCCAGTCAAGAGGTACTGGCCGACACCCTGGTTCTTTGTACTCAAGTCCAAATCTTTCTCCAGTGTCCCTGTTTGAGATGTGAAGTGCAGGGTACTTTTCCTGGCCAGTGATTCTTTCTGACGATGTATTTAACTCAGCTATCAAAGCTGGATCAAATACAGCAGGAAGGACAACTCCAGGCTGCTTCAGGTCCACCAGTCTCTGGTAGTTCCATCGCACAACTCCTGTCATGCCCTGTGCTTGGAACAGCTCAGTGGAGACCACATTTCCAGTTACCCACTGAGCCTGATGGAAATGGTAGCCCTCTTGCTGAGACGTACCTCGCACAGGAATCCAGATGGGGACCTTAGCTCCTTCTCCTGGCACATGGTTGAGCTGAAGCGTCCCACCATCTCTGTACATTATTCCCTCAGACAGCTCAGGGTCACTCAAGCATCCTCTGAGAATATGTATTCGCTGAATGCGCCACGTCTTCAGCATAGAGAACTTGAACAGAGGGACGTCGTTAGGATCCTTGACCAGGTGAAAATGCTTCATGACTCTCTCCACTCTGTCCAGCAGCTCTGTGGGCGGTGGTATTTTGGTCCTGCAGTGCTCCCGGATGTGTTGTTTTGTTGGATTGGGAGGCACAATACCACAGGACACATAGGCCTCCTTCAGCTTCTTTAAATCCTCCTGATCTACTACAGAGAAAGCAGCAGAGAGGAGCTGACAGAAAGTGCTGAAAAGAGGGTGATGTTCTGATGTGCACTCCCTTGAAAAGCGCTGCAAACAGTGGAACAAGTCCAGCTTCACAACAATGTTTGAATTGTAGCATGACCTTGAGGCACAGGTATTTGTTAGGGGTCCTGAAGTAGCTGCAGACACGATGGAAGGGGTTGTTCTCCAGGCATCCCAGTTTAAATGCTCACCAGGGATGGATTCTTCGATCTTGAAAGAAGCACAGCAATCCCTAAAAAATATATGAAAGGATCTTTAACAATCAACGGAAAAATTAGTGAATAATTTCCCTAAAAAGAAAGAGAGAAAGAAAGAAGAGATTTGGTCTGAATTTGATATCCTAAATCTTTTGTTTTCTCCACAAGATGGTAGCAGCAAGCATAAACATTACATATTTTTTTTAAATAGTCATGATTTTTAATTTGTAATATTTCAATTTTTGATGTTGTCTTTCTGTATGTGTCTCTCAGGTGAACCACAACAGAATTTGCTACACTTTGAAAAGCAGTGAAAGCAGTGGATGGCTGTTCGTACCTGTCCACCCAGTGGAAGCCTGCCTTCTCCACTCCAGCATCATCGTACCTCTTGGCCATCCCCTGGTACATTGGTTCCAAGGATTTTTCTCTCTCTGACTGAACCATGACCCAGGAGACAATTAACCAGTGTTCATTCATAACTGCGTAGCTGGACATGGTTCCAGATGCTAAAGTGACCTTTCGTGCCACCTTCCTGGTGTGATCGGACCTGAAGACCTGCCCAAATGTGCCTTGGAGGAGTCTTGACAAAGCTGGCTCTTGACGTCTGTACTCCTCTAGCAAACAGTCTGTGAGGTAGAAAGCAGACACAGAGATGCCACACCAGCCATTTGGATCCTCATAGGAGCTGAACGGATATGGTGTGTGGCTTTTTCTGAAGAACTGCCCAATGGTTCTCTGTCCCTGTACCCCAGCCTCTGCATCCCAGACGCTCTCAATGGCCTGTAGATAAGCTAAATGAGCTCGTTCATGTTTGAGATGCATGAGCTCATTCACTTGCTTGGCCATATCTGCAGGTGATTTTCTAGTGCGTCTGAGTTCATCCATGACTGATTTACAGATGGCCTTCTTGTAAGTGAGAAATGCAGGCAGGAGGTTGGTGAATCTTCTGGGCAGCTTCTCCAGCCAACGAGGACTGTCAGCAAATCAGGTCTTCTGACAAGACTAACAGCAAAGTCTAGAGGACAGGATGTAATATTGCCCACCAGTCCCAACAATCACCCGAGGTCGGCCCACACCAGCAGAAACAACTTGTGGTCGAGGACATCCATGAAGACATGGTAGGTTGTAGTTGTTTTTCAGCCTTGACATGATTTAATTTTCAGGTTTCCAAATAAAGAATGGGTGAAGCTGAAAAAAGTTGGGCGACGGGAGCTCAGCCACTGTGTCTATGAGCTCAGGCTGCGGAGGATGACGCCAGAGGGAAATTGCATTTCCAACATTTCTCACAGGACGAGACCCAGGTCACAGGCCAAGATCTTGCAGCTCTGTCCTCATCCACAGTCTCTGATGCTGAGAACAGTTCCAGCTGTTCATGTCATGGTCATGTTGAAGCAAGGGCACATCAAAGGGTGGCTAGCTGAGGAAGCTGTCATAAAAATATGAAAACACATGGAATTAGGTTCCCAATAATGCAAAAATTAAAAACTAAATTACAAATTTGTAAAATGTGTTCCAAATAGTAGCCACATTATTTACAAAATATTTGAAAGAGTGTGGAAATGCTTTTATTAAATCAAACTACTCAGAGTAAAAAAAATAAATCATTTTTTGGATGCAATCTGTTCTTACCGTCAGATTAATACCGTCAGATTGGAAAGGAAAAGTCCTTTCCTTTTCTGCAAAGGAAAGGACTCTGTGCAGAGGTTGAAGCAGCACTTGGACTGGAATCTGAAAAGAAGTGTTTTCATTTTGTCATTTCTCTGTGGCTTCATTATAATTTTAAGATAACAGATAAAGTAGTTGTGAATAGTATCCAGATAGTGGTACCTATGCAACAAACAGATCTTTAAAGATGAGTTGAAACTAACCTTTAACCTCTGATTCTTTTGCACTTGTTGTTTCCTTCACCATAAATGACAGCTGTGATGGAAGGGCCACAGGCATCTTTTGTGTGATTGCCAGGACTGTAAATAGTCAGAAGAAAGTAAAAATAAAGTTTATTGCCTAAAGATATTTAAAAGTATAAGATTTCTATTCAAGAATATAATTTAAAACCCTTTACTGTCAGCTGTTGAGGATTCCGGTTCACCTGATGCGTCAGAAGGCCTGGATACCGTTGCAGTTGGTCCTAAATGAAGAGAATATATCAGTCACTGTGTAAATCACAACTGAACTCAACAGATGGCATTGGTGAAAACTCCAAAAGTTGTACTTTTATTCCTTCTGCTTATCAGACTTCTAAAAATATTTAGAAGGTAATTTCCAAATGTGGGAAACAAAACAGACTACAAATTGAACACTTGACTGTTATCTTTAGCAGGAGGAACAACAGCACTTAAATAAACATGCTGTTAGTAACAAATATTGCAAAATAAATAAATAAATAAATAAAAAAAGGTAAGCATGCAGAATTGAAATATATACTCACCAGCATCTCCATCAATTCATAGTCCTTTGACATGCAGAGTAACAGTCGCAAACAGCGATATTGTAACAGGAACTTGACCGGAACGTGGCCAGAACACAAGAACATGGTCAAGGCTCAGGGTTGGAGGGTTATTCATCGTATTAGAGAATAATACTCCAGTTCTGAAACCTCCGATTTTAAGAAAAACCTGTCTTTGCTCTTGAAGATGCTTTTGACACGGGGGTTCTCTCTGTGTCCGCTGACCCTGACACTGTGTACACAGAGACAAATGTGTGAGAGAAACTAAGTGCAAGCAGAACATATTTTAGAATTTCAGCAATCAAAACCATAGTCTGTTTACTGCTCAAGATTTTAGAGGGTGAGGTGTTTAGCATTGCAGCCTCCAATCCTTCGTCCTCCTCCATCACTATAAGAGACAAAAAATTAATTTTATACAAAAATTAAGGATCAATCTGGGTGGAATATTTAATTTTTAAGGCAATATTTGCCCTGTCATCTTAACACTTTTAATACACTATTCTTAACTGCTCACCCAGACATTTATCTGGTTCACTGGATGGTGTGTTGGTTTGACTGGAGGAGGACTGTTGTCTCTTGAGCAGGTACTGCTGCAGCTTCTGCATCCTGGTCCCATGAAGGCAGCTCTTCTTCAGTATGAAGTCAGCATAACCATCTTCTCTTCCGTCCCAAATTTCCTTCCAAGTGCTCTTGGCCCGAGAGCCAAAACCAACCAGCTGGTCATCTTTAGAAGAGGCTACTGTAATATTGTCTCTGCTGGCTTCATAGTCCAGGGCATCTTTAATCTCTTTAAAACTGAGAGCATATTTCACAAAGGTTAGGTGGTTTACTTTGCTAAGGCTCTCAGTGATGCAGATTCCAGCTTCCTCCTGCTTCTGAAGGTTTCTGATGAGGTACAAAGTGTAACCTGCATCATTTTCCAAGAGCCATCGGAAACACTTCCCTTTATACTTTCCAAATTGGAGGCTGTAATCTCCCAGGACCTCTGACACGTCTGTGACATCCCCTCCTCTTTCCCGGACCACAGTCAAAGCATTCTGCCGCACAACATCCTCTCTCTTAGGCTCAGACTTGTCCCACAGACTGGGATTATTTTTTATCTTCTTTGCCTCAGGAGAGGGATCCTGAAGAAGGAAGCCAAGAGGTCCCTTGCGGAAAACCACACTGAGTCTCCCTGGATAAAAAATGGTCTTCTGCATTTTGACCTGGTGTGGAGCAAAAAAGGATGGATCAGGTATTAAACAAAATACTTTAAAACCTTTGAATGTTATGATTAATACATTAGAGCTAATCAATGTAGAACAGTAAATTTTAATTAAATTCCATTTTTATATAAAATATAAATAAAACAAGGTTTTGTTGTGGAAAAAAAATATTTTATCTAGAGTCTGGAAAAGGCCTAATTAGAAATGTATTAAAACAAATACACCCAAAGTCAGGAGGGACAAAAGATATAATTTTTTATCTATGTTTTTATTTACTTCTACTGTAATCAGATCTCCATTTACGAGTATAATCTGATTTAAAAGAGACGTGTTTGATCATCTCACAAAATAAATTGACAGATTGAAATGGAATACATGATTTAGTAAAAATGCTGACTTTATCATCATCATACATGTTTGACATGATACGATAGTCCAACATACTGTACATACAGTAGCAATGACAATAGTTGCGGTTTGTTAGGCAGTGCCATAATATTTAAGACATCAGAATGATTTTAATTCAGCTTCAGTGTCAGGCACCGACACGTACACCAAATATAACATTAAATCAGAAGACGAATTATAAAACTAGATAACGCCAGACACCGTAGTAGTCTGAAGTAACGCTCCCGCTAGATGTAATACATTCGGCCGAAAAGACGCGATCATGACGAAAAACATGTTTTATATCCATCGGCATCACTTACCTAATAAAATGAAGAAGGATGGATGTGAAGATATCGCTTTTCTTTGATATTTTTCCTCTTCTCCACGTAACGCCGGAGAAAAATCTCAGTCGAAAAGCCGGAAAGTTGTCTTCTTCTGAATCCAAGCAAGGAGAGGGCTGTGTCACTCCCGGACATAAGATTGGACAGCGCCACCATGGCGTAGTGGTCAAAAATATATTGCATCCGTAGTGGTTTAGGACTACCATTGGAAATGAATGGGAAACGGTTTAGGGCCGTTTAGCTAAACAATTCTCAGCTGCCGCGTGGGAGACCGGGGTTCAATTCCCCGACGGGGAAAATACAGCTTTTTTTTTTTTTTTTTTCCTGCAACATACACCCTATGCTTGGGTGTAGGGTCTGGTGGTGACTCCTCGTTAGTATAGTGATGACTATCCCCTTTTTATATAAGACATCTCATACAAGTAAACAAAAAACAGAGTGCATTGGCCGGGAATCGAACCCGGGCCTCCCGCGTGGCAGGCGAGAATTCTACCACTGAACCACCAATGCTTACAGAAATTTGCTCCTACCCTCACACACACATGCACACACACGTTCTTCCACTGAACTGGGGACTTGGTATTGACTTCCAAACGTTTCGGTTACTGCATTCATGCCTACCCATAACCAAGGGGATCCACTATATTAGGACTGGGCTTTGGTCTCTATGACGCCCATCACTCTTCAGAAAACAATGTATTGTGGTAACTAGCAACTCCAAAACCCACACATAACCTCTAGGTTGCCTCAGTTGGACCCGAGAACACCGGGTGTAGGGTCTCTTCGCAGCTCCTCGTTAGTATAGTGGTGAGTATCCCCGCCTGTCACGCGGGAGACCGGGGTTCAATTCCCCGACGGGGAGGATGTACTGTTTTCTTCTGCAACATACAGTTGCTGCTCTTCATTTTATAAAAGACCCCTCATACAAGTCAGCAAAAAAGGGTCTGCATTGGCCGGGAATCGAACCCGGGCCTCCCGCGTGGCAGGCGAGAATTCTACCACTGAACCACCAATGCCTAGCTGAGTGTTTTTCTTCTCCCTCTCACACAGACACATTCATCCTTGTACTGCCACCAAGAAGAGCTTCTTGTCAACTGTCTTTAATTTTTCTTACTGAATCCAAGCCTAACCCAGATATTTTCTCTAATCCTGACTATTACTGGTCTCGATTGTGGTAGGAGTTATTCCCTCCATCATTGGGTGCTGCTTTATTTCACTTCACCTGCATATCCTACTGGTATGCAGGATATGCTGTAGTAGGTCACCAGTGCATGGTGGCCTTGCCTCTGGCACACTTAGAAATGTGTAGGAATTGTTTGAGAAAGCTAAAAGGTGGCAGTGCTGGATATCCTACAATCATAAAATGGGTGGAGTCCAGCTCAACTGCAAGGACTGGCCAGAAGAAGACTCTTATGGTGAATTAAACAGGAAGGCCACCATTTTGGGTGAAAGCACAACTTTTCGCAACGTCTCACACTCACCTCAGTTTGCCTATCTTAAAAACAGTGGGGGTGATAGATTGACATCATCTCCTCGTTAGTATAGTGGTGAGTATCCCCGCCTGTCACGCGGGAGACCGGGGTTCGATTCCCTGACGGGGAGTGTATATCCTTTTTTTTTTTCCTGCCCCATACCTCTCATGCTATTCTTTTCTCTTTTTTTCATAGCTATAGGACTTTTCCCAAGGCTGGAAAGTAACAGTTAGGTGGCGGGGGAGGGTTGCAGTACAATTAGAGTTCTTTAAATCAGTGAGGGGGGGGCTACTGGCTGAGACGTGTAAAGTGACGAGACAGGATGACTGTCTGATCACAGCCACCATGAATCTCCCACAACCTGAGACTTGTGTGGAATGGGCCAGATTAAAAAGGGCCTGTGGCAAACACATGACAGCTTGTCACGGGGGAGACCAGGGTTTGATTCCCCACAGGGAAGAACAAATAGTTTTACAAAATATTACATCAGTTCCGATAAATAAAAGAGCTTGCATTGGCCGGGAATCGAACCCGGGCCTCCCGCGTGGCAGGCGAGAATTCTACCACTGAACCACCAATGCTGACATATAAGGAAATGCCGCCACAGGCAGACAAACATGCAGATAGACATGCGTGAGCCGCAGTAGTTCAGGAGTTTTTTAACAGGCGTGGCCCACAGCCAACATCATCTCCTCGTTAGTATAGTGGTGAGTATCCCCGCCTGTCACGCGGGAGACCGGGGTTCGATTCCCCGACGGGGAGTAATACTTGTTTTTGTTTCCTTTTTAGTTATGGAAGGTTATTTACTCACCATTTTAGCACAATGAATACCAGCAAGACAGACTTGTGGGGAAAACATTTGGTTCAAAATTATTGTTCACAGGCGCAGCATTAACAACTTGATGCTAGTTTGAAGCTGCTGTTGAGCATGAGAGAGTAGCTTAATTAGGATTTTGAAACTGCTTTGACTTATTTCACAAGCACTGAATTTTTTAGCAAAATTTTGAGAAAAAGGTACAAAATTTGGGCGTAAATGAAAAGTATGTTGCATTGGCCGGGAATCGAACCCGGGCCTCCCGCGTGGCAGGCGAGAATTCTACCACTGAACCACCAATGCGTACAGGATAGAAAAGTCCTGTAAGCAATGTGATACACCAACGACTCCATCTGTGAAAGCATTGTGGGCAGGAAAAAAGAAGTATGCGCCCAACGTGAGGCTCGAACCCACGACCCTGAGATTAAGAGTCTCATGCTCTACCGACTGAGCTAGCCGGGCTAATGTCTGCAGTCTGTGAATGTCTTTTGAAAAACATCTCAGCGAAGCAACATTCAAAACATTTCATTTTATCAGTGCAAGTAAAATCAGAAAGTTCCCACAGTGTATATGCCAGAGAATAAGTTTGTAAGTCACAAAATTATGTTGTTCACCTTATTTCTCGATGAAACTATGACTCAGATCTACACATGCTAGCTTGTATTGATGTCTATGGGAATTAGCATTGGCATGATAGCGGTCCAAGCTAGTAGTTTCTCATAAGTTTCCATGAGGGTGGTTGGTGTAATGCTAATGGTAACATCCAGTACAATTGTGTGGACTTTTTGTGTAAAAAATTAAACAGTTAAGCATGCTAGAAGCTCAATTAAATGTTTTGAATGAGATTCCTTTTTTCTTGACATTATTTGATATATGCAGTGTTGTGAGACTCATGTATAATTAGGTACTGAGTACCTTGCTGTTAATTATTATCTTACTGATTGAATGTTTTTCAGCTTTTCCTTTTGACTGAAAAGCTGCTGCATTGTGCCTGCAAGTATTGTGCATGTTTTTTGTATAAATTAAGAGAATTTATTTCCAGATAATTTTTCCAGATGACGTAGTCGCATTTATACCTAAAGCGAAAAATTAATAGCCAATCCAGCTGACCGGCAGTGATCGGCGATCGCCAGTGATCAGCCCTCATGTGTGATCGGAAGCGGAATCAGTAGCAAAACAACCTGATCGGAGCACCGTAACAGATGTAATTGTATGTCTTTAAGTGACAATCAGTAGATAAAGCCCGTAGATAATTAAAATATAAAAATTTTGAAATTATATCAAACTCCAAAATAAAACTAGGAAAAACGGTTAAAAACATGCCCCGTGTGAGGCTCGAACTCACGACCTTCAGATTATGAGACTGACGCGCTGCCTACTGCGCCAACGAGGCCTGAAACAGACTCAAAATATATCCCTTTTTGATCGCAGCAGTACGTCTTAAGGTAGATCTATGTAATATTCATAGCCCAATATGACACAGAGACAGCCTGAATACACTTCACAATCGTTAACAAACACGCCCACAAAAAGGAAACTTGGACCTATAAATTATTTTAATTTAATGCAGTTCACCTTTCTGTCCACCAGATGGCAGCAAGGCACTGCTGGATGTAAAATCAAGGCCTACTCGCAAGTGTAACCCACAAATTGTATATACATTTAACTTAAGCACGTTCTTAATATGTCTATATCACCTACACATTTGAAATTAAGTAAATGTTTCTTACCTTTGCACTTGTCCACGTTTTCTCATGTTTTTTCCTTTAACTTCGGGCCTCAAGCCTTCCGTCCCGTCTACGAAGGCATGTCCTTACCATCATTTTGACCAAAAAGCAACTAACTCAATTTCCTTGTGAACTTGCTAGTAATGCATGTCCATTCTCCACGAATGCATCCGATAAATCCTCTGTTTGTCCGTGGTTTTCACCCAAAAAAAAAGTGTAAAATCCTCAAGTCCGGCTTCAAAACGGGCTCGGGGAAGATTCACCCCGCGGCTCCATCGAAGATTGCCGTAAAACTTACTTCTGCGGTTCCTTTTCGACAAAAAAGTTGGAAAACTCCGTCCATGTTTGCTAAAAAAAAGAAAAAAGAAAAAGTAACCAAGGAACTCATAAACTGACCGAACTGTCGAAAATAAGCACTAATAAAGGCTAAGTTTTCCAGCACGAGGCTTGAAAACATGGCCAACACACCTGTTCACATGACCTGCATGTAAAATATCATGGCGCGACCACGTGACACGACGAAACATGCAAATTTAATGTTTTATATCTTTATATGTATTAAAAAAAACACACACACAAAATATATCCGTTGTTAATTTAAGTTGTTTAAACAAAAATGATAAAATCAGGAAAATATCCAATAAATATTCAATTCTTTCTCAAGAAATATTCACATTATTGTCAATTAACAGACATTAACCATGTTTTACATGCTTTACGCTACAAAATATAGTTCTTACGTTTAATATTTTAAAGACGTTGGTTTTAAGACCCTCTAATACATGATGGATTCTCTGATGGTGAGCTGACGGGTCCTGAAACTTCCCAAAACATGTTACTTCCCCCTACCTATTTGTAACTTTTTATGCAGTAATGGGAGAAATACGTTCAGAAACCTATAGATGACGTAAAGAACTCGTGTTCATAAAACAGCATATCAGGAGCATTGTAAATAGAGGGAGAAAAGAGTGACGGAGTCTGCCTAAAAACAGTATTTCTTGTAGAAAAAACTTGGAAATTTTCTGAATTTCAAAAGCGTAAAAACTTTTTTTTTTTTATCATAAAACCTGTTTTTTTTGTTTGTTTGTTTGTTTTCAAAATTTGCATGTTTCCATAAAGCAGATTTATTTTCATTATTTCAATTTGTGCAGTTATTTTGTTTTTGGAGAATCAGCTATAGAGAGCCATAATTCAATTTTTATGCTCCACCAATATGGAACAAACTCCCAGAAACTGCAATGATGCTGAAACCCAGAGTTTCTTCAAACCAACTCTAAAACCCCGTTTGGTTAGAGCTACCTTAGATTAATAAATTTGCAATGTAATTTTTGTATTTTTTTTCGTTTATTGTTTTATTTTCCTTTAAAAAAAAGCACATTTATTTACTCTGCTGCTGAAAATATGCTACACAAATAAAATTGCGTTCATCAGTAAACTGAAAAGCCTCTTTCAAATGTTAAAACTTTTCAGAGTAGAACAGTCTCTAAGCTGACTTTGCATGAAAAAACAGCTGCCAGACAATAAACCTGTACCTCATTTACACTTAACGCAAGTTTAGTTTTTCCATCACATTTCTTTCTTCCTCTCAACTTTCTTAGGACACTTGGACACAGTCCACTTCTTTTATTATAAATGCATCACATTCAGATCATGATTTGAAAGCCATGTTTAATAATTTAATTACAACATGCAGAAACCATATAGAAAATACTTTACAGCCATGACAATAAAAAAATGACATTTCTTGATGCTAAAAAAAGCAAATTTCACAGACAACAGAAGGCTCAGAGGGAAAGTTTGAAGTTAGTACTTGGTTAGGTAATGTTTGATAAAGAACTTTGTTAGTTACATCCAACTCTTTACTTCTCCGGGTCATCATCGCTTCAATTTAAACACCGGCCCCCGACAAAAGTGGGGGTAAAAACAAGAAATAGGGAGTCTTAATTGATGAGGAGAAACAAGCAAAAGGCCTCCATTTTATCCCTTCAAATGGCACAAGTTTCTTTAAAAAGAAGATGAAAATAAACTCCTTCATATTACAAGCAGTTATCAACAGCTTTCAACCAGAAATACTGACTTGACTGGTTGAAAATGTACATTAAACCTTCACAGCTGGAGATGTTTGATCTGATTTAACACTCCTAATAATTTACTTCTGATTCAGATAAAAAACTATTTAACAACGCATAGCAAAAGTGGTTCAGGAATGGAGGAGTAATTACACAGCAACAAACTTCTCAAATTAAAGCTCAGCAATTGCATGAAATAGTTTCTCTTTACGGGCTGCTGTGTCGTTACAGTCCAGCTTTGGGAGAAAATTTAAACAGAAAAGGTCCAAATCACCGATGTTTGGAGTTTCTCATTCATCCTGCTGTCTACTTTCATGAAGCCAGTAGTGCTTCCTTCTCAGAGGAGACTCAAATGAACATGTTGACATCATAGTGAAGACAGAAAAGTGAAGTCTTGAAGTCCATAGCGAGAAAAACACAACATGTCGCAGATTTGATTATTTCTTTGTTGTAAAAATGCTTGTTGGTATTAAATCCCCGTAAATGTTGCCTTTAATACATGTAATATGAGCACAAACCCTGGAGGAGTTGAAAAGGCTTCATGGTTGCAGAGAGACAAAGAGGACAATCAAACCATCAATTATAATCAACCATATCCCCGACTCCAGCATCTCTCTGCTGGCTTTCTAACCATAATACATTCCATAAGACTCTTTGATGATAGGAGTTATGACAACATTTAATTTCCCTTTGGGATAAATAAAGCATTTTTAATTGAATTGAACTGAAATTCATTTTAAATTTTGCTGAATTTTGCTTAGAAATGTAGCACAGTTCAAGAGGGAATAAAGATTTTTAGCTAACAAGCATTGCTACAACAAAGAGGAAAAATAAATGCCATATGTTAAAAATTACCCAAATAATATACAAACTGAGCTCATTTTATGGGATTTTCTTCACAAATCCCCGTCTCTAGCCTCCGATTCAACGTGAAATGTCAAGATGCATAAGTCAATGCCACCTCTGTTGGTCTTTTCACAAGATAAATAAACAGAAAAACTAAAAGCTAAAACTTTCAAGGCATCCGTTTATAAACTAAAACCAGTGTTTCCCCTACGTGGGCAGTTGCTACGTTTCTTTTTACTCAGAAGGCTCAGAGTTTCAGCTCTCATTATCATATTTAACATCTTCAAGTTTGCTGATTGTGAAAGATTACATAAAAATGCGGGGGAATCCTCGTAAACAGTCCCTTCCTTCAACTTTCCAGACATGTTCCTCCATTTCTCCGGAGCTTTTTTTTTTTTTTTTGTGTCCTTTTCTCTCAGAACAAAACATCTTCATTGGTAATGAGCGTCTCCACCACCAGTCTCTGGTATCGGATGTCATTGAGGGCCGTCATGGCGTCCAGTTCAGGCGCCCTCATCAGTGTCGGGCCGAAGACGATACCCAGGTTCTCGCTGGACATGAGGTTCTCCTTCTCGTAATCCGTGACCCTGGATGCACAGCAGGGGGCGACATAAGATGTCTTCTTTTGCTAAGTTCAGATAAAGACATTATAGTTGGTAAAGCTACGGTTCTGACCTCTTGAGGTGAGCCATGAGGTATCTGAGTGTCTCGATGTGGGCGGGCGGCAGCAGCTTCAAGGCCTCATGCAGAGACTCCAGTCGTTTTTCTGCGTCTGTAATTTCTACGCCACGCAGTAGGAAAACATTAACCATCAAATGACAACCTAAACTTAACAAAAAACGTAAATTAAAGCAGCAACACCCACTTGCGGTCTCTATGAAACGTGGGTAGGCGTCGTATGTGATGAGGGGGATCGGCAGTTCCCTGAAGTACAGCTTGAGGGCGCCGGTGATGATGTTTATGTCCTCGTAAGCGTTTGATGAAATGTCTGCTTTCTCTCCGTCTGCGGGAAGCGAAAAATCGATCAGCGACGGCCGACAAAATCAAGAAACACAAACAAGGCGGTGGTAAGGCTGGGCAGTATGGCTTAATGATTTTAATCACTTTTCCTTGCTTTAGGCAAATGGCAGAAAATATTTTTTAAAGTATTTTTTATGTCAATCATCCCTTCTTTGAGTTGTACAGCAGGATATTAGGGACCAGCTATGGGAACTTTTGCTTAAAACTCCCAAGTTGTTCAGTATTCCTCATTTTAATGTTTTGTTACTTTTTGTGTTCTCATGAAGTTACAACTTCATTCTACAAATATTACGACTTTATTCTGATGATATTATGACTTTGTCCTCATATTATTTCGACTCTATCATCATATGGCTTTATTCTTGCAATATTATGGCATTATTATTATTATAACAAATAATAATAATAGCCTGATCCCAATACTCTGTCCTAGAGTTGAGTTCAAAGTCCAAATAAATAAAAGTTGTAAAACAAAATGGCCGCCTTGAGCTGACACTGAACCCCAAGGAGCGCATTTGTAAAAATATCCATATTTTCCAAAAATTAAATCTTCAAACAACAAAAATTTGATTAAATAATTGATTAAGTTGCTGTACTGCCCAGCCTTGGTTGTGGTGACATCCTGTGGACAGCAGGGGGCGACACTCACCTCTGTCAAAGGCCAGCTTGACGTCCTCGACCAGCTCACTGAAGCCCGATATTCTGTACAGACCCTCAGACTGAAGACCTGAACGATTGGACATTTCACACTCAGATTCATGTCTTTGATAAATAATTTAAAATATCAGGTAATAATCCCAAAAATAAAAGGGTAAACTGTAATTTAGAGGAGATAAATCACTGAAACCCCCACCCTGAGAGGACCACCTCCAGACAGAGCTGCTGCATCTCCTCCTTTTCTGCTTATTCTATAATCAATGAGCGGCTGACGCAGGCAGCAGCCTTGTGGGTGTTCTTCTCTCTACGTTACATAATCTCTGACTCACTCCGGCTTTCTTGGTCTCACCTCGAGCTTCGAGCTCCTGTATGCACATGTCGACCACCATGGGCCTCTTGGTGTTGTGGGCTTTGACCAGCGTGGTCAGGTCGCAGCTGTAGACCTTCTTGACGTGCCGCAGGTCCGGCTGGCAGTCGTTGGGGACGACCTTGGAGCACTGCTTGTGAACGTTCAGCCCGCAGTCTGACCGGAGGAACACACACATCGTCTTTACTCACCGACAGTCGTGATGTGACGAGTTCAAAGTCTAAACTTTGTGTTTTAACCAAACTACAAGGGAAAAATGAACACTTGAATTTATGGCAGAATAAATATAGATTTAATCAGTTCATGAAATTCCAGAATCTGGAGAGGAAGAATAAAAGGAGGGAGAGGAGGATGGATGGATGGGTGAATGATGACTGGATGAAAACTTGGATAGAGGGATGGGTGAACAGATGGAGGAATGAAGGATGGACGGATGAACAGAGGGAAGAATGGATAGATAAATGGACAATAGACAAATGGATGGATGGATGAACAGATGGACAGATAAATTGATAGACTAATGGATGAATGAATTAATGGATCGATGAATGAACATATGGATGGATGGATGACTGGATGAATAGATACATGGACATTAGATGGACAAACAGATGAGTGGTTAAATGGATGAAGAGTTGGATGGACAAATGGATGGATGGACAAACAAATGGACGGACGGTTGGATTAAAGAACGTCTGTATGAATGTATGAATTGATAAATGGACATCAGGAATGAGTCCTATTCCTCCAGTTTCCCCTCTTTCATCCCTTTCTCCGTGTCAGCAGGAGTGAACTGCGACTCGCTGCATCGTCTCTGATGTTGCTGTAATTGCAGCAGGACTGAAGCGTAGGAGCAGGACGGCGCCCACACAGAGACACTCTGTTCCTCAGAACTGGACAGGCTTCACGTTACAAAACAGCAGATGAGTCAACGTCAGCATCTCTGGGTTAAACAGAGGGGCGGACGGCGTCAAACACCCACAACCTATAGCTATAGATGTAAATACCTGCACATTTCACTCCCTGAGCGATCAGACCCCACATGAAGTTGGCACAGTATTCACACCAGTGAGGACCTCTGAACGTGTGAACCTGCGGGGCAGAAAAAGTTCAAACAGCTGCTTTTACACATTTTAAATGACAGAAAACATAATTAAAAGGAGAAGATATGAGCTGACGTAACAAAAGGTTGTGTTGAGTAGCTCAGTGTTGATAAGAAAAGGTGAGAAAATCACTCAGAAAAGGTCGAGTAACTGCTGAGGGCCAGCCGTAATCTTACAAATAGGCGGCAAGGAAGGAACAAAAGCCTGACAGAGACATGATGGAGAGTTTTAATCAACTCATTTACTGAACCAACGGGCCCTTCATAGTGGCATGCTGATAACCTCACAGAGCAAAACGTGTTAATATAAAACCTTTGGGTTCCTACAAGTCTGGAGGTCATGTTGAAACGAGTCAGTTTGACAAACTTTAAAGAACTCCCAGTTTATAATTAACCAATCAGATCAAGCAGCTGCAGACGCCTCCAGACTGCAGGAACCATCAGCTCTTCTCACTATAAAAACATGTTGTCATGCCGACACAGGACCTCATGTTCCCCACCAACTCAGTGGAACCGGATGAAGCAGAGGAGCGCCTCACCTTGAAGTTGTGGACCTTCTCGTACTTGGGCACCATGTCGCTCTCCCTCAGTGTGGCGCGCCGCACCAGAGACGTGAGCTGCGAAAGGGCAAAAGATCTGATTGGTTGCCAGAAGGTGGAAGCAGGGGAGGAGGGCTTGGAGGGGTCCGCCGTCCGTTTGGCCGGGTCCGGACCGCTCCTGGAGGCGGCCAGGGAAGGAACCGAACCGACACTCGCATTCAGCCCGAGAGCAACTGAAAACAAAGATCCTTTCTGACTCGTTTTCTTCTTGTTTCGTCTGTTTTGCTGCTTTTTTCCTCTTTTAACAGCGTACGACTCTCTGCTCGGCATGGTTGAAGATCTGAAGTGGATTTATATTAAATTAAATTACAAAAAACAAAAAAATAAACAAAACAAAAAGTTCTGGAACAATTACACCCTCCAGTTTCCGACTGACAACATCCCGACGAAAGCAACCCACAACAAAGCTCAGCCAATCAGATTAGAGCGTCTCCACTTCACAACAAAAGCTCCCCTGAGTCAGTCCCATGGCTTAAAACTAACAAAAACACAAAAACGCTTCATTTCTTGGAAGGTGAGAGAGAAATGCTCCCGGCTGGGAATGATGCGACAGGATTCCTGAGTCTCCGGTGGATGAGCGCTTCTGCCCACATGGCTCTCACCGTGTTAGTGAGAGGGACGGAGGGAGGGAGACGGAGGAGAGGCGGGGGGAGGAGGCTGCAGCAACGGACGAATTTAACAGGTCACAATGAGAGAGGAGCGGGCCAATCACGCGCCAGCGGTTCCTGTTGTTTCGCCACTGGTTCTGCCACCTCGCCTGGTCCCGGGGGAGGAGAGAACGAGCCGAGGAACAAGCTGTTGTTTTATTCATTCCTTCACACTTTTTCTTTCCCTCCATCCTTTTGTCTTTTAGTTCAACATTTACAGATGGGGGGGGGGAAACTAGCTTTCACTGGTGCATTTTGTAAAAAACAAACAATAACACTAAGGTCTGTTTACACCCAGCAAAGAGAAGAAGCTGAACTCCAAAAACGATGACGTTGCTTACTTTTAATACTTAGTTTTTAAAAAGGAGATTCATGCTTTTGAATTCCCAGGCAGTTTTTGCTGGATTAATGAAGCAATTATTGAAATAATCGTCAACTAATTTTGTAATTGATTAATCGATGCAACATATTCAACAGTAATTAGGCCAAAACTGTACAAAACATATACATTTTCAATTTAAAATGGACAAAAATTATGTGTTATCGTATTTTAAGCAATAAAATATTCCATTTTGAATTAAAAAAAATTGAAATAAGAAAGTATATTAGCATCTTTTAATGTATTTCCAATGCTACAGGATGAAAAAGCTAAAGAATGGGTCGACTTTTTTTATCTGATTTATTGTCAGAATTGATAGATTAATCAATGATTAATTCATTGTTAGTTGCAGCCCTGATATATGTATCTATTTATTCATATATATTAATCTATGGTGGCTACAATCTTCTTTCTAAAGATGTCAAGAAACTTTACTTCAACAGTCGGGAGCGCCTTATTAAACATCTGATGTTTATAAAATGTTCAGTAATGACGCTACTTATTTGTTTTAAGTGGGAATTTATTTGAGTGTCTACATTTATTCTTCAACATAAACTGCATTTTTCCCATGAAATTCACAAAAACAAATTAAATCGCAATTTTTATTGTTTTTTTTTATATTATTTCGATGTTGCTAAAGTTGACATTAAATAACCATATTGTCCAAATATATTAGAGAAACACAAGGTTGTTTCTCCTAACTGTTGCTTCAGGTAAATGTATATTTTCTGATATTTTAGGACCAGATATGAGAAAAACCAGATAGAGTAGAAAAACTTCACAGTTAAGCTTTAAATTGTGTATTCAGCTCTTTTAAAATGATTTTTGCTTTAAAATATAGCACAATAAATAGATTTTAAACCTTAAAGACCCAAAACAAGCGAGCAGACAGTCATTGTGAGGCGCTCCTGGGTCATCTGGAAGCTTTAAAAACGCCACCAAACCCATCATGGAGAGTAATAAAACAATGATGGGAGCCAGTTCTGGTCACAGCTGCACTGCTTTGTCTGCAATTCCACCCAATTACAAAAGCACACACGTACACAGGACCAACCCCCCCCCCTCCGCCAACACACATGCACATCGAAGCGCAGACAGTGATGTATGAGGTGCAGTGGAAGGTGGTCATGCACTGCAGGTCATGCAGGGCCTCAGGAACCACAAATGCCACTTTCACACCTTGCAAAAGTATTTATACCCCTCAAACTCCAACGCTTACTCGTGTATTTCATTACAAGACCCACGCGGAGGATGATTTCTGTGCAAACAAGCATTAAGTTCACCTTATCAAATCACCTCCACCCCCGTGCAACTAAACCGAATCCACCTACAGAGAGACAGCGAATCGTTTCACAGCTGAATGGAAATTAATCTTGAACATTCTAGAGATGCAACCTTCTGCATCCGGCTGCTGTTATGTAACTTTACTGCAGAGCCCTTGGCTGGAGGCCATCTCTCCTCTGCATCCATCCTCCTCCAGCTCCCACTGCTGCATCTACACCAACCGTCCTCACCTCTGCTCTTATTCAAATTCACCTCCGGTTGTTTAATTACTTCAGTCGTGACGGGGATTTCACAGCTTTCACGCCTTGCAGTTTTAACACAAAGTGGCTACTTAGGACGGTACAGGCGGGGGGCTAAGAATGTTATTTGGTGCATTGCCTGCAGAACAAACTCTTACAGCTTCCGCTAATAAATTATTCATCCCTTTGTGTGCGTTAGTGAAACAGGAGCCTAATGATTTCTTATGTAAGCTGCATAAATTTAGACAAAAGTTCAAGTTTAATATCTTGAATGTGATTATCTCCCACTCTAAGTTAAGTAGCAGTAAGGCTTTGTTGTTTCTTGGTTGTTTGTGTTTGTTTAGCTAATTAGATAATCAGGAAATGATTAAAACCAGAATTATTATTCATATTTCTATAACAGCAGCTCCCAGATTAAAGCTGGAAACAACGATGGGTTTTTAATGTGAACCCTGAAAGTCTTAGGCATCACTGGAGACCCTACGACCTTTGACCTTTCACTGTAGACATAAGGTTGGTCGTGATCGCTCACCCTCTCAGTGTTTCGGCCATCTTTCATAGGGACCGGTCCGTCAGGCATCTCTGGGCTGTGTGGCAGGAGTTTCTTCAGAGTGGGCTCCTGGTTCAGAGTGGTGTAGCCCACGCGTTCGTAGATGGGGTTGATGGTCATCTTGGCGATATACTCCGCCGCCTGAGAGAAGAAATAGAGCCACAGTATTAGTGTGGTTGGGTAAAACCACACTACTGCACAGCTTCCGTGTGAAAATACGGAGTTTTCCAGACAAGATTTTCCACAGTTTTCAGAAAAGAAGTCTGGAGAAACATGTTTTACCTTTGTCTCGATGTAGAGCGTGATGAGGCCGTCCGTGACGAGGTCATGGATGGACTCGAACCTTTTCTCACCAACAAAGTGTTTCCCATCGTGGTAGAGACGGAAATTCCTCGTCTGGTTTCCAAACCTGGAAGAAAGAGAAAGATGTACTGACTTTGTTCTGGAAGTGAGATCAAAATGTGTCTAATTCTCTCAGCTGCAGTTCAAATGTTGTTGTTTTTTACCAGCTGGTGCCAAACACCGTTAAGCTGGACATGACGATTTCAACTCTTGTGAAATTTGTGATGTTTAACCTGAGCAGAGCAACAGCTGCTGGCTGACCGAAGGCTTGACAGTGATGAGACATGAAACGTTTTCCTTCAGGACTTTCTGATTTTAACAACTGTTGAATATTTTTCTTTAAGATGACAGATTTTGTGTGTGAATGTCTAAGTTATGGTTTCTGCAGGAAAACTGAAGTGGGTCAACAGTGAAACCGCTGCGAGATAAAACAGCACCGGCATAAATCATTAACCCAAAACCCAACCTTTCTTCTTCTGCCACCCAGATTGGGACTCTGGTTTATGAAGGAGTATTTATGGAAGGTAATTAGAACCGCGGGGAGACAGAGCGGTTCAGGTGGAAGAATGACGCGTCTATGAATAGAGCAGCTGACCCAAAAGCAAATCTGAATCGAGCCATGTGCCCATTTCAACAGTGTGACGCCTACTCAGTGAAAACATGATGGCTCAGTTAACAAAGCCTCATATTTAACCAGATGAAGCCTCCTTTAGAAGTGATGCACTGAATTCATCAGATAAAAACTCTTCTGACTCAAGTTATTGAAATTGAGTTAAAAAGAACTCCATTCTGGTCCAAGTCCAGGAGTCAAAGTTAAACATGGTACCGTAAAGCCAGAGTGTAGGTGCCCGGCTGCCTCTGGCTCTCCCTGATGAGGTAGCTGCCTTCAGCCTGACTCAGGAGCTGATCGGCCTCCTCTCTCGATATCATCCCATGGAACCTGGACCAGGAAGATTGTCAAATCTAGCAACTAAAGATCTAACATCATCATCATATTCAATCACAAAACGGTAACTCACTCTCTTCCATAGTACTTAGGCCGGTTTTCCACCTGGATGGGGAGAAAATGCAGCTTAAATGACGACAATAAATGTACGGTTGAGTTCAGAACCTGAAAGTATTTCTCACCAAACGGCCACTGTGTTCGTGACTATGTGGGCGAACAGAACATTGCATGAGTCAGATATAAAAGCTGAAGACTTTGTTGCTGCCAACAAATCTGCTGCTGAGCCAATAAATCAACACAAACAGCAGTGAGTGTTAATTTAGAAGCAGTGTTGGTTTTAAAACAATAATAAATCTTACGGATTTCCATAAAAGACGGGATTCCTTTTGTATATATTTACAGTGTGAATGCATTGTGCTCAACCTGTCAGAGTAAACCGTGACACATTATGTTTGAGATGGTGAAACTGAGAAACATTTCAGCTGGAATGAAGGAAATCCAGCTGGTTTAGGAGCAAAGCGGAGGTTCACTACGCGCCTCATGTCAGCTGTGCACGTGTTCCCAGGACACGGGCCAAGCCAGCCCTAATAGCCATTACTAACACTCAATTGACACCATCAGCAGCACTTAGTAAAGAGGAGGGATTTAATTCACGCTTTTTTGTCCTCTGAGAGAAATGATGAAACAGAGTGATGAAATGTGAAAGGGGATTTTGGTTTTTAAACAGGCAGGAAGTACGACGAAAAAGTAAAATGTTAAATCTCACCAATACTTCAAAGTGGTAAGTCTGAGGCCACACATTTTTAAATATTATAGAAACATCATCTACTAATCCATGTTGTCAACAAGCAGAGCCGCCTGAAGGGGATTGTAGAGCAGGTTCATCATCCACTTATAGATCAGAAGGGTTAACAATGTCAGGATACAACAATTTGAACCAGTGGTGTGCATTCAGAGTAGCGTTCAAAACTACTTCATCAGAAAGTAGGCAAGATACTGAGAAAGGCTAGACCGAGTCCAAGACCAAACCAATAAAAAACCAACACTGATGTTATCGTATGCAAGACACAGAGACTTAAAATGAGGACCAAACCAAGGAGACAAACTTCAAGAACATTGTTGTCGTGACGTAAGAGACAGAGTGAGACTGGACCAAGACTTTGAAAGAGGTAAGATCAAATCCTACACCAAGACCAAATTAATTAAGATCACAGTGAAGAACATCAATGCTATTGGACACAAGAGACAAAGAACAAGATTTTGTAGGAGGCAAGACCAAGATCGGTCTCATGACTAAAGATCAAGACCACTCTTGAGACAGAGTCTGAGGTACGTACAAGACTTTCAAACTTCAAGGAGGCAAGACTGAGACAAAGGTCAAGATCAAATTATTAAGAGTTCACCTTCAAGAACGTTGGCATTAATTACTGCAAGAGACAAAGACAAGAAGTGTCCGTGGATGTCTGATTTGAGTCCTCCTCAATTGCTCCATCACTCCTCACTCAATCTTTCTATTTACACAGCATTTATTGAAATGGAAAAAAGTCAGAGGTGATCAAGGAACAATTGATCGTTGGTAGAATGATTGGGTTATCACTCGTTAAGAAACTTTTCTTCATGAAATCACCCTAATAATTAACTCTCCATTTTGACTAAAGAGGTGAAATCAACTCAGTTCATCATGTTTCATCATTTGTCATCACAGAGGTAGTGCAGACCTCTTAGATGTTACAAAGCTTCTTGGTGTCACAGAACATAAATAAATATGAATCACAGATAAAGGATAGTTATTTAGTAACATAAGGTGACACCTAAACAGTCTCTGCTGATTGGAGCAGACGAGGGTAAGGGGAGGTGGGGTGTCCTCAATCCAGCCTACCCGCCTGCTATAATTGGGTCATGGACTGGTTCGAAAAGCCAAAAGCTGCTCGTTTAGTACCTACACAAACACCACCACAAGCCCAACCTCAGAGGACAGCTGCGAACAAATTCAACAGACGGACAATCCTGACAGTAATCCCTTTGGGTTCTCCCAAACCACAAACATCTGGTGTCTCGTTCTAGTTTGGACAGATGTGCAGGGGTGTATCAATTAGTGCAAGGTCAGCAAGAATCTTGACCTTTACATTTTGTGTCTGAATATCAGAGGTGTTCTCTGTGCTCTCTCGTGTGGCTCAGGGTGAGACTAGGCTGACCTTTAGAAACACACTGAGACCTAACACCGCCTCCCCTGCTGCCATGAACTGTCCTGTCCTCTGGGTTGTGTTTGACTTTTACATTATTCTAAATCGGATTACGTCTTGTCAAAGTCTTTCTCAGTTTTGCCATATCCCCCATAAGTCAAACAGCGAATGGGATTTCTTATATATTTTATTCAAAAATTGCACAACTAGTCATTGATTCTGCTAATAGATTCTTCCAACTCAGCAACTGTAGATCTGCTTTTTGTCTGTTTTTCTGATTACATTGGTGGTCTAAAAATCAAATGAATAAATATTTCATTATTAGAATTGTGGATTTAAATATTGCAGCTAATGATGACCGATAAAAAGGTAAATCTTCTGGTAAACAAAGGATGCTGCCAGAAGGTGTGATCTCACCTCTGACGTGCAAGTGATCCTGCGAGGGTGTGGCGCCTCCTGCTGGAGCTGGTACACTACAGCAGAAAACACACTTCAGATGTTTTACCAAACATCAACAGAGAAGGCATCACTTTTAACTCCCTTGATTTAAGCATAAAGTGATGCCTTTGTAAAAAGTTTACATTTTTTTTTATAAAAAAATGTAAACTCAGAAACAAAATCACACATATGGCATAAAAAGTGCCTATTTTGATACTTACAGTAGGATTTCCAGACTGGTGGTCTGTACTCATCATGATCTGAAGACAAAGGAAACATAATACACTCATTGCCCTTTGTTACACTGCCATCTAGTGGACAAAGTTTGGCTGAATTTTTATATAATCCCTGAACGAGGTAAGGTCAGATTAGATTGAACTTTTCATCTCCTGCCAGCTGTTGTGTGGATTCAGGGTCACAGTAGCTGAAAATGCTGAGTTTTCATGCAACAAAACAATAATAAATAAAAGCATCGGCTTAGCTTAGGATTTCAGGAAAAAGTATCAGGATTTCATCGAAACCACAGAGTCTTTGGGCTTAACTGCAGGAGTCATTTTGTTAGATAAAAGCTTTAATAAGAAGAAAAATGCACAGAATAGGTGAATCAAAAATGGAAGTTCAGAACACTTCAGGAGTCCTTTGCGATATTAATATTGCATATAGTGATACTGAGATGACAATATATTTGTAAAACATTTATTAGCCCTGCTCAAAATGACCCTTCTTTAACATTTAAGCACATTTTGAGCAATGTTATCATCTTTATGGCAACGTAATGAAACTCTGGCAGATAATGTTGGCCCTATCTCTAGTTTCCTGATCATAATAAGTATTAACGATTTACAGATGCCTGGATTTGCTCTCATTAGAAACAACGCTTGAAACAGACAAACATTAAATTAAATTGTTTCCACAACAAACTCCGAGTCCTGCAATAAAAATAAACATGAGTCCTCCGGTCAGCACCTTGCAGATTGTTCCGTCTTTGCTGCATGTGTAAAACTAACAGCGGGACTTCCTGTCTTGGTGTACTCTGTGTTCATTCCTCAAGCCTTATCTGTTGAGCACTCGTCCTCTTTGGTATCCTGTCTTCAAAACAACTCCCGATCCTCCCCGGGCGAGCGTCTCGCCCTCCCTTCTCAGGGCAATACAGCCGCTCGATTAGACAAACCCGACGAGAGCGCAGACATAACATGGACTCTGTGTCCAGAACCTGCTGCGGTTACCGTGACGTTTTGTGCAAATACACGAGGAAAGGTGTGGCGCGTTGTAGATTACTTTACCACAGACTGTTTAGTACAAATGGAAGTGTAAATATTCAACATAAAACTCCATTTTGCACAAACCAATGGCAATCCAAAACATTGTTATTTATTGAATAAAACAGTAAATAAATATATTAAAGTAAAATAAATATAGGTAAAATATCTCTGGAATGTGTCAATTAAATTATTAATTAAATCTGGAAATATCTGGTAAAAATAGGCATTTATTGCCTTTTAAATTTATATTAAAAGTTTAAACGAACCAACAATTGTAACAATTGACCAAACAATAATTTTACTGGTGATTGTAGTAAACTGTACGGAAAACAATCATCATTTATTAAATATTAATATATGTGCTATAAATGTATTTGTGAACATTATGTACAAAACCATTTAGATTTAGCTTAAAGCATAATTATTTCAATAGTGGACAGAAACTATTTGATAACAAATAGGATTTATGCATTTATTGCTTTTCATATTTTTTACATGTAATATGTTTATTGACTGATTTCCAATTTAATTTTAATGATCACATTTAAATATTTTTGCATGTTTTATTGCACTGTGGCACTTTTACGCTCAATCCTGGTGTAATAAAGTGCAAAACTAATAGATTTAATTTGCAGATAAAGGGAAATGTAAATACACTGTAGTGCATTTGTACCTACCAAATGTAGATATTATTTAATGTCAGTTTTATCCACAGTTTTACTTGTCCAGCTTTATAAAACATTAACCTTAAGTGAAAGAAATAACAGATCTTAAGCCATCTTCTCCTAAATACACACAGAAAAATGAACACACTCCAACTACATCACCTGATGTGTGATGCTGCTTACCAAAGACATTTAAGGCCATCCTGATCACCAGATGTGATGAACAATTGACCAGCAGTTCCCAATACCGTCCAAACACGGACCGTGGTAACTCAGATCCTGGCAGAGAGGAGACACAACCACAAGAAAGAGGAGAACCTGAACATCACCGGGTGCGATCCAGCTTAATAACAGTGTAAAGAGCTCAGCAGCGGTAAAACAATAAGTGGTCAGATGTGGCAGGGGAGAGCTAACGTTAGCTGATTCACGCAGCGCTTCCTCAGATGGCAGGAAGCAGCGAGACCAAAGAGGAGCAAAATGTGTCCCACTTCTTTTTAAGGAAAAAAAACAGCAAGGCTGAGCTAACAGAAATGATCAATCTTCACACCCGTTCCGGGGAAAAGCCGCGGTAGGCGAAAGATACTCACACTTACATCCCATTCTACATTATAGTCGCCATCTTGCCAGGTCACGTGAGCAGTCTCGTCTTCTCTTGGGGGGTAACTATGGCAACAGACCGTCACTCCCGCCTTAGGGTTTGTTAGACCTGGATATCCTAGACTATCGGCAGTGTTTTGTCTTTAAAATGACAAATAAATTCGGTTTAATTAAAATAAACACTACACTTTACGAAAACAGAGGCAGTCTATGGTTCTTGAGAGATACTGGAGGCGTCACGTCGCATGGCCGGTTAGCTCAGTTGGTTAGAGCGTGGTGCTAATAACGCCAAGGTCGCGGGTTCGATCCCCGTACGGGCCACTTAATCTTTTTCTGTCCAACGCTACAAAATTCAATCAAATATAAGTAAAACATTCACACAATATTACGGCTAAATTTTTTGTGGACCGAATGTGGCAACATTTTCATTGAAGGAAAAACGGACATTGAACCCCCCCTATGATCATACTCTCATGTTCTTGTTTTTTTGCTTTTCTTTATGTATTTTACAATGTTTTATTTTTCAATGTCAAAACTGCTTTCAGTGTCAAGGTAAAGCTGCCATTGCTTTAGCTCCACACATTTGGTGCAGTTAGCTTTGAAATAAATAAGTTATGACACCTGATCAAACCAAAATAACATTTCCCAACATGTTTGAAATCAATTTTAACACTTAAAATACAAAAAAAAAAAAACTAAATAAATGAAAGAAAGGCATTTGAAAAGTTTTATATAAAACAATAAAGTAAAACAAACGTAAAAAAAATTGCACACATATTTATTCCCTCTTAAAATGGCTAAAATCACACACAGCAGACTTATCACATGCTAATCATGATAAAATATGTCCTGTTTAGATCGCAGACTTTTAATTATAATGCTGAAGTTAGAGTAAACACATCCATAAAGTAAATAAAATAGTGCACAACTGAAAAAAATGTTGTATTAAATGTAAAGCAAGCCAAATAAATAGTTTGATCCAAGAACTTAATACTTTTAAAAGACAATTAAAGGAATAATAGCCAGTTCAGAGACTTCTTGCTTCTGTCAGCATCAGTGTTCAGCACATTAATCCTACTTACCTCACTTATGCTGTTTAGTATTTGTATCCAGCTGTATCCAGTTGTTGTTTCACGAGTTCAGACGTTATTTTCTTGTCTGTGTTTGTCCATCCTCGTCTTGTTGGCCCATATTTGCGGTGATATCATTGACTCCACTGGCGGCTTTAGCAGGCCACAAATAGACAAATGGCACATTTATTTATTTGTTTGTTCTAGGCCACACAGAAACACGACCTACTGACCTGACCTGACCTGACCTGATCTGGCCTGGCATGGCGTGGCAGCGGCGCCACCACCAGGTTTCCATGTGTGTTCTTTGTTTTTCTCATGAGTAAATGAATGTAATTTATTAAAAAGATCCAAAACTGGGTCAAGTTGTGATTCATTTAAAGTGGGAGTGTGCGGATTTTTAGCAACAAAACAATGTAACTGCTATTTTATGAGTTTTTCATTGTTGTTGTTGATGATGTCACTCAATTCTGCAGTTTTGCATCCAATTTTTACAGACTCAAACTGTGCATATATATATATACATATATATATTATATAAATAATAATTCTTTGTGACCCCATGTGCTTTCAGTTTAATGATTTTAGCCCTCATGGCAAAAAGTTTGGACACCACTGATATAAACCAGTTCATGGTTGAAAGATTTAAATATTTTAGATTTTTACTGGAGAAGATGAAATGTAATCCAGATCCTTAAAAAAACTTTAGAATAGCCCTTTACTGAGGTACTAAATCACAAGATGCAAATCAGACAGCTATAGCTAGCTGCTTAAGTAGCTATCTGTAGTATTTTTCTAGACATTCGAGATTCGAGTCAAAACGTAACTTTTATTCTTGCTAATTTTGGATTTTTCAAATGGAAAGAGTAAATCTTTTTCTACAAAATATCTGGTATTACTCAAAAGAAAAAAAAAATCTAAGTTTTTTTCTTGCATATTTTCACCTTTGAGCTAAAAAGTCCTATTTTTTTCTAGATAATTTCTGAGATTAATCTAAAAATTTCAGGGTTTTCTCTCACAAATCAGAAATTTCCTAATGTTTTTGTCTATACATTTTTTTAGATTAATCAAAAAAGAAAATTCTAAGTTTATTCTCACAAATTTTCAATTTTAGGAACTAAAACTTTCCTATTTTTTTCTATTAAAAAAAATCAATTATTCTAAAAATCCGTAATTTTTTATAGCAAATTGTCAACTTTTCAAACTCAGACATTTCTGGGAAATTTCTGAAGTTGATCTAAAAAAATCACTTTGATTCTAGCAAATTTTCAACTTTTCAAACTTATAAGTTTCTATTTTTTCTAAAATAAATAAATAAATAAAATAAAGAAAAATTTGATTAATCTAAAATATTCAATGTTTATTTTCCTCGAACTTTCAACTTTTGGAGCTAAAAGATTTTTTTTTTTTTTAAATTTCTAACTTTTCAGTCTGAGAAATTTCCGATTCTTTTTGGTGGAGATTTCCTCCTTGTTTTCTAATTATAATGTCCCTTTTACACCGTCATAGTTTGCCTATAAAATTAACATGAAATAAATTATAGTACTTTGCAGCTGTATTGTCACAAAATGCTGAAAGGTGAGACGCATTTGCAGAAGAAATGTGCAGCCGGACCAACCAGGAGGTGTCGCTGTTGCGCCGGCTCTGGTTGCGCTCTCTCCGCGCCCGACACGCCGGGTTGCACCACCTCCGCCACCTCCACCAGCTCCACCAGCGTCAGCGCTGGAGGCGGTGTGCAGCTCTTTATTGTTCTGCTGGAAAGCTTGATCCGCGGCCGGCCGCATTTGTTTCGATGGCCGCCGCTCTGAAGCCCCGTCCCAGCTGAGAGGGAGCGGTCCATCTGCGAGGACGACACCGAGGTACCGAGCGGTGGATCGGGATTTGTCCGACATAAAAGCAGCTCCTTTCTGGTGGGCAGTGTGTGGATCCTGGAGAAGGAAGACGGGGTAAGGAGGAAGGCATCCTGGATCAGAGCGTGGCTCCATGTAGCCACTCTGGTTTTTTTTTACAAATTTGAGAGTTTTCTTTGTTTTGTTTTTTTTTTTTTTTGTGCTTTAAATGTGTTTTTTGCTTCATAGTAGTTTATGGACGCTCCTGTTGCAGAGCAGCCTGGTTATTTTCCTAATCTGCTGAGCTTTAGGGGTCCAACTGAGCCTGTGTGACTGTAAGCTTAATATCAGCCAACCATACCTCTCTATTGGCTGTCTTCTGATTATCTGCAGTTCTGATTTGGCGTTTTAGCCCATCAATATGTCCTACAAGCATAAAAAATAGGACACCCTATAAAAGCTTCTGTTTTCTGACACATTTGGACCTATTTGCAATACTTAAATGTTCAATACAAGCAATAAAAGCTAAATTAAGAGCCTGAAAGAGGTTGAAATCATCTATTTATCTATAGAACCCTCTACAGGAGACCTTTCCTGCCAACAGTCATCACTACCTACAATAACTCTTTGAAGAATTTGAATTAGCATGAGTTACAGCAGCATTTATTTTCCCTTTAGGATCAATAAAGTATTTTTGATTTGATTATTCAAAACAGATGCTAAAAACACCCGCCCAACCAAATTCACCCTGAAAGCAGACCGCAAGATGCTAAAGAGAAGAAATTATTTGGAAATGTTTGGCACAGTGGTTCCGTGATTCACAGAGATGGAAGTGTCGTGTTTTATAGTAGACAACAACATATTAACATTTGTTAATTTAAAAACTAAGTTTGGTTGTATCTTATAAAGGTGAGATGGGGTGAGGACACTCGTTGTTCTTTTTAGTTTTACTTGAGTAAATTTATTTTGAAGCATTTCTGCTCTTACTTGAGTAAAATTTCAGGATTTTCTACCCACTGAATGAAAAACAAACATGTTTTAACCAAACATTCATCAAAAATTCACGGACACACTCCTGCGGTTTTTGTTAAAGCTTTATAAGTGTTTTATTGAGATAAACTGATTTGGAAACTATTCTTTTTGCCTGATTTTGTAATTTATTTATTTTTTTGCTACTTTTTGTCAAAATTTCCACTTAACTTTATATTTTTTCCGTCTGCTGGTGTAATTTTTAAATATGAAATTATTGATAATTTGATCTGTCACTCAGAAAGTTTTACAAAATACTTTCTTTACTCTTTAGTAATTTATTTTTACTTTTACTTGAGTAAAAACATGCTGAAGTAGTGCTGCTCTTGTGTAATTTTTTTGGGTTCTCCTCTGGTGTTTTCTCTGTTTTCCTGCAGTCAGACATCATGCTTGCTAATCTGCAGCACACAAACACAGGTTGCCTTACTGTAACCCACTGACTGGCCTAACGGATTACTCTGCTAACCTACATTCTGCCTACTGTACTCAACTTCTTCACATGTGCCTCTCTCTGGCCCGGATCTGTTTTATTTCAGCCTGACAAAGCGAGCTCTCGCTCACCGATCTCAGACGGTCGTACGCCCCCTCCCCCGTCTCCCTGAGTGGGGTCACGGCTCAGGGTCACCGAAGAGGCAGCACTGACTTTTTTTCTTCTTTTTGCATGTGGTTGGTGGAGCATGTGGCTGTAACATGGCCTGCTCAATTGCTTTACATCCCCTCTGTATGTTTTCTAATCAATATGTCGCAGTGTGGTTGGTGCTTGTGTCTCCAGAGGGGAGCAGAGCAGCTAAATTGCCCTTTCAGTGAAAAACAGAGGGTGTCACCTTGATAAAACGTCGTGTCGGGTGTAGCGTTGTGGCCTTGAGCTCGCCGCCGGCGGCTCGTTTAAACAACGGAGTCATGCAAGGTAGTCAGCAATAAAACTTCTGCTGGGTTCTCCGCCGTGAGACAGAGACACACCCCATGTTCTTTCATTTTCAGATCCGAAATGCACCACCACAAGTAGAAATATAACAAAATCTGATTAGAAATGGCTTCAAACGCACTTAAAAATATATACCAGGTCAAATTCTGCTGTTAGGAAACCAAAATACATCAGATATTTGTGTTTTAAGCTTCTTAAACGAAGCGTGGATTATGCTAAAGCAGGGTTCTGCGGAGACATTCTGAGTCGTCAGCAGCAGGGTTGTAATAGTTTTCATTATGGTTTAGTTTTATTTTGTTGTGACTTTTTGTTTGTCTAATTCTGTTTTAGTGTGTTTACTAGATTTTCTATTAGTTTATATTTAAATATTGTTTTAGTGTTTTCATACTTTGCTTAATTTTTAGGTTCAGAATTCAAAAAGTTGTGATTTGTGATGAAGCATACATAGATTGGGTAATAAATATTAAACAGAGGATGCCGTTTTCCAAAAACTTTCCCTTATTTCCCACAGTTGTGCCGCATCAGTGATTGCAACATCTGTGTAAATACAATTCCACATTTAAAAACATTCCTTTGAGCTGCATCCATTAAAAGTTAATTTTGATGTTTTAGTTGCCGATGAATAACATTAATCAAGAAAAGGACTGGTTCAGATTCCGGGAAACACCACAAATCCACACTAAGTGGTTGTAACATCCCCTTTACATTGTTTCATGTGTGACGGCAGCTTCTCTTTTTCAATATACGTTCACAATTTTCATTTTTAAGCTGTAACATCAGTCCAAAAAATAGCCTGTGAATGTTTTTATTACTTTCTTAAATTTTACGTCCAAAAGACTTGGGTTAAGGAGGGAGAGACAAGTTAATGTGTAAAATATGTGAATTAATCCAATAAAAACAGCTCAAAACTGAGAGAATTTGCTTAGAGAGTGAATCTTGATCTGTACCAATAAGGGCTGAAAGGCTAAAAGGAAGAAGCCATTACTGCAAAACAACAACAACAAAAAAACATCAGATTATAGTTTACAAATGCACTAAAACATTTACTTTTGGTGATGCATCTTGTGGTCTGATGAAATTAAAGTGGAACTGTTAGAAGAACGATATTCCATGTAACATTGAAACATGTGAACACATCAACCAGGAAGTTAAACTCGGAATTGAAGGGGTGTAAGCAACGTAAACGTTGAGCCAAAATGGCTACCAAGTGGCTTAAAGCTGCACTTTGTAACTTTTATAAACAATATGCTATTTACATATTTGTTAAAACTGTCAACATGTTGTGATGATTTGTTATGAGACAGATAATCTGTGAAAAAAATTATCTTCTTCACTTCCTTCCTGAGCTAAGAGGAAGGATTCAGTGCTGCTAGCTAGCGTAGCAGAGAGCAAGGGATTGTGATTGACAGCACTAAGACCCGCCTCCTGGCTCTAATTGGTTGTTTCTAATTTGCGCTGGGAGAAGGCAAAGGAGCTTCATACTTTCACAGATTATCTGTCTCATACCAAAGTGTCACAACATGGTGACATTATGTAAAAGAAAAAAAGTATTTTTTATAAAACGTGGCCATCACAAACTCTGAGAGCAAATTTGACCCAGGAATTTACCAAAACTCAAGGAAGCTACTGACTGCAAAAATACAAACTCTTACCAAGTATTTTTGTTCTACTTTTTAATGCAAATATCTTAATACACTTTAAATAAGACAAACTAACTTAAAAGTAACTTTTCAGCAATATACAGAGGCTTGTTTTAAGTAAAAAATACTAGAAATTTTCCCATGTTATAAGTAAAATAATCTTCCAGTGGAACTTGTACTTTTTCATCAATATTAAGGAGTTATTTACTTAAAACAAGCCTCTATATCCTGCTGAAAAGTAACTTTTAAGTTAGTTTGTCTTATGTCAAGATTACTAAGAACTACTATACTATACTATACTATACTATAAACTACTTGTATTTTTAAAACTTTGTATTTTTGCGGTGCTGTAAGAATCGTGAGGAAATTCCACCAAATAAACGAATGGCGTATGAACAAAACGTCGTGTGTAGAACCGGATTAGTAACCCCTGTTTGACGTAAAATGTGCGTCGTGGCTCATCTGATTCCCAGGCTCCTGCGCCCAGCCGGAATCTCTTGGGAAACGCTGGGCGAACCCCAGTTGAAAGGCGTCTCTGGAGGCCTTGGTGAGTTAAAGCCGCGCTGCCTGACGCTCCCACAGTGGCTTCCTTTGTGCCTGCTGTGTGACCGACTCACTCTGTATTCCACCCTTGCACAACCAGCCTCCCTGCTGAAGACAGAGGGTGATGAGGAAACCTCCCAATTTTTTCCCTCTCTGGGTTTAATTGCTGATCCCAGAGCCTTAAATCAGAAATGTTTTGTGGGTCCATTTGTGATGGAGGAACACTCCTTCAGATCAAGTCGGATTTTTCCAGTTTCTAGGGATTATCGGCACCTGCTTGTTAGTAATAAAGTGAATTAGGGCTGTAAACTAGCATGCGGGAACACGGCTGCCCACCGATACTGGACTGCTGATAAGCTTTCACTTTAACGCTGTGGGGGAAGTAGCACACAAAGACGAGCCAATGTTCCCACAGGTGTAATCAGTAACTTGAATGTCAGCTCTCTTTATAGTCGGGTCACTTCCTTGGTTCGGCTCCAGTTTCCAGTTCCAGCTTTTTGTCATGGAGGTGAGCGGAGGCAACGACACCCACAGGGATTAAGGAGGGATTTATTTTGTGTCTTTTTACACCTGGATTACCTTAATAAAGAGCAAACAGGTGACTGCTAGAGAATCAGCTATAAATATAGCAAAATTAACGTGAATAAGACACATTATAGAGTTATTTTTCCAAATGCACTAATCTGATATTAATCTCTGTATCAGTCCCAGTATTGAAACAAATTCTATATTGAGCACATTATCACTGATACCCATTCTATTCAGTCTAATTATATGCTTTGCGCTGCAAAAAGACAAAATATTACACTTGAAATAAGACAAAACTAACTTGCAAGTAACTTTTTAGTAACATATAGAGGCTTGTTTTAAGTAAATAATTATTTAATATTGATGAAATAATATTTGTTATTATTCAAATTAATATTTGTTCCATTGGCAGATTATTTCACTTACAATAAGACATTTTCCCCATGTTATAAGTTAATTTATCTGCCAATGGAACTAATCAATATTAAGGAGTTATTTACTTAAAACAAGCCTCAATATCTGGCAGAAAAGTAACTTTTAAGTTAGTTTTATTTCAAGTTTACTAAGATATTTGCACTAGAAACTACTTGTGTGCTTTAATTTTTTATTTTACATGATATTTAGAGTTCCTAATTGCATTTTCTGAACCATACGCTGCAGTTTATTTGAACATGTTTGACCAACGCAGTCAACCTATTGTTTTTGTCAGTTTTGATTTCTTATTATTTATTTTACATTGGCTGTTCTACTCCTAAAACTGAGCGAATTAAAGTTGTTTTTACATGTTTGACCAAGCTTAATTCAAATTCAAATAAAAAAAGCCTTTATTGACCCCAAAGGGAAATTAAATGTTGCTGTAACTCATTAATTGAAAGTTTTCAAAAAGTTATTGTCGATGGTAATGGCTGTTGGCAGGAAAAATCTCTTGTTGCGGTCTAAGTGTGCTGTACTGGTGCAAAGTTATTAAAGAAATTCATAATTCAGTACATTTCTGTCAATGTTTAAAAAAACGAAACGTTTTAAGTCAATAAATTAGAGTTTCTCCGTATCGGATTGTTATCGACGATACTAAAGCTCGGATATCGGTATCAGAAGTTAAAAAAGGTAGTTATTTTGCTTTTTTTTGTCACATTTAAGTATTTCCGACAAATGTTAATATGAGGATATTCTTTTGATTAAAGAATTAAAGGTGCTAAAAAATAAGCAACAAAGAGAGAAAAAAGTGCTGTATGCCCTGTAACGTATGTTTTAAATCATCAGATCTCATGCTTATGTAAAAAAACAACAAATAATGGAGATAAAATACAGACTTGAAAACAAGGTTAAATTCCTGGTGCCTGACATAGATCACTGCCGCTGCTGGCCAACTCTTCCTGATCCACTTTGTTTTCTCATCCTTTGATCTGGTCTGGCTGCAGCTTTCATGCAATAAAAACCCTTTGAAATTATTGAGGCCTTTTAAATTGACTCCAAAGTGGATTTTTATGTTGTCGACTAAAAACAATATTATTGTTATTTGAGTTTGCAGATTACTATTCTGTGTAAAAATACAACTTTTTCTTCTTATTTCTTGCTGTAAGTGGCTGTCGCTCCATCTTCAGCTCCATCATCCTGTTGACAATGTGAATTACATTGAAAACTTTGATGTCAGCCGCCCCGACTGTCTCCCTGTAAATATTTAAAACTCTGTATATAGTTGAAGTCTGACTGTATAAAAAGATAGCAAAGTCATCAGTTTAACAGCAAACACAGTCCGGGACAAATACCTAAATGTTTAGAGACCTGTTCTGTGGTCTGAAGCAAGGAAAACATGATTGGCCATCAATATATTTGGAGGATATGAGAACTGTGAGGTATGGGGTGGCAGCATCATCCTATGGGGGTATTTTTGCTGCAGCAGGAAGCAAAATATTGCCAGAAAGTTGAAATTCAGACACTAATGGGTTTTTGGAAATGGAAAAAGACTGTCAGCATCCAGTCAAACTGGTTACAAAGTGACTTCAGGACAACAAAGCCAATGTTTTTGGGTAGACATAACAAAACTCTGATGTCATTCTTGTGGAAAATTTGTGGACAGAGCTGAAAATGTGTTTGTGAACAAATCTGACTCAGTTCTGGCAGAAAAAAAAATCAGGTGAGAAGCTCAAGGAAGTAGATCCAAAATGTTTGACCCAAGTGATACTTTATTTGACTTCAGACTTTAATAATATATTAAAATATTCTCAGATTTTTCTGATATTTATGTAGTAGAAATAATTTTAGGAATTTTAATTGACCCAAAACAGAAAATGTTTAAATTAAGGAATTTTTTATATGCAAATATTTGATATAATCTGTATTTAGCTGCTAAACTTTGGCTCAAAAGAGAATAAAAATGTACCGTGTCCTCAGATTGTTGGTGCTGGATGGTTGATTGGTTTAAAGATTTAAGAGGTTACTGAACTGAGGCCACCTTCCTCTCCTGGATCTCTTGTTGAGGCAGTGCAGAAGTGAGCAACCCGCCTGCCTGTCTTCTAAGACATTCCTCCACCCTGATGTCACCGGCTGCCTCAGAGAGACGATATTTATTGCCGGTGGTTGAGGTTTATCAAGTGTGGGATGGAGGCAGGGGAGAGGCAGACAGAAACCCTCTGGACTGGACCGTATATCTCCAGTCTGGAGGCCTGCATTCAAGTCTGGGCTGGTCTTGAATGGAGGTCTGTGTTTATATCCCACCTGCTGGAATGTTTGAACGTCTGGGAAGGTGTGAGATACGTCTGTCTGCTTTTGCTGTGTTGTGGTTTGTGGCTAATTTCTTCAGAGCTCAGTGAAGTATGTTGTGGTTTAATCATTGTGCAAAGCCAGCTTAAACCTCACTACATAACCAGTTAGTGATAATTTAGGGATGTAATCAATGAGTCGACTTACTATTAATTGTTGACTAATGTTTATTAGACTAAAATTAATTCCATTAGATTTACTAAAAAACGTCCACTTGGAAATGTTGTTGTAATTTGGCCTCCATCCAACAGAGGGCGCTGCTGGTCATCATTGAGCGGAACCAATGGACTTAGAAACAAAGATGGCGGTGGAGTATGCCAGAACTTGAGAGAAGCGGTCCAGATGTAGTCCGGTTTGGGATGCAAAATGCACCTTATGCAGTTCTGTTTAAAAACAAGATGGCGGCGGGGCACAGCAGAACGGGAGGGGAAACGGTCCAAACAGAGTCCGGTTTGGGATATAAAATACTTTTTATGGTTTTGTTTTGAAATATAAACTCTTGACAAACTCTCAAAGTATCTACTTAATAGCGGTCATCCAACTGAGCTGCATGGCGGAGTACCGTCGACTGCTAAACCAAAAATGACAGTTTTGCTACGAAGACTAAGCTAATATGACAGAAAAGCTGTAGTGACAATCGTGATAAGTTGTAGCAATGTGAGAAAACTAAAATCTCGTGTATTCAGCCAGTAATTTAACACAATTCACATAAAAACATTCATATATAATGATGTGCTTGAAAAAAATGTAATCAGTAATTTTATGGAAAGAGGTCGGCCATCTTGATGCAATGCAAATCTCGGGTTTTTAATAAATCAGCTATTTGCATCTGAGTAATGCTTCCATCCTCTTTCTCTCTATCAGACGTGAACGTCGGTCCCTGCTGCCGTTTGAAAGCCCATCACCATGTCTGAACTGACCGAGAGGCCCTCCACTGCCGGACAGCGGCTGGGCGCCCCGGAAAGCTTCGGGGTGTCCACCCTGGAGCCCGGCATGCGTCCTCCGGTCCAGCCCCCGGGACGGCAGGTTTCCATTCGGGTTCAGATGCTCGATGACACGCAGGAGGTCTTCCAGATATCCGTGAGTGATACTTTTTTTTATGGAATACCTCACTTTGCATAACCACCAACTTCACTGTTTTTTTATGCAACACAAAAAGGCTGAAACTTAAAAATATCTTTACATTTATTAATATGGAAAGTGTGATGTTTATGTTGGACTCTGGATGATACCCCTAAATAAAACCCAGCACACCATATTGGAGTAAACATCTTGAAGGCAGAGTTGGGTTGTAAGTAGTTACATTTACTTGAACAACTTTTTTTTTTTAAATAATGTACTTTTAGGAGTATTTTTACAACATGGTATGTTTTACTTCCACTTTTCAGATTTTAGTGACCAAGATTTTTGAAACCATGCATGACATTTGCTCAGCTCCATGTTATGGACTTCTTTTAGTTGGTTTGTGACGATAAATCTTCAAAAAAAAAATGCTTGAAATTTTGATTTTCTTACCTGTTTCAGACAGAATCCATGACTATAATTTTACAGCTTTAGATCCTGACCTGCCACTCCTTTTTGTCTTTTGAATCCTTTCTCTTTTATTCATCTGTTGAGACATTCATGTCCACACCTGAAATGCACATGTTTCCCTTTATTTCCTTCATTTCCTGCTAAACTTGTTGTTTAAAGGCAACTCGCTATGAATGCCCTGCTTACCTTTGAGCCCAGACTAAGATCCCCACTTCCTGGAGATACACAGGAAATTGGAGCAAAGCCCACTTCCTGTTTAAACACACCACACCTACAGACCCTGACTCAGTCAGCTCTCTGTCCACCACCAGCAGGAATTTGATTTAGCCCACCCAGTTCCTCCAAACATGCTCCAGCACCTTCTCTCCGTACCATCTGTCTGCCTTTATGGCTGAGTCACCTCTAAAACTGTGTCATGTTTGCATTTTGCAGCGTTTGCATGTGTTTTGAATCTAGCTGGAGCATGTAAAACGTCCTTGCACAACAGTTCTGCTCGTATCTCTGCAATTGATCCCACACTGCAGTGTGTCAGTGTGTCGTTTCCTTGAATTTCTGGTTTAACGTCTTGCAGTGAGCCGACACGGAGTGTGTTCCTGCTCCAGGGCTTGCATGCCTTTTGGAAAATCCAGCTGCTGTATTATCAGCACAGATTTGAGGGGATTTTTTTTTGTTCTTATTTGTGATGTTAATGAGGAGAGAATCCGCTGGCTTGTTGAGCTGCCGGTCTGGGAAGCCATAATTGGCTTTTAGCGAAAATGCCAAGAATGCGATGCGGCTGCTGCCTGAGGACGTGTCTGTGGATGAGAGGACAGTTAGGCAGGAATTTGGTCTGCATCTTTTTTTGAATGCAGTTTTAAATCCTAAATATATGCCTTTGCTTGTTAGGTTAAAACAAGAAGCTTGTGGTGCTCTGCAGAGCAGCGGCTGTCCAGCAGAGAGGAATCCTGATCATTCTCCAGTCCCCAACTTAATCCACTCATACTTTTTGATCAATTACAACCAGAACACACAGGTTTAGGAGATGGATCAGTGGCTCTTTTGAAGAGAATTTCAGATTTTTAGAAAACCCTGAATCATTTTAATGCCTCTAAAGCATTTAATAGTTTGAATCTTTTGTAGTTTTTACACATTTTGTCCTGGTTTCTTAGGCGAACAGTGCAGTGGGTCTGACTGCTGTAAAGAGTCACAGTAAATGTTCACTTTCAACACCCAAACATTTCAAAATGGCTAACTTTAAGTCTTTTTCACTTGGTAAAGTTATAAGATTGTCGTCTGCTTTAGGCGATGTCCAATGCTAAGCTAACGACTAAAACTTGGTCATTAGTTTAAGTGAATTTTTCAGTCTGACGGAACACATTAACTAATAACTTAGCACTCTAAAGCAAACATCCAGTAGCATTTCACGCTATAGATAATCAAATTAACACTGTAAACTGTTCCTGCATTGGTGGACTGACTTGACTCCTGGTCTAACTGAAAAGCCGCTCAGGAAGGAAGAAGCCGTTACTCCAAAAGCAACTTAAATAGCCAGACTACAGCTAAATGTTATCAAATACTAAGAAAATTCATGCAAACTACTTGTTTTTTCACATTTAGGAAGCAAAAGAGGTATTTGGTAATCCAAACTGACCTGAAAGGTTTAGTGATGTGAATTTAAACACCTGGTTGGTGGTTGTTTCTCTGCAGTGGCACCAGGAACCACAGGAAGCCTCAGCTCAAAGGGATCCCACCTCATAAATGACGGCTGTTTTTGGTACTTAATGAATTTGGTGAAATAAAGTCTCCATTGTGTTTTCAGCTTGTTTCACCTAATCTGTCTTTTCCTGCTGCGGCGCCTTGCGGTGTGTTTTGCGCAGTAGGTGAATTCTCATGTGTGAATCAGGAGATAAGCCTCCAGCGTTGGCTTTCAACGGGCATTTTTCTCCTCAGAGTTGGAGCTCATTAACCAGCCGGTTATCTCTGGACCTCAGCAGGGCGCCGCACAGCAGCAGCAATCCATTTTGGACCACGTTTACTTTCATCACCATCAGTCAGTGTGTGTCTGAGGGCGTGAATGCTTCATCGTGGGTTCAGAACGGATGATTTGTTTGATATTCTGTTGTTTACGTTCACCTCTCCGCCCATGAAAACCGTTCAGAGATTTGCTCTCATCGTTGTTCTGGTTTCATTTGTTCATTCAAACGTTTCCTGTCTCTCTTTGTTCTCTGTGACCTTCCTTCCTCTCTTCCTCTTTGTTGTCGTCGTTTTTTCTCCCATTGTGATTATTTTGTCCTGTGATTTTCCTTATTTCTCTCCATTGCATCCTCATTTCCTTCCTTTCATCCCGTTTGTTCCTTTGTCCTTTTCATCCTCCTTTCATTTTTCTCCTGATTGTTCCTTCCTTTTTGTCTAATTTTTTTCATATCTTCCTGCATCCCCTTTTTACTTCCTTTCCTCCTTCCTGATGTCCTCTGTTCTGTCTTTTTCATTCATTACTTTTTTCCTTCCTTCCTTTGTTTGTTCCTCCCTTCTTTCTTTACTTTCCTTCCCTATTTCCTTCTTTGTCTCTTCATTCATTCATTCATTCATTCATTCATTCATTCATTCATTCATTCTTTTCTTTCCTTATTTTCTCTAATTTTTATTACCTTATTTTCTTCATTTTTGTCCGTCCATCGTTTCCTTCCTTGTTCCCTTTTCTTTAATTCCCTCCATCTCTCCATTTCCATCTATCTTTCCCTTCTTCCTTTCCTTTTATCCCCACTTCCTCTGTTTCCTTCATCATGTCCTTCCTGTCTTGTCCTTTTTTCTTCCCTTTGCTTGTCTTTGCCCATCATATAAATATTTTTCAACAAATTTACATTTCTTTCGTATATTAATTTCTTAAAATGAACTCTGGAATATTTCCACTGCTGCTTGCTCGTATTAAACCTGATTTCTTTAATGAATATTGAATAATTGAAGGTGCAGTTAAACATTTTAGCTCCATATTGAGACGTCAGCACATGCAGACGCAGCCTGTGGCTCCATTATTAATGAAAAATGGAGGCAGCGATCACTCCCACCTGCTAAATAATTAAGTCCAGATAGGAGGTGCTCTTTGTGCTCACATCCACCTCAGTGAGATTGTTTCCACTATAAACACTGTTGCTCTTCATGCTGCCACTAATGGAAACTATGAAAGCAGGTGTTAGCAGCTCACATGAGGGGTTGTACACTGTGACTGCTAACAAGCTGCAGCTGAAGCAGGGCGGCTAATTAAGAATCAGTTTTAGCCATTTGCTCTGCGTTGCATCCGGTTCTGTGCGACGCAGCATGAATGGAAACCATTCAGACTGTAACTCTGCTGTTTTTATCCCTTCTTTGGTTGCCTACTGCACTTCTATTTTTACTTTCCTGCGTGTTTTAATCAAGCATCTCCGTTAAAAATCAACAGATTGTGCGTTCATATTCCTCCTTGGACTTGTGCTGACTAACATCAAATCCTCCTGATTCCCTGGAGATCAGTTGAGCTGCTTTAAGCCCCCGTTCACCTCCCCTCACTAGGAAATCCCATTTACCTACATGACGCCTTGCAGGCTTCAAACCAGCACATATGGAGCCACGTTCCCTCTCTGCACCACCTGGCCTTTCGTTTTCTTCTGATAAACATGATTTTATTTTATTTTTTACTCGTTTCATCTCTTCCTTTTTTCCTGTTTTGTCCTCCATGTTGACTTGACCCTTGACCCTAATCCCTGTAAGATCATCCAATATCTGCTGTCTGTGATTGACTTTCTCAGTGGATGTCGGAGGCTTTAAAGGCACACCATCTGACAGCAGGAGTGAGATGAAGAGGAGTGGCTTTAGGTGTGTGATAGAGGTGTGTGTGTTGGGGGAGGGCTACAAGGATTAGGATGACAGATCTGCTCCATGGACATCATTTGATAACCTAGCGACACTCTGGGGTTATGATAAATAACAGACAAGTCCCCTGACATGTCTCACCGCTGCAAGGCGCACACGAACACACACGCCGCTGACATTTGAAATTGATGGGCCTTTGTGCTGCCTGCTGTCTGGGGACCGAATGCAGAGGCTACAAATGAAGGGAGCTACAACGCTGCCTTATGGTCCCATTGGACAGAGGCAGCAGTAAACATTAATCGTTTTTATTGTAATCGGTCTAAATGCTGAAATCTTTGTTTTATTGCAAAGGAGACTAAAGTGCCCACATAGTTAGGCTCCTTATAAAGGTTCTCCTTGTTGTTTAGGTTCTAAAAATTAGGGCTGAAACGATGAATCATAGTGAATCAATTATTGAAAAATTGCTTAAAATTTAGTCATTTTATAGAGACTCACAAAAGTCAATTTTAGGGCCAATTAAGTCAAAACTATACAAAAAAAATCCTGTTTTGTTGGCACGTTTTGCTATTCAATCATTAATTGGTTAATCCAAAAAATTTGCGGAAAACTGTATTTATGTTAAGTCGAGCAGGACTTAATGTAAATACAGTGTTTAGAAGTGAAAACAAATATGAATTTACAAAATAATTTATCAGTATGATTATAAATTCACAGTAATGAGAAGAAAACTGTCCCATATACCGAAGGAGTGGACAGTATAAAGATGCTGACAGTCATTACAAAGACAAAAAACAAACAAGTTTTAAACTCTTCATATTATTTTTCTTAGAACATAAACGCCTATTATGTCTTAAGTGCTAAACATATTTGATCAATATTCAAAATAATAAGTACAAAATGAAAAGTCTACTTTGACATTATGTAGTGTCTTGTGTATGTTTAGCATTATTAGCTACTAGCAACGAGTAATTTGTATGCTCTCAGTTTATTACAACAAAGCTTCATTAATCAGACTTTTTAAAATGTTAGTCTAACATTAACATGCTAACTCTGAATTAATGACAGCTACGTTAGCTTGCTAGCTACAAACACTAGCAGCTTGTATTATAGTTAGTTTTTTATTGTTGGGAGACAGAAATGGTGTAAAAACACAGGCCAGTTTTTATTTTCATTTATTCTGAGTGACTGTGCGTCATTATGTAATGGCTGGTATTTGGTTTCTCATTCCTGTGGGTAAAAAAAGCATTTTAAAATTGTTTTTATGTTTAAGGGAATAAGTTACCTTGCATTTCATATCTTTGCTAAATCCAGACTTTAAAAATCTTCTCGCTCTGTTTTTTTTTTTTAATCTCTGAGATCAAAGAGACACAGATGATGCTTCCCTCTTGGTTGGTAAAAAGAAATGATAGCAGATTACTGCTGGAAAGTGAAAAGTTGTCCCCGATGGACAGAGATGGTTGCTGAGATTGTTTGTAAATGGGAGCAGAAACCAAATGCATAGAGGCCCAGTGGAGGACAGAAAGGAGACGTGGTGCTGAGCCCTTTGTGGTGGAAAAAGAGACACACATCCGACTCCCACAGAAGCCAGTGAATGAGCAAACACTGGCTGCTCCGCTTGGCTGCAGTCCTTTTTTTTTTTTTTCCTGCACTGCAGTGAATTTGGGCCTCGCTGAAGAAGTTCATCAGCAATCACTGTGCCCTTCTCACACAAAACCGCCAAACCAATTTTGTCGTTATTGTGGATTACAAATGTTGTTTTAGTGCAGCTTTCTGCAGCCCTAGAGGTGGACTTGTGGTGGAGTTTTCACTGTGGTTTTATCTGTTTGGTAGAAACCTTGAAATGAGCGCCAGGCGAACTGGGACGATGCCAAACTCATTTGTGAAATTCTGGCTGAGGTCGTCTTCTCCTCTAAATGTCTCCCGACAGACAGAGCTCCGTCTTATTAGTCACTGCTGCAGTAAATCTTCATTTTGACGACGGAGGGGGGGGGCGGGGGGAGTGTTCAGGCTCCGTCAGGGTTTTCCCCGCCTTCCAGAAAATTAAAACAAAACAAAAGGAATGCTGAGTATAAGTCTTGGAGCAATTGCGAACCGTTTCCACATGGATGACATCGAAATTAATTGGAAACTTCAAACGCTTTCTAAATACTATAAAGGCTCTGCAATCACGCCAGTCTTCAAGTCGGGACTTTTTAAAGTTAAAGAGCTGCACAAGATCAAAAAGGCTCAAAATGATTCAGTTTTATCTGCGTTTGAGGATCTTTCCACCTCCGCCAGTTATATGACAGATTATGCAGAACGTGAATGCATGACTTGAAATATAATGTCCAGTCAGTGCAACTTGGATCGGATTACATGCACTAAAACTGCAATCATTCTGGCGTATTGTTCTGTTCTCAGTGTTCATCTCTGTGCTTGCTGCCTCCTCGTCTCCTCCGGGACGTTTTCCAGAAGACTTTGTGTTTTTCTGCAGCCCTGCTGAGTCGATCCTCTGAGAAACTGGCGTTGGAATGCAGCTCTGACTGAGATGTTTAGGAGGGAAAAGTAGATTCAGCTTTCAGCCATCTTTGTCTTCTCTGGGGTTTTTTTTTCTCTGATTAAAAACTTTTTTTTGTCATTCTCGTTCCAATCCGCAGCATGAAGCTGGATAGGAATTCCTTCAGTTTAGAGCTGAAATGATTAATCATCAAGAATCGATTATTGGCATAATCGTCAGCTAATTTAGTAATTGATTAACTGGAGTGCATAGAGTAAAAAACAAACTCATCAGAGCAGCAATTAGGCCAAAAGTGTAAAGATATACACATACATTTTGAATTTATGATTAAAAAACAATTTGTTTGTAAATACGTTCTAGTCAAAGCAGTTTTAGCTTCTCCTGGTTCAAATTCCTTAAAAATAAAAAATATATAAATCTCCTTTTGCTGTGTAATTATTAATTGTTTAATCAATAAATGATCAGATCAGCCCTGCTGTTTTTATGTCAAGTCAAGCAGAAGAGTGAGCGTTTCACATGTTGATGTTTTTATTTTTTTTAGCTGCAGATGCATCCTTTGCACACATTCAAGAAAGTAAATATTACATTTTAGGCAATAAAGTGTTTATTTTCTCTAAAACAGTAATTGTTTGCATATTGTATTGCTAATACTGTATAAAAACGGTTTAAGTTCTTCAATGTAAAATCTGCACAATGTCCCTTTTTTTTATCAGATTAATAGTCATATAGTAATCGATCACTAAAATAATCATTAGTACAGCTTTACTCCAGTTACAGAATCTCATTTTAATTTGAAAAGCTGACATTTCTACATCCTAACGTTTCCTCTGCTAATCAGCTGCAGCTGCGAAACCAGAACCTCCTGCTGTGACTCAGATTTGCAGATCTTTGTAAGCTTTTGCTTCATTCATTGTTTTTGTTAATTGTGCTCACAATCTCTTACTACACTAAAAAAAATCAAGCGGACATTCGAGATGAAGCTTTAGAAACGGCTGCAGGTTGTTATTTCCATCCCAGAAGGAAACCCGGAGGCCGTTTCTGTGCCAGATTTTTCCACAAGGCGTAGTTCAGACACACCCACCATCAAACTACACAAGATGCTAATTACCTTTTTATGCTTTGGAGCTGTGCATGTATTCCCCTCTGCTGCTTGGTTTAATAGTCTACCAGGGGCGCGCTGCAGACCGTAGCATCCACACACACACACACACACACACACACACACACACACACACACACACACACACACACACACACACATCGCCGTCGTTGCTGCAGCCCCCCATCAGCAGGTTTGGGAACTTAATTTCCAAGAAGTGGCAGGTATTTGCCAACATGCTGCTTTTTTTCTCTTAGATGTGTTTGTGCGACTCCCTTTGTTGAGTTAAGCTGTTTAGCATAATGTGATGTGTGTGAGGATGTGATTGGTGGAGGAATAAAGAAACCGTCTCCCTGCTGTCCTGTTGTTCTTTTATGGGAAACTGTACAGTTTACACCAAGCTGTAGTCTTAGTAAGCAGCTTTTTATATGCAGGTATTTCTCACAAACACCTTTTCACTCCAAATATTGAGTTTGTTGTTCTTAAACCACTTTGAAACTAATTTTGTGGTTTGGTTCGGATCATTATGGTCAAACAATTTAACTCCAGTTTCATTTGGTTTTCTCTCTCATCTGTCGAACTTGGTGTTTATTTCCTCCAAACTTGAACTTCTTCATAACTTTACACCACTTTCTAAATGTTTAAAAGTCATTCATATCTCATCTGGCTCTTACCGGACCATTTATCCGCAATGTTTGTTTTGAAACGGTTGCACAGACAGAACCAGGAAGTAAACATCTGAAAAGTAAAAACCTGTGAATGATTTGTTGGTAGGAAATACGGGTGTTGATGACGGTTTATTATTCTGTTTACACCAATCAGTGGCAGGAAGGAGAACCATGTGTCCTCCTTCCTTCTTTCCTTCATACCTGCATTTTTCTTTCCTCTCTCTTGTCCTTCATTGCTACCTTGTGTCCTTTATTCTATATGTCCTCTTTCCTACCTTCCTAATTTGCTACCTCCAGTCTCAGTGCCCTTCATAGTGTCCTGCTTCCATTCTTTCCTTCAATGTCTTTCATTCAGGGTTCCTTCCTTCCTTCCTTCCTTCCTTCCTTCCTCTTTTGTTTGTTTGTTTGTTCTGTTCTCCTTCTTTCTTTCCTTCTGCTCTTTCCTGCTAGCCACTTCCTTCCATCCATATGGGTTTTTTCATTTCTTTCTTTCTTCTTTCCTCGCTTTCTTCCGGGCTTCGTTCCTTCCTTTATTTTTATCTGTGTTTGCTTCCTTTTCTTATTTCCTTACTTCCTTTTTATCTGGGCTTACTTCCTCCTTTCCTTCCTTCCTTCCATACATACGCACGCACGCCCTTCTTTCCTTTTTTAGTTTCTTCCTCCCTCCTACATTTAAATTCTCTCCACTATGAATATTTTCATAAATATTATGGTCAACCGTACCGTTGTGGGTTTAAATCTGAGGCTGGAGCCCACTGAACTCTGGGAAATTGAGTCTGGGATAATCTGACCTCTTGAACCCTGCTAGTCTTCTTCTTCTGCATGTTTGTAACCTGAGCTGAGCTTCCTGTGTTGATGCTTCAGGTCTGCTGACGCAGTTCAGCAGCAGGACGCAGCAGGACGCAGCATGTTCTGTGGTATGAAGTTTCATGATGAAGCTGACCATGAAGGGAACAAAACACAAACATCACCAGCCTCAGCTTCTCAGGACCTCTGCTCATTTCTCCTCACATTTCCTCCTCTTTTGTTCCAGTTGTTCAAACTGGATGACATTACAGACTAAAGGAAACTTGGGTGCTTTTCTAAATATTTCCTGCTGTGAAAGAAACAGTGAATGAAGAATATTTGGAAACTTTCTACAAGCAGGATTCTCCATATCTTATTGCCCTGCAGAGTGAGAACCGCCCAGTGTTTGAGTCCTACAGCCAATCAGATGGTTCTTTATATTATTATTGTTGCACCACTGATTGTTGTAGTGATGTTGCTCTATAATGTGCAGACCTGCTGCTTTCCAGTTTATTCCCTCGGTTTCCCCACAAACCGAGGGAAACTTTTTGTAGGAAACTTTTCCAGGTTTCCCACAAAACCTGGAAAAGTTCAGAATCTGATTTATTTTCTTATGTGGATAAAGGTGGGAAAATTGAATGTTTTGGTTGTTTTACTTCATTCTGCATCCATCTGTCCATCCATCTTTTTTCCGGTCCATCCGTCCATCCATGTCATATTTAATTCTTTCCCTCAGTAGAAATATTAACTTCCTAGTAACCATTTATTTTCATACTTCTGTATGTATTTTTATAAAGCTATAAGGCGATATCCTTTAGGAGCAGAGATGAGATCAAAGGCAGAAACTAAAGTAAGTTGAATAAGTGAATGTTGTGTTAGCTGCTGGGCCCGGAGGGGCCTCATGTGGGGAGGATAGTAGAAAAACAGTAAGTGATTCACTCTGACATGCCTCTCTCCAGCTTGGCGAGGCGCTGACTGGATCACATGAGAAGTTCTGGGTTAAAGGGAGAGGAAGTGTATCTGTCAGCGTTGGAGCTGGCAGCTGATTCTGCAGAGAGTCGTCCACGCTGACAGCTTCCTGGCATGTTTCTTTCGCGGTTAGAGGCCGTGAATGAAGCCGCGACAGAATGACTCAGGAGGAAGTGAAGGGGGCACACAAACAAACTCTCATTAATCCAACTTACTAAGCAGTTTGTGTCCATTACGGACTCTGATATACTCCGCCGTCTGATTTGCTGTGAGAATCAGGCCTGAGTCATGTTGTGGAAGGTAAACGGAGAGAAACGACGTTTGCAGCTATTTTGAGCCGAGTTATTTGTTATGCAGAAGGACAGCTGCTCATTAAGGCTCTTGTCTCGACTTTATAATTATCTGAGAAGAGGCGAGTTCGGCCCATAAACCCAGCTCTGGGAGCTGGACACGGCCCCCACATGTCAGCTGTTTTATCCAGACTCTGCTTCTGTGTATGCAGGCACGTTGGCCTCTACCTGGAATATTTTACCGCAAACAAATCCAGGAAGAAGAAGAAGAAAAAAAACACTTTATCTGAGTCTTGCACAGTAAAAATGTGATTAGAAGTGTGTGTGTGCGTGTGTGTGTGCGTCTGTGAGGTTTTGGCTGGGTAAGAAGGCCTCATTGATAGAAGCTGCTGAAAGGACTGATTGTGATTCAAAGTGAAAGGACCTCAGTCTGTGCTCAGCAGGGACCAATCTGCTCTCCGTCTGCTGAGCGGATCCAGCAAACAGATAAAATCGCTTGTATTTGTCAACCTTAAAACAACCCACACTAAAAATTTATAGCAGTTAATTTCTGCTTTGTTTTAACCTCTTAAAGATCCTCATTTTTCTGAAAAAGCTGCCAAGAGAGGGTCATGGGAAAAGGCTGAACAGTTGCCTGTTGAGTTTATTCTTCATTTATTGTCATATAAATGCAGCTAAATGATTTTTCCCATTGAAAATACCAGAGGTTGAGTCACCAGAACCTCCCATTTTTCTTATAGCTTTGACCTTTCTGATACCAGTTTTTGCCCAGTTTCTTTTTAACAACTATAATATGAAATTATATAAAAACAACAAAAAACTATATTTTATTGCCTTCCTGCTCAGAGTTTGGGGCTCATTATTTGTTTGTTTACCATCGCATTATTATTTGTTAGCAGAAGGGTGTTGCATGGGATCATTTAGCTGTTAGCATGGCTAGCATCTTTAAAGCATCGGTCTCAGTGTGTATTCTTTAAAAAAAATAAATTCTCTCCCAATCTATTTTGTTTTATGATGGAAAAAGGTTGAACATTTAGCAGAAGGTAAGAGAAAAATCAGGAAAGAAGGATTCTCCTGTTTTGAGACAAAACAGTTTACAATTTAAACTAGCCGTAGCATGTTATATTAGCAATTGTTGTGGCTAACTTCACTAAATAAACAATGTATCTGCATATGTTGTGAATGTAACTCTCCCAAAAAGCTCAAGAAGATGAAACCGAGGAGCTTCGTTAGCCTTCCTGTTATCTGCTGGAAGTCTTGCTTTTGCTCCACAACAACTTGAATGAACCACAAAGATGTTGAAGAAAACATGGATTCCTTTCAAATAGCTTTTTATTCCACTAACTTCAGTTGTTAAACTACTCATTAATACTGAATGTAGCTAATTTTGAGTCTTCTTTACTTTGTACCAGCTTCCACACTGAAGTGAATTGGTTTTCCAACTTATTGTTGAAACCTAATTATTCGTTAACCACATTAGAAGTTAATTTTTACTACCATAAAGCTTTTTTTCCATTTAGCAGACCAATCGGAGCAGACTGAATTCTCTTAAAGAGACAGGAACCTAATTAAGAGCGTTTTAAATGTGAAGACTTTAATTTCTTCATTGAAGAGATTTAACAGAGATGCTACCCTGCAAAATGAAATAAAATCTACAGACTGTGGTCAAGATTCCTACAATTCAGTCATGGTTGGCTTTTTGCATGTTCTTTAAACCCAAAGTCTGTACATTCAAGAGAAAACAAAAGGTCAGACTGATCCAAATTAAGCCCATATTTCAGGGTTTCATGTAGCAGAAAGGGAGGGTTTTGTTCTTCTCTCCACTTCTCTCTTTCAGTTCCCACATGTGAAACTGCAGGGCGAACGGGTGAAAGCATGCAGCGTGATGGTAAACAAAACAATTTGTTTTGTCAGCAAACGTTGGAATTTGGTGTTGCTAAATATGCCCAAAACTTAGGCTGTCATGAAGCGGGCTAAATGCTGGCTCTCGCTAGCCACATCTGAAGAGTTCAAACTTTACTTTCACCGCTGTCTTGGCCAAGTTTGGTCCAGTTCCTGCCAGCTACTGTCTGTTGTTTGCAGCAGAGCTGTTTGGGATTCTGCTTTCCTCACTTCTCAGCACTTCAGCTCTCACCTTTTTTGTCGTTTTTTTTTTTTTTAATTTCCCCCTCACAGACTGTTCAGATTAGATCCAGTTTTTTCTTATGGCTACCAGCTCGCTGTGTGGACAGAAAACTTAACGACAAACAGGTTTGCTGCAGCCTTTCAGATGAGCCGCTGCCAGCCGAAGGAAGAAAACTGAATGTGTTGACATTTTCTGGCAGCTGGAAGATAAAACCCACCAGGTTCATGAAACCTGTGTTGGTATAACTGGATTTGAGTTTTCTGGCCACATGCATTCCAGCGTGTAATGTTACTTGAGTGTGGTAATGGATCTATTTCTCGTTTTCTGTCTTTAGTTACTGAAGAAAGGTTAGCTGTAAGTGGAGGAAATGGCCTATTCTCCAAGCTAAAGGGTGTCTTAACATGAAGCTCTCACCTTTTGCAGATGATGCAGTTCTTTTACTGTGGGTCATCTGCCTGCTTAACCTCAGTGACGGTGATGAATTGGAGATCAAGAAGATAAGAAATCGAGTTAATGATATTCAATAATAATCTGACGTTTTATTAACACAGGAGCTCAGTGTTTTTGTCCTAAATTTGATCAAAATCTAAACTAATCCCAGCACTCGCCTCATTTATCATGGAAATTAACTCAAAATCAACAAATCAAGTCTTTTTTTTTTGTGCTTGTGCATAACGGAGTTCATTCAAAATTTTCCTGAAAAATGGTGACGCCAACTCCCACCTGCAGGTGGCAGTACGTTTTACTTCTACACTTATTTGCGAGTAATAAAAAGTCAAATTTATTATCAGACCTAAGCACAAATATTGCAACATTTCTTGGAAATATTTCTAAATTAGCACCAGAAAAGTTTTGATTTTTATTGCAAAGAATCACAAAATGTTTCTTTGAGAAATTCTGGAGGGATTGATGGATGTGAAAAGATGTTCAATATTATTTAATTTTAAGAAGAACTTATCAAATGCAGAGACAGTTCTAAACTTTTATTTATCGGGTTTATTGATGCATTATGGCACAAGCGGCCCGTAGTTTGACGCTCCTGCTCTCCGTAGTTTTGGTAAACCAGAAGACAAATCTCTCAATTTGCCTCCTTTCCGTCTGGGGCTGAAATAATCGACTAACTTAGTGATTGTTTCATCTGGAGCATACAGACTCAAAAAAGCCGGTTTGCTGAAAGAACAACACAATCAGAGCAGCAATTAAGCCAAATCTATGTTGTGCACAGTGGAAACCGTCTTAGCACTACCGCTACCACTTTTAGGGGTTCAGCCAATCGGCACCAAGGAAAATGAATGGATTGGCTGCTTTGCAATGCCAGCCAATGAGAACTCAGTGTTGAGATCTCTCTTTACATCTGTGTTCCCAAACTCTGCGTTTTCACTCTCACGCTTGTCAGTGGGATCCAAATCTGGCCGAGTGTTTCCATCAGAGCTGTGTGCTTTTTGGGTCGGGCGCCTGCGCCTCCTCCCAGCCCAACGCGGTTCTGCACGGCAGAAAACCTGGAGCTTTTGTTGTTGAAGTTGGACGTCTTGTTGGAGGAGATTGGTTTGCTAATGAAGGCCGTCTGAAGAGGAAACAGCTCAGCTCACAGTGAAGGAGACAGAAGCAGAGAGAAATCAATACAGTAAACCGGACTAACGTGTTTATAGACGTAGGTAGAAAGGAGAAGAGCAGTGAAGGATTATTTTTGACTGCTTTCTTGCCATGTAAGCCGTCCTCCTCTCTTCTGTTTTCCTACTTCCTCCCTTTTCGTCCCGTCTTAACCGCCTTAAGGCGAAGATTACCACCACCCAGACCTAAATCCCGTCCAAACGGCAGCATCTGTCAGTCGGATAATAAAGACGTTCTCGGAGAGCGTCACACAATCCTGATGTTTCCTTGATATCAGCCTGCAGCTAGAGCCAGTCAATGTGTGTGTCGTGCTTGGTGAATAGCTGGATGTGGAGTGTGTGGGTGTTTCCCTGCAGACAGACTGAACACACACTCACCTCGACATGCGGAGGCCAGATGGTGACAGACTTGGCTCGCGGCGCGCCCGGGGCTGCTCTGATGCACCGTGGCTGTGGTCGGACTTGTCACAACTAACAATTACACAATTAGAGTTGTTTGGAATAATCCTGTCCATATATTCTTATTAAGCTTCAGCGTTGTTGGTTTTTTCCTTTAGTTTTTATCCTGGTTGGAAATTCTGACATTTATCGTCCATTTCTGGTGAAATAAAGATGTTTAATCCAATTTAACTGGAATTAAATTGGATTAAACTCTTCTGGTTTTCGACCAATAATATTTCTATTGGCTAATCTTAATAACAAAGTGCACCAGTCCCTCCTGAACCAAAACATGAGGATTTTTATGTTGCTTTTGGAGTAATGGCTTCTTCCTTGATGATTGGCATTTCAGCCCATGTTCATACCGCGCCTGATTCACTGTAGATAACGGCGCCAGATTCAACCAGCACTTTCAAACAGGCTTCAGCTTTTGGTGTCAGTTTGTACCAAACCCGTTTTCTTCCTGAATGGTGTGAAAATCAGACGTTCCTGTGCTTTAATAGAGCTGTTAGTACAGCTTAAATCTTTTGTAAATACTATAACATGTTATTTTCATTATGCCACTGAATGGGACAGCAAATGTTTTCAATGAAATTTTAATTCCTCAAGAATGGAGCTAAATCTGATTCATGAAAAGTCTCTGAACGCTCAAAGGCTCATTTATATCGTATTTTCCAGACTAAGTCGCAGATTTTTTTTTTTTCCATAGTTTGGCTGGACCTGCGACTTGTTTTTTCCTCTTTGTGACTCATTTTTTCACCACTGGGACTTGAAGTCCAGAAAATATGGTAGTTATATTAATGACTGAACAGCATTTCAGTGCTGTAGTCAGCAGCAGAAACACGTGGATGTCTGAAAAGCAGTTCTCTGTGAAGTCGGGTCACAACCTTAAAACAAGAACAAACTGGCTTCCACGTCTTTGTTCGATCAAAAAGAAGAGTCTGCACTTCACATCCCATCCCTCCCTCCCTCCCTCCCTCCCTCCCTCCCTCTGATTCAGTTTCTGTCACCATCTTTTTTCTCTTTCTAATTTAATCCAACATGGCTTCCCCTCTCCCGTCCTTCTCTTGCAGCAACGCGCGCCTGGGAAGGTGCTTTTTGACCTGGTCTGCGTCCACCTCAACCTGACTGAAGGCGACTATTTTGGGCTGGAGTACACGGATCACCGGAAGATGACGGTAGGATGAGTTTCGTTGGAAGGATTCAGTTGTAATCTTTATAAATTTGCACTGATGTGGATTTAAACCCCGGCTTTCTGCTGCAGTCTGGTTCCTGAAGTTTCTAGCAGCAGCAGCTGTTTGTAATGATCTGCAGACTGGATGCGTCTGTAGTTTGCAGTGGAAACTCCACCAGAGCACAAACATGTAGTGAAAAGAAGAAGCTTTCTGGCTCCTATGAAAGCTGAACTGTTCTATGAAGATCGAATAACATGAAGTCAAATAAATAATACCAATCTAAACCTCCACTCTACGATGTTTTTAGTACATTTTTTAAAGCTATTAGTATCATTTTTAGCTCTCAGATTCTATTTGAATATAATAAACCTCTTTAATGACCTCCATTTTCAGGAGTAATGATGTGTTCAGCTGCAAAGTCTGCTGTTGCATTTAACTCTTTCAGCCTGAATGGTGCTAATTCCTCTATGCATTTTCAGATTGATGTAAATTATTACAATTTAATTTCCCCAATATGAAGCAAGGTTTTAATCAGATCAGATCTGACTCTGCAGCAGTAATGAGTGAGCACAATGTTTAATGACGTTGTGATGCTAGCAGCCTCCCGGTTAGCGCAGCAGCGCTACGTGATGTAATGGAGTGTTTCCTGCTCTCAGGTGTGGCTGGACCTCCTGAAGCCGGCGCTGAAGCAGATCAGACGTGAGAATCTGTCGTTTTTCTCTCCGTCGTTCTTTCTTCCCATGTCTCCACTTCCTCTCTAGCCCATAATTTCTCTCCTCCAGGACCTAAAAACACCATCCTTCGCTTTGTGGTGAAGTTCTTCCCTCCTGACCACACGCAGCTCATGGAGGAGCTGACTCGGTAGGTTTTTCACAGAAACCACACCTATACCCCTCTAACCGTGTTTTCAGCCTTCCATGCCGCATTTTCTTTATGTTTCTAATGATACCTTGTCAAATATTCTGGTATTTTCAGCTGACACTTTAAGCTAACTGTGGGATCTGGGAACCAGGCTCCTTGTAAAACTATTTTTTGCTTTATAGCAGCTAAAAAAGAAACTCCTGTTTTGCTTCGAGTCTGATAATCCGGTCCGAACCGGCCCAGATGTTTGTCCAAGCTCTCGCCACCAACCTCTGACCTCCAGCATTTTCCCATGATGCAGCAGCTCCCAGAATATTTCTGTGACTTTGGGGATTTCTTTCTTAACCCAGAGAACAAACCAGTTGTAGGTTTTAGTTTTTCGCTCCTGGTCTTTCCTCTCTGCCTGTTTACTCACAGGAAACAGGAAGTGAGCTGGCAGCTGTTTGCTCTTCCTGTGTTTGGTCAGATTGCTGGAAAAGTCTGGAAAAGTGTGGACAAATAAGAGTTTAGAAGTTTATTATTATTTAATTGACTTTATTCCCAATTCACCGGTCCTTTATTTGTTTTCTTTAGTATTTACTTTCTCGTGTCCTTCATTTATTCCATTTCTTGTCTTTTACCCTTTTTTCTGACTGGCTTTTCATCTTTCCTTCCTTATTTCTTTCTTTCAATGCGTCTTCCTTCTTTCCTTTCTTCCTTGCTTTCATCCATCTTTCCTTCCCACTTTGCTTCCTTCCTTTCCAATGTGTCCTCCATTCTTCCTTTATGCTTCCTTCCTTCTTTCATTCCTTCCTAAAACTCTGATGTTTTAGTTTGCAATGTGACAAAAAGTTTAACTGATTTAACGGATTATCGTTGCTAAAATGGTTCAACATATTCAGAGATTATTTTTTGCTTCGTCATATTTACTAAGCATGAACAAATGTGCAGATTTGGACTGAAATGTGATTTTTATGAGCAGTTCTTGTGTTAAATCAGCTCTGGGTTGAGGCTGTTGTGTTGCTGCATCCTGACTTGTTCCTGCTGGTTGATCTAATCTGACCTTCTGATCGTTTCCTGATGTCAGGATGTTTTTTGTCCTGCTGTTCTCCAGGTATCTGTTTGCCCTGCAGATCAAACGCGACTTGGCCTGCGGTCGTCTGATCTGCAACGACACCAGCGCCGCCCTCATGGTTTCCCACATCATTCAGTGTGAGTAAAACACAGGTTTCACTTCCTGATTCCTTCCTTTCATTGATCTCATGTAGAGACAATCAGCTGCTCTCTGTTAGAAATATCTCAAGAATTTGCTAAAGTCTCTTTCTGCTCTGAGAATATTCAGGAAGATTTTTAGGATTCCTGCTTTTTTACCGGAAGTTCTTCGTGTCAGAAAATGTCTCTGGTCTGATTCTAGGAACTTTGATCCAAAAAGGCTTCCGTCTCTGAAATCAAACACAATTCAAACAGATTTTTCCAGGAGTTTCATAATCTCTGCAGATTTATGAGAACAAATCAGTCTGGAAAATAAAATATTATGGTAGTTTTTTTACACCTCATTTCCTGTACAACTTCTGCATCCAGTCAGCCGTTCATCCATCCATTGTCTTGAATGTACTCTTATATTTGTACAAATTTACTTCTTTTATCAGTTTTCTTCATACTTTTCAAACTATTTGATTTTTCTGGCAGTTTTTTCTCCTTTCTAGTCCAAATAATCTCAGTTTTTCTCTCCCTCCGTCCCACCAGCCGAGATCGGGGACTTTGACGAGACGCAGAGCTGGCAGCACCTGCTGCACAACAAGTACCTTCCTGACCAGGACGCCATCAGAGACAAGGTCATCGACTGCCACCGCCAACATGTGTGAGTCCCTTCGGCCTCCGCTGCCGGCTAACATTAACATTTACAAACCAGGCGCACTTCCTTATTTTCCGCAAATCCCCATAAGCCCCCCTCCCCCAGCACAGATAAAGACAGAAAAACAAACCACTGGCTTTCCCTCGCTTCAATCCCTCAGCTCCTTCTGAGCCGACGCAGGAAGGAAGTGGCTAATTCAGGCGCTCATACAGGAAACGGGAAGTGATTTTCAGATTTTGCGAGGAAACAAAGCTCTTTTTGTGGCAGGTTTCTTTCCGGCCTGCAGCAGGCGCCTCCGTCTGATCCTGCTGTTGCTTTAGGACTTGTGCAGACGGTTTCTGTTTGGACCTCATTTCAACTGAGTGACGTTTTTCTTCCACAGAGGGCAGACTCCAGCGGAGTCGGACTACCAGCTGCTGGAAATCGCTCGGCGGCTGGAGATGTACGGCGTCCGGCTGTACCCTGCCAAGGACAGAGAGGGGACGAAGCTCAGCCTGACGGTGGCGCACACCGGGGTCCTGGTTTTCCAGGTAGGATCTTCCACCAAGTTCTGGTCCAAACACACCAGAAGGCAGTGGGAATCCTGCTAGAGACCCAAATATGTGGTTCAGGTTCGCAGAAGCAGAGACTCACCTGAAGGCTGTCGGACATGAAGAACTGTAGACTAATGATCCGTCCTTCCTTGTGTCCTTCACGACTTGATGTCATTCATTTCTTCCTTGTCCTTAATTCCACTTTTGTATCTTTTCTCCCATCCTCACTTACATCCTACTTCCTATCTTTAATCCTTTTTTGTCTCCTACCTTCCTCCATCTATGCTCCCTTGCATCCTTCTCAATCTACTTAATTTCCTCCTCCCTTCCTTCCACTCTTGTATCGTTTCTCTGTTCTTATTTGCATCCTACTTCCTATCTTGTATCTTACCTCTTTATCTTTTGTTCTGACTTTCTTACCTTTCTTCCTTGTGTTCTCCATTGTATCCTTTTATACTTCACTCTCTCCTTCCTTTCTTGTGTCCTCCCTTATCTTTTTATCTCCTACCTTTCTCCTTGTATCCTTTCTGTCTTGTGTCAAAATTGATCTTATATCCATCCTCTTTGTCTCCTTCATTTCTTCCTTGCACCCTTCTTTCCACCCTTGTGTCCTTCCTTGCATCTTCTTGACTTACATTAATAAATCCATAAATTCATGAGAAAGTTTTGTGTTTTAAATTTTAAACTAAAAAAAAAGACTTTAAAGGCTGAAGGAACTTTAGGAACGTTGATTCCTTAAATATTATCCTGCTTACTTGTTCCAAAATGTTTCTTATGTTATTTTCTAAAATCTAGAGGATAGTTTTTTCTTCTTGCAGTGGAACTGGCTGCATTCAGCTGGTTTTCTGTTTCTCGTTCAGGGTTACACAAAAATCAACGCCTTCAACTGGTCCAAGATTCGCAAGCTGAGCTTCAAGCGTAAAAGATTCCTCATCAAACTGAGAGCCGACCCCTCTGTAAGTCCATCTAACATCAGAGTTTTTATTGTTGAAATCCTGAAAAGATGAAACTGTTCAAATGTTGAAGCAGTGCTACTCTTGAATACATTTTCTGGCTACTCTGCCCACCTCTTCATTTAAGGAAAATGTTCAGTTTGATCAAACGCACCCTGAGCATAAGGGTGCGTTTGTTTTCCACTCCTCTGAGTCCGTACTTTGCCCAACTCTTGGTGTCGTCCAGCAGAACTCCCACCACGACACGCTGGAGTTCGCCATGGCCAGCAGGGACTGCTGCAAGGTGTTCTGGAAGATCTGCGTCGAGTACCACGCCTTCTTCAGACTCTTCGAGGAGCCCAAACCCAAACCCAAGCCCATCCTCTTCACCAGGGGTTCCTCGTTCCGGTTCAGGTCAGCCAGGACCCAGAAACGTTTTTTTCCTCTTTTTTTTGCTTAAACTTACATTTAGATTCACTTTTCTTCCAGCGGGAGGACGCAGAAGCAGATCATCGACCACCTGAAAGACTCTGAGCTGAAGAAAGTCCCGTTTGAGAGGTGAGGAAGCGTCCTGGTTCTGCTCCAGGTTCTCAGCCAGACCCTCGTTTGGCTGTAATCAGATTTGCCTGTTGGGTTAGCTGATTGGTGGCGCATGCTTTGACCCGGTGTCGCCTCCCGTTTTCACAGGAAACACAGCAAGGTTCTGTCCAGCAGCAGCATGTCGCCGCACTCGTCTTCCTTCAGATCCCAAGTGCCAAAAGAGGTAAAACCCCTTCCTGCCTTACCCAACGCCATAATCAATCAATCAATTAATCGCACGAGGAATTAAATTGAGCTCCACATCAACACTCACTCGTTCCCCTTGGTGTGTTTTTCAGAGTACCACGTCTGTCCTGTTGGCAGACCAGCCCGACTCGGCCAACACCAATGGCACCGAGGAGCCTCCGACCAACGGCTTCCCCGACGGCGCCCTCAACTCGGACCCGAGCCGACAGAACCACAACGGAGCGGGGCAGCACCTCCTGAACCCAGGTCCAACCTGCAGGGCAAACAAAGGCAGCAGCTCCTCTATTCCTTACATAGACTGCAGCGACATAGACAGCGAGTGCGACGTGGGGAAGAGCGGCAGGGCCCCCAGGGGCCACAGCAGCGCAAACGACAGCAATGAGGATGAGGGCAGAGATGGGGGTCTGTTCGGGGTGGTGAACGGGTTCTACCACACCAACCACCAGGGGCTGATGCAGCAGGGGGTGATGGGAAACAGAAATGCAGAGGAGGTCCTGTCCAATGGCGGCTCCTTCCACAGCCGCCTGCCGCTCCACAGCACGCTGCTGGACGAGATCTTCCAGGGCCGAGACAAGCGCGGCGCCGGCGTCGTTCGCCCGCTGGGGACCGGGACTCGCAGCCAGTGCTCCAGCCCGGTCATTAGCAGCTTCCACCCGCGGACCAATTCGCTCAGCGCCGAAATGACAAACGGGCACGGTCAGCCGCGCGCCGGGTCGCGGTGGGACGACGGCGGCCATTATTTTAGCAAACGGCCCGGCACCGTCCCCGTTGAGGCTCCCGCCGTCTCGCCGTCGTCCCAGTACGGCAGCTACTCCCCGATCCTCTCGAACCGCACGCCGCCTCATCCGGCCAAACCGTACAACCTCAACATCATGCGCAACCGTTCCGACACCGACCCGTTCATCCTCAACCAGCTCACTTCCACCCCGATACGCCGCAATCCCTACCGCTCCGGGGCGGAAACCCCAAGCTCCGCCCCGACGGAGCGAAAAGCCGCGATAGCTAACGGTAATCTCGCGGTTCCGGGTCAAGCGCGGTCGAACGCGGCGGCCCAGCGGCTGTTTGGCCAAAAACCAAACAACAACAACAACACGCTGAGTCAGCCGGTCCAAATGATCGACGGGTCCACCAGCAGCGGCACCGACACCAGCGACACGGAGTCCGACACCGGCAGCAGCGCCTACAGCCAGCCGCTGCTGTACGGTAACCCCGCGGCGGTTAGCTCCACCGACGGGAAGCTAACGTTCGGGAGTCTGCGGGCCGACGAGGAGCGGCGGTACCGGTTCGGTGAGGAAGACGTGGCTGGTCAGGTTTTCAGCTGCTGAGCAGGAAAAAACTTTGATTTAATCTCCAGTTTGACTTATTTAGCTTTTAAATATCTGGATGTAGTCATGTGGAGAATCTGGGACGCCTCATTAAATATTGTGTTTTCTGGAAAATAAACAATTTAAATAATCATGTTTTACTCACTAAAGACAGAAACTAAAATGTGTAATATGCTACATTTTGTGAGCTTATTGTGTTAAAAACTATTTATTACCTTTTTTTTAGGTAATGGTCACAAATACTTCTCTTGAAAAACATTCCTATTTAACACAAGTTTTTCAAATATGATTTTTTCATTACATTGCACAAAAGATTTCATTTAATCATATTTTCAAATTTTCTCATTTATGAAAATGGTTAAGCTAACATTTTAATCACGTTTCTTTTTTAATTAACTGAAATTTATCATGAATAATAATCCATTATCCATTTCATTAATTTATTCCTCATTAGAAATTATAAATTTGTAATTCAACTTTTTCAGGAGTATTTTAGAAAACACACGTTTTCATGGGGTGTCCTCATTTTTTCTGAAAGTGGAGGAAAAACGTTTTAGTAAACTTTTCTCAACTCTTTATAAAAAGTTTGTATCAGATTTTGATCAAGTTTAAAAGCAGTTTTTTAATTGTAAAATTGATGATTTTTAACAGAAATCTGTCGTTTTCTACTTCACTTTCATATAGATTTTTGAGGTTTTTTCCGTCTGAACCTGCTGTCGATGCCACTTTATCTCGTGACGACAGTCTTGTAAATAGTTAAAATTTGCGCGTAAATAACCTTTTTTAAGGGGAAATCCTTCCTGTACAATGTGCCATAACTTAAAAACTTTGAAAAGCTCACATTTGGAGCTTCTAGTTAAGATTATTTCTGCAAAGTCTTCCAGTTGTTTCTTTTAGCATTGATTGTATTTATATCGGTCTCTTCTGTGTAGCAGGAATGTTAGGTTTGTTGATATTTAGCTGATAAATTTCTTGACTTGTTGAGGAGAAACTGATTTATTTAGAGGCGCTGATTTTTCTCTGACGTTTGACATGAATCTCTTTCCATGTTTGTGGCGTGAAATTAAACCTTAGAGTTTGACTTTGTATGGTGCAATAGCAGTTTTCCTTAGAGGTTTTCATTGGGCCGTTAGAGCGGGACCGTTGTGAGCAGCTCAGTTTATTTAAAGAAATGGTTGATCTTAATTATAGCCCTGTTTAATTGTATATGTTTTCCCAGAGAATGGGTTGTATTTTAGTGTTTAAAGTGGCAGAGGAGGTCCGTTTGAGCACTTTCTGTTCATTATGTCAGATTACATTAACTCTGATGTGGATGTTTGCTCAGGAGATCTGTTAAAGGTGTTTTTCACCTGTTACGCAGCATTTATTAGGTTTTATTAGAGAAAAATCTAAAAACACAAAAGCTGCAATAGTGAGGTAGCGTAAGTGTGCACATCCATAAGCTAATACTTTCTGACATCCTAAAAGTTGCATAAAACAATTAGTGTCAGGATTTGCACACTTATATTTTCCTCTAACAGATTTTTTTCCTGTTAATTTGTGCTGGTTGCATTAACGGAGGGAAGTATTTTTCATGTTTTTTAGCACTGGGGTGAATACTTTAGAGAACTGCACCCTTATTTTACATGTATCCATGACTGAGATTGATTAGCTGTGAATTGAAAACAGTCAGATTTTGTGATATATTTTCTGTTTCTCCTTCACATCTTTGTTTTCCTCACTGTAACTCAGCAGCACCACCCACAGCTGTCTGCTTGTGCTTGGCTCGGCCCCTGGCATGAACTCCACACTCTGCAATTAAATCTGAATGTTACCTTCCACTCAGTGCAGCTGCTCTTTCCTCACCTCTTAAACTGCAGCTCATGGAGGCTCCTCATCTCCATCTGTCATTCGTTGCCCGTTCGGCTGCCTGTTCTCCACTTTTATTTTTGCTCTCGCTGGAACAAGCAAATTCAGCTCAAGCCAGCATTTCACACCAATTTGAGGTTATTTTTGCTTCATATTGTTCACGAATGTACTGCTTCAAATCTGATTGGGTTAAATGTGGAAGATGTTTGACTTTTTTCCTGCTTCCTTCTGAAACAAATGAACAACTTTCTGCTTTGAAATGCACTGTTTTTGTTTGTTTGTTTGTTTTCTTAACATTTCCTTTCTGTTTCTATGAATGCATGTTAACCAGGCTGGAAAAGTGTCACTTTACTGCTTTTTGCTCACTTTGTGTGTGTGTGTGTGTTGAGGGGTTCACAATGGTTCAAAATGTTTGAGATGCAGGTGATGCAGTCAAACAGATCACCAAGCACATGCTCTTTATGTTTTGTTTTTCTTAATTTTCGGAGTTGTGCCTTTCAATCTCTTTCCCCTCCTGAGTGAATCACCTGCACCGCGTTTATTTCAAACATTCAGAAATCCGTTGTGTTTTGGATTTGTGCGACTTCGCTCCAGTTTTCTTGTAAACAGAGTGGGAGGGTGAAGACAGACAGACCAGCGAAGTTCATAATAATGCAATTATGTAAGTGCACAGAAGATATATTTGAGAAACGAGGCGTTTATGTTGTCAGATGCAGAAGTCTGCGTGTTGTCAGAGCTTGAAAACATGTATAAACACAGGGACACTGGAGCCGAGTCGCACACTGCCGTCCTTACACTTTGCCTGTTTCATATTTGCATTTGCTCCCACTCAATCCCACTGATGCTTCTTCTTTGTCATTTCAATGAAACTGAATGTACAGTGTACAGCAACTGTCGTGGCACATTAGGGCTATTTTAGGTTGAAAGAAATCTTGGAGCTGCGGGATGTGTTTTTCTGCGATATTTTTTCTTAATAAATTCGCTTTTGCCTCATAACTTTGATAAATCTAGAAAAAGTATAAGTTTTTTTTAATACTAACCACTTCCACTGGCTCTCTGGATTTTTTTAACTACCTAAAAGGCCTTTTGAATGTCCTTACATTGTAACAGGCTACTATGATTTTGTATTCATGCTGTAATTTGTATATTTATGGACTTAATCCAAACCAAATTTGTTAATTTTACCACTTTAATACTAAACTTATTCTTTTTTCTTGTTATTATTACATAGTTGTCCCGATATTTGGTGAATAAAGGGAATAGATTGATCTTTTAGGAGTGAAAAAGCAGCATTAGATATGGGATACCAGCCAGTACTAACAGCCAGTTAGCTTAGCTTAACTCACTTAGCTTAGCTTAAAATAGATCATAAATATCAAAGTATCAGTTTACAGAGAATTAAAGTTAAATAAACAAACAGTACAATGTTTTTTTTAATGGAAGCGGGAATATTTTGGTTATTTTGCACCTTGTTTTAATTTTTTAACTTCACCTTACACTGGCTACTTTTTTCTGTAGCATTTAGCTTAGCGTAACGATATTTGTTGAATGTCTGTGGGGGTTTTTTTGCGTGAAATATTTGAAAATAACTAAATTTAAGTCTTGTTGTCACTATAAGAGCTGTTACATAAAATTGTAGCGTTATTGAAACCAAAACTTTGTAAAAATTCTCAATCCAGTCCCTTTGTAAGCTTAGCTAGCTGGCTAACAAAGCTACACTAATGGTATCACCCAGAAAGTATACCAGTTATTCTCAGTATATTGAACGAATATCTTGAAATAAAGTTTATAAAAATGTGAAAAATGGAGTATTAGAATTAAATCTGCATGTTTTTCTGCTGTTAGCTGCCGACTTTTGAAAAGACATTAGCTAGCCTTGCCGTGTTGCTGCTAACTAAAACATTAGCGACTGCTCCTGTTTGCATGTTTATTTTCTACTTTTAAAGCTGACTAAATCACCAAAAACCTGAAAAACTGCCTAAATCTGAATAATGATCATTTTCTGATAAATGTGTAGTTTCACTCGTTTTCTATCACTTTTGCAACGCTGTTCCTTCACATCTACCGCCAAACTCTTGTTGCTTCTATGACTTTTCCTCCTTTCTTTCCTTCATTCGTCTCACTTTTTAATCTGTTTGTGGTGCACTAGTGTTAATAAAAGAACATTGTTTAACATAAAAAGGGACTCCAGAGTTCTGTTTGAACTGTGACCCCTCCCCCTGTGTTGCATTGTGGTAGATGTAGTCTTCCTGTTAGCATGTGTGTGTCGTGTCTAGAGTTATTTGTCCATGGAGTTTTTTTTCTCATAGCACCGCCGCATAGATCTGCACTCACTGGTTGCGATGGTTTTACCCATGATGCAGTTTGATCTATAGCAGTGGAAACTTTGCAGAACTGGGCAAGTATACAGTCGAATTTAGAATCACGTAGTTTAGTAGTAGTAGCAGTAGTACTAGAATTTGTAGCTGGTTTCTACGGTTTAATGGGATAAGTTTGTGTAACGCTAGTATTTAATTGCGACATGCATATTTCAGATTTCCCACTTAGACTCAATTTGCCGTTCCAGAACCCCGCTGTGCCCTGACCTACTTCCATTTCCTACACATTGCATGACTGAACATCAGTACGTTTCTCTTGGAAGTTAAGCTTAATGCTGAAAATTGTTAATTTTCTGTCATGTTTTGGTTTTGTTTTAGTAGATGTAATTTATTTGGGGTTCCTACATAATCTGGAACTGGGTTTTAGTATTTCCCAGTTTGGATAATTGTGGAAAAAGAAAATAAGTGCAGAAAAATATTTGGATTTCCAGACTTTGTTTTATTTACTTTTTATTCTCTACTTCCTTGTTTTATTTCCTCCTATCTCTTCCCTTCCTTTATTCCATATTTCTTCTTGTGTCCTTTTTATTTTTTTGTTTCCTTAGTTCCTTTCCTAAGTTGTCCTTTTTTCCTCGTCTCCTTCCTCAGTTTCTTCCTTCGTTCACTTAACCCAAGTTTCCTGCATCCTTAACTTTTTAATTTTATATTTTTTCCCTTCCGTCCTCCCTCCCTCCCTCTCTGTAACAACTTGATGGCAAACGTTAATATTTTATATTTTTAAATTAATGTAAAGGATGGAAAACTCTGGAAAATTGAGTTTAAAATGTGTAGGAACCCACATTAAGAAAATGCGTTCAATTAGATAATAGTTTTAAAAATTACTGCTTTTATCTAGTATCTAGAAAACCAAAAGTTTCACAGCCCAGTTCACTAAATTCAAAATAAAACTGAACTTTAATTTCATTTTCACACAATCTCCCCGTTTGTGTTTTCCATTCCCGACGTTCAGACGGCTCCGATTCCAAGGAATCTCCGCAGGAAAGTCCCCGGCTGGTTCCGAACGGTGGTGGACCAGGGGAGGACCAGGAGAGGGGCGTCACCAGCATGACAGATGTGTGTCAGATTCCAGGGGGTCAGCCGCTGTCGCCGCTCACCAGCCCGCTGCTCATCGAGGCCGGATATGTCCGCCATGACGACGAAGAGGAGGCGAGGAGGAAGGTGTGCTTAGAAGTGGAAAATTTGATTGGATGAATGAAAGAGAAAAGAAAATTAGCAAAATACCTGCAAATCTGCTCCCAGTTGTTTTATAATTTATCTACAACCAAAAGAGAATAAGGTTGAAATAAATAAACACCTCACAGCATGATACTGCCATCACCATGCTGAATGTTTTGATTTTAAATTTAAAGGTTTTCATGGGAAGAAGACACAAATAATTTCAGATTTTTATTTGTAGAACATTTTAAAAAAGATTCACAATTTTCTTCCTAATCTATGTAGCTGCGATCTCAGTAGAGTTGGTGGTGATCTGCGTAGATGTAGATGTGCTAGATGTGCTGTGTGTGCTTGTGTCCAGAAGTTTCCCACAGACAAAGCGTACTTCATGGCCAAAGAGCTGCTGACCACAGAGCGGACGTTCCTCAAGGACCTGCAGGTCATCACTGAGGTGAGAACTGCTTCCTGGTTTAGCCGACACGTCGTCGCTTCATCGGCTCTGATGGACGAATTCCTCAGAAACGGTTCGGCCAAACATCTCTGATAAATCTGGAATCTGATTTGAGGATTTTCCACATCTGCTAAAGTGGAAGAAGGAAAGAAAAGAGGAGTGGAATGCTGTCAGATATAACTAAATGTTCTCTCCATCATTTCTTTCCTTCCTTCTTTCTTTTCTTCCAACATTTTTTCTCCCCTTTCTTGTCTTCATGTTCTCTTCCTTGTCTCTTTCCTTCCGTCTGCCATATTGTCCTCCTTGTTTGTCTTTTCCATTCTTCTTTCCAAGCTGCCTTTTTTCCTTTCGTTTCTTCTCTGCATCCCTTCTTTGATCTTTCTTTTTCCTGCATTTCTTTTTTCTTTCTTTTGTTGCCCATTTTTTCTTTGTTTTTCTTTCTCTTTTTGTCTGCTGTCTTTTTGTTTTCTTTTTCTCTTTTCCTTCATTTTTCTTTTTTGTTTTCTCTTTTCTTTTTCTTTTCTTCATCTCCATCTTGTTTTCTTTCTTTTTCTGTTTCTGCTCTCCCTCTTTGTTTTTCTCTTTCTATCTTGCTTTGTTTTCTTTATCTTTTTTTTCTTTCTGTCTTCCTTTCTTCTTCTGTTTTTCTTTTTCTCTCTATCATTCTTTCTTTTCAAATATCTAGTTTTTTAATGTAAATCCTGACTGGAGACTTTCTGTTTTCTGAGACCTTTGACCTTTAATCCGTCTTTGCAGCAGCACTTCGGTTTCTCTGCAGGTTTTAAACTCTCTGTTCAGATGATTCTCTTTGTCTTTATCTCTCTTTTTTCCCTCCTTTCTGTTTCTTCATATAAAAATAAATCGTCTGCATCATAAATCTCCCCACTAGAGGGCAGTGCAGTGTGGATTGCATAGTTTAACTCTTCTGTGTTTTTAACTAAAGTAACTTCATGTTCAGGCACCTCCTCTGAAGTCCATCATGACCTCTGACCTTTCCTGTGGTGAAAATCTCTCTGCTCACATTTTTCTTCTATTTTTCCTGTTTGACTTCAGTTTTCTGTTGGAAGTGGAAGGAAGGCGAGCTGGATGACCTCTTGACCTCTCGCTGCTCCCTCTCTCCTTTTCCTCCCTCCTTCTTTCTTTCCTTCCTACCTTCCGTTTTTGTTCCTCATCTCCTTCCTCCTTGCGTTTCTTGTGTCCTCCTTCCTTCGTTAGTGTTTTTTATTTTCATGACCATAAAATACTGAGAATTCTGGGAAGTTGAGTCTGGAGAATATTTTGAGTCAAAAGTCTCGTCTTATTTTACCATTTCATGCTAATTTAGCTACTTTTCTCTCTGCTGCGTGTCTTCTTCTGTCCCCAGTTCTTCCAGAAAGCTGCAGGGAAAGATGAAGCCTTTCCAGACGCCGTTAAGAACCTGATCTCTTCCCACTACGATCCCGTCTACAGGTTTCACCAGGGATTCCTCAAAGAGACGGAGCAGCGGCTGGCTCAGTGGTGAGCTCTCTTCTTCTACTGTTCTCCTCCTACAGGGGCATATAAACTTTATTTTGGTTCGTAGGAAGTCCTCATTTCCTTAAATTCCTGCTTTCTTGTGTCCTGAAGTCTGTAAGGTGAAGTTCTGTGTGTGAACTTTATCTCAGCCTGCCCTCTAGTGGAGATTCCATGCAACTGCACATGAATCAATAATAAATGCTCTTCCTCCTGCAGGGAGGGTCGGTCCAACGCTCACATCAAAGGAGATTACCAACGAATTGGAGACGTTTTACTGAAGAACATTCAGGGTTTGAGGGTGAGAGTTCGTCTGGATTTCCTCCCAGATTGAGGCGATTGCAGATCTAACCGCTTCCTTTTGTTCCTGCAGCAGCTGACGGTTCATCTGCAGAAGCATTCGGAGTGCCTGGTGGAGCTGGAGCGAGCTTGTAGGTAAGATCAGAGTTCAACTGGAACGCAGCATGAGAGCAGCTCTGAAGTTGGGAGGTTTTGTGGATTTTAAACATACTGGTCAGGCACCAGTCTGACCTATTTAAATTGGATCTATTGTGCAAAATTCACATTTTGCATATTTTTGTTCTTCCATCTTGGTTTCTACTGCTTCTAATAAGTTAACATCTTTTGTGTCTGGAAAACCTCCCTATTGTTGAGTCTGCCGTTACCTAGCAACCCCAGGCGAGCCCAGTGTCGTTGCCTAGCAACCCCAGTGTAGCTCAGGGCTTACCAAGCGTTAAGTCTGAGTGCGTGTCCAGGTCGAGTCGTAAGGTGGAGGCCGTGTGCAGGGACTTTGAGCAGCAGAGGGTTTGCTACCTGCCGCTCTACATCTTCCTGCTGCGGCCGCTGCACCGCCTGCTGCACTACAAGCTGATCCTGGAGAGGCTCTGCAAGCACTACCCGCCCACCCACGACGACTTCAGGGACAGCAGAGGTGAGTGGCCTCATCTCCCCTCCGCCCGCCTTTTCCACGCCGTCGCCCCTCTAAAACCCGGCCGCCCCCGTTCCTCCAGCCGCCCTGGCAGAGATCTCGGAGACGGCGCTGCAGCTTCAGGGCATCATGATGAAGATGGAGAACTTCCAGAAGCTGCTGGAGCTGAGGAAGGATCTGACCGGCGTGGAGAACCTCATCACGCCTGGCAGGGTGCGTCTTCCTCCGCGCTGTCGCCTCCTCAGGTCTGCCGGGCTCCGGCTGACGGGTCGTGTTTGTGTTTGTGACCTGCAGGAGTTCATCAGGCTGGGCTGTCTCAGCAAGCTGTCAGGGAAAGGTCTGCAGCAGAGGATGTTCTTCCTGGTACCAATCACAGCCTCACACTGCAGCTCCTGAAAACTAAACACTGGGATATTTACAGACCTCAGAACCAAAACCAAGTCGCTCTTCTTCTCGTCTTTTTCCTTCCTTTCCTTCTCCCCCCAGCTTCTTCATTCCTCCCTCATCGTTTTTCCTACATCCATTACTTTTTACATTTTTCTCTTCTACCTTTCAACACCTGTTTGGTGTTTCCTTTTTTGTCTTTTTCTCCTTCCTTTTGTTTTATTTCCATCTTTGGCCATTTCATCTTTCCTTGCTTCCTTCTGTAGTTCCTTTCTGACAAGTCATTCCTTCTTTGTTTCCTCCTTCCTTTTTTCATTCTCCTGTCTTTTTTCCTTTCCTTCTCTCCATCTTTCTTTCTCTTTCCTTCTTTCCTTTGTTCCTTGTTTTCTCTTTCATTCCTTTCATCCTCCTTGTGTCCTTCCTTCCCATTTCATTTTCTTCTTTTCGTCTCCTTCCTTCCTGCGTTCCTCCCTTCCTTCTCCCTGGTCTCTAGGCGCCACTTTCATACATTCAGAGTTAACTTTTATGTTAAATTTGTCTAAAATCTAATTAAATGTCAGATAAATCTTGTATTTTACATGATGGCGTGTAGGAATGTTGTCCTTCTGCTTCCTGTTTCCTCCAGTTCAGTGATTGTTTGATGTACACCAGTCGAGGAACGACTCCGTCCAACCAGTTTAAGGTCCATGGCCAGCTGCCGCTGTACGGCATGACGGTGTGTGATCAATAATAAGATCGAAGCAGCAATTATTGATCAGATTCAAATCTATTTTTCATTCATTTCTGCTTCTGTTCTTCAGATCAGAGAAAGTGAGGAGGAGTGGGGGGTCCCTCATTCGTTTACGCTCTTTGGACAGCGGCAGTCTGTGGTGGTGGCGGCCAGGTGAGGAAAACGACACATCTCAGCCATTTTTATTCCTCCAGAGGCTTAAAAATAAGATTTTCTTTTTTTTTATTACACATCTTGTTTTATTTTCTTAAAGAGAAAAACAAATGACAGAAAATATTTTTTATAAAGTGGCTTTTATTTCAGTCGTTGAGACGATCCTTTCCAATCTGATTCTTATGAGTTGAAATTTGAAATTACAACTTCAAGATGCTCAACATTCATCATTTTATTTTTTATTTTTCATGTTGGCGTTTTCTTAAAATTACGACTTCATTCTGGTGATCTTAGCACTTTATTCTCGCATTATCTCTTGTTTTACTAAAACTGTGTTCTTGTAGTACTGCGACTTTATTCTTGGAATTAAATAAATAAATAAAAGAATGGTCCTAAAATTATGTCATCAAATCGATGAGAATTCAAATTCCACATAAACAGAAGTTGCAAAAATCTCACCAAGTATTTTTGGTTGATTTTCTTGTGAAAATATCTTCATACATTCTAAATAAGACAAAACTAACTAAAGGAGTTTGTTTTAACTCAGTAATTTCATAAAATTGGGAAAGAATTAGTTGCTTCATTGGCAGATTTTTTAACTTATAAAACAACATTTTTAGCTTTTTATAAGTGAAATAATCTGCCAGTGGAACTAGTGCTTTTCATCAATATTAACCAATTATTTACTTAAAACAAGCTCCAAATATTTGCAGAAAACTTAGTTGTAAGTTAGTTCTGTCTTATTTCAAGTGTATTAAGATACTCGCACTAGAAATTTGACCAAGAAGACTTGCTATGATTTTTGTTTTTGCAGTGCAAGATGGCAGCCAATCTGAACTATGAAAATCCAGGGAGTGCATTGGTGGAAAAAATAAAGAAGCCATGTTTGTTTGTTTGTTTGTTTGTTCTTGCAGTTGTGCTGCAGAGATGGAGCGCTGGGTGGAGGACATCAGGATGGCCATCGACCTGGCAGAACAGAGCAGCAGCCCAAACGCCGAGCTGCTGTCCACCAGTCCACCCGACACCAGTAAGATGCTCCCAGTGGACCAGCAGTCAAACTGGCTCCAACACCCGTCCAGATTGCGTGTCTTTGTCCTGCAGAGCCTTTGGAGGACGCTGGGGCTGAGTTGGAGTCGGAAGAGGAGCTCTGCGGCTCGCGCTCGTCCCTCGAGCGCCAGAGTCACCGTGGCAACACCACCGTTCACGTCTGCTGGCATCGCAACACCAGCGTGTCCATGGTGGACTTCAGCGTCGCCGTGGAGGTGCTGCTCTGCTCTCGGCGCTCATCTGTGCTTCATTCTGTGTGGTTTTCTGCTCAGCTTGTCTTCTCTTTATCCACCTGTCCTCTTCCACTCCATCTGTGCCTTCATTTGTTTATCTGCTCACGCTGGCATCGGTAGGGCCGGTCAGTGAGTTCATGAGGCCCCCAGTCTCACCTTGTGGTTTGCAGCCATTCTGTTACTGACATCTGGTGGCGCAGAGAGGTACTGCAGCAGCTGGGAAATCACTTCTCTGTTTAGAAAGTTGTTCTACAAGTCAAATTGGTGAGAGTTTTGTGAAAGTAAAGAGTAGATGGTAATGGAGGCGAGCAGCTTTCCCTTTTTACTCAATTTGTCCAATTTTCTAATCAAAATTGTGAGCAATTTTGATTAGAAATTTTAATGAGCTTTTTGCTTCCTGTGCTTGTGTTGCAGAACCAGCTCTCAGGTAACCTGCTGAGGAAGTTCAAGAACAGCAACGGGTGGCAGAAACTCTGGGTGGTCTTCACTAACTTCAGCCTCTTTTTCTACAAGTCGCACCAGGTAAGACGTGCAAACGTGTAGCGAAGAGTCGCTCTGGGATTTCTGTAACAATGTCTGGCCTTCCTGCAGGATGAGTACCCTCTGGCCAGCCTCCCTCTGCTGGGCTACTCTGTCACCGTCCCGGCCGAGTCCGAGAACATCCACAAAGATTACGTCTTCAAGCTTCACTTTAAATCCCACGTGTACTACTTCAGATCAGAGAGCGAGTACGCCTTTGAACGGTAGGTGTTCACTCAACAAAGAGCAGCGATTTAATCTAGTTTTACCCCAGGAGTGAATGTTTTATTTAAACCACAGAAGACAAGAAGTTATAACTTACAGGGTTCATACAAAAGGTGGAAATGGGAGAAGATCTGAAATGTTTTCCAAATTTGGAAAAATTCCTGGATACTTCTTAAGTTCATAAGTAATTTGCTCCAATAAGACATAAAAAAATATGCACAGCTAATCATCTGCCTGTCTGCCTATCCATCTGTACATCCACTGACCAAGTGGATGTACAATTGGCCAATTGATTGACCCAATCGTCTGCTCATTGGATGAAACATCTCTCAGCCCATCCACCCACTATTGGTAATTGACCCAATGGTCCCGTTATCCACCCAATTGTTTGACCATGCTGTCCGTCCTCTTTCCCAGTCATCCATCAATGGGCCCAATAATCTTTCCATCAATCCTTCTGTCCTCCTAGCAATCCGTAATTGAGTGAATTCTTTTGCCGATCTACCCATTTGTTGAACCCATTCATTGGGCTGTGTCGTTCATCTCATCCATTGATCTGTATGTTTGTCCATTTACCCATCACTCCTTCTACAACCTTCACCGACCCATCCTCTCACCCATCGATCAATCTTTTTATTCGTCCATCGACCCAACTATCAATCTGTCCATCAATCCTTTGTGAAAACGAATACCATTCTAGAATAGTTGTAGTAAATTAACAAATAATTTTATTTGGAACAATAATTGACCAAGAAATTTGAATTTGGAATTTAAAATGATTTCTGTCTCAAACTAAGTCGGTTTCCTTCTGTTGGTTTCCAGGTGGATGGAGGTGATCCGCAGCGCCACCTGCTCCGCCAGCCGCCCCCTGCTGAGCTCCAGGAAGGATCTTTACTGATGACTCTGCCATCTTCACCTCAGCCTTACACAAAACCACAGACTTCTCTTCCAGCCTTTTAGAAATCACACTTTTTTACACACCAATACACTCAGAGGTCCTCAAAGTTCCTTTCACACCATTTATCTTCAATGTTCTGTTTCTGTGCCAAACTGGAAAATATTAGTAGTATTGTCCTTATTTCCACTTTTTTAACTCGACATATTTAGAGCTCCATAAAGCAGATGTGTGGATTAATCATGATGCCAGATTAGGACACAGCATCCATGTTTTTCTTTTTGTAATTCCTCTTTGTACAGTATTTTGATAACACTGTGAAAATAGTTTTTTCCTCCTTCGTTTTGTCTTCACTGAAAAGGAAAACTTTAGACCTGCTTCCAAAGCCGACAGATTTCCTCTTTATCGCCTTCTTCCCAGTATTTTTCCAGCTTTCTGGAATTGTTTTGAAAAGTTTGTGTTCATATGAAAAATAAACAAAGCAAATCACAGATTATGTTGTGTTTTACTTGTAGAGATTGCAGGTTTTGGTCCTTCCTGACGGTGTTCCCCAAGGCTTTGTGTTGGGGATCCTGCAGAATCATTTTTTCAATCGGCTTGGGAGCCAAAATATCCAGTTGAAAATACTTAAACATCACAAAACTCTTTAGTATTTTTCTTTTTAATTATAATGACCAAAACTGTTGTATTTTTAAAAAATGTGACCTCCTGAATAAACAACCTAAACATAATATTTTAATGAAATAAGCAAATGAGATTTCAGTAATTTGACACAAAAAAAAGCAAAACATATCCTAACATTTTCCAGTTTATTTTTGTCTTTTTAGCAACATTAACAGGATTTTTCTCACTTTTACTTTATTTTGCCATCTTTAAGTCAGAATTTTATTAAAATCCCTGGAAGTTTAGTCAATTTTACTAATAAATTAAATATAATTGAAAACCAAAACCTGGGTGAAAACTTTGTTTTGCACCTCACATTTTAAGACTTTAAGAGTCGACTCATGTTTCAGTCTTGTCATGTCTCCACACACTGGTTTGTGCTTCTTTGTCTATGAATTATCCAGACAAAAAAACCTGTTGCCCTACTTTTATTTGTGCAAAGAAAAAATAAAGCTTTTATTGTGTATGTAAAAAGACAAACACTTACTGAAGAATTCAAAAGCACCAGAACAAGCAGCGACATGTTAAGCAGAGGAAGCAACATTAATCTCTTTCATATTCCTGCAACAAAAATACCTCAGAATGAGGCTGTGGACTTTCTCCAGATCACAAAACACACCCAAAAAGATGTGATCCAGTGTTTCAGGACACAGCGGTCCAGTCAAATCACACTGAACACCAGAATAAGCAATAAAAAACTCAAAGTACAGAGAAAACATTTTTAATATCTGCCGTACAATCCTCCTCTGTTAGGCTGCTTTACATTTAATTAAAGAAGACAAAATAAGACGCATCTTTTATTATAGCTTCACATTTTCATTTTTAAATATTGCCAACAGCTGATTGTCTCCCAGAAAATTGTTCATTAAAAGTATAAAAAAGCAGACACGAATTTTTGGATAAAAACGTAAGACTGAGTGTATTTTAACAAGTGAATTTCCTAATCTGGTTTTAACAGAAAACATAATTATTGATTCGTTACTCATTTGCTAGAACTCTTCATCCTCTCTGTGGTTTAAAGGCACTAAGGGCAGTTTACTCATCTGCATCACTATTTCCTGTCTTCCCTCAGTACAAACTTTAGTCCGTGGTCTCCGTTGCAGTCGTAGTTGTCGTAGGTGGGCAGTGATGGCCAGTCCGGCTCGTAGGTGGTGGTGCTGTATACAAAGGCCTCCATGATGCTTCCAGGCGACAGCTTCTCCTCTTTGTCCGCCATCTTGTCTACCATCTTGACTTCCAGCTCCACTGCTGTCCGCTGGTACATGGTGGGAACCTTCTCGAACCAGTCCAGGTATTTCAGCATCTTCTCGTCCACTTTGTAGATTTCCCCATGGACTCTCTTGCCTTGTCCAGGAAGGTTAAGGAGAAAGACGAGGTTATACTTGGTAGCGATCACCAGTGGATACTTCTGGATGGTGATGGCCGTACCAAGGAACTCGGCCTTTCCATTACTGCTGTCTATCATGTAGGGGTAATTGGGTTGGCCCCTCTTTAGGGAGCCATAAACAAAGACGCGATGCATGAAGACTGAAGGCTCCTGGGAAAAACAGAAGGGTTATTGGGATAGTTTTGGTTTATTAATCTGCATTGAGTCAATATTGGTTACAAATCTAGAAAAAATACAACTTAAAACTGCAGTATGTAACTTTTATAAACTATGGTTTTTACATATTTGTTAAAACGGTCACCATGTCCTGACAGTTATAAAGCACAAAAAGATTGATCTGAAGAAATTAACCCAACTAAAAACAACCAATCAGAGCCAGGAGGAGGGGCTTTGCGCTGTCAATCAACTCATGTACTCACTGCCAAATGTCCTAATGGTGGAGAAAAATGTAGCTCAACAAGAAAACAGCTTATCCGTAGTCATCTATCTTCCCACATCTTCATGCTAACTGGTCTGCGCACTCATAACATGCTATGCTAGCTACAGCATAGCATAGAACAGTGTTTCTCAGCCCTGGTCCTCACCGCCCCCTGCATGTTTTAGATTTGCCTCTTTTCCAGAATAGCTGATTCAAATGATTGCATCACCATCAAGTACTACAGAAGCCTGTTAATCACCCAGAGATACAATTCAGGTGTGTGGCAGAAGGGAAACACCGAAAACATGCAGGACAAGGGGGCGGTGAGGACCAGGGTTGAGTAACACTGGCATAGAATAGAAAAAGAGGAGGATGAGATTCTGATCGACACTGCCAAGATCCGCCTCCTAGCTCTGACTGGTTATTTCTAGTTAGCACTGGGAGAAGGTAATTTTTTTTTCTTCATATTTTGTCTCTCATACCATACTATCCATGCATAATGACAGTTTCAACAAATGTGAAGAAAACAAAATTGAATTAAAGTTATAAATTACAGCTTTAAAAAACACACAATTAATGCACTTTGATTTTAGGGACTTGAAATTCAGCCAAATTATTTAAACATTTATTTTATTGTACATGATGGATTTACTTAATTTTGTCCCTTGTGGCCCTCCATACAAAAACACAACATATTTAAAATCTCTGAACAAGGATGTAAACGCCGATATATTTGGACGCATTAAAAACACAAAATTCAAAAGCTGAACTGAACTCAGACTGAGTTGATGAATGAATAACACTTTAGTTAGGAGCCAGCTGACACGGAACTGAGGTCAGCACTCGATAATCCAGCATTTTCTCCATGCAGTTACAACCGAGCATTTCTAATTTAGCTGTTTTTGCAGCGGATCTTCAATTATGCAATTATTAATGTCACAAATCGTAAAATAAGAGCAGCAGCGACAGAAGAGGAAGGAGAAACCAGCGATCTGCTGCTGTCTGACCGGTTTAATGAGCCATAAAGCTGACGTCAGCGTCCAAATCCTATTTTTTCACCTTTTATTATGAAGTCATCCCGGCCTCCGTAGTTTTTTGCTGAGCCCCCATCAACTGAAAATCCCACTAAACGTAAAACTGACGCAGTGGTCTTCTTACCTTCCAGGACGAAAAATGTCAAGCGGAGCGATCACAGGATATAAACTCACGCATGCGCACAAGCGACGCCGGTCACACGTCTTTCTCAGTAGTAGAAAAAATGAATTTGCTACTAATAATTTAGTAGCAAAGTCACACCCAGAAACATAATCACTCTGGTTTACTATTTGCTTTAAAGTTAATTTAACTTGATTTAACGCAGTTTGACTTGACCTCAGCTGAGTGAAGGCGTTTTACTGACATCTGCTGGAATAGGAAGGTACTGCAAGAGCGAAGAAAGCGCCTGTTTAGAAATTTGACCAAAACCATATTTTGATAAAACCTTTGCCATTCATCCACTCATGGGAACAGTAGTAACGTTATTTTTCTATTTTTATAAATACAGTTTTTAAAGATCGGTACACTGATTGTTGCATCTATCAAAATTAGTTTAATAAAAGAAGATAAACACACTTAAAAATGTTTAAGTCTTCTGAATTGATGGTACAACAAACATGAGATAGTTTTCTTTTTTTTGATGAAAAACATTAGATATGATTCAAGACTCTTTCACAGTACTGTAAAAAAGATAATTATAAAAAAAACTCAACCTGAGTTTTTTGCATTACACGTGATGTTAGTAGCTAAAAATATACTTTAATTTGTCACATTATTTGGGATTCTTTACATTATTTTGTCTCCATTTTCTGGAATACTTCTCTAAGAGCTTGCAAGGAGAATCAGTCTGAAATTATTCTGTTCATAACTTCAGAAATACAGCTTTTATTATTGCTAATTGAATGTTTTTGCAACAGTAAGATATTTTCTTAAGGTCTGTGAAAAACATGGGAAACAAGAAACTGCAATGTAGCTCCATAAGTGTGTGAATGATTGTAAAGCACTTTGGAGTCCTCTGACTTGATAAAGTGCAGCACTAATGCAGCCTGTTCATCATTTAACATCAAGCAATTTTGTTGATTTGCACATATCAGGTATATTTTCTGGCTTTCTGCACCTAAATATCCATTTGAGAAAACAGTTGCCTGTGTTCAAGACCTATTTGGTTTTAGTATATTAGTGATTTTCAGGGGAATAGAAGTTATGAGCGTCACTCGACTGAAGCCCACTTTCTGTCTTCCCTCAGCATGAATTTTAGTCCGTGGTCTCCGTTGGAGTCGTAGTTGTCGTAGGTGGGCAGTGATGGCCAGTCCGGCTGGTAGGTGGTGGTGCTGTACACAGACGCCTCCATGATGCTTCCAGCCGACAGCTTCTCCTTCTCATCTGCCATCTTGATTTCCAGCTCCACTGCAGTTCGCTGGTACATGGTGGGGATATTTTCAAAACTGTCCAGGAATTCAAGCATCTTTCCGTCCACTTGGTAGATTTCTCCATGGACTCTTTTGCCTTGGCCTGGGAGGTTGAGGAGGAAGGGGATGTTGTAGTTGGTAGCGATCACCAGTGGATACTTCTGGACGGTGACGGCCGTACCGAGGAACTCGGCCTTTCCATAACGGCTGTCTGTCATGTAGGGGTGATTGGGTTGGCCCCTCTTTAGGGAGCCGTAAACAAAGACGCAATGCATGAAGACTGAAGGCTCCTGGGAAATAAAAAAAGACGGAAATTAGTTTGGTTCTGTTTTGTTTTGAAGCAACAAATCTGTTTTAAAAGGCTAAATTTATAACAAATAGTTGAAAATCTAGAGAAAGCACTCTGAAAAAGACAGAAAATGAATTTAAAGTTAGAGAGCTGGTGAACATTTGACCATCACTAAGTCCACAGTTAAACTTGCTGCACTTACATGTAATGCAAGTATCATCAGCATAAAAGTAAATGCTATTATTATTATTACTATTATTATTATTACTAATTTATATTTGAAATAAATGTTGACCTGAGTTTACTGGAGGTATCTTTTCCAAACCTTAGATAGGGAACAGGAAGCCTTTTAAAAAAAGAATAAAAATATTGTGCAAATAGAAGACAATAGCTTTGTATTATGTTTGCAAGATGTTTAATTTTTTTGTTTAAATCAAATGCTTTTAAGCTAAACTTTTCACTTAAAAACAAATTAAAAACTATGTCAAGGCTAAACTTGTTTAAAAAAAGGCTTTAATCAGTGGATTACTTTTAACGAAAGGCAGTAATGAATTATTAACAGTACAACTTTAAGAGCCTCCTGCAGAAACACTGATAAGTTTTGTTCTTTGTGTCAAAAGCCTTCAATAAAAACTGCTGTACGGAGCAGCTTGCTGTCGAAAGTGTCAATAAAAATATTTATTACTTTGCAGGGCGGCTCTATAAAGACTGAAACATTGATAAGGTGAGTTTTACGATTTAGATATTCTTTTAGCTGCTCATTAGACTTAATAACTAAGATGGCTGCACCACCTGTCCATTAGTCCATACAACCAAAAGAAAACTTGTTCAACGCAGACAAATAAATTGTTTTTCTTTTTATTTGGTGCTTGTGCGCCCCCTTTTTTGATTCTGCCCTGAGCAACTGAAATAATTTACTTAATTTGCTAATTGATTATAAAAAAAGAAAATAAAGAAAAGTAATTTCCTCTCGTGTCCAGGTTCAATAGAATCTGCCATTACTACATTAATTCTTTCCATGTCTTTAAAAATCAAACATGATGTAAAAATGATCCTTATATGAACATCAGAGCTGCTCTAGCTGAACATTTCTATTTGCTGTGGTTTTGCAGCGTGCAAATCTTTAATTATAGATCTATTAACGTCATAAATGGAAACATCGGAACAGAAGCGGCTGTCATGCCGGAGTAATAGACCACAAACTGCTGTATTATGACGTCATCACGGCCTACGTAGTTTACTAAATTCAATAACTTTTATTTTCGCTAAAAGTAAATAGCTGAATACACCTGCAGACGTAAAACTGGTCCAGTGGTCTTACCTTGCAGAACGGGAAGAACCGGTTTGAGTTCAGGTCATGTGGAGCAATCACGGTTTATGTCTTTCACGCATGCGCGCAAGCGACTCCGGTATATAAAACTGTAACGTCAGCTCTGACGTAATTTTACACATTAAAGGACATCGTTTCCCCGACGATTAGAGATATTATTATAAATTATTCTGGTATTAATGACGGTAATCAGTGGGATAAAAATGAATAATAATTGTAACGACTGTTTAACAATGATTTAATTCAGATTTTATCACAATAATTAATCTGTATTTAGTAGAGCTTTGTAGGTTTTGGCATAAATATGATTTAAAATGCATTTTTTAAATTTGTTTGCTAGATCTCATGTTGTTTGTGCATTTATTGTTTTTAGCTCACCACTAGTGAATAGATTAAACGGCTAAAGTAAATTTTGATCTTAATCTGGAAAAATATGCAGAAATATCCTCATATTTCTATTTTCATGTGCTCAAAAATGCATTCACACTCATTTTAATCAGGTTCAAAACCGAGGACTAACTTTGAAAATCAGTTTTACTAAATATTATTTGGATTCGTTTCAGTTCAAATAACAGAGAAAAAATATTAATTTCACCAAATAAAACTGACTAAATTAAACTTTTATTTAGTAAACCATACAGAAATTGTTCATTTTTGCAACAATCAATGTTTTATGTGACTCTGAAATAAATTTTGATCTTAATCTTGAAAAATATGCAGAAATATCCCCATGTTTTTTATTTTTATGTGCCACAAATTGACACCATTTGGAAAATAGTTTTGATTTTCTCTACTAAATATTATGTGGATATTTTTGATTTGATATTAATTCAAACAAAATCTTCAGTCCTAATTTCTGAGGTAGGAAATAGTCAGAATATGATGGAAAAAGAAACATTTCCTACAGTGAAAAGACAAACAACGTAATTCCTTTAACAGGCCACACATTTCCCCAACACATATGAACACCAGAGGGTCTCAGATGGAGGTTTGTAAATAAAAACACGGAAACAAAGCAGTTAGCCTTCTGCGACAGCTGGCTCCATTAAAATCCACTTAGCAGCACTGAGATATGGCAGCTTTAACACACTTACAGCAGAATCATGGCACAGCTTTTAAATCAGGAGTTCTTCCAGATCTGGAGCCAAATTTACTCATTACTGTCGTTTCTCTAACGCCTGAAGGACAAATAAAGGTCACGCCTGGTGCAGAAGATGGATGAAACTCTAGGAACAACAGACTTTTCATTTTAAATGTGCTCCTCTCAGAGTATTTTATTATTGAAATGAGCTGATCCTGGAAACTAAAGTGCATTTGTGTGTTTTATTTACCAAATCAAGATGGCTGATAGTAAATCTGCCAGGAACGCAGCCTGCTGACTCAGCAAATCCACTGAGATCTAATAAACTTTCAGCTTCTGCAGCATGAGAGATTTTCACCAGGTCTGGTGATGCAATAAGGAGAAATTTATCATTTTTTAAAGCTAAACTGTGTCTTTATTTCTTTTAGCCCCTATGAGTTCACTTCAGCAAAGTGAATAATATGAACATTTAATATATGGAGCTGATAGAGCAAATAAGAATAAAAGTAAGGCATGCAAACTGCCACTTCTGATTTCACATCACTTTAAAACTTAATTTCACTGATATTTTTTCCAGCTTTCCTCCCTCTGTTCCTATTTATCTTGCAGCTAACAGCGCTAACTTCCCCATCATACTTTTTCTTCTAAACTGTTATACTGTTGTAATAAGCCGTATGGCTTGCCATTGTATGGCAAGCCATTTTAACATCAATTCGGTTTCACCGCTCTTACATTCCACATATCTCAAATTGTTTTATTACTAAACGTTTTAGCAATTTAAGATATCTCTAATTACATTCTGACTAGTCGAAATGACGTCAGATTTACCATTGACTTGTATGGAGACTTCAATTCGAGATATCTAAAATGAATTACTGACTATCTGGAATACACATTTCAGATATCTACAATTAAATTATGACTAGTCATAAAGTAAATTCATAATATCTCGATTGTAGTTTTGACTAGTCATAATTCTAATTAAATATATCTCGAATTACTTCATAATTCAAGATATTTTAAATTTGCTTTTGGATAGGTGATATGTAGTTTTGATTAGTGAAAATTAAATTATAGATATCTTAAAAGGAAATAATGACTAGACAAAACTAAAGTTATCTTGAATTATAATTTTGACTAGTCAAAATTCCTTTTAAGATATTTCTGACTGAATTCGAGATATCTTGAATTCCTCCTGTCCTGATCAACGTCTACAACCTCAACCTGATTGGCTGTTTACCATCAAACTCATAGATGGATCCTTGGCATCCCAGCTGCTGCAGCAGGTCAGTGGCGTAGACGTTTCTGTCAGCTGGTCTGAAGATAAACACTTTATTTGACGGGTTGTTCATCAGACTGTCATGACATCGTCATAAACAAAACACCTGTGATGAACATCAGTAAGTCTTCATGAATATTTATGACTGTTGTCATAAAGTGTCATTCGGTAAATCAGGACACTTTTAATACAAAGTTGACATTATTCAAAATGTCTGTTATGAAACTTGGCATTAAGAAATCATAAGACATAAATGTGTTATAACAGTATTACTGATTACACTTTAAAATTATGTAGCTTTATGTTATTAAAGCTAAAGTTTAATTATAAAGTTGTTATAATAAATATAATTTGTCCAATAAAAGTTTGGTGAACATTTTGACAATTAGTAGCATCTGCAGTCTTCAACATTTAATAGTTTTCTAGAAAACATATTAAAATAGCTTGTCCACATATATAAGCCTTCAGTCCAAAGAGCTGCAGCCTGTTAGGATTCTGGATGGAGGCCAATCAATAAGTTGCCTTGGTTACCAGTTTCCTGCTAGTTAACCTCCCGTTTCAACGATTTCCTGGTTAAATGTGTCACCAGATGATCCTGTAGCTGTGAAGACAGAGCTCACTGATGTAATCTAATCTTTCCCAACAATTAACAGAAACACAACAGGCGTCACTTTTCCTCATGTTGTACATTAAAATGTTACTGCTGAGCTGAAAAATACATTTGTTTCCATGAACAACAAAACTACTTGTTACCATTGAGAATTTATTTAATATTTTTCTTTACTTTTCCAATTAATTTTCTGTTGAACTCTGAACAGAGACACTAGAGCAGAGGTTCCCAAACTGTGGGGCACGCCCCCTGGAGGGGCACCGTGCCATTGCAGGGGGCGCAGGAAGCAGTATGGATGAAAAAAAATAAAATAAAAAATGAACACTGTGTGTGTGCTGGGGTGGGGGGAGGATGTTTGAATGGATGGAGGAGAACAACAGTGAGTCTCTAAGACATTCTTGTCTGATGATTCAAACACCTATCAGACACAGAGCTCCGTTATTCCAACTGTTAGTTTTTGTTTTTCCACCTGCCAGAAAACCACAACAACACAAAACAAGAGATTGATGCCGTTTTCTCGTCCAGGATGCTGCAGATCAATAACACCATGCAATCTGCCAGGTTTCCTTAGACAGAAACAGTAACTATACTAAATCAGATTTTCAAATGAATATGTTCAATGTTCAATGATGTTTTCATTGAACAAACAGTGGAGAAAATCTAAAAATCCCAATAATACAAACATGTTTTGGGGGGATGGAGAGGTTTAAAACACATTAAAGAAAAAAATTATAATTCCTACACTAATTTCTTTGTTGATCCGATTACAAAAAGCAAAACAGCATGAAGGATTAAAATAACAGGTGCAGTTATTATATTTGTACAAAAAATATTAAAATATTTATTGACCAAATAATGCATATTAGGTTAGAAGAAATATAAAAAAAAACATAAACAAATCAGCACATTATCCCAGTGATTCCCTGAGGTCTGAATAAGTCAATAAAATCTCAGTAAAGAGCCTGAAGTGACACATCAAGTCCTAAAGTTGTTTAGAAAACTTAAAGTAAAACATGAAACATGGAGTTAAAAAAGTAAAACACAAAAACAATCAGAGTTTCTGTGGGACATCCAGTTCTAAACTGGTTAAACTGGTGTTATTACCCAATAGTCAGCCACGTCCTTACCATCCCTCTGACTCTAGCAGACTGACTACTGTCCAGCTCTCCACCCAACGGGTCCGAGAAGCCTCCAACTCCTGAGTATTACTACAGATGAGAATTTAGAGGACATTCTGTTTAAGTTGGGCGCGAGAAAGATGCGTCTAGACTCTAATTACCTTCAGATCCAGAAGTTATGACCCTTTTCAGTTAATGAAACAGACATCTAAGTAGCCTGTAGTTGCCTGTTTTCAGAAACCACTTCTGTTAACTTGCTCAGTTGGCTCAATTAATTTAACTTGGGATGCAGATCCACTCGTCCCCAGATGCTGAGTTGATCTTGGCAGCAGAAAACTCTAATATCCATGGTCGAAGTCCTGTCTTGTCATGGCAGAATCCTTTTTTAGAATAGATCCAAAGTTGAACTGATGAGTATCCTCTGTGAACGCACTTCCTTATCCAGGTGATCTTTGTCTATCCCCCATGTCCATAGTTGAAATCTTTTAGGTTGAGTGTAGGGCCGTTGCCAAATCAGAATCCCGGGTTGTGGGTAAACTGATCTTGTTCCTTTCTTAGGCAGTGCGAAGTCTTCACCTCCCCGTGGTTTCAAAGCGTAGCCCTTCGTTGCACCTGCATCTTCGTGTGGTCTTGACTCGAGCGCTGCGGAACAAAGAACACCAGTTCTTCCTTCTCATGTATTTTTATACTCTCTGTGTTTTGGTGGTGAACACCTCAGCGGCTTGCACAATCCTCTTTGCCCAACTTCCCTTTTTCCCTGGGCATTAGGCGTCTTTGATTAACTGCTGACCTTCTAGACTCTTGAACTTCCTTTTTCTTCCGTGCTCACAGTTCTGCCTCCACCCAGTCTCTTGTTGCAACACAGTAAAAGACATTTCCATTTAATCTACAGTCATTACTTTTATCCATTTATGATCTGTTTTCTGTGTGTTCTGAAAAGATCTCAATCAGTCCTAACCAGGTTTCACGACACTGGTTAAACTGGTTAAACTAGTTAAACTGGTTTCTGTGATGGAAGCTGAAGTTTCTCTGCAGTTTCCAGTAAAGCATCTTTTTATCTGTGGAGCTTTGAGGAACATTTTCCTGTCAACAGAAGAAGCAGCAGCAGAGAAAAGAGGTTTGAAGTGTCTTTATGATTCAAAGCTGAACTGAAATGATTCCCATGTTTCCATCTCAGACCATTTCTGGTTCCAGGATGAAAATGAATCAGAGAGAAAAAAGATCAACTTTCCAGTTGAATCCAGTTCAGATCAAAACTCCATGAAGCCTCTAAATGGAGCCCAGTTTGAATCGGATCTTTATTGATCCAAAGAGACAAACAATATCAGACACTAAATGACAGACATGAGAAAATAAACAGGAGGGAAATCTTGGAGGTCAGAGGTCATCATGATGATCCAGTCAGAGTCTCTTTAGACTCAAACTGTTGCAGCTTCAACCTCTGAGGATCAGCAGGACACAGAGACCGTTCTCTACTTTACAGAGATCATCAGTAGTTCCACCTGCAGAGAGAAGAAGGATGGAGAGATCAGATCAGTGAGTGTTTCCAGCCTCTCCAGCAGCAGTCAGTGACGCAGCACATCCAGTAGATGGTTTCCAGGCTGCAGTCAGACTGATCTCAGAGCTGTGACCAAGATGAACCTGATCAGTTGTTTTCTGTTGAACTGAGAGAACAAGCAGATCTGAGATCAGATCTGCTGCTGCCACAGTTTGATGAATGAGGACCACTGTCTCTAGACATGTTGGACGGCTGGACGCTGGAGTCCAGCTGGACGTCCTGGAGACATGGACACAGCAACAACACTCATCTTCACACCAACACAAACACAGGAACACAGCAAGCTGCTGCTCCTCTGATTGGCTGATTGCTGTCTCTGTGTCCAATCAGGAAGCCTGAACCATTCTCCTCCCACTGAGAAGCTGCAGCTTTACTGGGAACACTGGAGCTTTGCTTTGATGCTAACTGGGTTTAGTTCAATATGCTGACAGCAGCTGGACTCACTACAAACATTTACTTACTCTACAGTCTTTACAAGATCCTTCAGCTGCTGAACATCTGAATGTTTCAGGTCGTTTCCTCTCAGGTCCAGTTTTGTCAGATGGAGCCTGTTGGACTTCAGAGCTGAGGCCAGAAAATCACAGCTGATCTTTGACAACCTGCAGTTCCACAACCTGAATAAAGAATAAAAGATGAGCTGAAGCCAACAGGATGCAGGTGAACCAGTCCAACAGAACCAGTTAAAGATTCTCATGAATATTAAAGCCAACAAGCTGCTGCTTCAATAAAGACCTGCTGACTTCAGAACCAGAACCAGAACCTGGTACTGGGTCATGTTGTGTTGGAGGATTTTAGTCAGTAAAATCATTCCAGGTTCTGATCAAAGTGTTGAAGCATCAATCATTGATTATTGATTTGTTCCTGTCAGATTCCAGGAATTCACTTTTCTAGACTGGGTTGAATGACCTTTGACCTGCTTGACATGATGGGGATTTCTACACACTGGGGGTCCGAATGCTGTCCTGTTCTGACCTCAGGTCAGCAGGTCCAAGTCAGTTACACAGAGGGACTAAATTAAACTCTGGATCCAAGTCCAGGAACAAACTCAGAAAATATTTATTAGAACAGAAGAAATGAACTTTGATTTATGATCAATTATAGATAATTATTCACAGAAATATCAATAATTATATAATTACAAACCACAATGTTTTCAGTCTGCAGCCTTCAGTCTGTAGAAAACCACAGAGCTCCTTCAGTCCAGAATCTTCCAGGTTGGTGTTGTACAGGCCCAGTCCTGTCAGATGGGTCGGTTTGGACTTCAGAGCTGAGAACAGAGACGTCCAGCTGGTCTCTGACAACCTGCAGTCCATCAGTCTGAATAAAGAATAAAAGATGAGCTGAAGCCAACAGGATGCAGTTAAAACTGAAATATGAACAAATAAATAATAAAAATGTAGAAAATTAATTTCCCTGAATGTAAAAGAAACATGATGAACTGATTCTAACATCTGATCCAGTCAAACTGGTTTAAAGAGTCCAAACCAGCAGAACCAGAACATTTTATCAACAAAGAAACTCAAAGTTTTCTATGAGCAGCAGCCTGGATGAGGTGAGCTATTTCTGCTGGTTCCTGATCATCAGCTGGAGACCCGACTTGGTAACCGGATCAGAACCACTCAGTTTATTCATGAATGGCCTTGGGTTCTTCTTAAAGCTGCTGAAAGCCAATGGAGGCCATTATTTCCTAAGGAGACGTGACCTGATGAAGCTTCATCACAGAGACGAGGCTCCAACCGACTGACAGCTGTCAGACTGAAGAGGACGGTTCCTCTCTGACCCGGCCCAACAGAACCACAGCTTCAGGACAAAGTGAGGAACCTGCTGCTGCTGCAAACCTCACTGTCATTCAGTTCATCTAGATTTGCTTTTCTACAATCAGTCACTTCTTAGATGTTTCATTAATGATGATTTGAACTGGTCAGTGTTTGTGGCTCGACTGGAGGAAAACATTTCATTCTGGATGTAAAGATGAGAATCAGAAATAAAACAATCTGAATCTTTACCAACCAAACTGAAACATCTCCATCATTAATTAACTTCATTTGAATTATTTTACTCATTTTGTTCATCAGTAAAAAACATTTTAAAAACTGAAAAACAAAGTTCAATAATCTCAAAATCTGAAATAAGAAAATAATTCATTTATAAGGTAAAATGTTTTAGAGATTTTAATCTGACATTTAAAAAGGTTGTTTTAAAATATTACAATAAAATTAATAAATAAACTAAAGACTAAAGTATCAATAAATGATTTTATTATATAAATAAAGAAAACAAACCTCAGTTTCTCCACTTTACTGACTGAACTCTCCAGGATCTCAGACAGATTCTTCATATCAGAGTCTCTATCATAATTTATGTAGATTAGACGTATTTCCAGTTCAGTCAGATCTGGGTTGGACTTCAGAGCTGAAGCCAAAACTTCACATTCAGCCTTTTGGATCCAACAGCCACCAAGTCTGTGATGAGAGAAGAAATAAATTCAGTTCTAATGAAATCAATCTGGATCATAAACAGATAAAATATGATAACAGTGATGTCATCATGATGTCATCATGATGACATCATCTGATCTTCAGTTTACCGAGTTTGACCCGACAGAGAGTCTGTGCAGTTCCTGACTAAAGTCCAGGTTCTGGTTCTGGTTCTGGTCCAGGCTTCATGTCCTCAGACCTTCAGCTCAGTCAGATGTTGAAGATCTTCTATCATCTGTGAAGGAAAGTTCAGTTTCTCTGCAGCATCAGAGCCTCAAAGGAGCTGCAGCAGCTGATGAAGAGGCTGACTGAGCTGAATGAAGGAAACTACTGGAGATGATGGAGAGGAGGAGGAACTGCTCACAGCTCTGACAAGTCACACTGACTTGGACTAGACCGTTTGGCTCCTTGAGATCTTCCACCAAGCAGGAAGTGAGTTATAAATGAAGTGAGCAGAGCAGGAAGTCCAGCCTGCTGTGGACCTCTGGCATCTCTGGGTTTGTTTAGCCCATATCTGCTGCTGCAGCATCTAGAATCCTCCTCATCATTAATAATAGTAGTATATTCTATAGAAACATGGCTCCCAGCAGCAGATTATTAAATGCTGCCACAGAGGAAACTGGGAGCAGACCAGACACATGATGCTCCCAGTTGTGTCTCCGTTCATCTGCTGGATTTGATGCTATAACAAAGTAGAAAGTGGACAGTCGTCAACCTGCTTCAGCTAAAAGCTGCAGATTGTTCTGGTCGTCCTGCAGAGCAGCAGCAGAACCGGTCCTGCTGCTCCTTCAGGTCTGGACCGTCCTCTGTTGGTCTGAGAGGAACTGGGACAAACTGGTTGGAAGAGGGACACATGTCTCTGCAGTGGTCTGTCCATCGTCTCAGAGGAACAAAGGTTTGGATGTCAGAAGAAATTGTTGCTAAACTCCTAAAGAGCTGAAGAGCAAAACCCCTGGAGGAGACGGAGCGTTTGGGTCCAGCAGCATCTTCATGGTGAAGCAGTGGAAGTTCTCCAGAACTAAAGAGGCTGGGATGTCTAAAGAGCTGAAGCTCATGTCTCTGCAGGTCTTCATGGAGGACAGCTAACAGCTTCAACAAAGGCTGCAGATGAAGAGTTGATGAGGAAAATGGTTCCAGCTCTGGAAGCAGAGTTCTCAGAGCTTTGGGAGGATCTGACAGAAACTAGGACTTTTTCTGGAACCAGACAACAATCACCACATTTTGGTCTCAGTTACAAACTCAGAGGAAACCAGTGGAGGAGGAAGAGGTGAGGATGATGACGGGATGAAGAAGATCAACACTGTTCACAAAGTTTATAATTAATGCAATGGTTTATTTTAATGGTCCAAATTTCCATCAAACCTAAACAATTATTTTATAAAAACAGTCAAAGATCCTAAAAGGTGAATTATGGAGCAGCAGCTCAACGAGTGAAGAGAGTTTAAAGTTTAAAAAGTCTCTCTGGATGATTGGATCTTAGAGGAAATAGACATTTTCTAGAGTTCAGGGTTTTCTATTCATTTCTACCTGAAAACTGATAAAAACTTAAATATTTTTAAATGATCAAAATGTGTAAAAACCAGAAGCTGCAGCTGTCCTGGATGAACTGAATGTTTAGATGTTTGAATGGCTGAAATCATCCAGAGGATGAAGGAAGTAGTTAAAGGCCAAAAACATCCAGAATCAACTTGAAGAAAGAAGAAGAAACAGGAGGACAATAGTGCTGAATCAGCATCACACAATGAAAACATCTGGACTCACCGAGCCTTTCTGCTGTTCCTCACAGCTGGAACCAGTCTCAGTCGTCCATATTCTGATGTGTTGTACTTCTCCAGGTCCAACTCATCCAGAACCTCTGACATCTGCAGCATGAAGGCCAGAGCTGAACAGTCGGTCACTGAGAGCTGCTTCCCTGAATCCAGCAGCCGTTGGATCTCCTGATAAAATGAGACGTCGTTCATCTCCACCAGACAGTAGAAGATGTTGATGCTTCTGTCAGCAGAGATTCTATCAGTGTTCATCTCCTTCAGGTTGGTGATGATTCTCTGGATGGTTTCTGGACGGTTCTCTGTCTGACCCAGCAGATCTTCTAAGAGTCTCTGGTTGGACTCCACAGTGAGACCATGAAGGAAGCGGACAAACAGGTCCAGGTGGCCATTTTCACTGCTGAGGGATTTCTCCATGACTTTCTTTATGAACTCATCTAGAGATGTTTCTTTGTATTCTTCTTCCAGGAACGTCTTGATGACCTCTGACCTCCTGCTGGTGAAGCAGTGGAGCATGTAGACGGCAGCCAGAAACTCCTGGATGCTCAGATGAACAAAGGAGTAGACGGAGATGTTGCGTGTTCCTCTCTCCTTTTTAAACATCTGAGTGAAAACTCCTGAGAACAACGCAGCATCTTTGATGTCGATGCCACATTTATCGAGATCTTTGTCATAGAAGATCAGGTTTCCCTCCAGCAGCTGATCTAGAGCCAGTCTTCCTAGAGACTCAATCAGCTTCTTGTTCTCTGGACTCCAGATAGATTTTGCCTTTTGTCGTCCATCAAACTTTTCCTCCTTGATTGTGAGCTGAACCAGCAGGAACTCTATGTACATCTCAGTCAGGGTCTTGGGCAGCTCTCCTCCCTCTCTGGTCTTCATCATTTCCTCCAGAACTTTAGCAGTGATCCAGCAGAAAACTGGGATGTGACACATGATGTGGAGACTTTTTGATTTCTTGATGTGGGAGATGATCCTGCTGGCCTTCTCCTCATCATCTCTGAATCTCTTCCTGAAGTACTCCTCCTTCTGGGGGTCAGTGAACCCTCTGACCTCTGTTACCATGCCAACGCAGTCAGCAGGGATCTGATTGGCTGCTGCAGGTCGTGTGGTTATCCAGAGGAGAGCAGAGGGAAGCAGGTTCCCCCTGATGAGGTTTGTCAGCAGAACATCCAGTGAGCTGGACTCTGAAGGGTCAGTCAGGACTGGATTCTTCTTGAAGTCCAGAGGAAGTCGACTCTCATCCAGACCATCAAAGATGAACAGAACCTGAAACGCTTCAAAGCTGCTGATTCCTTTGGTTTCAGTAAAGAAGTGATGAATCAGTCCTAATAAGCTGAACTTTTCTTCTTTCAGTACATTCAGCTCTCTGAAAGTGAATGGAAATATAAACTGGATGTTCTGGTTGGTTCTGTCTTCAGCCCAGTCCAAAGTGAACTTCTGTGTTAACAGTGTTTTCCCAATGCCAGCCACTCCCACGGTCATCACTGTTCTGATTGGTTGATCTCTTCCAGGTTTAAAGATTTCTTCTCTTCTGATTGTTTCTTGTTTCATGGATGCTGTTTCAATCCGTCTGACCTCATGTTCCTGGTTGACCTCTCTAGTTAACCCCTCTGTGATGTGGAGCTCTGTGTAGATCTGGTTCAGAAACGTTTGATTTCCAGGTTCAGCGACGCCTTCAGAGAGACTCTGGAACTTCTTCTTCAGAGACGCTTTAAGGTCAGGCTGATACAGACCAACAATATCTGAAGAAAGAAAAACAAAAACAATTTACAATATTCTAACAAGTGACTGGACTAATAAAGTGCCCAGTTTGGTTTGTCTTCATAAACTTCTTCAAAGGAAACATAATTCAATATTTAGAGAAAACCAATTAAAGTAATTCCAACATCAGTCTACAAATATTATAGTCTGTAGTCCAGACTGTCGTCTTCTTTTGTCAACCACCAAAACATTCAGCATGCAGCCAGACTGAGTGAACTGAAAACTGAGTCCCTATCAGACTGAAGTATCTGCAGTATTATCAGGTCATATAGATGAAGGTCCAAAGCAGAGATTCATGGTTTCATGCTGGTCCAGTTGTTCCAGTCAGGTGAAAACCATCTGCCTGGTTTTTCACTTTAAGAGCTTCATGACAGCCAGAGAAATGATGCTGTTCAATCTCAAGTCATCCACTCATCATCTGAGGGAGACGACCATCAAGACCAGAGAGAGTTGAGTTGCTTTGTGCTCAAAATCCTAAGACAGTGGGAAAAACTGAAGACGCACGATGAGACACTGTACACAGTCTGAAAAGACCCATTAACAGGGAAAAAGTGACATCAGTACATGATGCTTTGAGCAAAGAGGGTTTAGAGTTTAGGGTCAGGTAAGTTCAGGTTCAGTTAACAGTTATTTGGTTGCCAATGTGAGAACATGTAGGTGGAACATTGTTATGCAAAGTGGACATTAAAAGTCTCTCCAACTCCTTAATGCCACTTTCTATTGAATCAGAAAAACATTTAGTTTCACAGTGACCGATTGTGAAACACAGCTGAGTTTAGCTGATGTTACCTTGTACGTCATTTCTGACCTGGAGAATGGAGCCGACTTCATTTTATTTACTTTACATGTTCCATAGTTGATTTCAATTAACCTTCAATAAACATTTCTATGCTATTTTTAATGTTTTGGTTCCCAAATATTGTACTGGTGGGATTATAATTCTTTTCAATAAATGTTCAGGATGAATCTGCCAAGATAATCTCTGATCTTCTGCTGATTTGTTGGTTTTTGGAAAACTTTTTTCCACATGTTGACATTGAAGTGTTCAGTCAGACCAAAATCAGCTCCTGATGTCGTCCAGGAGGAGCAGAGATTCCTGCCAGAGGGCGACAGACCAAGACTCTGGATCCTCTGAGATAAACCAAATACCATCTGTCCAAACCTCTTCCACCTTTTCTTTACAATCTCATTGCTCTCCAGCCTCATCGGCCGAGTGAGCGGCTGTTTTCTGCAGCTGGAGAATTTTATCAAAAGAGCTTAAAACTCAATATCAAAACATTGGAAAAACATATTTTTTAAATAAAAATAAAATCCAAGTCCACATCCATCCTCATTCACAACACGTTTGCTGCTTCCAGGCTGCAGGGACTTCAGTTCTGATGGTTCTGACCCGTCTGGTGGTTCTGAACTCTAACGAGTGTCTCCAGCAGGGAGCACTGTCCTAGTCAAAGCCTCCAGCTGCTTCTTCAGGACTCTGGTCCCTGATTGTCCTGAACTTCTTCATCACACTGACCTTTGACCTTCTAATCAGCCAATCATCTGATAGGAAAAATTCAACATTTATACCACTGACCTTTGACCTGGAGATGAACCCGTTTCATCATCAGGATGACTTGTTTCCTGACTCTGCAGGTGTAGATCCCGCTGTCTGCAGCTGAGGGACGTTCCAGAGTCAGACTGAGGTCTTTAGTCTTCAGTGGGTCGTCATTCATCCTGGTTCTGTTACTGTAGGTCAGGTTCTGTTCCTCAGGATCATCAGAACCGTTCCGATACACATGGACCGTCCTGTTGTCTCCGTCCCTCCACTCCACTCTAGCGCCTCCAGGCAGATAGAGTTTGGTTCTGCAGGGCAGCAGGACAGACTTCACTCCTGAATCCACCTCCACTGGAGCTGAGAGACAACAGAGGACAAGATGGCAGAGAGAGAGAGAGAGAGAGAGAGAGAGAGACAGTGGAGCAGAGCAGGTGATGATCAGCTGATATTGTCTCTATCGTTCCTCCTGGACCTCGATGGACCCATCAGGTCAGAGACCATGAAGGTTTTTCTGGTGGAAATGTTTCCTTGTAACAGACGTTCAAGTCAGAGAGAAAAATCCTACAGCAGAGTTAAATCACCAAGGCAGCTTATGTAACTCTTCTGAAGGCAGGACTGAACTGTAGTTTATAGCTTCACCACTAGGGGGCGCAGACATGTTGAAAGTAATGTTTTATTCAGATGTGAAATAATATTCAGGAATCAGTGCAGATCTGCAGAAGTTGTGTTTGTAGGTAGTTTATGTGTATTTATGTGAGAGTTTCCATCAGACTGGCAATTTACAATCTATTTGTGTTTATTAAGAATAAAGTTTGTATTTTATTACTTTAGACATTTTCTGTTTGTTCATTTTGCCCAGAAGAGGCTGAGTTTTACTTTAAAATGGTGAATTATGTTTAGTTGCTCTCTTTTACTTTAACTTTATGAGTAACTAATAAAACATCCAAACACCAAATCGCCCACTGCTCCAGTCCTTCACTGAGAGGAACAGACTTAAATCCTGCTGGTAGTTTATAAATCACTGAACGGATTAAAGATCTGCAGCTGTTCTGAAGATCTGTGCTACCCGTAAATCCAACCTACCTTGTGGAAATACACGTCGATGCTACGTCACAAACTGCTTACTCAGCAGATCTCTTATAAATACGTCCTACCTGTGGAAGTTTCGTTTCATGTGTTTTATTTCATGGCAGATTACGATTGTTAAGCTTTATTTAACTTATTTTATACCTGGCTTTCATTAAGCTGCTGTTTTACTTCATGGTTTTAGTTTACATGACAGCAGCTTGTAAATATATTTATAAATGTCTTTAGTTTTGTGTCTGTAATGTCGTTACTGTAAACAAGTTATTATTTGGAGGTTAATCAGGACAAAATAATTTGTTTTGTGGCTTTTTGTCCCTATACTTTAAAATATTTTAATTTAATTACACTCTTTATTACTAAACCTTGCTAAATAGATGTTGGTAGTGATACTATGTGGGATTGAAGCTGTAATAGCCGTATAATACTAGTGTACATGGATCATATCCTATCATTTCCTGTGGAGTTCGATGGACACGTTGTGGCTGAACTGCATTTAATAAAGTCTGTAATACAACAGATTAATGTGTAAAAAAGGGTTGCGGTGATCTGTAATGTCTTTAATTTAATTCCAATAAAAACCTGTTTTCCCTGTCTGATACTTTTTTATTCCCAAAAAACGCCTCTGTATTTAAAATATTTTTAACAGGTAGGATATTCAAATAAAAGGATTAGTGCATAAATCTATAGCTTTTTATTTTAAATAGGTAGGATATTCAGATGAAGGAAGTGATCTTCCTGTGGTTTCATTATGTATATAAATTGTTCCAATGCTAAGCTAACTCTTTAGCTTCCACTTCAGTCCCGTCACTCAAATAATGTTATCTAATATATTTATCATTAACAACCTGCTGTAGTTTCCTGTTTGTAAACATGACAGTAGGAGTTTTGGACGGGTAGCACTGACAGATAGAGTTAGCTATCTATCTGTGCTGCGGTAGGAAAATGTGACGAGGTAGCACTGATAGTCAGAACAACCTGCTGGTTCTGGTTCTGCTCTACATCCAGAATCAGAACCAATCATGGAGAAGCAGCATTCAGCTTCTAGGCATCATAAATCTGGAACAAGCTTCCAGCTGAGTCCCTCTAAATCTAATAGACTGTAGAAACAGCTGCTGGTTCTGGTTCTGTTCATGATGTTTCTAACTTTGCTGCATTTAATCTGAACATGAATGAACAGAAAGATCTGAACTGATGACAAGATGAACTGTTGACCTCTGACCCCTAGGACAGGTCACATGATCTCTAACATTCTGGGTCAGAAACATTCAGACTCACCTTTCAGGAAATAATCTTTAAAATGATATAAAACGCCTGCAGAGACGATGAGAACCAGAACCAGCAGAGCTTTGGCCCAGGATGGAAACGGTTCTGTGGAAAAACAGAGAAAGGTTGACCTCAGTCTGACCTTTGACCTTCGTCAGGAACTCCAACTTGATTTTCTGTACTGACCTTTGACATATTTCAGAACCACAGTCTGTCTCAGGACGTCCTGGTCTCTGTGGACGGTGCAGACGTAGCGTCCATCGTCTCCGTCTCTGGGCTTCCTCAGGGTCAGGCTGACGTCTCCGGTCCTCAGGAAGTCTTTGTTCATTTCTGTTCGGTCGCGGTAAAAACCGTCCTGGTTTCTTTGGCTGCTGCTTGAGTGAACCATCATAAATTCTGGTTCTGACCGGGTCCACTCCACTGACGTGTCCTTAGGAAGGAGGGATGATGTTGTGCAGGGCAGGACAACAGAATCTGACCCTTCAGTGACCTTGACCTCCTGCTGATCAGCTGAGAGGAAATAATGAGCAGAAACAGTTTGGATCATTATTCTGGTTTGATGTCGTCGTTCAGTTTCTCTTTAATGATCAACATGAAATCAGAAACTTTGATCCATCAGTGGTTCATGTGACAGTTATTGATGCATCAGAGGGTCTGATCTATACATAGCAGATCTACAAAACCTGCTTGTTCTGTAGAGGCTGAAGATGAGAAACACAAATACTAATTATTGTTATTGTATTATATATGGAGAATTATTATTCCTGGAGATTCATCCTGTAAATGTTCAGTTTATATAGCTGGTCAATGATCAGCATAAAATAAATAACAGTGTAAAAAGTGAAAAGGGTCATGATAAATCATGATTTATAATCTTAATATGAAGTGTTTTTAATAAGTCATAAAATGATGCTGAATATTTATCTAATTCATGTTGTATTTTATTTTTGTTGATATTTACATGAACATGTTTGAATAAAACTGCTGTCATTACAGAGTCGACTGCTTTACTGTTAATAAAAGACTAAAATAGTTCAATTATGGAGACTAAAGAAACATGAAATATTAATGAAAACATCTACATTTTTATTAACAGCAGGTTTATAGGAAATAAATCAGTTTCCATAGTAACTCAGATTATAGAAATAATTGTATTAATAAAATGTCATTATAAAAATAATCCATCCATTATTCTGAGTTATTCTGGGCCTGGTTTCCATGGTTACAGAAACTATGAACAATTATTCATTTTCATATTTCAATAAATTCATTCATAGCATAGAACTTAAAATAGGGAGTGCTGCTTGTTCATCTGACCTTTGACCTTCAGGTGAATCTGTTTCACTGTCCGTTCTTGTCTTCCATCAGAGATGCTGCAGCTGTAGTTTCCTCCATCATCCTGCTCAGGTTTCCTCAGAGTCAGGCTGAAGTTTCCAGTATCCAGAGCATCAGGATTCATGGAGGTCCGGTTTCTGAAACGCTGGTTCTGGTTTTTAAGGTCGTCACCATTTTCTCTCCGTAGGTGGACGGAGTTAGGACTGAGATCACTGCGAGTCCAAATGAGGAACGGGTCTTCAGGTGGATTACCAGAGTAAATGCAGGGCAGCAGGACAGACTCCGCCCCCTCGTTAACCTCCACCACTCCACCCAGTGCATGCTGGGAAACTGAGGACACAAGATGAGAGTTTAGTGTAGAAATAATGATCAGTTATTCACTAATGAAAGATTTCAGTCTGTCTGCTAAACAGCTCAGTGATACTGAACTCTGATTGGGCAGCAATGATCTCTGTTCATGTATTATGTAACTCACATTAAGCAATAAAACTAATAAAAATGAATTAAAATAATTAACATTTAAAAACTGAAGGATTGAAACAGATTAAACTCTAAAAAATCATGAATGTGTTTTTTTAGAGTTGTTAGCCGTTTGTCGTTATTTGCAGTAATCCTGCTGTCAGTTTTCAGGATATTTTATCTCATGGATGGATTTGATGATAAAGATTTTTGTTTTAGTTTCTTGGGATTGTTGGGGCAGAAATTTTGTTTCTGTGACTTCCTGAAAACTAAAATTCTTCTAACTTTATTTTTCTTCTGGTTCTGATTTGTTATATTTACAGAATTTAAACCTTCCAGTAACTTTCAGGCAGTTTCTGCTGTGAAACTGATGCATCTTTGTGGATCAAACAACAATTTGGACATTTCTGTATAATCTACATATATTTTTTTATTTCAATAGAACTTCATTGTCATCTCTAAAGGGCTTAGACACAATAACAGTCTTAACCCAGAAATCTAAAAGTTTAATTCCTGCTAGTCATAAATACATTCCAGATATTTGTTAACGGGTCCAGAACTAGTTGAACATGTTGGTCTAAATTTGTTGTAATTTTTCTATTGACTAAAGAATTGATGTTTGTGACACAAAAACTCAGGGTTTTTTTTTTTTATAAAAACCAGTGAACTAGAGAAGAACTGGACCCACCAGAACCTGATTCTCCATTAATGGTCAGACCAGCATCAGAACATTATGACCACCAACCTGTGAGACCGAGGTGAACTCAGGTCAAATAAACTACAAACTACAACCACCCAGGCGGCCATCTTGGATTCAAATGAACATTTATGTGAAAAACTGAAGAAGGAAGGAAAACCAGAACCTTCAACATCTGCAAACATTTCTCACTGGTTTCTGAGGTTAATGTTTCTGGGAGCTAATGTCCAGATTACTGGTCTGTTTGGGTCTCAGTGGTTCTGATGCTGACAGAACTACAACCTGATAAAAAATATCAGATCAGCTGCTGAACCCAAACCAGAGAAATTAAATCCAGACAGGAAACAGCAAAGTGGAGCCACTGGCTGGATGGAAGAGACCAGAATAAAACTAAAACAATAAACCAGTGAGATCTACTGGGAGGACTGGAAAGAAACGAGTCGCTGGAACCAGAACCAGCAACCAGCTGAGGTCACCAGGGGTCAGTTAGAGAGAAGAACGGACCAGAACCAAGAAGCTCTGAGAGGAGCAGAGAGAGGAAGGTGACCTTACCGAGCAGGAGGACCATCATCATCTTCATCATCATCTTCTTCATCATCTTCCTCTTCCTCTCAGAACAAACAGAAAAGCTTCCATCAGATCCCAGTTGCTGATCGTCTCTGACACCAGTTCACTGTTTCTACTGGAACCTCAGAGACACTGTTAGAGATTTTTTGGTATTATCATTTTATTATTACTTTAGTTCATATTCAGTCTAATGTTAATCAATAGTTAATCAACATTCAGTATTATTGTGATTTTCAGTTTAAAGTGTTCTCTTCCTTATGTGTGTATAAACTGACCTGGAGGTCACATCTGCCTGTTCGTCTTCATGTGAAACAGTTAACTGTGTGTTTCCCAGACCTTAAATTACGTTTCCACAGGTGCCTCCTTATCAACTGGAATACTCCCTACCTTAGAAACTGTCTGTGTGCAGTAATATTTAGTCTCTGCTGTCGTGCTTACCTATCCTCCCTCTTTTTGCTTGATAATAAAAGACAAGCTGTAACCAACGGTCTTCAGAACGCTCAGTGAACGGCTCGGAGGAGCAGTTTGCTGAGACTTCTCCTTTTGCTAAAGCTTGGTCATAAAATTCATATACGTTGTCTGTGGTTCTTTTAATGAAGGTTCGAAAGGAAAAATACCCATCAACACACAGGGAGGAAACTCCACTGCTGATTGGCTGATTCAGATGAACCAGTTCTGATCCAGATCAGTTCTGAGGAAAGGCAGTTTCCTCATTGAGCCATCGAGCTTTGAGTAGATCAAAGGTCAGGAGCTTCAGTTTCCTCATAGTTCTGTTGGACTTCATTCATTCATTTCTGTCTCTGAACTCCATCAGGTCCATTTTCCAGTTCCAGAACCCGACCAGAACCTCTCAGTGTAAATCACCTTAAGAAATAATGAGATTTGGTTATTTATAAAAACAAGCTTGACTGCTGAAAATGATCAGGTGTTACAAGCCACACATGTGATCCAAATGGATCAGAACCAGAGTTACATTCACCGTCCAGCCTGAGAAACATTTAGCAAACCAAATGAGGAAAGACTGGAGAGTTTAGCTTTTATTCTCCTCAGTCTGTTTGAAAACTCAGAGAAAATCAGAGTTCCTGGTTGAAACCAGGAGCTGCAGCTCTGAACCAGAACCAGGTCCAGTTCTGGTTCTGTCCAGCAGCTCAAAGAGAAAAAACCCAGTCAGGACTGGAAACCTGGAGTTAAAACTCACCTGATCAGATTTTTGCTCCTCCTTCTGTTCACACAAACCGAGTCGGAGCGAACAGGAGAAATGGACCTGATTCTCCAGATCCTGAACCGGACCCACCTGAGGCTCCGCCCCCTCTGACAGCAGAGGTGTGTTCACCTGTTAAAATGACAGGAATCCAGTCTGATCATCAATACCTGGAAATAAATGTTTAAAACAATAAATTCACTTTTCAGTTTAAAGGGTTTTAATGAATATTTTATTAATCTTAATATTTTTTTGTTCTAATCTGAGCCAACAGAACCAAGAACCTTGAAATGTTGAAGTTTCTCCACATGTTGACACGACCATCTGATGTGTTAATGTTATCAAATACAGATTTTATTAATTTATTTAATCGTGTTTATTGTTGATCTGAAGGAAACTGATTCTCACCTGAACCTCTTTCATTCTGAACAAAATGACCTTTAAGCTTTGGCCTCTTTTAGCCTGGAGGCTTTAAGTTGTTTAACTGATTTGTCTCAAATGTTTCAGTGAAAAAGTTTAAAACCTGCTGAGTTACAAACAGGTTTTAACTTGCCGTTTACTGTGAGATGTTTTTGAGTTTCTGTCTCTGCTGTGCAGGAATGTTTCCTGGTTCTTCAGTTTGGGTCGAGGTTCTGATGTCACACAGACGGCCTCACATTTAACTCTACAATATTTTAATTTAACTTTGTCTTTGCTGCATTTTCTAACAAACTGCTTCCGATAAATCTTAAAATGTGAAACTTTAGAGATTGACTTGCTCTCTATTGGTTCTGGTTCTGGTTCAGATCAGGACAGATTGTTCAGGTTGAACCCGACAGCTGATGGTTTTCCATCCTGTCGGCTCTGCAGCCTCCAGAAAACAAACTTCATGATAACAGGAAAAGTTTCATATCGCAGTCTAACAGACGCGTCTCTGTCACCAGTTTGAACATTTATTTATAACCTGTACTCAATGAAAGTAGTGAAGGCTGCTGCTCAAGTGTTGAATATGTTGCAGGTCTCAGGTGGAGGGACAGGCAAACATATGCAAATAACCTGTTTTAACAGGAAAAGGACAAATGAGCCACAGGAGACGGTGTTGCTATGCTGGTAGCTCTCATCCGAATTTATTCCAGATTATAACAATAAAGTCATCATACAACCCCGAAAATTTTGACTATACATTCACACTTCCACTAGTTCCTCTATAACACAACACCAGCTTATTACTATATCAGGAATTGTAAATAAATGCACATTACAGACGGCTATATAAAACATACGCATTCTTCGCGTACCATCTGAGGAAATCCTCCGAGCAGCTTACCGAAGCTGTGTGAAGCTGACACCCCACCCACGTCAAAAAATTCTGCAAATAGTCTGAATGGTTAGTGCTCCGTTTGTGCAGGTTTGTGCCGTTAAAATTTTCGTTTGTGCAGCTTTCGTCTTTGAGATATTAAAAGTTATTTTTAGGTCATCTAGAGTTCACCGTCACCCCATCTTGCGCCAAAACAAACCAAAGTGGGCTACTTCTTTTAATTCTTCAGATTTTCAGCTGTTGTACAATGTGTACCTTTTGTTTTGAACTTCAATAAAGACTTAGAACAAGAAAAAATGTGTCTCAATAGCAATGTTTTCTCACGAACGTAGCGTTCTCTCCACAATAATTGAATCCTGCTAATAAAGGACATGCAGCCCTGACCCTAACGTAATGTGTATAACTTCTTCAACTGTGCTTTGATTTCGGAGGTGGTCTGAACAATTATATTCACATTGTTGACGTACTGTCTGCTGATTATGCAGCAAACGTGTAAAAAATATACATTAGCCTATAACGGTTCAAAAAATAGAAGAAAAAAAAAATCCACAGCCAATTTGCTAGTTGCTTGAGCAAAGTTTTTGCAGAGTAAAACGGAAATGTGTCATTGATTCAAAGTTCATCCAAGTAATGTACTTAATATTTAGTAAATATATTTTCAATGCAACGACTTTGATTTCATCCAATTTCTTACATTAAATGTGTATGGGCTTCAAGGATTTTGAAAAGCTCCACATGTTTTGCGAACTTTGACATAGTTCTCACACAACTGGGATTGGCTCCACCCACACTGTAGTGAGCCCCCTCCCCCACCACCCCCGATCTGGTTTTGGCGGCAGAGCAAGTGTAATTTTTATTTTAAAATTATAACTTTTAATATCTCGAAAACAAAAGCTGCACAAACGACAGTTTTAACTGCACAAACCTGCACAAACGGAGCACTAACGAACTAGCCCACTTTGATTTGTTTTGGCGCAAGATGGGGTGACGGTGACGTCATCGGCCAAAATTATAACTTTTAATATCTCGAAAACGAAAGCTGCACAAACGAAAATTTCAACGGCACAAACCTGCACAAACGGAGCACTAACGAACTAGCCCACTTTGGTTTGTTTTGGAGCGATATGGGGGGATGGTGAACTCTAGATGACCTAAAAAATAATTTTTAATATCTCAGAAACCAAAACTGCACAAACGAAAATTTCAACGGCACAAACCTGCACAAACGGAGCACTAACGAACTAGCCCACTTTGGTTTGTTTTGGAACATGATGGGGTGACGGTGACGTCATCGGCCAAAATTATAACTTTTAATATCTCGAAAACGAAAGCTGCACAAACGAAAATTTCAACGGCACAAACCTGCACAAACGGAGCACTAACGAACTAGCCCACTTTGGTTTGTTTGGGAGCGATATGGGGGGATGGTGAACTCTAGATGACCTAAAAAATAATTTTTAATATCTCAGAAACCAAAACTGCACAAACGAAAATTTTAACGGCACAAACCTGCACAAACGGAGCACTAACCATTCAGACTATTTGCTGAATTTTTTGACGTGGGTGGGGTGTCAGCTTCACACAGCTGCTCTAGCTAACCGAAAGCTTATTAGCAAACCGCATAATGACGACATAAAATAACACAAACCAAATACACAGGGGACCAATGTCACGACACTTAATAGAACGACCATGTCTATTACATAACAGTTTTCAGTTTAGACCCGAACCAACCTGTTTTAACAGGAAAAGAACAAATGAGCCACAGGAGACGTTGTTGCTGTGCTGGTAGCTCTCATCCGAATGGAAGGGAGCGTCCTCGACACCGCAATGTTGCACCGTCAGTCCCGCAAGAGCCCGCTTCTGCCATCTAGCGGCGTACCCGTGTTACTGCGTGACATTGCTCCAAAACTTCAAAACAACTAAAATCACAGTTTAATCCAACAAATGTGGCCACACTTTGTGGGGGTCACAAATACACTGTGGCAATACAGAGAGCTGAGGAGTCTCTATAAACAGGTGGGTGGAATATTTAACAAAGGTTCCTGTTAACGTTTAAAACAGTCCAGTTACAAGCTTGATCTTCCCAGTGAATTTGACTTCTTGTTGTGATGTGTCACATGCAAATACACATTTCTGATATCTTCAATTAAATTATGACTAGTCATAAAGTAAATTCACGATATCTCGATTGTAGTTTTGACTAGTCATAATTCTAATTAAGTATATCTCGAATGACTTCATAATTCAAGATATCTTAAATTTATGTGTGGATAGGAGATATGTAGTTTTGACTCGTGAACATTAAATGAGATGAATTTCATTTCAGATATCGTCACTTAAATTATGACGACGCACGCTCTCGGAAGATGACGTCATCACGTCCGCAGCCTAGCAGCAGAATCGACGGCGTAAACAAAGCGAGCCGCTAGGAGCTAAGTGGACAATGTTTCTTCGGTGAAATAGTGGCTGCATCTTTACACTTTTTCAGCAGCATATCGACGAAGCTCGGCTTCTGGTCGCTGAATTTTAAGAATCCCTCGTCCGTTGAGTTCCAAAAAAATTAGCCTACCGTTACTGTTAGCTGCGTTAGCTCCAGCTAGCCTTGGATAACGGGATTTTTGTAGTCCTGGGAATTGTTTTCAGTCGAGTCGGTGTTATTTATTAAAGCAGTTTTATTATTTCCACTCATGTCGAGTAAGTAGAGGGCTGCTAACGCTGCTGACATGATGAGTTAGCTCGCAATGATGCAGCAACTCGTGACTAAAAGGATCGTTCATCTGGATAGCTAGATAGCCCCCCCCTTGGACCGATGACCACCTAACCAGCTGCTGCGATCTGGAGGCGGATTGACATGTTTAGTTTGATGGCGAACTGCTGCAGCTGGCTGAAACGTTGGCAGGAACCTGCCAGGTGAGTTGAAGTCATTTTCTCTTCCTTTTAAAGAGACCAGAACGATAAACAACAGAGCTGGAGGTCCAATCAGTGCAGCGCATTCACAGATTGCATCATGTAGCGGAAGATTCCTGCAGTCTAAATCATTTCTAATGCTCTTTATAGATATAGATATTTTATTATATACAATTAAATGATGGATCACTCATACCATATTTGCTTTAATTTAATATTACCTCACGCTTCAGGATGACACAAACCTATGATAATAATGGCGTTTTTACATTTAGCTTGTATTTTTGGTGTAGAACAAATGCAAGCAATCCTGAAAATTAAGCTTTTTATGCAGTATGGAGAAATAGAGATGGATAATTATCATAAATATAATAAGAATAAGTTAACATGTGATAATAACTGTAAATTGTTGCTGATGAAGTTTGAAAACTCAAAAAACTTGCTGGTAAATTTAACCTTACCTGTTTAATAAGAGTATAAATAATCCAGATATGTCTTGTTTGTTTAGAGGTAATTGATTTTTGTCTTCTTCTTATTGTAATTTAAATTGTAATAAATACAGCAAGATATTATGATTAAACTTTTATTTGCTTATCAAATGTCTTTCCTCACTTCTTTATCAGTTTAACACAAGTGGCAAAAAAATTAAATACATTCACAAAGTAAAAATATATACAGTAATAAATGGGGGCAAATCATGTCTAAGCGTTTGTTTTTCTATTTATTTAAGTTCAAAATCAAAGTCAGAAATGTGTAAAAAAACCTTTTTGATGAACTTGTGCATGTGCTGATAATTCAGCAGCATATAACCATTTATTTATGTATGTACACAGTAAGGGCAGCATAAAAGATTTTTACAAAATTAAAACATATTAGGGGAAAAAAAAGTCTGCAACATAACAAAAACTGTAAAAAGCTAGTCATAAAAAAGGTGCGGCTAGAAGATGTGATGTTTGTTTAAAAGAATTAATAAATAGATTCACAAATAAAAAATAAAAACTGGTATAACATGCAGTACAACAAAATTAATATGTTTTTCTTAATGAATTGATTTAAAATCAATATTAAGCTAACAAAACCCTCTTTCTAATAATTTTATTACAGGAACTAGTTGAGAAATTGATGCCAAGACATAAATCTGTCATATTTTTTGTTTTCTGCATCACACTTGTTGTTGTTAGTGTCACATATTTCACCAGACAGCAGCCAGTAATCAACAGTGCTTTACTCACGTGACGACTGAAACATCTGATCCTTAAGACTTAGTCAGAAATCCCAGACTAATCCCACAGCCAGGTCGCTTCAGTGGGTCTCCTTCATGCTGCTGTTGCTGGTTTCCAGCGGCGACGACGGTACGTTATGGGTTAGCGGACGGCGTCTCAGCTCCTGGACCGATGAAGGCCAGCTGGCTGCAGAGGACGGTCGCATGGATTGTGCGTTTGATGTCTTTTAGGCGCAGATGTCAAAGTTAAGTTGTGCGTTGTTGATCGCTACGGCGACGTTCTGACTGCGTAGAGATTTCACAGCTTTGTTTTGGTTTGTGATGGAAAACCTGCAAGGTGACTGTCGCTTTAAAAAGCTGCTGCATTTCTCAACTTCCTGTGTGAATTGTTCCAGTAGCAAGTAAAGCCTCATTTCTGAGATAACAAAATAAATCGGAATAGGTTAATATACTTACATTTAGTTGAAAACACAGTTTAATATTTCTCATTTTCATTTTTTTTTGTTGCTATAGCGATAGCACTGCCTCTCGTTTCATTTACATCCTCAAAGTTTGAATGCAAAATGGCTAAAAATATGTTATATTATTTCTTCACTGAGCTAAAAAACATCAGTTTTTAAATATTTGCTTAGCTGGAAAGTTTGACAGCAAAAGCTAAAAATGTTTAATGTTTTTTCTTTAATCAGCTAATTAGACATGTTTTCTCTCTTTTTAAATTATCGCTTATCAGTAAAGTTTGACAGCAAAATGGGAAAAAAAATATATTAATATGTTTTTAATTTGCTAAAAAAATCCTTTTTAATTTCCTTCTTAGCTGCAAAGTTTGACAGAAAAATATTTATTATCTGTAATTAGTTCAGAAAATCTCATTGTTTAATTCCTCGATTGGCTGCAAAGTTTGACTCTTTTTAATTAGCTAAAAAAAACTTCTCCTTTTATAAATATCTGCTCAGCTGACATCAAGATAGCTAAAAATATTTAATCTTATCTCTAATCAGATTAAAACGTGGGAGCAGTGATGCAGCCTCACGCTGCGTCATCAGTGTTATGACTGCTGCTGACGCTCTCTAGCTTATCAGACGCATCATCACACCAGGTGGTTCTGCTGGCTGCCTCTGTTCAGCAGTGATGACTTCATGTTCGCTGCTCCTCACAGGAAGGTGACCCTGGTGATGGTGGGGCTGGACAACGCGGGGAAGACGGCGGCGGTGCGAGGAATCCAGGGAGGTCGGTTTCCCCAGCCGTGAGTTTTCAGCCGCGAATGAAGCTGCAGGACAGATTGTTGGTCATTTGGGTTTCCCTGCAGAGAACCCGCAGGACGTGGCTCCCACTGTGGGCTTCTCCAAGGTGGACCTGAAGCAGGGGAAGTTTGAGGTGACCATCTTCGACCTGGGAGGCGGGAAGCGCATCCGCGACATCTGGAAGAACTACTACTCGGAGTCCCACGGCGTGGTGTTCGTGGTGGACTCCAGCGACGTGCAGCGCATCCAGGAGACGCGGGAGACCATGGCGCAGGTCCTGCAGCATCCGCGCATCGCTGGAAAACCCGTCCTGGTGTAAGTCCAGATTGAAAACGTTCATCCTGAATTCAGGTTTCCCTCCAGCTGAGTGATTTCTGAACTTCCTCTCTGCTCGCAGACTTGCTAACAAACAAGACCTGGAGGGGGCGCTGCCGGAGGCAGACATCATCGAGAACCTGTCGCTGGAGAAACTCGTCAACGAGAACAAGTGTCTCTGTCAGATCGTGAGTGTTTGGTCTAACAGGGGTTTACCGAAGTAAAAGTAAAAAGTATATCGTAGTAAAAATACCAATAAAAGTAATTTTAAAAAAAGTTACAAGTTACATTTACTTAGTTTCGTTTGCTTGAGTAACTTTTTGAGTTGAGGAGTATTTTTTACTATGCTGTACTTTCTACTCTTGAGTAAAATTTCTGGATTTTTCTTCCCACAGAATGAAAAACAAACATGTTTTAACCAAAAATTGTATCTGCTCCAGGAACCGTGCTCCGCCATCTTAGGATGTGGAAAGAAGGTGGACAAGTCCATCAAGAAGGGCCTGACCTGGCTCCTCAGCAACATCGCCAAAGACTACGAGGCGATTGCCGAGCGCGTGCAGAAGGACACGGCGGAGCAGCGCGCGCTGGAGGAGCAGGACAAGAAGGAGAGGGCGGAGAGGGTGCGGCGGATACGAGAGGAGAGGTGAGGACGCGACGGAGGACAGGAGGACGATGCCGGACACCGGAAACTAAGACTTTCGTCCTGTCCACAGGGAACGGCTGGAGCGCGAGGAAGCAGAGCGAGAAGGACGGCCCGTCCAGGAGGACGAAGCTGACGACGGGAACATGCAGAGCCCCTTCCAACCCATCGGAGATTTAATCTCCAAGGTTCACGATCGCCACGTAACACCGTCACCGCTTCAACGAGCAAAAAAATAAAACGCTTCCTTCTCCAGAGAGAAGAGACGGACAGGAAAGAGCAGCTAGAGTTAGGAGACAGGAGTAACGGTCCGAAGGAGAAGGAGGAAGAGGAGGATGAGGAGGACAACGCTGGAGAACCAAACAACACGAGACAAACGGCAGAAAACACGGCGCCTGGTGAGTTCCTGTTCGCTCTAATGAGATAATTAGATGATTAATCAGATGAGGGGGAGTGTCACAATAACTAATTTATCTGACGATAAATCGTCCCAGAAATTATTGTGGGAAACGACAATATGGCAGAATAATGCAAGAACACATTCTCAAAAATCAGCGCACTTTAAAGTCTAATCAACATTTTACACTTTAATTTTAAATATCCAAAATAAAGAAACAAAACAAAAAGTAAAAGTAAAAAATAGAGCGTTGTAAAAAATCCTCCTAAGAGTTACTGAAGCACCGTGTCAGCAGTCACCAGCAGCCTGTCGGTCCCAGCAGGAGAGCAGAGCAAGAAGAAGACGAGCAAACTGCATCTGAAGAGGAAGCACCGGGTCGACCCGCTGAGGGCCGACGACGGCCCCACAGAGAGCCCAACGCCGCCGCCGCCACCCGGTCAGTCTGATGGTCAACACTGGATGCCTACAACCTCACTTCCTACTTTACTTCTGTCCATCTTTCCTCCTTCCTTCCTTCCTTCCTTCTTGCTAATATCCATATTTCCTTCCTCGTTGTTTTCAATCTGCTTCCTGTATCGTCTCTTTTTTTTCTTCTCTGACTTGTAGTTCTGTAGATCAGTTGTTTCAGTGATGGAGGACCAGCGCCACTGTCTCTCTCTCTCTCTCTCTCTCTCTCTCTCTCTGTTTTTTCCCCTCATCACTCTGTTTTATTCGTCTCCTTCCTCCAGTGGGATGGGCCACGCCCAAAGTCTCTCGGCTGCCCAAACTTCAGCCGATTGGGGACTCGGGACATTCCGGTAAAGCCGCCTGTGATGTCATCATCACCTCATGTCGTCATCGCACTAACTCCTTCCTGGTTCCAGCTAACCTCACATGTGTTCATGTTTAAGGCTTGCAGTCAGTTTTTCCTTCTTAAATCAGCCTTTATAAAGGAAAACCCGACGTTTCTTCCTCCATTTTTGGAAAAACGCTGATCGTTCCCCTCCCGCATCTCACCAGGCATGCGCTTGTTTCGCTGTTGTCGGTTGCACTAACTCGTTTTCTCCCCACATCATCACCACCCCATCGCCGTGCCTCCCGTTGCTCCCCGACGGATGTAGTTTAGTAACCCAGCCAAACCTTTTTCTCCTGCCTTTCGCAGAGTTTTACAAGAAACCGCTCCCGCCGCTCGCCAACAGGCCGCGACCTAACGGTGACTCTCAAGACGTCATCTCTTAAAGCTCCTTCACTGACCGACCGACTGACTGACCGAGGTCAGCCTTTGACCAATCACAGCTCTTTTCTGTGCTTTCTGTCCCAAGCGAGCGGGGTGTAGACCACCAACACCACACCAGTGGGACAACCGCGGGAGCCGGCGGCTTGGGCTGAACAGAGGAGGAAAACGGAGCAGAGTTTCATGCTGAACTGTGCACCAAAACGATAGATTTGTTTTCTATTAGTGATCAGTATTGAAAGCTGGGAGTCAGTGGATCCAACTAAAACACTTTAAACTGAGAAGCAATGTAAATAAAACCTCATCTAACGTTGGCACAATAAGAAAGGACGTTCAAGTTGCTCGGTTGTTTCTTTGTTGTAACAATGCAGTTGGAAAAATGCTCTTTATTTCCTCTAAAATGGTGAAGTTGTCAAGTTTATAAAAATATCTTATAACTGCGGCATCATGTCAGGAGAAATAAACTGAATTGGTAAAAAAAAAAAGTTGCATTGTTACAACCAAGAAATAACCGATCAAATATAGATTTCCCTACTTTTTGCGCTAAGTTTTCTATTTGTTTGTTTTGAAGAAATATATTTGTATACTGATTGCCATTAAAAATGAACTGTCTTTTATTTTTGCACTTTGAGATTCGCAGTGTAAGCTTGACGTAATCATGATGGACATGAATGAGACGGTAGAGATGTCTTTGCTTTTCATAGCTTTTTACATATTTATATCAGCTGGTTAAACTCCAGAAAAACACTAAAATGTTCATTGTGGTTACAAGAAGAAAAAGCAGATTCTCAAAATCTTTTTAGATATGTTTTTATACCACTTTATTTACAGTTAGAAAATATGTAAAAAAGCTACAGGGCTTCATACTTTTTCATGCATTCTGCTGTTTACACTGTGCTTGTGTTTTTAAAGTGATATTTCCTCCCATGTTTCCCAATGAAGTGGCTCTGATTTCATTTTATTTCTGTTTTATAAGAGTCACCAGGAGGAAGGAAGTGAAGAAACAAACATCACTTTAAAAACACAATATGGACTTTGGATCTGTAGTGCAGTGATGATCCAAATGTTTGGAAAAAAAAAAAAGATTCTTTTTCTACCCTGAAATTTTATAAGAGCACTATTAAAGACGTTTTAAATATTTAAAGAACTGATTAGAATCATTTGTTCACGCTGTTGCCAGATTAGAAGTGTGGTTCCTGTGAATGTGGAGTGTTTGTTTGTTTTATTTTTGGAACCTATTAGCATCCAGATCGCTTTCTGAGCGTCACGACTCGGTTGTTATTCAGTACTTTCTGCTGATGAATCTAACGCTGTTGGGATGGATTTGGTTGTCAGATTCAGTCATTTTAAAACTGAAGGTAGATGAGGAGACAAAACGTATAACCTAAAACTATTCTTGGATCTTAAAAATCATGTATAAAAGACACAATGAGATTTTTATTGTCATACCAGTGCATATTTACACGGTTATGTTACTCAATTTCTAACCAAGTCCCAGTTTAAGAAGCCTAATCAATAAATAATAGTAAGTATATATTTACAGGGCTCTATATGTGAATAAGTAGGAACTAAAAGGTGAGATGTAGCTGAAATTAGCTTTGTTAATAATGTGAAAGCAAGAGATGCCATATAATATATAAATATTGCACTTTGGTGATAGTGTTAATAAGTGCTGCTTTTTTAAATTTATTAATTATACATTTTTCTTTTTTTATATGTTAAACACCACCAAACTGGGTCAAAAGAGGAAAAAAGTCAGATTTTTTCAGTGTCCCCAATCTGTTTCCATTGTTTTCACGTTAGCCGTAAAACTGATAGAAAATTATCTCTTTATTCTGACGCAAATTGCGCATGCTCAGAGTGAGATTCCCTTCCGGGTCATCGCCCACGTGATTCAGGAACTGAAAAGTTGACCAGAAGAAGAGCCGCCATGTTGGATTCACTTCTGAGGTGAGGGAATCAAGAGTTTTATTGGTGTTTCCTTTAGTCTGTCACCTTTCACACCACTTGTTAACGGGAGACTAAATTTAATAAATATTGTTCTCTGTTGTTCAGTAATATTATTTTTTTGGAAAGTTCCTATTAATTCCTTGCGGTGTTCTCCGTTTGGCTTCTCTTGATGCTGTGTGGTGACGTTGCAGGAAAAAAGACTCGACATGGTACAGACTTTGGTTGAACAGCAAAGTTTTATTACAATCCTGCAGCCCAAGTCAACATTCCGAATTGTGAGGAAATCTTGGTCCAATCGTAGCGAAATCCTCCCGATCTCTGGGCAGTGTCCCTTTAACAGGGCTCTGTCTGATTCATATTCCCCAAAGTAAACAAATCACAACATGTATTTCACGTTCACGTCTTCTTTCGGGTGCAGGATTGTCTGCTTATGCATCCAGAGAGCATACATTAGACTTATTTTTCAAGCATAATGTCTTTTGACCCTTGACCTAACTATTTTCCCAAATCTTCCAGAAAGTTCTTCTGTGTGGTCAGACACTACAGTCTAACATTTTGAAGTTGAAGTTTGCTTTAGTTTTGGAAAATGATAAAGTTTGTGTCCACCTAATTTTTCACCACCTTGAGCATCGTTAATCTGCTCTAGTTTAAAAACTACAATACTTGGATTCTTCATACCCAGACTAGATTATTCTACACTCACAGAAACATTCAAATCTATTCAGACACGTTTCTAAATACTGAATTCATGGAGGCAGCGCCTGCAGAAAAGTGCATGCAGCGTTAACTGGACAGGTCAACCCCCAACAAACAAATATCCTGAGAAATTTTGGAGAAACTGGCGGCCTAGCATCATCAGGCCGACGATCACAGCTCCCACCCGCCTATGATCCCACTTTCCTGCCCATATTTATGGCCCCATTGCTAGAACTAGCATCACATTAAAAATGTTACAGAACAAAATTTTCCTTCCTTTAAAATATTTCTAAAGCATGATGGTCATGAGTTGCACCTTCAAAGATGAAAGCCGTAATACCAGCTGATTGTGTTTTCGTTTCACTGGAGAATTAAGATATTAAATCTTGAATGCTGCACTTGAGCAAAGAAATAGCTCATTTGCATGCTGAGAGGGTGAATGACGATGCAAAGTGAGGTTGAATTAAATGATCCGACGCCAGAGTCGATTAAATTGCCTTGTAAAATTCATTAGTTTGGGTTTCTGAAAGTGTTGGACACACTCAGCGTCTAAGAATGCTGAATGCCTGTAAGTCTTTGATTGGTTGAGCTTACAATGACCTAGTGATGTTGTCTATGTAGGACATGGACCTCAGTTGGATTGGGAGAGAGTTGCACCTGCTTTGCTTCAAAGGGAATGAGTCCAGGTGGTTTGGACATCTTTAAGGAATCTTTTTGGACATTTTGGAAGAGATGGGTTTCTGACGTCCTGCCTGGAGGAAGCTTCAGGGGAGAACAAACACCTACAGAGGGCTTTTATTTCCACACTGAGGCCCTGGAGGGAGAGTTAGCACTGCTGCAAAAAATATTGCTCTGTCATGGATCTAAATCTAAACTGAGCAGCCCCTAAACCTACCAACTGGTTTTCACTAAGTTTCGATAAACATTTAGTCTTTTCCACCAGTATGGAGGAATTGCAGAACAGCTTGAATTCATATTGGAGAGTTTTCAAACATGACCATCTTCATTAAGGTCAGGCAACTTCCTCGTATTTGGAGTTAATTGCAGATTCAGCCGAAGGACTATACCACTGTTTTTGTTTCCTTTGCGTCATTCAGAGACAGACTTGATGCATAAACCAACTAATAGATTTAGTTGATATCCATCACAAACTGATGGATATTGGCTTTCAGAGTTGAATTCATATTTTTTTATTTTATTAATCATGACAGGATGACCAAATCCTGAAGCAGCAAATCATCCCAGACCATCATTCTACCACCACCATGTTTAACAGAAGCTATGCTTTTTCCCCTGAAATGCTGATTTTTCTCTAGTGTGTGATTTTAGGCAATGTAAAATTAGTTGTTGCCAACATGACTTTTTACAGTTTTTTTAAGCTTTAATATTCCCATAAAATGGGATTGTTCCAGTTTTGAAGTTGAAAAATAAAAGGAAAACAATTAGCACACAGGAAAGAGAGTGAAATGTTGAAGAATGATGGCATTAATCCAGGAACATTGAAGTCTCCAGCAGACCACATGTAGGTCTCTGCACTGATTTAATGTTTGTGAGGAAGAAGCTTGGAGACCTAATGGACCGGCACCACACCCAGAGATTTAAAAGAACCCTCTGTTTAATCCAGTCTGCTTATTTTTTACCACAGTGGTGAATACCCAGACAGAAATCCTTTATTCAAAAGTAAAAAGTGAAATGCTGCAATTGTACTATATCATAGTACGCCCCTGTTTTTAGACATAGTTAAATATTGCAGCTAAACCCACAGAGGATGAATGGTGGACTTGTGCTGTAATTGCTTAGTTTGTCAGCAAAAATAGTTTTAACTGAAAGAGTAAATAGAAACACGTTTTTCTTGCAATAGAAATCATCTCACCATTGACACGTCTCGTCTTCTTGATGTTCTGGATGCTGACTTCGCCACAGCTGCTCGCCGCCTGGATCTACGGGAAAAGTAAGAGTACTACTTACATTTTTTTCTAACTACGGACCTGCTTGACAAATTCCCATAAGTTAAATCTTTTATAACATCAAAAACTATATCAATTTGATAGATTTATTTACGTAATTCCAATAATAATTTATAAGCTTTCTAGCATCAAAAATTAAATTGGTGAAACCACTTTTTCAATTTATTATGATAATTTTTCTTTCCAGATTAAAAAAATAAATATTTATGGCCAAAGTTTGGTTGAAATTAGTTACATTTACTCAATTACATTAAAAAAATACTTTTAATAGTATTTTTACTATGCTATAATTAATTTTATTATGTTTCTTCTCTTTAGTAATGTTTTTGGATTTTCTACCCACTGAGTGAAAAACAAACATGTTTTAACCACAAACTCATCAGACACACCTGCAGTTTTTGGTAAAGTTTTATAAGTTTTTTATTGATTTGGAAAACTTTGATTTTGCCTGATTTTGTTATTTTTTGTTACTTCTATGAATTATTGTCATTTTTATCTTTAAAATGTCGACGTTCAGTTACTCAGTAATTGAGTAAACTTTTTACTACCTACTTTTTTACTCGAGTAACTTCTGGTACAAGTGGAGGTTCTTGGTTATAAGTTGTACATTTCCATCCTCTCTTCACCTCCTTTTTCTGATCATTTTGGGCCGAGTCGTCCAACACGAACAATGAAATTAGTTTTGCAGAAAACTCCACTGAGGCAGAGCTTAATTAAATCATGTAAATGTCATATTAGTAATACATGAGGTGTTCAGCGTGAGGCTTGTTTTCTCTGTGTGAAACACTCTGCAGACTCCTCCTGTTCAGAGTCGACATCAGTTTTTTTTTTTTTTTTTAAAAGAAAGCACCATTTCACCAGCGCTCCTAAATATTTATGTGTGTAAACTGCTGGGATGTCTTTCATGCTGAGCAAAAACCTCCAGAACCATTTCATCTGTTTACCCCCAAATAAAACTGCAGGCGCTGCTGGAAACATAAAACGCATCACTTCCTGCGCTTTGTGGCAGAGCTTTCATCCCTGGGACTGACCTATAGCAGCTGAGCTGTTTTAAAACGCCAAACGTAAAAGCTTTCATGAGCGGGGAATACGCCGAGTCGCTCTTGTGTTAAATCACTCAGCGGCAGCAGCAGCAGCAGACGTGCCACGAACTGAGATGAAATCTTTGCCACCAGGACTTTCTGAGAAAGAGTTGCAGGCTGCGACTTCAGGTCGGTACAATCCTCGGGAGGCTGAGCTCTGTGGTCAGACATCGGGTGATGTTGCTGCTAGCGCTCACTTCAACGCTCGTTGACTTCTTGGACATGTTTTATCACTTAGATAAAAAGATAAATAAATATGCCAACCAGCTGAGATTATGTTGTTTATTTTTAACATCCGTCCAGCTGAGTTCTGTAAAGCAATAGTTTAATACAACACAGGTGTGAGGGAAACTTTTCAGCTTGTTTTAAGGTGGAGTTTGTAAATGATGAATTAAAATAGAAAAGTTGAGCTACAGTGCAAGCTATTCGTTTTCACACAAACACGTTTATTTTTATTTAAATTGGATTGTATCCTTTCTTCCTCACACTTATCCTCCTTTCTTCTATCATCATTCTTTCGTTCCTTTCCTCATTTTCTTTGTTTCCTCCTTTCTTGTCTTTCCTATTTTATTTCCTCTCTCCTACCTCATTTCTTGTCAGTTCTTCTCAGTTCTGCTGCTTTTTTCTTCTTACCTTCTATCCCTCCTATAATCCCTCCTTTCTTCCTTCTTTCCTTCCTTCCTTGTTGTTTCTCCAGGATCCCCATTTGTATTTCCTACCTATTAACATAAAATCCTGGTTAAACTTTTTTTTGGAATTAAAATGTAAATTAATGACTGAGGAATTCTGGGAAATTGAGTTTAGATGCTTCTTGCACTAAGTCACAAACAGAATCTTGTACCATTTTAACTGTAGATGACAAACGTCCTGGTTTTCCTCTTTGCTCCTCTGCAGTTCAGTCGTATTTCTGACCTGTTGGGTTTCTAGCAGCGACTTCCTGCCTTTCCTCTGCAGTTACAACTCTCTTCCAGGCAACCTGGCAGCAGATGAAACCCACACTGTTGCTCTCATGTGCCATCCCGCCTACACAGGACCTCTGCTGCATGTTGGCAGACACTTTCTTCTCTTTTTTTTTTCTCCCTGCTCTGAATGTTCATTTGAACTCAGCGCTGGGCCTTCAGGTGCTGCTTTAGACCTCAATGCCATTCAGGTGTGACGCAACCTGCAGTGCAGCGGCACATCCACCCAGCGGCTGCAGCAAAACGTAGTTCAGCTTTCCAACTTTTTGTATTTTCTTCAACCGTTTTATTAAACATTTGGGCTTTTATTCCATTTAAGCACAAGACGCAACCACTTCTTTACTCTGATGTGTTGGAACGAGGAAGCAAACATGTTGATTTGACTCCAGATTTATAATCTTTGGTGCCCAGCAGCGACTGGCACTCAAATTCACCTCATCACACCTTGAATAAACCCGACTGCAGCTCAAATCTATAAAACAGCTCAAATCTATAAAACAGCTTATGGTAAATAAGCAGAAAGACGCTCAGTGTCTCTGTCAAGGACGTGTGGGCAGCTGGATGCAGCAGCAGCCTGCAGCCGTTAGTTACAGGTTGCTGAAAGTTTTCCATACTGTATCCATATTATAATCCAGTCATGCTGTCTTTGGGAAAGCATATTTAATTTAAAAGCGGAATTTAATTGAACATTTTTAACACTGACAGAGAAGAACGAAGTAGAGCATCATTGTAAAGTGAATGGAAAATGAAATATGGCTTTCAAATTTATGTATATGTTACGAATTGACAGTTTGTGAAAAGCGAAAACGCTTGAGACCACCTTTAAAACAACTAATAACTTCCTATTTTAATAGTTCAAACACAAAATATATATTAATCTGCATTAATACACGCAATTGAAACTTTTCTAGCACTCTTCAGTGCACATTTAAAGTAAGACAAAACTAAATTATATGTAACTTTTCAGCTTGTCTTAATATTGATGAGAAGATATTTATTATTTCACAATGACATGAGAAATTATCTTGTTACAAGTGAAATAATCAGCAAATTTTCATCAATATTAAGGAATTATTGACTTGAAAAACCTTTCTATACCTTGCAGCAAACATTACAATTTAGTTTGTCTCATTTCAAGTTTCTTAAGATATTTGCGTTAGAAACCAGACTAAAGATTTTATGTTTCTGCAGTGAATTTATTTATGAAAATAAAATGTATTAAGATAGAATCCTCTTAATAAAATCCTGCAGCAAAATGTGAGAAGTTCAAGGCGCGAAAAGACTTTTTCAAGGGGCTGCATGTGTTTTATCATGAATAATCAGCGGTAAAAGTGCCTGCAGTGTGCCGCATGTTGATAGAGCAGATTCTCTAATGAAAGCTTGAGGGTTAAATAAGAAGAAATTAATGAAGGAGTCGAGAACTGGCTTGCTGCCTGTGCATCTGTCTTTAAAATGGATAGAAAGGTAATTGCTTAGCTGCTGCAGGGGGATCCAGACTGTTGGGAGCTCCTGCATCGTTATCCTGCAGCGCCTTTAACCGCCTGCAGGGGGCAATGCAGCCCCAGTAATCTGATTTCTGGGAATAACTGGACATCGACAGTAGACTTGCCAGTCATCTGCACTAAATGGCATCTTTCAGTTTATTTCTAAGGTCAGCTAAGCCTCTGACTGACGCCTTTTGACAATAAAAGGAAGAAAGTGTTGCTCAGCTGAAGCTCAATCCACGTCGCTCTGCAAAGAATAGAAGGACGGCTTTAGCTAAAGCACCAAGGCTTTATCTGATTGTGAAGCTCATGTTGTGTTTCTTTAAATAACTAAAGATGACTCATGTGATGAGTTGATTTTTACCGGGCTCTTGGAGAGGCAGGAGCAGTTGAAGATGTAACAAATCAACAAATTCAGCTGAGACGCAAGCTACCTATTAGTTTGAATATCATTTTAATCCATCTTGAAGTCAAATTGGGAAGTAATTATTAAGAAAATGCAGTTTGTTGTTCATGAAATGTCTTTATTAAAAGACTTTAAGGGCTAAATTTTGACTTTTCCCCATTTTGTATTGATAAAACAATGCAAATGTAAGATATGTGACCTAATAATGGGAAATTAACTGGAAAAAGGTCTACAATAATTATTTGAGCTTAACCATTCCTAAATCATTACTAGAAAAATCCAAAAGTTTACCACTTTAACTCCAGATTAAGAAAAAAAAAAGATCTTTTTACAGAAAAGAGTATCGTCACTGAGTCTCCTCCTCATAATGATTTGTTGCTATTTACCTGCCAGTTGATTTTTTTTGTCCTACTATGACAAACGTTAACATGTGGCATTTGCTAAAAGGTTTCCAGAACTTAAAGTGTTTGCTTTAGTCAGAAGAAGTAGTAATTTATCTTTTTCCAATACATTTTATTGTGACTCTTTCATTTTTATGATTTAAACATGCAATATTTCCATGGAAGAAAGTATAAAAGAGCCATTTATAGTAGGTCTCAGATGTTTCCTTTAATAAAAGAAAGCTGTACAGGTCTCTAGCTTTAGTATTTTGTTGGTTTAGAAGTAATATTAGTCAAATGTCAGCAACAAAAACAAGAACTCTAAAAATGCATCTGGATCAGCTCAATTTTCCAAAGTGTCAAATTAGTACCAATCTTAAACTCTAGCTGGGGGCCACACAAAATGATTCCAAAGGCTACAAATGGCCCCCAACCCACACTTTGGACACCCACGTTGTAGAGGAACAGCTTATCCCAACTGTTGGGTAGGTAGGGTGATGGATCTGTCATGCTGTGGGATTATTTCTCTTCCATTTGCTTATGTGATCTTGTTAGCAGCAGCTGTTTCTTAATATGGGCAGATTCCCAGGGCAGCATTAGGAAGAGGCAGCCTTCATTAGATCTGATTTCACCGTTAGTAGGTGAAATTAATAGGCCAGATTTATTTTGAATTAGCTAATGCTATTGCTAAATATAGGATTTTTAATTATTGTTTTTGGTAAGTTTAAAAATATATAATTTGTTTGCAGATGACTTTAAATTGATGATATTAAGCATATCAAAATGCCTGCTCTGGAAATATCTGGTTGACTCAAGTAAGATTTAGAGTGTAAAGATAAAATAAAACTAAAGTTTTAAAGTGTCTGGTCATATTTTGTGACATACTTCACTTCTATGGTAAATGTTTCCTCCTTTTTCTTTGCAGCAACCTTTAACTTCTTGCATTTATGTACAAAAGTTAATTGAATTCACAAAAATTCAGTGTTCATGGTGCAGCTTCACCACCTTAAAATCTTTATTTCACTTTTCTGAGCTGAATGGGTAAAAAATATATAAGATAAGGTAAAAATAGCTTTGGTAGAATGTCAAAGGTATCTGTAATATTTTATTCTTAGTCTTAAATAAAGAATTTGTCAGATCGTAATTGTAAAATGAGTCTGAAATTTAATGTGACATTAAACTTTAGCATGAATTTATTACCAGCTCAAAGCTTTAAGTTTAGAGAAGTTTATGGGTGACCTGTTGTGAGCCAGAATATTATATAACTGATTCGGTTTCTTCATTTAGGCTTTGACTTTGAGGTGATTAACTCCTGACACCAATCTTGATCTGGGTCTAGTATATTTTTATCCGACTTTAATGAGGGCACTCAGTCCCTGATTGCCCTTCTTCAGACTGTCACTGCAACATTTTTCAGGAAACTCATATCTCTACATCCTGGCTGAAGAGATAATATATAAATTTGCTTTTTACTGCTGTATCTTGATGCATATTCTGGTGTGTTTTAAGCCGTCATATTTATTTTATCACTCGATGGTCGCCTTATTGACCTTAAAGTGAGGAGATCTTTTATTATAAATAGTTTTAGTTTGCAGAACCTGTCATGTTTGAGGGTCTTCTCAGAAATATTATGGCTTTTTATTGTCTTAACCAACTCCTTTTAACCCTCTTCACTTATCCCCACCTTCAGTGTCTCTTGGCTCCGCCCACTTTTGGGGGAATACACAAAAACAAATTCTGGACAAGTTTGATATGGCTAGCCTTTTAAAGAATTAGCTAAAGCTAATGTTTGTATGACTGGAATGTTTATTATGACTATATTCTCATAGCCTGACCCTGATACTCTGACGTAAAACTCACAGAGGGGATGAATGAAATAAAAGCCACGTTTAGAGAATATCTTTTGCCATTTGTAATTTCTTATTTTTTAGAAAAGAGGGCAAGAAAAAAACTGAGCACCACCAAGTTACGTGTTTGGGGTCATAAAAATGATGTTTGTGCGGACGTCGAAAAAGTGAAATATAGCCAAGTACATAAGGGGGAACTTGAAACTGCTGCTGTGCAAGTTTCTCAACAGGTTGCTAGGCAACCACAAGTTACTCAGCAATTTGTTGCTAGGTAACCAGAGAGAGAAAGTTAGTTAATTCCACCACTCTTTCTTAGCTAACCTTGACAGGTTGAAGCATTTCCGTAGCATACATTTCCCAGAATGCCGGTTGGTTCTGGATCGGAGTTCAGTGAAATTATCAAAATTATAACACATTTTCTATTGATATTGGCCTCAAAGGTCCTCAAAGGTTAAAACAAATGCCATTTTTTAAAAATAACTCAAGTTACTTTGTTGTTGTAAGTCGTGAAAGATGAATGTTTGAGACATTTATCTGTTCTGAGACTGAGTGAAGCTCCATCTTCTGTTGCAAAATCTCTTGTAAAGCGACATTTCTCAATTAGTAGCCTGACAACACAATCAAATTTCGCTTCCCATTCTTCTCCAGGGGAGGGCTAATTTTGTGAGCTGGCACTAGCTGGAGCGTTGCATAATGTAGCAGCTAGAAAGCTTCGCGCTGGCTCATCAGATTCAGGCCTGATTCCACAAAAGCAATTTGCATGTGTTGGCGGAGACGAATTCAGTTAATGTAAATGAAGACTGTGTCCTACAACATAGTTGAACTGAAGCCCTCACTTTCCACTGTCCTTATCTGCAAAGACACTGCATTAATGAGTGCCCAACACTGCCATTACAACCTGTTAATAGTAATTGAGAACAATAAACTAATGCATCAAACACACTGTGCCGTTAGTAGGTTCATTTTCCTCATTGCCTTTCTCTGGTAGTACAGTAGCACACCTGATAAGCAGACAATGCAGAGGTTTGATTGAGGTCAGAGAGATAAAAAAAAGAGGTTAACAAATGGCAGGAGGAGATGCAGAGAGGCAGCGAAGGAGGGTGAAAAGCTATGGGAGATGGGAGGAAGAATAAGAAAAACAGATAACGGATAATGAGGTGTTCGTGGGGAGGAGAGATAGAGAAAAGGGCGAAAGAGGTGCAAATAATTGGTGAGTGTAGTTTAAGAAAGAGACAAGAGATAAAGGTGGAGAAGGAGCAGAGGAGGGCTGTGCTATCTCTGGCCTGGCTGGGGAGCCGGAGTCACAACGGGGCGAGGAACAGGATAGTGGGAAAGCTCAACATGGGTGAAGCCACCGGCCTTTGACAGGACGGAAAGGTGTGAGGGGAGCGCAGGGGAACACGAAAGCCGGCAATGAGGCAACGTGGGGAAATCAGGGTTTGAATGACAGATTGGGAAGAAGAAATTGTCTTTAGTTCCGGAAAAAAATTGCAGATCTGCGTCAGCTCAAAGTCTCAAATGACAGGTGATTGACGAGTGCTCTTCTGGGAAGGAACGCCAGAAATCTGCTTTTCACCTGACTGGATATACGCTCGACAGACTGGTGTTGATTTTATCTTGGGGGTTTAGTCTAATAAACTGCTCCTAGACACATTAATGAAGGTGATTAATCACGCTCATTTTAAGTTGAAAGCTCTACGAATTGATGAAGGAAAATTTTCTGGACGCTGTGGAAGAAAAAAAAACATAATTTGTGACGTGACTCATCAAGAACATTTAAGGAAAATGTGACAGAGAGTATAAAATATAATAACTGAGAAATTACAGTAAAAGCTTTGCAAAAGTATTCATACTTAAGCTTGTCACAATAACAAATCTTGCTGGATGATAAATTGTCCCAGTAATTATTGCGATAAACGATAATATTGTTGTTTTGAAACCATTTTCAAGTAATGATAAAGGCACAATAATTCAAGTTCATTAACTTTAATTTTGCAAAGAACTCTTAACACTGGAAATGGAAGATATTTTGAATATCTAAAGTAAAACACAACAACCAAATAAAACGATAATAAAAACTACGGAGCCCCCCAGGGGACATGGGGAATTTTTTTTCTTTTGCGTTCCCTCGCAATACTTTTGCGTTCCCTCGCAAAACCTTTTGCGTTCCCTCGCAATAATCTACTGATCAGTTCATGCGGCATAATTGATACTATAAGCCTTTTTTACGGTGGCCGCCGTACTTTCTGCTTTAATACAAGCTTATAAGGTTTTTCCATGGTCTATTGAGTTATTATCGGGGGGTAATCAGTCATCTGATTGTGTCTCTATTGTGTTCGTGTCTGAATGGTTTAAAGGGCTGCTTTCTGTGCCGTTCCATCTGAGCCTTAACAGACATAAACATGCAGTAAATAAATCGATTTTCAATCAGTTTTTTGCACCAAAGCGTTAATAATAATAAACACGTTTTATTATTATAAAACACAGCAAACTAATGGTGGTAGACGGCCGCACTGGATTAACTCGGGGAATCTCATCTGTCCGTGTATCAATCAACTCCTAACCTCTTCTTTGTTCTGTCACAATTATCGATTTTTTAAATTTTTATTATGCTCCAAACTTTGCGAGGACTGACCCCCCAGCTCACCCGCTGCCTCATACACACAGAGCCAGCAGCAGCCAGTCACCTTCCCATTCATACTTCATGACAGTCACGCCCACATCGACACGCCCACCACCAGGTGTCAAAGCCGCTGCTCCTGTCATATCAATAATTACTTATTTCATTCATATTGCTCTTATAGAGCCTCAGTGAAAACGTGTTTATTATTATTAACGCTTTGGTGCAAAAAACTGATTGAAAATCGATTTATTTACTGCATGTTTATGTCTGTTAAGGCTCAGATGGAACGGCACAGAAAGCAGCCCTTTAAACCATTCAGACACGAACACAATGGAGACACAATCAGATGACTGATTACCCGCAATAATAACTCAATAGTCCATGGAAAAACATTATAAGCTTGTATTAAAGCAGAAAGTATGGCTTCCACCGTAAAAAAGGCTTATAGTATCAATTATGCCGCATGAACTGATCAGTAGATTATTGCGAGGGAACGCAAAACCTTTTGCGAGGGAACGCAAAAGAAAAAAAATTCCCCATGTCCCCTGGGGGGCTCCGTAAAAAACCACACAAAACAGAAAACTGTAAATAAAAATTATTTTTATGTCTCTGTAAACAGAATTTACCTTTAAAATCTTAATAATGAGAATGGAAATTAACTCATTTTAATTTGCTATGAATCGAAGAATTGGTTGGCTTTCCAGTTTTGTCCTTACTCTGATTTTCCATAACATATAAACACCAAGTAGTGTTTGTTTTTAAAGTGGACGAAAATGACATGGTTACTTTCAAATTAAATCTGAAAAGTGTGGCATGAATTTTGTTCAGCTCCTGTGAACCATTTTTGATGCAGTTTTAACTGTTTTGAATTGTTTCCACCCAATCTTTGCACATTTAGAGCAATTTTTAAGTCTTAAAACATATTTAGATCCAAATAATTTACATTGCTTGAAGCCATAAGAGTTTTCATGTTATTTCTAATAATTATGGCTATATAGACCCAGCAGCCATCTTTTCTCCCCAGATAAATACGTCTATGAGTTAAATTTTATTCCTTTGCTTGCAGATCAAATGCAAGTTAATAAACATTTCCCACCTGAACAAGAATGAAAATGTATTTTTTTTAATTTTAGGTACATTTTTTGATTGAAACTTGTTTCACGAGCTTGCATTTGTCAAGGACCCCTGGCTGTCATGGAAACCACCGTGCAAAAATATTAATAGTGGAGATGGGACTCTCTGTTGCCTTTGTATATCTAATAAAGCCAGTCAACAGGTTGTCTGTGTGGCAGCGGTGTAATTAAAGCAGCTATAAAGGGGCTTCAGTATGCAGCAGACTCACCCAGGGGACGCACAAGACTTAATATATGAAGTTCTAGGGTAAGATTCAAGGATGTTTAATATTAGTCTATAAATATAGCCAATAAATTTGGGTGTGTTTGCTCTGAGTTGTTCTTGTTACAGCTGCTGCAAAGAGAAAATTCACCTTAATATGCATTTTAAATACCGAGGCTTTTTGTCTGAGAATATAATAAAACTTAGAGTTGGAACTAATGATTGTTAAAATTGATTATTCTGATTATAACTTGATTAATAATATAAAAAATAGGCACACTTTGCAAATTTTTTATTGAACCATAGAATTCAGAGAAGTTCCTTTTTTAAATTAGAAAATAAACATTTAATTCCAGTAACGCAGCATTCCTTCAGTGTACTCTTGATCATTTGTAAGCTAAAAAATACTTATAAAATCAACCAATGACAAGCTGAAACCTTTTTGCTCAACTTAACATCAATAAAATTTATTTTTTGATTTAACAGATTAATAATTGGATAGGAAAAGGTGCTTAATATGAGGGTTTTCTTTACAGAATTTGAACCAGGTGAAGCTAAATCTGCCATTTGAAGCACTATTTATAGACAAAGAAGGTTTTTATTATTTTAAATGTAAAATTGTACATTTTTGGCTTAATTATTGATTTGAAAATGATGTTATTTCAGCAAATGGGCTTTTTTGACTCTCTATACTCCAGTAACATTTAATTGATTCCTAATATAGTTGGTGATTATCTCAGTTTATCCGATTAAACGTTTCAGGCTTACTAATCTCATCTGGTCTTTACAAGGTTGTATGTTAATGCAAAACTATCCTCAAGTGTACCAAAACTAAAAATGTTATCGAGATAAAATCAAATTTTAGGATTAGATTGGGTGTTGCAGCAAAACCAAACAGTCCAAAAGAAGATCGTGCTCCTAATGTTCAGCTCTGGCTGATATGAGAACAGTTGGGTTATAATCACTCGCTAGCAGGCGTTGAAGGTTAAAAAAAAGCTCAAAGAAATGTTGAGTTGTCAGCTGCCTGCAACGCTCTGATGTCAGTCCTGCTCTGGCTCAGCAGTGTCATTCATTGTTGGTCTGAAGCGCTTCTGCTTTTGAAGGAGATGGTGTGAAAATTAAGCCTACGACTAAAATTCAACCTTGATCCTGGAAGTTTGCAGCTGCAGCTGAAGGAAGAGGAGCACGGTTAAGAAGCAGCTTTTGAAGGACTCATCGAGATTATTTAGCCGTCCATTTTATTCGTCTAATTCAGGCACAGTGGAAGCCGCCGTCTCCATCTTTCCCTTTCTCTGTAAGTTACTGGTTCTTTGTTTAATGTTGACCAGAGGCTCAGATCTCTTAACTCATTCCAATGAATGTGGTCAGATCACATTCAGCTGGTCAGAAAACAAATAAATGTAATTTCATGATAGCTGGTGCACTTCAAAGAAACTTTCTCTCTTTCTTCAACTTCAAAGTACATTGCACCGTACCATGCTATACTGTGCTGTAAAGCATAGTATAGTATATAACGATACACTGTGCTGCGGTGCACTATGCCATGCTATACTATGGCTTACTATACCAAACCATACTATACTACACTACACCATGCCACAGTATACCGCACTATGCTGCACCGCAGCATACTATGCTGTATCACATACTAAACTATGCTCTTTAATACTACACTATAAATGCTAAATGATAAAAACCAGATCTTACAACAGCCCTCGTCAGACTTTTACGTTTAAGGTAAGGATCCATTTTAACATCACAGGGGTCAGGGAGGACTTTTTAAATTAACTCAAATTAGAATAAAGTAGCTAAGAGTTAGAGCTATTAACAAATACTACAGTTTGTAATGAGATGAGGTGTTTCATGGCCTGATATGTGTAAATAATTATGTTGCATCTCATGTCAAGTACCATGATGAAGATGTTTTTTTTTATTTGCAACTGGTTTGTTCTGTATACTTCCAGTTTGATCATCTCCTTTAGCAGTTCTTTCCAGTGTAATTGATACAAACTTGTTTATTCTCCTTTCGGTTTTAAATTACCTCCTGTACAAAAAAGAAAGCAGCATTTTTTTCCCTGTGATCTTAGAGTCTTGACATTCTTGTTTATTTTTCTCATTTCTCAGTTGGATGTTATGCATTACATTTTTTCACAGGCAGAGTGTAATCTAATTTATGCGGTTATTTTGCAGCTTGCTGTATCACAGAACCTTGTTATCTGTTGTTGATATAAAAGTGTCAATTTCACACTTGTAGCTGTAATTGGGTAGATTTTTTTTTATGTGAAATCCAAAGTGTCTCAAAATTGATAACGCTTCTTTTGAGTCACTTCATTTTTAACTGAAGTTTAGAGGCTCTGGTAATGAACTAGATGTTTGATAAGTTGCTTTAAAGTGGGAGTATTATGTCAAATTAACTTTTTTGAGTTTATGTGGAACATACTTGAAGAGTTGCTTTGATTACACCACATTTAGGATTCATGGGATGAACTGATAAAGTGTATACTCACCTCAATTTGAGACTCTTATTGCACTCAAATTACAAAAAATAAAACTTCAGATTTGGCTCAGACTTGTGCTATTAAGACTTGAGGCTTAACTTGAAATCTAGTCTTGGTAATGTTTTGAAAAGTTGCAGTTGCAGCATGTTTTACTGTGAAAGGACCAGCTTGATTACAATCCAGTGTTGGTAGATTATTATGGGATGTTAAAACCTCAAAACAATCTGTTCAAGTTAGTAGTCGCTTCATCTTAATGTATTAAATGACTTTGGATCATTTTGGAAACAAAACAACCGCCGACATTCTCTCGCTGCTAAGCTAGCTGTAGCATTAAAAGGACACTTCCTGTTGAATGCGTCAAAATAAAAGCTCATTCAGAAGTTTAACACTCATTATGTTTTGATTTATAAATTAAATTTGAGCACAAATAGACAAAATGTAGATTAAAAAATGGTTATTGAAACTTCTCCAGCTCACAATGGCACAATTTAGTGCAATAGACAATGAAGTTGACAGGGATAAATAGGTGTTAACTTTGTCATTACGAAGACTAAAAACCAAAAACTTTAACATTTACAAGTTTTAATCTGTTTCTAATATTTTTAGTAGCACATAAATGCCCATTTATATTTCTAATAGTGGTAAATATTACACTTTATCCATTTCTTTTAACATAAATCAGTCTTTCATGCTGAATTAAATGTAAACTGAAAGATAATTATTAAATGTCATTGAAATAATTTCTGGCATCATAACCTGCAGCGATGTTGTGAGAAAATGTTTATTTCTGTCATTAGAGACTTGAACTTGAATAAAAACAACTTGTTAACATTTCTGCCTCCTATGACCAGAAACAGGGCAAACCATTGATGTAAAGTCACTGCACTGCGAGGATGTGCAACTTGAAATCTCTTCTAGTTTCATATATTTTTCCTCTGAGTCAGGCCCTTTCTGATAAAAGGTCATCAGGTTTTTGACGGCCTCTTGTCAAGTGGAGGAGAAAAAAGATGTAAAAAGAAAAATCTCCAGCAGATGAAACGGTTTCTTTGCTTTTAAGAAAGAAATTGAATCCAGCGCAGACCTGACACAGGACCCGAGATGTCACCCCTCAGTTGATCATCTACTGTTTGCCAAGTTTCACTTAATATCTCTCTGGAAATCAGTGTCTTTTATCTAAAATACAATTTTCAATCTGTCAAACTGTGTTACATTTGCCATTTTACCTTGATTAAACTAAAGAAAGGGGAAGACATTGTTTTTGTGACAGCCTGTTGGTAAAAAGTGCCCAATTTAGCATGTAATTTAATATCGATTTGCTAACTTGTCTGTTACGTGTCAACTCAACTCTTAGTCATTCTTCAGTCCAGGAGGCGCTGCAAGCCTGAATAAATGTAGGTTAGCCTTGGAGCTTTGAGTTTGCATGCTCTCAGCATGAACGTATTGATTTCTGGGCTGTGAAGGATTCATCCGAGTCATTCTTCTCAAGTCTGGAACGGTTATTCAACAAAACATCATCAGTGCAGCTTACAAATGACAATTGGTTTCATATGTTTTTATCTTTTTCTAAGTAACACAATAAAATGGATGCACAAAGGCTCAGACATATACATGCAACAAGTGTTTTTGGTTCAGTTTCTTGCACAAATATCTTAGTTTTGTCTGGTTTCAAGTGTATTAACTTACAAGTTAGATATAGAAGGTTAATATTGATGTAAAAGTACTAGTTTTGTTCACCTATAACATTGGTAAAATGTATTGTTATAAGTGAAATGATCTGCCAGTGGAACAAGTACTTTTTCATCAATATTAAGGAATTATTTACTTAAAACAAACTCCTGTTGTTTGACAAGACAGTTATATTTTAGTTTAGTTTTTGCAGTGTGTAACATTTACTCAAACGTCTCTTTCCACAGTCTTTTTTGTCGCCACTTATTATCTTTTTGTATAAATCCTGCTGGATATTTGATCAATTATTAGAATATATTGGTTTACCGCACAGCAACATCCTATTGATTTCACTTTTACACTGTAAAACATTTGAAAGTGGTTTAACTTGAAAACCAAATTTAAATCAAAAAGAAAATTGTTTTGGTTTTAACTAAGAAATTAAAATTCATGAAATTGATTTAATAACAAGAGACAAGTTGTCTAAAGGCTGTTTAAAAAAAAAAAAATCATTACTCTTGAATTTGAGTTTTGACTTAATTTAAACCAAATAATTATTTCACAAAATGCAAGAAAAAAACTGCCCTCTCCTAGTTAAAGAGCCAAATTTCTCTATTGTTTTACTCACAATGTCAAGTTAAAATGACCACATATTTTACTTTGTAATAATTAAATTTTTTGTTTCAAATTGCATGAACAAAATTTCTGATCTGGTAATGAATTGTATTAAACACAGTGGCGCAACTGCACATTATGGATGCGAAAACATAAATCGCCCCCTCCCCCCCGAAGGAAGGAACGTAAGCGTAGAAAACATACGCTCGCCTTCCCTCCCCCCCCCCTCCGAGGCGAGGATACATTAAGTATGAAACTCGCGCTAGATTTACCTCATTATGTGCGTGAGGTGAAAGAGCGTAAGGCGCGCTGAAGTGTATGGGAAAACATAATCGGCCCCCTCCAGACGGGGTTTTGGCGCCCCCTCTGGTGCTGCGCCCCTATGCGTTGCATGCGCTGCATACCCACTTTTTGCGCCACTGATTAAACATAATGAATTTTGCCCAAAAACATCTAGTGTGAACAGGGCATTAAAATAAACATTTGCTTTAATAAAACACGAGTCAGATCAATGTAGCGCACTTCCGTCTCAGGATACACAAAAATGCTGCTAAGCATTCTGGGAAATAGTTTCCACTCTCGTCTTTTTCATCTTTTAATTTTTTTAAGTGCTAACCTTAAAAAATTTTTTATTCAACTGTTAATAAAAAGTTAACACAACTTACTACTGTAAGCTTATATTTGTCAAACTCACATGTAGGTTCAAAATCGAAAACTTGCTAAATTTATTTGACTTAAACAGTAGCAGACAACTAAATGCGACTCAAATCTTGTCTTATACATTTAATATTTCTTATTTTTTCCCATTTTTATATTTTGTTTGCCACAGTTAAATGCATAAGAGGTTATCTTGAGTTGCTTTTTCCAGTAAAACTCTCCCCTGTTCAAATCACACATGCAAAGGTTGATTTTATTATGTTTGGCCTTGTGTCCCACAAATCACTACTGAACGTGGGGTGATCAGCACCTGACATTTCCTCTAAACACACGGGCTGCTAGGTCTAGAAAACAGTCGGGGTCATGTTACAGCAAATGAAACAGTCAATATCTGGTATTACACCCTCTGCCACGTCCAATAACACAAAGCCTCAAATAATTCAGCGGGTTGTTATTAAAAAAAAAAAAGACGAAGCAGGCAGCCATTGGTGTGTTAGACACCAAATGTCAGTGGATATTGTGCTCGCAGGGATCCATACCTGCCTGTTGAGCGTTTAAGCCAAGCTCAGGAACGGAGGGTTTTATACCCCTCAAACTTTTTCTGCCTCAAACTGCAATGTATTTTTCTGGGTTTTATGTGATGGACCAGCAGAAAGGAGTGAATAGTGTTGAATGGAAAGTCATACGTGGTTTGTAACAACTTTGTGAAGCTTAAAAATACCCAGAGTCAAATCAGGGTTTCCCCCAGTGTATTATAAGCCTGGCGGGCCACCAGGCTTTACTTATGCCCCACCAGGCTAAGCATTGCTTATTTATTCAAGTCTTTTTAAAATGTTTGCATTCTTAAGACTTTATTGTTGGTGTTCAGGTGTTAATCTTCATAATCTACATAATTATCAAGTGATATTTTCCAATTTCCTGTCAACTTTAAGCATTTTTAACTCTTTTACGCCGAAGTTTCAAGCGTCTGCCTAAATAAATCTTCCTTATTTTAATTGTAAGTAGTTCTTTAAATGTCCTGTGAGATGATATACTTACCCATGTATCGATAACAACTGGAACTTTCAATTTCCAGCAAGTTATTTTCGCAATATGCCGTCTATTAAACGAGTGCCCCCCGGATTAATTACACTCTCTGCAGCTGCAGCTGTGAAGTTACCGTATTAACCCGATACTTGCTGGAAAGTGCAACGTCTCCCCGTTGGAATTTTTCAGATAGCGCTACGGAATTACGGTACTGCAAATTTGGATGTGTCGCCGGCAACACGTCCCGCCTAGAAGGGTTAACTCAAAAACACGACGGATGAATGACTGCCCTATCACCCAAACACCGGGCTTAGCAAGTTTTCTGGGGGAAACCTTGTATATATGTATAATAGCATAGTAATGCAAGTTTGCCCAATCAATTTTAATTTTGCTTAATTAAAAAGAGTTAACACTGGAACTGGGAGATATTTTAAGTATACAGAATGATTCCCAACAACCAAAAACAATAAATGAAAACCACACACAACTGAAAGCATAAATTGGATTGGATTGTTTCCCTTGTGGAAACTGAGCCTCCCCTTGAGTTTAAGTCACTTTGTGAAGGGAAGCTTTCCCGCAGCATGATGCCACCACCACCACGTTTGACAATCAAGATGGTGTTATCAGATTTATGTTCTGGAATCACATCACATTTATTTACTACTTTCTGCTAACCTATCACATAAAACTGAAAGGTTTGAGATTGTAATGTGCAAAAATGTGAAAAAACTGAAAGCCATTGGCAAATGTAAAAATACCACGGAGTTTGTAATATTTGTTGAACTTTATATTTAGTTTATATAACAACATAATTCCCATTTTCTTGCATTTTTGCCAAATTTGAAACTGCTTTAAAGACTTTTAAAGCCAGCTGCTTTTCCCAGATGGTCCCATTCCCACTCTGAACAGACACCTGCGTCCTAATATCAGTATTTCAGAGCTAATTGTTGGTTTTTCTTAATGCCTCACCAGTAAGGGGATAGATAACTGCATGGAAATAGGCTGTTGGGAAGACTGATGGACACCATAACGCCAAACGCGTCATTATGAGACGGCCGTGAATCATAGACAAATGGCATTACAGTCAGAAGGTGCTTCAAGAGTGAAGGAGAAGATGAGTGTCCTATCTGGCTACATTAAATGCAGCAGTTAGCGTCTTCCACTGATGATGAATCTTATGTGCACTGGATCAACATGTGCTTATAAACACCAATACTCTGTCATCAGGTCCCTTTTCTTAAAATTTACCTGCAAAGGAGTAAAATAACAGCGCTTTTCTCTCACCGTCGCCTTCTGTCATAGTAGCTGCAGTGAGAAAGCGCTGGAGCGTCTCGGTCATTCGTCCGTGATCTATGTTGATGACGCCGACTCGCCCGCACCCAACTCCATCTGGAGTGACCTTAGTCATAACCCGGTCTTACACCGCTGGCTCCAGTAGATCCCATCATTCATCATGACGCATCCTTTAAATTGGCCTTCTGACAATGACTTCCACATCACAAATTAGTCGCCCAACGGCTACATACATACGGAAATAAACAAATAGCTGTAATTATCCGCAGGCAGGGTGGCACTATTAATCACAATAATGGGTCGAGCCAAGGTGGCGGAACCGTTAAAGGAAGCGTCCCATTATCTGGAGGTTTGAGACGCGGTGTCAGCCCACATGTTTAGTCACACTCTGTCAAATGAACTCAGACCACCAACAACAGAGAAGAACAGTCTAAAATCGAAGTTCGAAGAATTTTAATTAATATGAATTACAACATTATTTTTGGATTTGTAAGACCAAAAATGCCGCACTTCTTCATCATCGTTTAGATTAGACTCACTGACCAATAAGGCGTATCATTTATCATTTATTGTGATAAATGATAAATGATTTGTCTTTGTTGCAATTAATTCCAATTAATTATGTTTAAAATTCTCCAAAACTGCCAGTATTGTTCAATCAACAAGTTGAACTGTGTAGCACATTTCAGCAACAAGTGCGTTACGTCATAAAAAGATAAAAATACAAAGACACCACACAGTCAACAATTGAGAAAACCAGTAAATATTACATTTTCCAAGGTGAGTTAGTTTTTCCACAACAATATTTGTGTTTGTTTGGCTAATATTGCTGTGCCACACAATCATAACAAACTTTTATTAAACCTGACAAACTGTAGCAAACATTTTCAAAGCCTGTTTGTTAAAAAAAGACCTAATTTGTTTCTTAGGGCCTTCCATGATAATGATTTAGTAACAAACTCTGGTTTTAGCAGTTTATCCAGTTATTATATTGGATTTCCACAACAGAATGACAATAAAAGTACCAGTAATATTTTTTCAGATTTGTTTTTCTGGTATTTACATTAGAAACTATGAAGTTTTTTTTTTACATAATTTTACACCAACGTCAACATCCTTTACACATTCAATAACTTTCACACTTAATGTTTTTGCATTTAGTCTATAATGTGTTGTGGAGCCTTTAAAGCTAAAATGGAAACTATTTGCTTCCCATTCCTGACAGGAGGAGTAATTACACACCAGCTACTTGTTTGTGAATAATCTTACTGGCTTTTTAGCTTCTCTTATCAAACTGGAAAGGGTTTTAATTACTGGAGATCTTATCGTGTACGCTGATAACACACTGCTGCATCAAGGCTATGGATTTTTTTAAAACCATGACTGAGTGTTTGGATGTAGGAGTCAAAGATCTGGGATAAATCTTGACCAGCTAGGTTTGTGCGCTCCTGGTTTCTTTTTCTTGTTGGAATTGAGACTACAGAATAAGATTCCACTGGTGCTGAAATTTTATTGAAATAATCGTCAAATAATTCAGTTAACTGGCTTATACAGACTCAAAAATATGCCAATTTCTTAAAGAATAACATAAAACATGGAGACAAAAAATATATACATTTAGCTTTTAATATATCTAAAAAACATTTATAAAAATATTGTGCCCAGAACTCAAGTAGCAGTTTTAGCTACATTTAGCAAAAATTATGCAAAAAACAAAATATCGTATTATGCAACTTCTGTTATCCAAATATTAATGCAAAAATTAACCAATAAATGAATGTTACTGAATTTTAGACAATACAATGTTTAATTTCTTATTTCAAAATGTTTATTTGCATATTTTAATGTGTTTAAAATATTGTATAAAAAAGGCTCAAGGTTTCCCCTAGAAAACTTGCTAAGCCTGGTGGGTGGGTGTCATTCATCCAGCGGTTTGTCATGTTTTTGAGTTAAAAAATGTTTAAACTTGACAGGAAATATGAAAATATCACTTGATAATCATGTTTTATTGAAAGATTGGAAGATTAACACCTGAACACCAACTATAAAGTCTTAAAAAAATGCAAACATTTAAAAAATAGGCAATGCTAAGTCTGGTGGGGGCACAAGTAAAGCCTGGTGGCCCGCCAGGCTTATGAAACACAGTGGGAAAACCCTGACAAAAAATGAGCAGAATGATGTATTTTTTTTAAATTAAACTAATCATCTGAATAATTAGTAAAATAATTATGGACTAAAATAATCATTAGTTGGTAACTGAGTGTTGTGTTTAGGGCTGAAAACTGAAGCATGTATCTTAGACAATTTGATAAATCTCAACCTAAATATGAGTAAAGACTTTAAAAGAGAAGAATATATTTAACTGTAATTTATCTGAGGCAAAAAATAAAAAAATAAAATAAATCTGATGTGCACATTATTCTGCCCATGACTGCCTTTTAAAATATGCAGCACTATTATCACAATGTTCTGGCCGATCTCCGGCTCGACTGAATCCTAATTTCCCTCAATGCAAGCCGAACATGTCCTTTCTTTGTGACCCTTCCTGTCTAATAGATGCCCGTTATTGTCAGACGTAATATCCAGAGAAAAGCTCATGCTGAATTGGAGAGGGCGTTACAAAGCTAAATGTGGTGCAGAGGCGCTCCTTGCACTGTCTAAACTGATGATGTGTGAAAGTGCCTCTTAAATTGAACTTTCTGTTCGTGAACAACTCCTTTCAATGTCATCTTTTCAACCTTTCCTGTTTTAATATTTTCTCAGTATTTTCAAATACCAACCAAGGCTCCGTCTCCTCCGCTGACCTAACATCGCGCACTCCTGTGAATTGTGCTGCACCTAATGACTGAAAGGGTTTAATGGTGGCTCATTTCAAAGAGTTCAGCTCTCACTCTGCAGGCTGGATGGTTTTCACATCTGTTGAACATGCATTAAATACTCAACAGAAAATAAACCCTTAATGTCAGATTGTTGCAGCTTCATTTGATTTAAGTTCTTTACATCTTTAAGTAGTATTAATGCTTTTAACTTTGCCATATTATGGTTAATATGAAGCCACCTCTATATATACTTAATGCAAAATTACAAAATAACTTTAGTATCATTATCAGTCATCTTTTACAAGCGACAGCAAGTATTTCTGTCTTTTTAACCATACTCCTGGATGAAGCTTTTGCATTAACTATTTGTACTCAAAGTTTCCAGTAGAAATTATTCTAAGCTCCATTTATCACACACAGACCTGTCACAATAATCAATAAATCAATTTAATTTAAAACACACTCAATAATTTCCATTTGTTTTTCTCTTTCTACCAAAAATGTGGCGCTTTTGTCTCAACTCGCTCTTTTTTTAGGGTAATTTTCTTTACAGAGACGCTGTAATTAATTTTATTTGTTGTTTCTGTTGTTTTACTTATTTATCTTGGGTATTTAAAGTGTCTTCCTCTTCCAGTGTTTTAATTTAAAGCTTATTGATCTTTGAGGATGTGTTCTTGCATTATTATGTGTTAAAGAAAACACAAAATTGATCAATAAAAACGTGACAAAAAACAACCTAAAATCAGCTACCAAATGGAAATAAAAATACTTAAATACACAAATTAAACAAATTAAACAAACGATAAATCCAAATATTTTGGTACGCTTGAAATAAGACAAAACTAACTTACGATACAAGTAACTTTTCAGCAGGACATAGTTGCTTATTTAGAGTCAATTATTCCTTAATATTGATAAAAAAGTATTGGTTCAACTGGCAGCTTATTTCACTAGTAAGACATTTTTACCATGTCTTAAGTAAATATGTGAATGTTGCGCATTTACTTTTCCACATCCTCTCCAATTCATCTGTTGACTTTTTAGCTCAACCTGACCTGACAGATAATTTTCCTTTCTGAGTTTTAGCTGCTGAAACAGGAGCACAAACTCATCCCCCTGTTTGTTTCTGGCATCCAAACATCCACAGGTTCAGTTTGAAAGGATTTCATTTTATCGTCCACTTGGAGTTGAAGCATAGGTTCAAATTTTCATCGCCGTCGACGCTTTATGGGTCCAACAAAGGGCGCGGCGCCAGCTGAAAGTGAGGCGCCGCGTTTGTCCAACGAAGAGTTGAGAGGCAAGCATGACACTCTGGTTTAATTAAACGTGAGAGAGTGACAACACATTCAGAGGTGGTCATTTTGAAAACGATCACTGTAATCACACACTTGCTGTAATTGGCAATCCGATGCAACGGCAATTTCAATCAAAGCAGAGGGCTGTAGCTCTGGCTATTTGTTTATCAGACATGTGAAGAGAGAGTTGTGTGTGGTTATTTTCTAAAGGACAGAGCTGCCTGTAAGTGGTGTTTAAAACCAATTTTAGCTGCATTTGCCCCCTCAGACTTGTAATTTTGAAATTAACCACAGCCTGGGATATATGTTTGCTTCTTCTTCTTTTTACAACCATGGATCCGTTAGCTTGAAAGATGGCAGCCTTTTGTTCGTTGATGTTTGTTATAATTATCGGCGAGCGACTCTGAATAAAAATAAAGTTGTTTTCTGAAAGCTGGAGAGAGGAAAATAAAAGGACAGCATGGAAAAGCTGCATTGAAACTTAGAAAGGACTTCACACTGGAAAAGTCCAAAATTCTGGTTGAAAGTTTGAATCCACTCTTCATAGGCATTGATCTCTGATTTTCTGCAATGCAGAAACTCAGTATTAATACTGAAAGCTGGTAGTTAGCAACTTTAACCATTTTGAAACCAGTTTCAATCAAAGTTTAGGGTCATTTTCCTGTAGGAACACAACATGCGACGTGGACAATACAAAACAAGACCAAAACAAACTTGGTCTGCAACACCAAGACTCAATAAAAGTTAAATATCTGTCACTGCCACTAAATGAAGGATCTGGTGGTGTTGCTGTATTCAGTGCTTCTCTAATCCACGTGGTAAAGAGAGCAGTGAGTCTTGTGAATAGTTGAAGTTAAAGAGAAGTTTGTTTCCATCCAGGAGTTGGACAAGGCGACGATGCTTGAGAAGGAAGTGATTCCACAATGACAGATCTACCACTTCAAAACCAGGAAGTGGACTACAGCTCCGGGCATTCTGGGTAAATACAACCAAAACAAACGCATGAGGCTAGTGCTAGTGCTACGACCCCAGTTGTAGAGATCTCACAACTGCTAAAATCTGATGCCACTCCATTTTTTTATTTCTATTTTGTGTAGGAAACGGTGTTCAGTGTCGTCTTCAGAGGTTATTATGTCGTTTCCTTCAGTGTTTCTTGGTTTAGCGCCCCCACAGGTGAGGAGGGAAACAGAATTTTCAAAAGGTTTGGTTCGTTTGGCACAATGTAGTGTAAAGGCAAACCGCATCAACAGAAAATGTAACAGATGTTACATCTTTGGTCACAAATCGAACCAAGTCTGTCAATGGACTGACCTAAATTATTGACTGGATGTGAAATCCTGGCAGTAACTGCTGCAGCTGCCACATCTAAGCTTCATTCTGCCTCTTCCAGACGTCAGCGTAACATTACTTTGCAAACCTAACCCACCCACCGAGTGGCAGCTCTTTGCTGCGTCACTAATCGCTCCAGGCACCAGTATTCTCCTCAACGCCAAAATAACAAAACCCGATTTCTGCGTGATGCTTCTCTCAAAGGACTTGCGCTCGACTTTAACAAGAGTGCAACATGGCTTTAGAAACAAAAAGTAATTTCTCAGCCGTTCAGCAGGCCTAATTTGTAAGCAGAGCTGAGGGAAATCTGCATGTTAGCGCTCAGGCAGGAGCTGCTTCATTGCTCATTCTGCATCTGCAAGGGATACATCCAGGCAAAGCACTTGATGTAATCTTGATGAGGCAACTGCATAAAATATTTGTAAAACACAGATTGTGCAGACAAGACTACGGTGTAGTGCATCTGTTCTGCTACTTATGCATCAGATGGTAAAAACGGAGACAGCAGAGACATTTTCTCTGGAAAATTTTTCTTCTGAAGCCTTTTCAGCTCTTGAACCTCCAAAAAATTGAGTTACTTTTATCTTTAAACAATCCTTATTGGTGGATTAGGACGGCACAAACGCTTACATGTTACAAATAATTATAAGGTTAATACAGATATTTAGATTCTTTGTGCTGTTCTGACATGATAAGTTTAAAGGTTAAGGTGACGATAAAACCAAAATAAAAACAAACAGTTTTGTTGCCAGAACATTTTCAGTGTGAAATTCAGATTTTTCTATCAAATTAGAGACTTACAGTGTCAACAAAACATATTTACTCTTTTAGTTTCTTCTACAAATCAACCATGATTAACAATATTTTAATGTTTTCGGGGACAAGCAAAAATAAAAACCCTTATCCACTAGTTGCAGAAGAGACCAGATTAAAGTCTCATTATCTAAGAAAGATTTTGTGCAAAAACTAAATTTTTTAATCATCAGAATAATTTATATTAATATAAACACCAACATATTTGACTTTTCTTACATAATCAATGCAGTTCTTCAAATACATCAAATTAATGGTCTTTTTCTGAAGGAATCATTTAAAATCTTCTTCTGATATGAAAGTCGGTTTGTAATCATTTTATTTTATGTAACAGCATGGTTTTATTTACAAATATTTGATATTTAATGAGTGAGTAGGTAAAATATTTCATTAAATTGGGGATTAAATAAGTGTTCACTTCTTCCTGCTTCTTTTCAAACAGAAAAGTAAGCTAACTATTTTGATTTTTTTTTTGCACGTTTTGCACGATGTTTGATATAAATAACTAAATAAACCAGAACATTTACAGTTATATATCTCAGAGAGATTAAATTGAGATGTTTTTTCTCATCCAACATAAAATTGCGCAGAGTTTCCAGTGCAGCGAATATAGAATAATAAAGTCGGCTCCAACTCCCAGGATCCCGGTTTATGCGGCGGAACAAGCTGCACTTTTGTTCCTGCGTCCGCGCCTGAGCGGGTCAGAACCGCTGTTCCTGCAAACACAACACCGGGCAGGTGGGCTTAGTGTTTTAGCTGATTGGCGTTTTACAACAGGCGACACAATTTCGCACGTCTCCATCAGGCCTGTGTGTGTTCCTATAAGTGAGAACATTGCTATCGATTCGTCTTTTTCACCTCGGCTGAATAAAACTGAACCTCTTAAGGGACTGAGGTTCAGTTTGACAGAGAATAAAGGAGCAAAGTTCTGCTCGTATTCGACTCTCTCGCTGAGAAAACCCTCCGTTTTCCTGCGATCCGGGTCCTTTTACCTTCTGATCCATCAATCATAATTTAATCACCAAGGTTTCAGTAGATTTTCTCCGTCCTGGAGAACCTGGGAGAGAAGGTTGAAACCCGTGTTTGGTGCAGAGAAACGCAGGAAACTGTGAGGTGAATGTATATTTATGAGGTCCAGGTACAGACTGTGACTGAGAGAAGGAGGAGAATAAAGCTGAACAAGCAGCTACACTGTATTAATAAATTAGATTACAAGAAGTATCGACTGAACTCGCTTTCAATAAATGTTCTCGGCTTTTTCTATAGCGGATGGAAACTGGTAAATTAATTAGTAGAAAACTTTTTCCACTTGATAATTGGACTTTTAGCTTTTGAAGATTTAATTTTTGGAAAATTTAAACTTTTTATTTTTTCACCCGCCAACTTTTGATTTCCAAAATTCAGGGAAAAAAATCATTTTGTTTGACAAGTTTTTACAATTTCTGTTTATTTCGACTTTGAATTCAGGTCAACTATTAGGGCAAGGCTGCCGGTTTTTTTTCTTCTTTTAACCATAGGAATAAATTCATAATATTCCAAGAATACAATGGTGATGTTAGCAGAATGAAGTAACTCAAAAGATAACCAACAGTAAAAAAATATATATATAAATTTTTCCTCATTAAAATGACTTTTCTCTTAATTTTCTTTTGGTAAAATATTCTGCTAATATAGAAATTCTCACAGCCTGCCTTTACTAAACTGAACTTTTCCATCTTGGAAACGTTTTTCAGTTTTGACATGAAAATTAAATAAAACCTTTTTGACTGAATTCCCAATAAATCATCGATTTGCAGAAGTTTTCCCACCTTTGGAACGTTTCTGTATCTTTTTATTCCCAGATTATCCTTCCGTGTTTTTTATTGCTAATTCTCCTGATCTTTGTCTGAATTTAATTTAAAAAGGCAATAAAAACACTCCTACTAAATCACCTGAGCAGAAATTAATGGTGTGGTTTTACAGTTTCGATGTTTCCGTACTAATGAGCAGAAACTAATGATCCCATAAAACAAGAGTTTTATTGGTATTTTATGGACATACCTGATTCTCCCTCTTTGATTTTGAACTCATTTTACAAACATATCTGCATTTTTTCTTTGACATTTTTAACTTAATTGACATTTTTACATATGATTTAACCAGATTTTTAGATATTCTCCACTCTTTTTTTGTTTTAATCATTGCTTTTCAAGTGTTTGGATATTCTGCTGCAGTAACTGAGGATTTCTGATTCATGCAACAACTATCAGCTAAGTAATTAAGATAATAATTGGATCTCTTTCCACTTTTTTCTCTGCTTCAAGCTGTTATTTTCTTTAGAAACATTTAAACATTTATATTTCTGATTAGAAAACAGTGTAAACATTTCTAAAAATACTAAGAAAACTCACCTATTCATGCAAATACTTCTATAAATCCAAAATATTTGTGGAAAATCCACTTATTTGAGAATCTTTTTATTTTATTTAATGCGTCCTGATTCGATTTAAAAAAGCTGTTTGGTTTTTGAAATATTTCCTTTATTTTCCACTTCTGCAGCGTAAACTGCTCTCATTTTCTCTGCAGGACCTTTCCACGGTCGTTTTTATTCATTTTTGTATTTTAAACCTCGATAGTGTAGAAAATTGCAGCGAGTTGTTAACACCTGAGTGGAGGGCTTGTCAGGAAATAAAGAAACCTGCTGCGAGTCGCTGCAGAAAGGTGAAGCAGAGGGAGGAGAAGGAAAACAGTTCAGACTAAGCAGATAAGCAGGCGATGTGAAGGACACACAAGCTTCCTATGAGCCTTCAAAGTCTGCAGCTTGATTTCACCGTTGTAAGGTTTCTGATCTCTCTCCAGTTTCTAAACGTCTCATTCCTTCACCCCTCTGTCTATCTGTCCTGCATTCCTTCCTTTCCTTGTGTCCTTTCTTTCTCGTATTCATTCTTTCCTGATTGACTTCACTTTGTCCTCCTTTCGTGTCATTTATCTTCTGTTCTGTCTCCCTGCCTCCTTTTTCATTTTCTATACTTATCCTTTCTTCATGTCCTACTTCCTTCTCTATGTCCTCTCTTCCTTTCCTTGTGTCCTTTCTATCTTCACATTATTTCCTTTATCCTTCCTTGTTTACTTTTTGTCCCCTTTCTTTCATCCTTCCTTGTGTCCTATCTTCCTGCCTCACCTCCTTTCTGTCCTTTTCTGTGCCCTTCCTTCTTCCCTGCACCACTTCCTTCTTTCCTTCCTTCCTTCTTACCGCCCTCACTCCCTCCACCCTTTCTTCCTTCCATACTTTTTTCCTTTGTGTCCTACCGTCCTTGTGTCTTTCCCTCCTTCTTTGTTTCTTGCCTTCCTACCTCACCTCCTTTCTTTTCATCAAAAATCATAGTTAGTTAAATGCTTGAAATATTAAACGTCTCTCATCCCTTTAATGCTCTTATTTACCCAGTTCTTATTGGAGCTGCCCAGTTTGCTATAGTTTGGGTTTAATCAATGCAGTTGATACCAGTGAATATCAGACTCTGTGACCAGAGAAGCTTCATTTCTAGTTAATGTGCCAGAGTCTTGCATTCAGCCAGCTGGCGCTCCAAAGTTCTCCAAAACTTCCCGGGCCAACTGGACTTTGTTGCCATTGCGACACGAAGGAGCCAAAACATCCTGGAGCCAACAGAACATGAGTAAAATATGAACTGACAATTATCCCAGAGTACAATCTGCTGAAGGGAGACGACTGTGTGAGCGTGAGCTTGCAAGGTCCAGATGTTGTTTTGGATTGTTGTTCTGTTTCTGTCTGAGCTGAAGACGGTTTTTGGTGACTGCAACAATAATCTCAGCGCCCTCGCCGTGACGCAGACGATCCAAATCGTACGCGACCAAAGCCTCGTTTGGCTTGGGAGCGAGAGCACAGCACCCCCAGGATGTGTGAAGTATTAGCAGGGAGCTGCAGGGCATGCTGGGACATTTCCAGCACTGTGGGTGAGTCGTGAATGTGTTTCACAACAAGAGCGTGTAATCGCTTGGGATGCGTGTCCATGCGAGGCTAACAGGTAGCCTGGCGCCCAATTAACTCTGGACGTAAAGTCCATTTCTCCCTCCTTTGTGTCCCTGAGGGCGTTGGCTTCAAATCACTCCGAGCGTGCATGGAATGGACAACATGGAGAAACTATTGTTTTTGCAATAATATATATATATATATATATATATATATATATATATATATATATATATATATATATATATATATATATATATATATACATATATATATATATTTGTTCATTTTTATAACTGAAAACAGTATATTATGTTGTTTCCTATCTATATTTTTACAATATTTGATTAACAAGATAAAAATGTATTTAAACTTCTAAAACTGCAGTTCCTAACTTTTACAGAATAAATTAGCTCTTCTGTGCTCTCAATGCTAACTGCAGAAATACACCACTCAGTCAGAAACAGCCAATCAGAGCCAGGAGGAGGGTCTTAGCGCTGTCAATCACTCTCGTGCCCATGCTGTCTGCTGTTACATCTGGTTCCCCACAACATGGCCTTCCACAAATGCTAACAACAGGCAGTACGGCCACCGATGACGGCAAATAAACACTCATCCTATAACAATAAGTTGTTTCTCTGCCGTTAGTACATATAGCAACAAGTACATGATGTTGATTGACAGCACTAATTCCCTCCTCCTGGCTGTGATTGGATGTTTTTGGTCGGAATTGGTGCATTTCTTCAGATTGCAATAATTTACACCAGTAAATTGTGGTTTTCTCGTGTTATTAAATTTAGTTATTTTATCAAGTTGAAACTTAAGGACATTGTTGAATGTTTATATTTCAAAACAAAACCACATTAAATGCATTTTGCATCCCAAACGTACGTATTTCCATTTGGACCGTTTCTCTTTCTTGTTCTGGCATGGCCCCGCCATCTTTATTTCTGTACTAGCTGGATCCACTGGTCCAGCGGTGCCCTCTGCTGGATGGAGTTCAAAGTACAACACTAAAAGAAAGATTAAACAAAGTAAATTAAAAATGCGCTTTTTAAAGTGTTCTATACAGTTGTAGATTTTTACAGTAAAAAAAATAAAAGTTACTCTAAAATAAAATGCAATTTTTAACCATACATGCATTTAAAAGAAATAAAAACCAACTAAATCTCATTATAAGTATGTCTTGTATTATGAATGAGAATAAAATGAGAAATCAGAAAATGTCTTTTAGTAAAAGATCTGTATAAATCTTTAATAAAGCAAAGGACGTTTTTGTTATATTAGCTTCGTTTTCTTGATGCTCTCAAGTACTTCTGCATGTTTGTCCCATGCTTTTAACCTTTACCTGCTCTGAATCCCAGGTTTCTAGGTCCTGTTACGATGTTTTCCCTCTCCTCTGAATGCTTTCAGGCTGTTGCCTGTAATTAACCTCTGGATATTTGGACTGTTTTCTTCTGATCTCTTGCATTCAAACTCCTCTGTATTCTCCATTTTTTTTCCCTGCTGCTGATCTTGCGTGTGATAGGCCGATATTTTCTCGTAGCAGCAGAGGCGAAGAGGTAAAAAGCCCTCAAAGAGGTCCTCCAGGGCCACTTCCTACTGTCACAGCACGCACAACAAAGCAAGCTGCCCTGAAATGACCTGCCATTTCCTGCAGAGGAAAACAGCCTAATGGCCGTCTCTTTCACTTTTATGCCACCATTAGATTGACAACATGCTGCTGCCATTTAATGTTGTGGAGACATTCATGTTCTCCTCTTGGGCTGAGAGATTTTAGTCACGCACAAGCTTTACACAAACCAGATAATTGTTAAAAGTGATGCTGAAACGCGTGAAAAGGACTGTTATTCTTAATAATTTATTGATTTTCTTTCCTTTCCCCCTATTATTCATGACCTATTTTAACTTCTCAGTGCACTATATAGAATAAAGAAAGGAAAAAACATCCTATTCTTTCCTGGCCGACTTCAACCTCTTTCATATTTCACTGAAATATCTAAAGTTTTCATGATCACAGCCTTATTTTTTTTTACTCATCAGGTCCATTTTTCTTCCCCTGCTGGGATTCAATATTGTTCAGACTCTTCTCATTTCCTTTCAACTTTACCACCTTTTACCTGACAAAAGCCAAATACTAGACTGACAGACTAAAATCAGCTTTGAAGAGAAAGAATTACAAAGGATAAGAAATAAATGAGTTATGGGATTATTTTGCAATAATACAGTGAAACTACCCTTTTCAAATTAGGTTATGAAAGAAACCTAGTTTCTTTCATAACCTAACTTTGTTTTAATGAAACAAAATGTCTTTTTTTGTCTTAATAAAAGGCAAACAGTTTTCTAACTTTATGGATCATTGTTTTTCCAGTTTATTTGGTCTAGAAAATATTTTTGTCTATTCCCAGTAACAAAAGTGAGCACTTTCTTCAAGAAAATCTTTTTTTAGTAATCGTGTAAAGGTAACACATTAAGCAAACGTCACATTTTGCACTTTTTTGTTCTTTTATTTTGGTTTCTACTGCTATTAAAACAGCCCAAGTGCTTAAAAACCAAAAACAATTAGTTAATTTTGTTTTTGTGAAGAGAATGAGGTGTTTCAAAAACTTTCTAAATAAATCAACAGACCCTGCTTGTTACCTAGCAACCGAAGCAGAATTCCGCCAGTTACCTAGCAACCTAAGCAGAATTCCAGCATGTTTGGTCAGCTGGTTTTACACTGTAAGTTGCTGGATGTTTATTTTTTTAGCCCTATGTAGTATGAAATTATAATTAAAAGAAAAATACCTAAAATTTCCATTAAAGAATTTAATTTGTCATTGAAATTCTTATGCTAAAAAATGACAAAGAACCGACTAGAGGGCCAAATCTGTGGCATTCCTGAACTGCAATTTTTTTCAGTAGGATTTTAGCTGGCAGTCTTTGTAAATATTTATTTATTTATTTATTTATTTTTTTACATCATGTCATTCACTTGAGTGTTTCTTAGCGATCATAGTCCTCCACGGTAACATCACACACTCGATACCCGTCTCCACTCAGCAGAACATCCTGCTGCAAGAATGCAGCGCAGAGCTGTTCTTCCAGGCCTTAATGTCCCCAGATACCGCTCACATGGAGTCTAATTGCATCTGTGGAAAGCCTCGCCTCACCTCACAACCCATAGGAAACACAGTCAAACTGCAGCAGATGCTCCATGACACCCCAGATGTTCTGTTGAAATCCTGTAAGCAGGAAAATCACCAGCTAGATACTTGCCTGGTGGTCATAATGTTATGGCTGATCCTCTCTTACTGTATTTAACAAGCCGTTTCTTGAAGCTCATTCTGGATTGTGATCTGTATGACATGCAAACAATTTTCCCCTTCTAATGTAATCAGGTTGATGTAATTAATTTTCCGTCTTGTGCTAACGTACGCAGCAGGCTGCAGCTGCGAAGCTACAAAGGTATAATTTCACTCATCAGCCAAATTGGCCAACAGAATCACGCTGTCACATCTAATCGACAACAAAAGCTGCTTTTAGATGAAAAAGAGACGCCGTTAAACATCGACAAAGCAAAGCAAAAGGGGCCAATGCCGGATCGGTGCTGCCAGATCCTGACCGATCTCCTGTGGTCTCTAAAAAGAGTTTGATGTTAAATGATTGGTTTGTTTCTGTTGCACAGCGATGAGCAAAACCTACTGTGTGACCGCCAACGATGCTGGACAGCATGTAAAGCATGTGAAGTTAGGAAACATGCAACAAAACCACAAGAAGACAACGTCCATCCAACCCAAAGGGCGAAAACAAACACGGTGAGAGCAGAACAAGGACAGAACAAGCATGAAAAAATGACAAAACATTAAATCAGAGGAGAGACCAAGTGCAAAAAGAAAGAACAAAAAAAGAAAAGAAAACACAAAACGAGTAAAAACCAGCTATGAAAATAATCCACATATCAGGCAAAAGAAGGCATAAAGAAAATAAAAATAATTCAACACAGAGACGCACCAACAAAAGTGAGTCAGTAAAACAACATAAAAGTCAATTAAAGCACAAATAACATTAAATAGGAGAAAAACATCACTATCTTCATGTCAGCATCACTTTTTTTTCTCTTCTGCTTCAATAACCACTTGATATGACTTTATTAAAAAAAAATGAATGTGTGTAATTAGCTGACTGTCGCATTTAATACACATCTGTTTATAATATTTAAGATAAAATGAACCAACAACAATGACAGACATATATTTAGTTTGGGGTAACTGGTTAATTTTCAGGAAGCGAAATTAAATATTTGTTGCATTTAAACCTACTAGAATAATTAGTTGCATAAAAAACTGCTGACTATATAAACTTTAATAAAGCTTTTTTACATCAACATAGTAAAAAATTCAGTTTAAAATAGTCTCCATTTGTTGTAAACTCAGATAGTTCAAATAACAATTAAGCTTTTTGTTACTAAATTTTTCTTTAATATTTAATACATTTTTACTGTACAGGATTTACAATATAACACCTGTAAAAAATTTTCTTTATTTTGCCTTTCCTTTTTATTTAGTTTTTTTTTTAATGAAAGTTAAAACAAATCTGAATTTGCTTATTTTTGTACAATTTTTTAATCACCTGGAGGATTTAGACCTCGATATTGTAATTGTTTTAGTCGTGTTAGTCAATTTTGCGATTGTTTTTTTTTTTGTGCAAAAAAATTACAAAAATGTTATAATAAATTACAATAATTCGTGATATAAACTGTAAAATATTGTTATAGTTTTAACAATAGCCTTGTTAAAACTAAGACTTAAGATTATTTTTAGAACCTAAAAAACACGTACTCCCTTTTTAAAAGTCTTTGCACGTTTTGTTTTGAACACCTGAGTACTCCTCAATGACGCTCATTCATTCTCTGAACTTTGACCTCGAAATTACGCTCAACCTTTCCTACCCTGAAAACCATAAATCACAAATCAGCCCAAAACGTCCTGGAGGACAAAACGCGAGTGACTTCTGCTTCCTCACTTTAGTGCCTAAATCCATAACTGTCAAAGCAAATTGGCACAAACTGCAAACCCAAATCACACAAGGTAAAATTTTGGGTTGTGTTGGAGATATTTCATGATTATTAGTTTTACCACCTGGTGCGTGTCAGAAATGGAAACATAACCTCACAAAAGAACGGGAGTCGCCTCCTATTATTGCTCCGCTGGCGCTCTGCTCTCGCTCTGAAGCAATGATCCAACACAGCGGTGATTCATGAGCGCGTAACATGTAATGTTTTATATCGCTGCAATCAAACTTTTATAAATGTCACCCAAAACAAGGAGAGCAGGACCAGCAGCTATAAATAGATGTAGAGCTGCGTTTGGGTGCATCCATGCAGATTATTAATCAGCTGCTCCAGGTGGAGCTGGGAGTGAAATGAAATGTCACTCGATCATGTTAAACGCTGTAATGAAGAGGTCAGTAGCTCTGCTTTTACTGTAATGTGACGACAAAACGAAGAGAGCAGTTCCCACGTAATGGCTGTGAAGAGGAGAGAAGGCGTCAGGAGGGATAAGACGTTTGTATGACCGAGTGCCGAGGTCAGAAAACAAAAAAACAAAAAAAAAAACAGCCAGGTGGAGGTGTAATTTTCCACCAAACAAAGCAGAGATTTACAGATTAATCTATCTTATTTACGTGTTCTCCAATGTCAGAAAGTCGTAAATTTGAGAGAGAAGAAATGGAAAAGCTTTATTTGAAGGGGTGTTCTTAAGACTGACGTTACACCTGACATGATCATGATTTTCTTTAAAAATGTTCTTAATGTGTTTATTGAGATTTTAGAAAATATACTCTCAACACTCAGAGTATAAAATAAAATAAAATTCAGTTGAAAAAACAGAAATAAAGGGAAAAAGTATAAATGCCTAAGGGTAAAATAAAGTTTGAATAATCCAACTCTAATACCCAGATAAAGTATCACCGTCTTATTAATATATATTATTAGCTGCTGTTCTTTTATTTTCCAAAAATTGCACAAACTTGTCCTAAATTTTCTGATGTTTCCTCCAAAACCAGGCAGGAAGCCGTTTGTTGTTGGTCTGTCAAACAACAAACCAACATATACTATAATATAATTATAATTTAATAGTACAATTATAATTATTAGTATATTATAATTATACTATTAGAATATACTAATATTATAATAGTATAATATTATTATACTAAATAATATTTACTCTTATTATGTAGTAAATAATGACACTTTCAATGCAATTTTTTGCTTTAAATGTGTCAACTTTGCACTAAAAGTGTCATTATTTACCAAATCAACTTAATGGCAACTGTCACAAACATTCAATGAAATAATTAGTTACCACTTTTACTTTGAAAAATAGAAAAACCCAACTTAGATTTTAAAACAAGTTTGTTTTTTTAAACAACCAAATCCGAGCTAATGAGTCACATGATGAAGGTTTTTCTCAGTTTCATGTATTTTTGCAAATTTAAAGTAGGACAAACATTTCATTGAGCAGTTAGATTAAAAACATATTATTCAACATGTTTTGGTTCTCAATTTTAATATGCATAATTTTCAGAGGCTTAGCTACGTATTTCCCATTTTTTGTCTGAACTCAAGATCTAGCTGTAATCTCCATAACCTTTCATCTATTAGATTGCAGGCAAGTTAAGGCTAATTAAGCTTTCAAGCAATAATGGTATCCTCCTTTTTTCACTATTTTTCTTTCCAAGAGAGACAATTTCAATTCATCCCGTTTCTAAACCTGCCTTCCTTTAAGAAATCAAATGTAAACAGATACGTGTGGAGATACAATAACAAATTATGCTGGAGAATAAATTATCCCAGAACTTATTATGATAAATGATAATATTGTTGTTTTAAGACCATTTTAAGTAGGCATAATAATGCAACAACACATTTTTAAACTTTAAATCGATGAACATCCAACACCAGAACCGGAAGACAATTTAATTGCCCAAATTAAATAAACAAAACAACAAATCAAATCAACCATAAAGTCTCTGCAAACAAAATTGTCCCTCATAAAAAGACCAAAGAACCAGACTGAAGTTTTTTGTCGTCCACTTTTTGGTAGAAAGACAAAAGAGAAAATGATAAATCATGCAGCTGAAAATCGTTTCAGTTAGTACATTTTTCTCCAGGTCACTTGGCTTTTTCTAATAGGTCATCCACAAATTTCAGCTAAATTTATGTGGATTTTGGAGAAAACTGGCTTGACAGTGGGATCATTTTCTCCTTCTTGATTTCTGGGTATTTCCTGAACATTTTGACCAATTTCCTTTTAGTCTGATGGTGAATTTGGGTCAGATTGCTAAAATTGGTTGTTGTTAATGGTTCCAACTTTGAGGACAGTCCCAAATGGACCAAAGCCATCCATTTCCCAAAACTCACAACTGGACTCCACTGAAACTTTGTGGAACATGTTTAAAAATACATTTTGTTCCTTTAGACCACACAGTTTAATCAAACAAGTAACCAGATAGAAGCTATGAAATGTTAGATCCCTTTTCTCAGATGTCTGTACATGTTTGAACTTGAATCTCTATTTTTTGACACTGTGTATTAAAGGAAATCCAGCATAAAAATCAAACTTGAACAGCTAATTGTTACTCGTTGTATACAGAGTGGAAAAAGATCAAATTTGATCTTGAAAAACCCAAACTGGGACTTTGATGCCCATAAAATATGGATGAAATCTTCTCCCCAAACCTGCGTAGTTTCATTTCATTGTCGTCGTTTCTACAATGCTTCCCTTAAATCATCATGGATGTCATGAAGATGCTCTTGTGTTCTGGGAAACAACAACAGCAGAGTTTTACAATGCATGTTGCTGCAGTCATTTATAATTAGTGTGTCATCTGTTCCCTATTCGTGGTGAATATGGGAATTATAAATCTCATTTTACTACAAGATGTCTGCAGACTGAGAATGATAAAGCCTCCTAATAATGTTTGGTTTAGATCTCTCACTTCCAGATGCTTTGAGGCTATAAATAAACTGAAAAAGCTGTTTTATATGAACATATTTGTGTTTCCGGCCCGGGTTTGAACATTTTTTGACGACATAATGTCACAGAAAACTAAATGTAAGCCACAGCGTGCTTTTTAAAAGTTTACAACAAAGAACAGAGGTCTAGTAAAAGTAACTCAGCAGAATGGTGAAATTCTTACCTAATAGTTGCGCGAGATTAATAACAAGAGGATCAAAAGTCAGTTCGGACTGAAAGAAATGACAGAAAGGATGCTTTCTGTTTGATATGGAGGCCCGGAGGGTGTCAGACAAAACAATGTTGCATCCGATTTCAAAAACAACAATAATAACCAAAAACATTCTGAAAAACATGAAAACAACAGAGATAAGCAGAGAAAAACTCAGAGCAGATCTGAACCGCACACAGCAGAGTACTGTTTAAGGAAGTAATATTGTCTATGGATCAGTTTTAAAGCTTTTAAGCAATGGCCATCTACACTATTTGTCACAAAACCTTAACAAGATGGAAGCTAAGAGAAAAGCTCATCAAACACTGTTGACGTTAACTTCTGCAGAAAAGTCTGGATGTTGGAGCCAGGAGTGACGGGTCACAAACTGCTTTCATAATTACATAATCATAATTTTCAGCCATTGATTATGTCCAGATTTATCGTAACTTTCTTCTTCTGGTGCAGAATTATGACGCATGTCTCACGTCAATGACTGGTGGAATTCTGCTAGGGGTTGCTAGGTAACGGGTGGAATTCTGCTAGGGGTTGCTAGGTAACGGGCGGAATTCTTCTTGGGGTTGCCAGGTAACGAGTGGAATTCTTCTTGGGGTTGCTAGGTAACGGGCAAAATTCTTCTTGGGGTTGCTAGGTAACGGGCGGAATTCTGCTTGGGGTTGTCAGGTAACAGGCAGAGTCAGCAGATTTTTGTTGTCACATTAGAAAAAGTCGGCTAAAACGACCGTTCAGACTGCAGATGCTTTCAAAACAATTGTTTGGTATCCAAATTAGTACCTCGAATGGAAGAGGCACAGCTCTGATTTTAGTTTGGGGAGGTAGGGTCAAAAGTTCGGGATTGAGTCGTTCAGACTTCTGTGAAAAAGTAGGAAATTGGTTGCATATGGGCAAAAATGTTTTAATTTGGGTCACATTTGCCTGCTGTGTAAATGCAGCCTTTGTTTCATTCTCCTGGTGAGAGCTACAGAGGCGTTCATGAAGAAAATTACAGCAGATTATGAGACTGTTAAGTACAATCCAGGCTAAGAGAAAAGGATTCAATTACTAGAATAAAGTCATACGACAGTAAGTCAAAATAATATGTGATTAAAGTTATATTATGGGAATAAAGTCATACGACAATAAGTTGAAATACGGGAAAAGTCGTGATATGAGAATCAAGTCATATTGTCACCAGAATAAAGTCGTAAAAATATGAGAAAAAAACAATAAAGTAAAAATAATACTATAATAAACTCACCTCAAAAATATAGTCATAACATTAATAGAATGAAGTAGTAATTTTATGGTAACTCCTATTAAAATGAGGAATGTTGAGCATCTTGTGAAGTCATACTTTGGTATCAGTTTTACAAATTGTTTTAAGTCTTTTAACTTGTTAGCATCAAATTATTATCTGTAGCGACTGATACTATTTCAAAGAAAGAATCACATATCTTGATAACTCCTAACAGTTTGATTCATTAAAATTACTTTTGATAGTAACTTCATAACTTTATTCTGGTAATACTGTGTCTTTATTGTGAGATTATGATTTTAATGTTATACAATTTTGACTTTATTCTCATAATTTGAAAGAAAATCTCAAGTTGATTCCATTTTACATTTATATTTCTACATGTGTGCAAGCCGCTACTCAGCAAAAATCAGAGTGACTCCTACGTGAAGGCTGAGGAGCTTCCTTGAAATAAACTAATTAATAAAGAAAATCAACCTTCTACTTCTATGCTGTTAAAAACACGAGGCCAGTTGTTCATGTCTGAGTGTGAAAACAGCATGTTGCTCGTGTTTCCTGCACCACAAATGAAACACTCGTCTCATTTTCCTAATGTGGAATCAGTGGAAGGAAGCCAAAGCCTGACTTCTTATTTTATTTTTTTTCTAAATAAATCCTCGCCTCTGTGAGCAGTGTGGTCTCACCCACACTAACTAATATCTCTTTAATAATTCAGAGACCTGTGCCAGAGAAACCGGCTGAAAAATTAATGAAACAACACAAGTTTCTACATCCAAGTAATTAGCTTGAGTCCTATAAAGTCTCTGGGGTGGCTGACTGTGGAAACCTCTCCTAGGTGAGAAATTCAGGTTTAATTGGCTGAATGATTCGCGCTGAAAACATCATATCATGTTTATCTGCTCTGCATTTCTCTGGCTAAACATAAATAAGTTGTTTATCTCTGCGAAGCGGCCATCGTTTCAATTTGCTGCCTTCAGCCTGGGAACAGTTTCATCTAATATCTGAGTTTATTTTGGGGCTGTGCTGGTGGAGCTCATGAACAAGGTGGAGAATTTTAGGAGAATTAAATAGTTTGTTTTTTCCAGAGGTATTTTCACGTCTCATTACTGACAAGATGATGAATCCTTCATTCATAACAGTTCCATCCATCCATCCATCCATCCATCCATCCATCCATCCATCCATCCATCCATCCATCCATCCATCCATCCATCCATCCATCCATCCATCCATCCATCCATCCATCCATCCATCCATCCATCCATCCATTACATACATACATACATACATACATACATACATACATACATAACATACATACATACATACATACATAACATACATACATACATAACATACATACATAACATAACATTAAAACATGTCTTGGTTTCCCATTTTATCCCCAGAGAGCTGAATATTTTTTCCACAGTGTGACAAGTTTTTATTTATTTATTATTTTTTTATTGTGGCCTTTTTCTGTGCGACCCCACCTGCCAGTCAAGCAGAGGTCACATTGAGATAGTTTCCTGACCAGGCCCGCGGACTCCCCGCCGGGCCGCACAGCTTCCAGCCAACCTTGAAACGGCTCCAAATGTCAGCAGGCAGAAAATACTGAAACTGGGGCTTTTACTGCTGCAGATGATTAAAAGTTACTCTGGAAATCCTCAGACCTATAAGGAAGGATGATTAACTCTTTTGAACATCAGTTGTTTTTGATAAGCTGTCTTTTCGCTGAGTCGTTTAAAAAAAAAAAAGAAACTCTGTTGCTTCTGGGGAACGTCAGTCATTGTACCCATACTGACCCTCCTCCTCTTCCTCCTCTTCCTCCTAAGCGGATCTGGGGATGTTTTGACGTTCTGCCAGCCTCGGTCAGCGATAAGCTTGACCTGGTCAATTCACAGCAAGATCCTTCACAACACTGTCTTTTCTTTAGAGAATAAGACAACTCTCTGTCTTTAGTGGATATCGTCACACCAAACGCAGCTGAATAACACGCTTTTCTTTTTTTAAAGCAAATTCTTGAAGTAAAATATTTAAAAACTTGTTTATTTAATTTTTTATGAGCTTTCACTGACAGAAATTAAGCCTCAGAAAAAACATTTGACACTCGCGGCATAACGACTCCCGACTCCGACTTCTCCAATTTCTCTCCATTCAGTTCATATCAGCATTTATATTTTCACACTTTGAAACATAAACATCCAAAATGTGTCACAAATCGATAGCTTTCCTTCAGGGCTTTGTATTTACCAGCTACAGATAAAAAAAATAGGACCTCAAATTGCTCCAGTTTTCTGTAATTTCTCCTGCTTTCAGCAATTATAGTTCATGTTCCTGCAGGCTTTTTCCAGTTTACTCAGTTCAAAGCAGAAAAGCACAAAGGTTTTCTGCGCTCAGCAGCCAGTCGTCAAAGAAAGTGACACTAATAATGGACTTGTTCTGAGACGTCTGTCGATGCTGCATTCTGCTCAATGAAATAAGTTCTTTACGAGGAGAAATGTCATCTTTAAATGCTGACAGGATTGTTAAATTACTGCAGTTTTCACCACTCTGCTGATAGGACTCGAGGAGGGATGTTATGATGTTGCAGCAACGAGTGTTTGACAGAAGCAACATAAAATGCCGTAATTTGAACAAGCCTAACAAAGAGACAATATTTAGGAATGAAAATCCAATAAATCAAAATTTCTGAATGCTTTGTACTCGTTGAAATGTATAAATAACTAATGTTAAAGCAACTTTTCTCAGATTACTCTGCAATGTTCATGCCACAGGTAAGAGTTTCCATTACAAATGTGCGCAAAACTTTAATATTCTAATGTCGAAAACATAACATTTTGCAACATTGGTGTTTCCATTAAGTGAGAAACTCAATTAAAATCACAAGTGAACAAGTTTTGTTCATTATAAAAACATGCAGTGCCATCATCCTCCTTCCACTTCCTGTCGTCTTCTTTGACATTTCCGCCAGTAGTAACATCCTGTTGTTGATCACAAGACCAAAAGTGTTTCCATTCCAGTTTTGCAAAATAAACCTCAACCATCTAGCACAAAGCTTTATAAAAAAGGTTTTTTTTTTAAATTGTTGTTTCCATTAAGCAAATTTATTTTCATAATTCCAATTTGTGCAATTATATGGTCACAGGAAATTCAAACATTTGTATTTCTCCAGAAAGCCAAAACCGAGGACCAGTCCCAAAATATACATTTAAATGCTGATGGACAGTTTTTTTAAAAAAGCTTTTCTAAAATTTGGACTTTGAATGGAAACCAGATACGCCTGACGCTCAAATCACGTTTCACATTGCAACTGAAATGTTTAATACAAATAAACACCCAGAAGATGTGCTACAGCCAAAACATTTCTGCAAAAGAGGTTAAAATTCCTCACTGTTCCTCAGTATTTGCTGCTTATTACAAATATTTGATGTCACTTGTTGCTGCAAATACTTTTTCTCTGCACTGTATCATATTTTGTGATGCTGAATGCAAACTATTCTGCCTCAGTCCCTTTCTTCAGTGATAAATGAATGTTTATGTCATTGTTTGCCTTCTCTTAGACATGTTCATCTTCACATAGCAACAGCTGGGCTCACATCTCTGCAGGTCTTTTCGTAACCATAGAAACAGTTTGTTCTTACTCTGACTCGTTTTGAGATGAAATAATTAGCGTTGTATGAGTAAAGGGTAATATAAAGATGTATTCGTAAGTGTCTGATGGCTTTCCCTCTGTCCGTTTCTGAGAGCACAGTATGTGGGAGTCAACATCCAGAATTTGTTTTGCATCTTGGAAGTAGATTTGAATAAGACGTTTTTTTCCTCAAATGTACATCCCTGGGCAGATCGACCAGTGCCATTTAGTTCAATAAGCCGCCCTGTCGATGATGGCTTCTCTTTCCTGCACCTGTCGGTGGATGACTGCTTTAAAAGTGAAGACAAGCAGAGAGAAAAGCGTTTTTTTAAATAATAAAAAAAGATGTTTGCAGGTGAGAGGACAGCCTGTCAGTGTGATGAAAGTTGACGTTGGGTGTATTACTTTCTCTTCCCCATGATTTCCATCTGAAGTGGTGCAAAAAGCTCAACCTTTTCCTGATATGACCGAGGTTCCTCCATGTTTAATGAAACGATTCCAGACTCAACAAGTCCTGAGTCTTTTACCAGTAATTTTAGGAAATATAAAGCATAATGTTCACTGTAAGTTCATTGCAGATATTCTGAAAGTAGATATGATTTAAACACGATATCTGGAAGAAACTGGATGGCAGGAAGGAAAACAATGAGACAAGGACGGGAAAAATGCATAAAGGAACAAATTGAGTCGAATTAAAGAAAGAAACTGGTGAGTTCCAGAAACATGGTTGATCAGTTTGGAGAAAGTTTGGGTGGATTTTTTTTACCAGAGAAAGTTCTGGAAGGCACTGGGTCAGATTTGTAAAAATTGTTTTTAAGTTCTGAGAAAATCGAGAATCATTATATTTGTTTCCATCTGATAGCTGTGTCTTTTCTCAAAGCTGAATGTATTTTTCCTTTAAGCTACATTAGTAAAACACATCTGGTGCATACAAATGTTGATATAACTTGAAGAAAACCTCCAAATCTGGCTGTAGATTTGATGTTTTACTAGAGGATTTCAGTTCAACAACACAGTAAACTTTACGAATGTGACAGAATACAAACCAACTCACGGGGAGTTATGCAAAGAGCTCTTCCTGCACCGGAGACGACCGTCAAAACGTCCGCAGAGGGACGCCGAGGCAGAGCATGACAAACACGACTTGCAAGTAAGTCGGTGAGATTACACTGTTTGCTAAACTCTCCACGGGGAAAATGTTAAGCAGATCCAACGGATGAAGTAATTCAATTTGAGCCCCTGAATAATAGCATCATTTGCCAAGGAATTAGCGTCCGCCACTATCAATCAGCACGCTGAAAGCCTAAGACATGCTGCGCCCACCAAGGACACGGGGCTTTCTGTGAAATTTAACTCGTTTATCAGGTTACTTCTCTGGAATCAAAGGAGAAAACTGCAAGTATTTATGTAGTTTTTCCTTTAATGAATCCGTTCTGTAAGCAGCTTTATGGGTTTGGTGTTTGACAAAGCATTCAGCCTTGAGTCTCGGTTTTATGGAGATTCACAGTTTAATCTGCGATGTGGTTTTTCAGACCTTGGTTCGGTTGAGGTAAAAGAAATGTTGGAGGGATGGAGAAAAATCTGCAAAGAAATTCAGTGCCTTCGATTACAAATGCGCATAATCAGTGATTTTCTTGTAAAGTGTTTGGTGTTCACTTCAACATAATGTTTCATAGATGGGAAAAATCAGATTATCTAACCTTAACTTGGTTTTAAACTATTTCAACCTAAATATAACAACAAAACTCTTAAATCCCAACGGTTTAATTCAGAAATTAAACCAGTTTAATAAATTATTCCTTCTGCTTTGGATATATGGCTGTCAAAACAATCTACTAATTACATATGAATTATTAGCATTTTTAAATTTTTTGTAATTTTCTTGAGATTTTGGCTTCAAGCTAAGGCTGTTGTAAATCTAGTATTCTATTGATTATTATTATGATCGATAAAGTAACTGAATAAAACATTTGCTAAAGTAAAATACCATAACAGCTGTATTAATGGATATGAACATCGGCCCAATTTTTCATATTTGTGCATCCCAACAATGATTTTTCTGTAGTTTAGAAAATTAACCTGTAACGATAATGGCTCCATTTTTAAATTAACCTGGGCAAAAATTATACAAAATCTAAGATTAAAGCAGCAGGCTCACAAATAAATTGAATTACAATTTAATCACTTTATTATTAGGCATAAATAAAGGATTAGATGTCAATATCTGGGCTTTTCTTCAACAATTTCTAATGTATTTTTGCAGCCAGAAGATAAATTATTAGTTTGTTTTTACCTCAGACTGTTCAGTTAAATGGTAGAACAAATACCAAATATTCTTCTGAATGGTTTTTTATAGCTACAAATCAGTTCTGCCACTTTTATTCCACAAATACTTGCATTGGACATAAATGCAAATTATAGTAAAAATGTAATTTGGTGAGTGGAACTTCGTCGGTAGAAGTGGAAGTGCAATAAAGTGCGGTCAAGTTGCTGCGTGGGAATGAATTTTAAGTTTTAATAAGCAGAGTTGGCGGAGCTGCTGAAGTACAGAAGGCGGTTCTGTTCGCTAACATCTTTTTTTGCATTCAAAGCGACATGAAAGCTGATTTCCTGCAGCTGTAAAATAGTGTAAATATGCTGTGGGAGGAATATAAGCAACTCTGTGGTAAATAATAGTAAACATATGATTGCTTTAATGCGAAAGCAGTCTGATCTCTAAAAGAAAAAAAAGTTGAAATGATTAAAATTTCCATTTGAGGAGCAAATAAAACCAATCTTTCTCCAGTTAATGGATGCCTGAGTCTAAACAATAACGGCACCGACTCAAACTAATGAACTGAGTGGATGTCAGGAGTCTCTGGCAGGGAGACGGAAAAGAAACGAGAGTCATTTAGTAAATGTGTTCGATGGGGAATAAGTGAAGCTACGTATGTGGATGAAAAGCTGAGCCCCACAGAGACGCTGCTGCATTCAGGAAACCGACTCTGCCTTCTCGCCGCAGTTAAGGCCTATTACTGAGTGAAGCCAATTTTCCACGAGAGCTTTGACATTGAGAACCCAGCGTGAACTCCGATACAATCCAGAGACCCAGAAGCAGAGAGGTGCAACTTTAAGAGCCGTGGACGGCAAAGTGCCTGTGTGGCCCCTGGCAGAGACTCTGCTTCACTTGAGAGAGAGACGAAACGGCTGGCTTTGCTTCACAAAGGGTTAAAACACACGAAGACATTGATCTCTAATAATCTGCGCCAAATAGGCCTGTCAAGATTTGTACCAGAAGTTATAGCGATAACCACATATTCAAGTAATATAGTGGTAAATATCAGTAAAATGCAGATAAATTAATTCCCTCTTTAAAGCAGAAGGAGATAATCTATTTAGTTCCCGAGAAGGCAACGTTTCTTTCGCGTACACTTGATCATTCAGCACAGGAAGCTCAGCCTTTTCTGCTTTACTTAGCATCAATACAGACCAGTTGGTTATTTTTGGATTCACCAATTACTAAATGGACAACAAAAGTTATTTTTTTTTAATATTATTTAGAAAACTTGAACAGGTGAAGCTATTTCTATGCCAAATGACGAGTTCTGGGCAGAACATATTTACAAACTGAGGTTTTCTTTCCTTAAATGAAAAATGTATACATTTTTTTGGACAGTTTTGGCTTAATTACTGCCCTAAGTATGTCTTTCTTTCTGCAACTGGCATTTATTTATTCGAGTAATGATTAATTAATCACTAAATTATTTAACGATTATTTCAATAATCGATTCATCACAATTAATCTGATTAATCCTTTTCATAAAGAGTAGAAACATCTACAGACCGTTTCACCAGTGTTTCACATTAATTAGACATCAGCTTTAAACAACAGAAAACCAAATAAAAAACCAGGTCAGCAAACAAATGGTTATTGAAAAATGACTGAATACATAAGTTTGGTTCTTTCATTTGTTTTCTTCTGCTTTTCTTTTTTTTAGCTGAAATTTGATGGTTCTATACATAGAAATGCTTAGAAATGTGAAATGTATCCAACTGAATCTGCACTGTGGTGATAAATGTTGCTTGATCCGCTTTAGTAATGGGTAAACATTTTCAGAAAGGACAGTTTTGCTTTCATGTTTCATTAACCAGCCTCTAGAAACTGAGGTGCCTCGGCTAATTGTTACTAATGACATGCAAACGAAAAGAGGAAAAATCACACTGTAAAAACATGATCTGGTTTCCAACAGAGCAGAAACTGTTGGCTTTTTCTGTCCGATGGTAATTAGCTGTTGAAGGGAAAAGCAGCTGATCTTCCAGCTGATCTCTGAGACGTCCAGCAGGTCAGAAAACCAGCCGTTCGCGATTTAAATTGAAAATATCAGAAACGGAGAGACTGACTGTCAGATCTGTCAACCTGAAGATCATCCAGAAGAAGAGACGAGATTTTCTTTGCCCCGTGTCTCACTCCATCCACACCAACTCAATCTGAGGTTGATGCCTCGTTTTCTTTCCTTCTCAGGTTTTCTTTCGCTTTCAGCTCTCTTTGGCTGCAGAAAATGAAAAGAGATGTTTGTTATTTGAGGTCAGACGGATTATATATATAATCCTCCAGGGTTCTTTAAGCATCCCAAATGGGTTCTACTTTTTTTTAATTTAATTTAAAAAATAGTCGATATGAACCACATTATGCTCCAGAGATCCTTTGAACTCGACGCCGCTCCAACTTCCAGGTGATGTGGCATCGTTTTGTTGCCATCTGTTGTCTCTACATTTATCTGAAGGACTCGATTTTCAGACGAACTGCACAAATTGTTAAATTTTAGACATCTGGTGCTTTCATTCTCAGTTAGAGTCGACTAATTAGCCGCTAAGTTGGTGGCTTTGAAGCACAGACGGAGAGCAGCACCCACCTCGAGTTGATCGCATAAAAACAATCAGTTTACAAACGGCGTGGCAAAAAAATAATATATACAGAAAAAGAAAAGGAGCTCAAGAGAATCTCTGAAGCAGGATGCAGTAATAGGCTGTAATCTCTGCAGTGACTGGTTCATACTTCATGCTGCACGGGTTTAAAAAATAAATCCAGAGAAACAGTTTGTGGCTTGAACATTTCCTGGTTTTATTCGGTTTGTAACTTTGAGTTATGGATTTCCATTAAATATAATATTGAGTACACAGCGTTGATGCATTGAATGGTTCTGATCCATTTGGGAAAATAGTTATTTCTGCTGTTTTAAACCAGTTTGTTTCAGTGGCGGTAATAAATATCTCTGATAGGCTCATAGTTTTTGTTTTTCCTCTTAAATTGTGTTTCAGAGTTGGTCCCCGTCTTTTGTTTGGTGTATTTGATGCTTGTGCGAACATTTTGGGCCGCGTTTCATCAAACTCCAACTTTTTAGCTCAAATAAACCAGAGAATCTATTTTAGTTGTGTAATTTCTTATGTTTGAGTTTGTTCTGGTGACTGAAGAGCAAAGTTTAAAGTTTCAGTAAAGTCTCGCCTCACTTCTACTGATTTATTTAAATGTTAGCAAGAGCTAGCAGCTAGCCTCTCCTCCATGTTCATGATGCGACTCTTCACTAATTGGTTGTTCTTCCATCTAAATTTTAACAGGCGCTGACATAACTTAAAGAAAAGTTGTTCTACAGAAAACCTTCTAGCCCCAAGCCTGGTGCTACCTGTCAAAATAACACATTTTGCAATTAAGTGATCCCAGAATTTATTGCGATAAACAATAATATTGTTTTGAGTAGAGCTGAAATGATTAGATGGATTAATCGTGATTAATCAATTATAGAAATAATCGTCAATTAATTTCAAAACTGGTTAACTGTTAACTTGAGTATGGAGACTCAAAACATACCACTTGCACCAACATCAGTATCGGTAAATAAAACTGAGCCGATATGAAAAAAACGCCATTTATTTTGACCTGTTTCTGGTTGTTTTTTCCCGAAGATATTAAAACTGTAGTGAAATATATATAATAAATATAAATATTGGTTATGATTCAAACAGCATTGGATATCAGTATTGGTGCAACCCTTAAAAAAAACAAACTATTCAGAGCCGCACATCTTCAAGTATCCGTGGTGAACATCACTGTTGAAAAGTGCAGATTTGCAACTGGGAACTTTATTAAGAGCAGCACTAAGTCTGTCTAAATAAATGTTTTCCAACGATCAGTCATCCTCTGTTACACCTTTAAGACGAAGCTCCTCTTGAACCCTGAACAGGTACGCTGGATCTGGATAACCAGAACTCTCTGGACCGCCATTTGTGCTGGTCTTGTGGTGAATGTCGTTCCAGGTAATGACATCGTTGAGGCCTGTGGTGGCCGGCCGTCCCACGGGAAAAGTAAGTCTTCGGTCAAATGCTTTCGGTTTTTCTGTGAACCCTTCCCAGTAAAAAAAAAGGACGATGGCAACTTTATTTCATCTTGTTTATTCTGATGCGTAGAGTTTGATATCATAGCTGATTTTCCTTCAAAAAGAATCAAAAATGTTCGTTAAAGTCTGAATGCACAGCAGCTGAATGCTTCCTCTTTGCTGTCTTAATGGATTTTTAATGGGTCTTCCAGAGCCTCCAAGAAAGGGTGTAGTGGTCTTGCTTGACTCGCGCCGAACAGATGGGAATCCAGGAAAGTGAAATAAAAGAGCTTATTGATCCAGCAGCTTAATTAAACAGGACTGAGTCGGAGTACTTGGACTGCACAGCGAGCGAACTTCCCAGCATCTGGTGTGAACTCTGCCCAGCAGCCAGACGACCGGTGACAGCCACATCACAAATCTTTGTATACACCCAAGTCTGCACAAATACTTCAAACACGTCCTTAGCTGCAGGCTGAGGAAGGCAGCTAAACGGGGAGAAGGGAGGTGGAGGCGGAGAGCGACAATAGCTTTACAGCATCCCAAAGGATTGTTGTATTTTCCTCTGCAGTAACTCGCTCTTTAGGAGCTTGCTGCAGTTTGTTTTCACCTCTGGGCTTTTCCTGCTTGAGCCTTTTTCACTTGGCTGCTTGATATCCTGCAATACCTGTTGTTTTCGATTAAATAAACAATCGGATTTTATTAATAGGTATTGAAATAAGTTTTAGTACCAAGGCTTGAAATTCTTAAAAAATATTTGAATTCCAATTAGTTGTTTTCAAGTGAAAGTGCTTGATTTGCAATAAATAAATGCAGTTGAAAATAGATGTTTTCAGTCTTTTTCTGAGTGACTGAGGTCAAACTTTTCTTTTTTTTAGCTCAGATAAAATTACTAAAAATAATTTCTATTTGCTAAATGCCATAAAACGTTGCTTTTATAATAGATGTTTAAGCATTTACGAAGCTCATTTACCTCAACAGAATTAGTTTGGATTGTTTCAACAAAATATCACGATTAATCAGACAAAAAATATTTTTGCATATTTAATCATGTAAGCCTTTTTATATAAATACTTTTTAGAAAGTATTTATATACTCTTTTTTTCTTTCTTCCAAAATTTGAACCAGGTGAAGTTGAAACTATTCCTCTTGAAGACTAATGGATAGGAAATACTTGAGTTAAATGCAAAATCTATTTTCTGATTATGTTCTTAAAGCAAAAAGCCATTTTTAGAGTCTGCATGCTGTAGTGAGCGATTAATCGATTACTGAGTTAGCTGACAATTATTATCAGTAGTCGATTAATTGCAATTAATTGTTTCAGCCATGAAACTTAACACGATATAAGCATTTCATATGAGTCTTATTTTTAAGCAGTTATGAGGCTCGGTGGTGAAACCTGAAACTGCTGCTGCGCGAGTTACCCAGCAGGTTGTTGCTAGGTAACCACTAGTTAGTCAGGAGGCTGTTGCTAGGTAACCACTAGTTAGTCAGGAGGCTGTTGCTAGGTAACCAAAGAATGAGCGAGTCATTTGATTCCACCAATCTGAGAGGTTGAGCGGCTAAAGCCTTTCCTCTGCCTACATCTCCCAGAATGCTTTGCAGTTCCGGATCTGAATATCAGCTATTTAGTGTTGCTTTCATCTCCTTTAATTTAAGTGCTGGTGCTGGAAAAGTTTCACAACTTGCCTTGAAAACTCTTGAAAAGTGCCTGGATTTCACTGTTAAAGTTTGGGACCTGGACCGGACCCTGGCAGGCTGTCGCACAGAGACTGATGAGGCCTGGCAGGCAGGCATTTAGGGAGGAACCCGTCTGCTCCACGATGAGGCAGAGCCAGCCGCCATCCATCTCCATTACACACATCCACATGCCACTGGGCAGGGGACAACTCCTGGGAGAGTGACCGAGGGAGGGGAGGAGGCGGGAGGGAGCGAGCGACTGTCAGAGTCCTGTTACACTGTTGTTCCCTGCTGGTGCTCCTCCTCAGTTTATGCATGTCACGCTGCTGTAAATCACTGACAGAGGAAGAGCAGCAGACATGATTTGAATGCAGGCGTCATGGCAGCTCGGCTCGATGTCACTTCTCTATATCGCTGTTGAGTGTTTGGGTTTTCATCAAGTCCGTTTTATTCATTGTTGACTTGCCGTTTTCCATTTGGGTCGAGTTGATGAGAACGAAGCAATAAAACCTTAAAACTGTGAAATATGTCTTATGTTTCAGAATATTAAAAACCACATTTTATGACTTGATTTCATTCTCTTTTGCATTGTTATTGTTGGGTTATCAGTTCATCTCAGTCAGATTGAATTAGTTATGATCTGTTCACTTTATTTGCTTCTGTTTTGATGATTTATTTAGTTAGATACTGCTATTGCAGTTGATTCTTTGAGTTAGTTTGTTTGTTGCATTGTTTTGTGCTTTTGTCTCAGATTCAAGTTTTGTTCTGTTTATCTTTCGCCTTCCCTCCATCTTCCAGCTTTCTCCTCTTCCCATCTCTTTATTTTCTCTTTCTGTTTTTGTCTCCGTCTTTCTCTCTTTCTGTCTCTTTTTGTTTGTCTGCCTGTTTCTCTCTATCTTTCTGTTTCTCTCTTCCTGTCTTTGTTTCTTTCTCTTTTTTCTGTCTTTCTCTTTCTCTTTCTTCTTTCCGTTTCCTTCGTTGATCAAAACTATAGTTAATAAAATCATTTAAATGCCAGTAATAATTATATATTCAGTTTACTTTATTACACATAACAAATAAATCTATTTAAAATAAAAATCTCATAATTTACCCACAACAAACCATAATCAGACTCTTAAAAAACTCTTGCAAGCAGAGAAAGGTGGTTTAATTAAACAAACAACAAACGTTATTGTAGCGTTTTCCTTTGAGAAATAAAACTCAAATCAATCTGAGCAGATCTGGACGCCGTCGCTTCATCCTGATATGTTTGCTGTTTGCTTTACTTTCTTATAATGTGCATAAAAAACATTTAGAGCCGTAACGAGCAACAGCTGAACAGCTGTAATCCAGGAATACAGACCAATCACATTCATTAAAGTAAAAGTGCTTTTATCCTCTGCTAACAGGCTCAGGTTTTTATTATTAGCTTCGTGTCTAACGTCATTTCTGTCTCGCCGAAGGGGAGAGTGTGGCTCTGAGATCTGGTGGGAGGCGAGTCATTGCAGGGAGATAACGGCGTGGAAGTGAGCGAGAGCGGAGGCAGCCATCTGGAGAAGGAGTGAAACAACATTACACACACCTGAGGTACATTAAGTGTCGCTTTCTAAAAACAGGGCAATGTTTGTGTTCTTTCAAAGTGGAGCGTAAAATGCTGAGCTCGACTTCGTGGGGCTTTTATAAGTTTCATTAAGGGGACTGGGACGCCCTGAAGTCGTGACTCTGTGCTGCAGACGGATGTGAATGTAAAGATCCTTAGAAACTTGCTGTAGACGGGTGTAGTGGTGCAGAGGTTCTGCAAAAACACAACAAAAAAGCTCTGAAAATTAGAATATCACGAGAAACAAAAGAAACTTTGGAGACCAAAATCTCCAAATTGGATCCAAACACAAACATTAAATTGTTGTCAATTTTTTTCTCCTTTACATGCACAACAGTAGATTATACAAGTAATGTTTTAATGAAACAAACATTACTGTAACATATTTAAAGTTATTTCATATTTTGGGCCAATTATGTTTTATTTTGTTGGTCTATAAAGTGTTTTTAGCTCATTTCCAAACATTTTTTTCTTAAAACATTTGCTGTGTTTAGCCAAAGTACGTTTTGAGTAAGAAGTCGCTGGTTGCTTGTCGCATGACTTTATATTAAATCAAAAGCTAAAAGAAAAGGTTGTTGTGCTTAACATTTTCCGTTTAAGAAGGCATAAACTTGCCAAAACTTACAAAAAGTATCCATCTGCATCGGCTCCATGTACCGTAGGGCCAAATTTCTACCATTCTTGGCCACACAATCTTATTCCAAGAGCCACAAATGGCCCACGAGCCACACTTTGGACACCCCAGCTCTAATAATGCTAGAGCTGCTTCGTATCTTGATTAAAAAAAAAAAAAAAAAAAAACACCAGATGAGGTGATTATTGATCAACTGATGAAATGCGGTTCAAATGAGTGAATAATTACATCATAACACACTGTAAATAGAAATTTTGGACAAAATTAAATATTAGTCATTGAAGTCGTTCAAAGTGGTTCGTAAATCATTATAATGTTCAGTAATGGTTAAATTAAGTAGCTTAAAAATCAAACCCATACATTTAAAAGGTAGGCTTTATTTGCATATTGATAGCTTTTCTTGACAACAAACATCTTGGATTGGTGAAACATTAGTCACCTTACATGGTAACTTATGTTTTTTTTAACCATAATTGCGTTAAAATATCTCTTGCTTCCCCTTTTACTTGGAATTTTGTGCTACTTCAGAGGCTGCATGGTTAATTTTTCAAGCCTAAAATCACAAGAGTTGCTTTTTGAACTTGTGATGTGCCACCTCTGGAGCCAAGGGTTACATTTGAATAAAAATTCAAAACTTCTTTGCTTTCCCAAGAGGAATGTCCAAACTTCTCTGCATGGAGACATTTACATGAGAAAAACAAACTTTTGAACTTGGATTAAAGGGAAGTGAAAACCCGGTTTCAGAGGAGGAATGTCAAGTTTTCTGGCTTATAGTCAAGGGCAGCGCTGCTACTAAACATTAGCATAAGAAAAAACAAATATTTTCAGCCGAGAGGTTGAGGTTATTTTGCAAAACCAATGCTGGATGTTAATTTAATAAGAATGTACAATTATAATGATAAAAATGTTGAGACAGGGGTTATTTGGGAGGACAAAATAATTCCAGAAAGTGCTTGCATATTTGGCCTCTGCTGCTGTAAAGGTCTGAGGGATTGAAGGACTTTCAGAGCAATGTGTGATGACAAAACACTAAAAAATACAGAAAAGTAAACTCTCAGTTTTATGCAAAGGTCCACCGGTTATGCATATAAACAAATAATCCTGGAACATTTTACTATAGGACTAAAACAACTACCAGGAGCTAAAATGTTTTGCTAATCAAACTGATCAACTAAACATTATATTTTCAATTCAGTTAATCTACTCATCCACTGTGTTTTGCATAATCTGGGATAAAGCAGTGGGGTTTCTCTCATTTTAGAACAGCGTCAGCAAATGGGCACTGCCATCAGCATTGCTACATAAGTCAGCATGTCTGCACAGCCTTAAAAAGTCTTAAATTGATTAAAAAATAAGTTTGCCTTAAATACATTAGTCACAGGTCTTAAATTTTGTTGTGGCAGGACTGTTCGAAAGCATATATTCTCTGTAGTTTTCTTTTGAGTCAAGCACAGGTATCTTCAGTGCCTTCTGACTTGAGTCGGGTGCGGCTACCGGAGACTAGCTGCTAATATAGCTTTGCTAGCTAACATGCTAGCTTTCCAGGTGTAGATTTGTGCAAATTTGACAGCCATAGGCTTACCACTGTTGCCAACCCATACAATTTGTGATTTTCTTTTGTACTTTTCTATTGTGACATAGGGCTTAAATTCCATTGATAATGGTCTTAAAAAGTCTTAAATCCGAGATGGTGGATCTACTACCTGCCGTAGTAGCATTAGCAACCCTGAACGGCTCAATGGGACCATAATACCCAGCAACGGTGGCTCAGAAAGTCCAAAAAAGACATAGATCTCTTGTAGTTGGTTTAGATGAAGGCTGGCCTGTGTTCATACCAGCAGTTCACTTGGATACCATCTCCAAAAGTGGATCTCGGTTCCTCATCAGGGTTCACTTGAGTTTGTTCACATTTGCGAAAAAGATCCGGACCAACAGGGGAAAGAAACTGGTCAATTTAAAGCGGATCCACCACATTAATGAAAAAAAGGAGGGAATTATTGTTGCTACATGTTTGATAGACTCGTAAAAGTCCAATCTTTGCACTTCCTCTTTAGACTCTCCCACCAGTTGTTGAATGCAGGCCTTCTCTCCCCTCTCTTCTTTGCTTCCTGCACAGATTACCACACTGTAGCGCAGTCTTTTCCCCAGACGCACGTAAAGAAGGGCTGATGTTAAAAGTGGAGGCTTGCCAGCTGGTGTGTAATCACTGTTTTAACCTTCCTCTCGGTCATTAATCATAGTCAACACATTTCAGCGGGGTATGCGATCCTCCAGCCTCTCTAACTGCGCCCAGTCTTATGTATTCATGTGAGCTGACGAGCAGGAGGCCTGATACAAGGCAGCTAATCAGGGAGCCTACCGTGACAAAAGCTGAGGACCTGGATAAAGAGCATTTATTTAAATGAATGGTAATTTAAAAAGTCGGTTAGTATTAACTTAAATGTGTTTGAAGGGCCAAACCTTGCCAGGGGCTGAACTTGCACATACCATTAAAAATTGGGAGTGAATAATGTGCAAGAACACCTCACTCTTGTGCTTTATTTCTCCAGAGCTGCAAATCTCTGCTTCGGCAGTTTAAGCTTAGAAGCGAAACGGGAGAATGAGTACAGTATATCTTTAATTAAATTTTGTAAATAGTATTTATTTAAAAGCAAAAAGGAGCAGAAAGGTATTTTACTATTGGTGGGATAACAAGGCCTCTTGTCCTGCTGTTAAACCCACATCAGATTTGATTTTCAGGAACTAGATCTGCTGTTCTTTGGAAATAAACCTTACTTTTTTATGTTGCACACATTTGTGCAAATTACTATTTGTAGTTCAGCACAGAAACATTTGTGAATACGTGGGAGTCTGCTAGAGTTTAATAAGTTTTACAAGTGGCAGGATGTTGAAAACCCAAAAACTTTTATCTTCCTCTTCTTCTGCTTCAAGTGCTCCAATTGTATATATCTGCCGATCGTCATCTTAAATATTCCATCATCCAAGTACAGAAACGTTACGTGTTTGCTCCGATGCACCACAAAGCACATTTCTTCTGGAGTCATTTTTGATTTCCATCATATTTTCCTGGCTGAATTGAAGCCAGAAAGTTATTAGCTTCTTTAGATGTGGAGAGTTTTTGGCTGGAAGACCTGCGACCTCACAAAAGCTCAGTGCCGATGCGGAAGGCGTGATTCCACTTCCCCGAGGGTTATCGTTCATAATTTCTTTTCGTCAGCCACAGAACTCAACTGGTACAATCTATCTCTCCTCGGCAAAAGGAGCACGACGGGTTAAACTGGCAGCAAGCAGTTGTTGTCTTTTGCACCAACCTGTCCCACCACCAGCTGTAAAGCATGAAGTGCATTAGTAAGATAACAGCTCTGTTACTTTTAACAATGCTGCCGTTCCCCGGTGGCGGCCCGCTGACGGTTGTTAGTCACAGCCATCAACTGGAGGGAAGCGCGACTTCAAAAGACGCTCAGATCTGAGCCGAGCCATTTGAGAGGAAACAACATATTAGCCTTGCCGTGTTTGATGACTCCGTCTTCCAACTTGAAATGACGGTGTGAAATTATCGCACAACCGATTCACGAACAGACGGCGAGAGTTCAATCTCAGGACATTTTTTAATTGTTTTTGTATCCGTTTGGTGAAATAGTTTGCTTTCAGAGCTCCTTCCTCTTCTGCAAACCTGACGTTCAGCTGGACATCCTGGCTGTTGAACAAAAATAAATGACTTGCATTAATTTGTAAATCTCTCCAGGCATGTCAAGTGTGGAACAACAAGCCATTAGCCGCCTCTGGAGATTCTTAAAAACAGTCAAAAATATTAACTACACAACTTTAAGTGCTGCAGAAATCTGCCTTTGGGGAACTACAGGATTAATTCTGTTCTGTATCTTAAGACTTTAGTCAAGCACATTTTTATTATGCACCACACTTAAAACTAAGTTTTGTGTCAGATATAATTTTAGGTTCTATTCAAAAGATATTAAATTCAGACGATGACTTAGGAAGTTCAAAGCAACCTTGTAAAAGTTTGAAACGCCTGTTTCTGAGTTTTTCTCGTGACATTCAACTTAATTTTTCAGATTCTTTGTAAATTTTGGTCATATTTTTACTGGACTTGCCTGAAACGTCTTTTACTGTCCACTAAACCCTGAAAATAATGTGGCGATGAACATTTAGGAATGAGAATTTTGAATTAATGAACACTTAAACTTAGTTTTTATTCAGAACACACATCTACATCCCTGGTAGGATGTTAATGAGTCACAGATTCACTGGATTTTGGTTTAATTATTCATTAAACTGCGTTAATTTGATCTGGTCAACATAATGGCAGATAATGAGAGAAAAGTAACAAACCCGGTCCAGACCCAGCAGAACACTGTGAACACTGAAAATGTCCAAATGTTTACAGGTATAGAGATTTTTCTCTTACAGTTCATCAATGTGCTTTGCACCTTTCCACTGAATAAAAACCAATTAATTGGGTGTTAAAATATAAATCGTCAGCCAAACCGAAGAGCATGCGGTGGGGAGGAAATGTTGAATTTGTTGCTGATTTAAAAAGTGTGATGTACTTTTTATCGCAGCTTTTTTTTTACTGTAAACAGATGGATTATTACTTATTTTTAATGTTGTTTTAAGTCAGATGCTTGTGCGTCATTACTGATAGGAAATAATAGAAACAGTTCAAACTGTAGCGACATTTAAATGAACAGTGTTTCAAAACAAATGAGGCTATAATGCTCTTGTTTGTCAGAATGTCACTTAAAGCACATACGTGTGTTTTCCTCCATGCTTCACAAAGTAATAGCTTTCCTGCAGTGTTGCAATCGTTTTGTTCTTGTGCAATTTTTAAGCGTCACAATTATTATTAATTTGTAACTTTGTTTAAAATTACTGTCTCATAAAAACACGTGTAATCTGTGAATATATTCCCTGCAGTGAATGTTTCCAATTAAAACACTGAGATAAAAAAGCAATAAAACAAAACAATATTAAACTTTTTTTTTTTTTTTTAATTGTCCAAAACAGACATTAGTAATACGAGTAAAACTAAATGTTCTTGTTAAAGTTAAACAGAAAATAAAAACAAGACGGTGTCTCTGTCATTTAAATTGTTTCAGCTTCAACCAGTAAGTTGAAAATTTATTGCTGGATTTAAATGAAAATATTAGTATGTAACACTGAAGCAGTGCAAAAACACAAACTTTTACCAAGTATTTATGGTCTAATGTCTAGAGAAAATATCTTCCTGCATTTGAGATAAGAAAAGTAGATCAAAAGTGACTTTTCAGCAAGAAATAGGAGCTTATTTTAAGTAAATAATTCCTCAATATTGATGGAAAAGCACTAGTTCAATTGGTAAATTATTTCACTTACAGTATCGGAAAAATACAATAACAAATTTTGCTGGACGATAAATTGTCCCAGAAGTTATTGAGACCATTTTCAAAAAAACTTAATGGTAATGGCATAATGATAAAGCAAGAAAAGGTTTTTATTTACTTGTATTATTTTTTATTTTATTTCAAGAGGACTAAATTAATTCCAGAGAAACTAGACCAGAAAGACTTTGTAAGGGTTTGTGTTTTTGCAGAGTGATGCTTGTTTTGCAGAGTCGGTTAATGAAGCCAAACCATGAGTGGTGCATCTGAGATTGGCTGCTTCCCCTTAAAACATAAAAAAGCAAAATAAAATACTGTGTGGATGTGGGAAACGCTGCTGCGGTTGGGCAGAGATAAGTCTGTGTGGCCCTGGGGAGTGCAGAAGGATTTCACCTACAACTCATTCAGATATCAGAGTAAGAAGGTCATTGAAACATCAAAGAAAGCTCATTTCTCTTCATGCAAACACTCACCCAGCTTTTCAGTTCCACACTGAGCTCCGAGCTCCAGATTCATACACTGATCCCTTCTATTCAATGAAAGAAGCAAAAAAGATTATTTTTTTCCTGAATGTCACACTGCGTTTAATGGATTAGCGCCTTTAATCTGATCATTTACTTTAAGGAAATACTTTTAAGGGATTTCCAATACTATATTTTGTTTTTCTTTACTTATTCAAATGATTTCACACTGTTTATCAGTCCTTTAAAGGCCAAAGTCCTTTACGTTTTAAATCAATCAATCTTTAATTATGGAGCTCGTTTCATAAACTAACATTAAAAACCAGTAGAGACACATTAAAAATGACCAAACTAAATAATATCTATATTATAATTAAAACACACACACACACGTTTAAAAATGTGTACTTTCAATCCTAGTTGTAATCTGAATTATTTACATTTCATTTCCACCAGCTGATTTTCCTTCATCAATATATTTTGGGAATTTTATTAGCGCCGAATAAGTGAAGCTAACTAGCCAATCGTGTGTGGTTGCTAGGGAAAAATAATAAACATTTGTCCAATCCGCATCGCTACATTTAATTCATTTGAAATTTCGCCCATCATAAAAGATACTGTAGAGTTTTTGAGTTGCTATGGTGATAAAGTTGATGAAGCTTTATCACCATTGATAAATAGCAATGCAGATGATTTTACAAATCCACAGTAAGCTACAACTTCTGTTTTATTTGTGTTAGTGAACCATATTTTAGTTTTTTACTTTTTTTGTTCATCAGAGCTCCAGTTATGAACGTTGCTGCGGTTTATTTCAATGTTGATTTTTTAAATTCTACACCAATGTGTTTCAGTTCTTTAGTCTATTTTGATAGAATTTAACTTTTAGGCCGTCACACATTAGCTTGATATTTTCACAGGTTTTAATCTGATTCAGCGTTAGCGCTTGACTCTGATTTAGTGATGAAATAGTTTATATTCTGCCAGTTACGACTAGGCAGACAAATCTATTCACATTTCAGCTCCACCAAGAATTTTCTCCACCAGTCGCCGCTGCGTTAAGAGTTCATCTCCAGTCCCGATAGAATGTAGAAAATGAACATTCAGTCTTCCTTTGTAAAGACTCTTAAGTATTTCTGTGGCTTTTACAGAGCAATGCTTCAGCAGAAATAGGTGTCTGAACCTTTACACGTCTGCAGCCAGAGGGGAGTTTTGTGAAGTGACAGTGGAGTGGATGGCCCAGGTCATTGGTTATTATTGTATTTTTGTGTGAAATTGCTGCATCAATGAAGGTGGGTAGGTTAGCAGTGAAGAGACTTGCAAAATGCCTTCCAGCACATATATTCAAGGCAAGTCTTTCTCTCTTTTTTTGTCTAAGCTGAGTGATAAAAATAGATGCTACTTGTTGCATTCTGCAGAGAGATCAAGTGGCTGAGCTAAAAATATCAAGACAGTTTAAAATAAAAGCATGTTTTTAGTTGTTTTGTGGTCAGATTTGCCTTAAATTACCATTTTTAAACACATGAGCGACCAAAGTACTGGAGGAAAAGCGTACCAATAAATCAAGAAATGTATCTTTAAAATATTTATAAAAAGAAATTGTCTTGATTAAGAAACTATAGGAGAATTAAAACATCAAACTGACCTAAATGAAGCTTGTGGAGTTGGATAAGATGTCTAAGAACCATCGATGGCTGTGGGTTTAATGTTCCTCTGATTGCAAATTGGTTAAATTTCAGGGCATTGCACTGAAGTACAGAACAAAACGTAAGGCCTTGATGATTGGACCAAGAGCTAAATGCTTCTCTGTTAACAGCCTCCACTTTTTAAGCAAAAAAAAAAAAAAAAGTTTAAAAATAAAAGTTCTGCAAACTGAGTGTTAGCCGGACCCAAATCAACATGCCTGACAGGTTGACAATAACCCAAAATTTTGTTCTCTGTGCTTTCAAAGCACTCAGAAATATCTGCCTGTTGTCCAAAATTTCCCTCTTTTTCTTCTTTGCATGAAATCACATTTTACTACGTGACACTTTTTTATTTTTTTAGTTGTTTTCCGGAGATTTGAAGGAACATTTATGTCGATGCAGCATCCGGCTTTCTCCAGTTTGGAAGACTGGAGGGAAACGCTTTATTTGAAGTGAGAAGCGTCGTAGCAAATGGATTATCAGAAAGAGTAGGAGCTTCTTAAAGCGGGGCAGTACGAGTTTTCCAGGCCCTTAGTGCCATTTGATAGCACAAGAAAGGAACCATGGATTCATTCATATTCACTTTTTAGTTTGCTTTATTCGAACTCCAGTCCGTTTAAGTCCGGTTCGTTTGAGGAGGTGTGAATTTGCAATCAAACTCCAGTCCGCCTAAAAAATCTTGGCGACCGCTCCAAAGGTAGGAAGTGGACTACAACACAAGGTATTCTGGGTAAATACAACCAAGACAAATGTGAGTGTAGTGCAAGTGGGAGAAATGGGTGGCAGTCAAACATAAAGGAGAAATCCTACAACCGCTAAAACCTGATGCTACTCCATTTTTGTTTGCATTTCGTGAAGGAGGAAGTTGCGCTTCTTCAGAGGTTTTTGTGTCGTTTTCTTCAATAGTTCTTGGAGCAGCGCCACCACAGGTGAGCAGGGGAACAGGTTTTTCAAACGGTTTGGATTGTTTGACAGTGCGAAGAGAAAATGTGGCAAATGTTGCAACTTTGTTCTCTAATTTAAACGTCTACCAGACTATCAGGAATGAAAACACCCGAAGTTATGTTATTTTACACTACTTGATTTTTTTTTAGCGGTAAATTAGAACGGCAGATTTTTATTATCAGGAAACTAAGTATCATTCCTCTACTTCATAATTACACCTTAACCTATAATTAGATAAAATCCTATTAACTTGGAGGTTTGTGGCGATATGGTGACAAAATGTGAAGCAGTGCAGTTCGGCATACAAAGCACAGCTAAATAAACTTTTATCTAATAATGACTGAATGTTCCACCTCTATTAGTAATTGGGGGAAAAAAGCCTTCAGGCTTAGCGTTTGTTTAAACTAAATAAAAGCAGAATCCATGCAGAGTCTTTGAAAGTGCTGATAAAGTGTCAGCATGTAATGAGCTTGGCTTGAATCTATTAGTTCTCTTTTATTTTTATTCATTAATATGCTTTCTAATTTTGGTTTTCCGCCAGAAAACAAAAAAAAAAATCTACTTTATTTGTTAATATTGAGTCCTAAGAAATGCATATATGCAGCATGAAGTTTTAACTTTTAAACATTCCTGCGCATTTCAGTGCTCACTATTGTCAAATCCTGGAAAAATGTAATAAAAAGAATAAATCAAGAATGCATAGATATTAATACGAACTACAGTTGCAATATCTTCATTGTTTGTCGTTACAGAGACGCAATACGGTGAGATTATTGAGTGCATTACTTTTTAGGTTATTATTACCTCTTATAGATTTGTGTTTAAGTTATGAATCAGTGATATTAGATTCCACTTTCAGGTAAAGTAAGATGTCGCCGTCAGATTTTGCAATAGAAATGATCTGTGCTGATAGAAATCTTGCAGAAAGATTATTTTTCTTCTTTTCTCAGACAAAAGCCTGAGTCTGATGCACCGTTTTGTGTGTTAATTATTCTTTCTTTCATGATTTAAAGACTTTTTGGATCAGTAAACAAATAATGTTACATTTTTGGTCGCATGCATGCCAAGTGCTGAATTTGCACTTTTTAGTTTGATGTAGTCGTACTTTCCACTTCCTCCCCAAGATAAAAATCAGCTGTTCCTTCTTTTGGCATTGCAAACATTATCCTACTCGTATATAAACACATTGTTGTTCAACCTCTTCATTTTAATTTTGCTGATAAATTCAGATTTTAAACTTTTGTCCTAATTGTGAATTATTCCAACATCATGCCTGTAATATTAGAAAGGAATGTAGGAAAATTAAAATCAACTTTTCAAAATAAAAGGATGTGTAACCACAATTTATGAAGTTTAACAAGTAACAAGCTTGAGATGCTTTCAGATTAAAGTTAGAATTCAAATTAAAAATTCAAAGAAAAATTTACAATTTTGATTAAAAAACTCTGAGACTAATGTTAGAATTCAAATTAAAAAGGGAGAAGAAAAAAGTTAAAATTCTGAATTTAATTTCTGAGAAAAAGTTTAATTTTTTTATTTTAAAAAGTGAACATTTAGAGTTTAAAGTTATAGGTCAAATTTAAAATGTAAAATTCTGAGTAAAAAAGTAATATTTTAAATTAAGAAGGGGGAATTCTGAAAAAAATGTTTAAATTCTGATTAAAAAAAAGCGAGAATTTTTAGATGGTTTGAATTTTAAGCAAAAACATCTAGATTAGAATAATGAGATTAAAATCTGAATTTTTAGATTAAAGTCAGGATTATGTGTAGTAGTTTTTAAAAAAGGGTCAAATATGAGAAAAATAACCTTAATTATTAGATTAATTCAGAGTGGAAAAGTTACATTTCAGAGGAAGAAAAAGTCTGTATTCTGAGATTAAAATCAGAATTTCAGGGATTTGGAGTGCAAAAAGCCAAATCTGAGAAAAAAGTTTGAATTTTAATTAAAAAATGTCAGAATTTTGAGATTAAATTTAACATACAGATTTGTTGAACTCTGAATTGTGATAAAAAAAATGTAAAGAAATCATATTAAAGAAAAAAGTCAGAATTCAGAGTATTGTCATACTAATCCAGATTAGGAATAACTTTTTTTCCCTAATCAATGAGACCCTCATTTGAAAACTTATTGTGCGCTGCGATCATTTGTTTCATGATTACATGACAAAAAAAAACTCTGAATGTCAAGTTACCAATGATACTAGATTAAAACTCCGGCATCCAGTAAAGTCCAGTACTTCCAGTTGAATTTTCAAAATCATCCTTTTTGCCATATTTACTCTCAGAAAACAAAATAATTGTATTTTTCAATCTTCTGCTCTTTCCCTGCTTTCTAGAAAACTAACAACAGGAGATTTCTTTCACAAATACATATAAACCAAACAACCAGTGCGACTCTGCAAGAAGAAAACAAAAGGCCATCCAGCGTTGCTGCAGAAGAGCCTGGAGGGACCGGCTGGACCCGCTCTCACTAATCATACCTCCATACACACTTTACATTCCCCCTGAAGTCTGAGTGCAGCTGCAGCCGCTGACAGAAACCTTGCTCTTTCTCTCTGCAGCTGCTATGCTCAGCTGAAGAGCACCCCAGAGGGCAGTAATATCTACATTAATTCCCACTGGTGCATTATAGTAATGCTCCCTGAGTGTCAGTTAGCGTGTTCCTGTGGATTTCCTGCTGGTTCACTGAGCAACCCCTGCAGCTGACTGCAGCAGCAACAACTGTGTTCGCTTCAGTAGTTTCTGTTTTTAAACAACCTGCAGTCAGGTTTAAATAATAGCTGCCTTAAATGAGGTAATGAAGACTAAACAGACTGAGAAGATAAACTCTATCCAAGGATATATGGGTGAAGTAAACCCCCCCAAAAAGACTAGCACTGCTTCAACATGTTTTTACTCAAGTAAAAGTAAAGAGTAGCCGTACAAGAAATTACTCAAAAGTAAAAAAGTGTTTGGTAAAAGACCTACTCAAGTTCTGAATCATTTAATGTTTAAAAATTACATCATCAGACGGACCAAAATATAAAGTTGAGTGGAAAATTTGGCATTTTAAGGACAAAAAAAATGACAATAATTCATACAAACCAATAAAAAAACTTATGAAATTTTAACAGAAACTGCAGGTGTGTCTTTGGTTAAAATATGTTTGTTTTTCATTCAGTGGATAGAAAATACAGACATTTTACTCAAGTAAGAGCAGAAATACTTTATGATAAAATTACTCAAGTAATAGTAAAATGTACAGTGTAGTAAGAATACCAATAAAAGGATTTTTACTACGCTGTAATCTGTTCCACTGACAGATTTTTCCACTTATACCCTGGAAAAAATTTAATTTCATAAGTGGAACTAGAACATTTTCACACAATATATAAAAATAATTATTCAATTATTGCATTTTTGTTTCTCATCTTCCCTTCATCCTCCTAATTCCCCTCTAGCGCCCCCTGCTGTTTGAAAACCACTCACCTAGACTACTATGTCTATATGACTACACTTAAAAAACCTCATTTAAAATCTAAAATAAAAAGAGGGAGTAATATTTCTTGCTCCTTTTCCTCGCTTTTAGTAGTTTATTTTATTTCAGGATCAACAATCTTGATTAAATCAGAGTTTTGCACCAGCGTGAACGCTCCAGCCTCGCATCAAATCGCCCATCATGTCCATAACTTTCCATCTCTCTCAAACATGGCGGATTGACGGCGTTTAAACACCCGATCCAACCCACCAGTGTCCATGTCTCCGAGTGATTAATGGCTGTTCGTGGTAGTGCACACTCATGCTTTCACCTGCTTGATTGATGGGCCTGTGGATTTGACAGATGGACAGATGTGTTGCAGCAGAGCGCCGCGTTAGGAAGAGAAACCTCCGAGTGCAAATCCAGTTTGAAGAGAGGAGACACAAACCAGACGCTAAATGTGGTTTTATGTAAAAGTACTAGTTGAAAAAGCAAACTAAATATAAAAGGAGCGACCAGGACTCCTGATATCGATCCAACACAGAAAATCAGCTCTGATAAATTCATGAATTTAGACATAAATATACTGAATTACAGTTTCTGCGCCAGTCAGGAACACTTAAATACACCAATAACATCACAAGTTTGGTCCAACATCTAGAAACAACTTTAATTTGTTCAGTCAGCCAATGTAAAATAAATAAAACAACTGAAAACAGTAGGTAAAACATGAAACTGTTCAGCAATTGTCTATCTGTGATACACAATCTTTAACAAAAAAGAACACTTGTTGTTGGTTACAGTTTTGGCTACAAAGGAGCATTTTTACTAAGATTGATTGCCATTTCCTCTAAAACTGATCCAGGACCCACATGAGTAATGAGGAAATAACTTCAAGCCAAACTAAAACGTAATAGACCTCAAGGCTGTGCATCTACTCCAGGATATTCATAAGAAACAGACATACTTTGATTATCTGAGTCCACTTAGAAATCTCAAGATGCACTTTTTAACCTTCACAAATCAGATCTTTGAAGATAAATTACCTCCCAACCAAAACGTCTTTCTAAAATATGTCAGTTTAAGTTTGCTTCATCGTTTTCCAACCACAATGTGACCAGCTGATGGGATGTAAAGATTTAAAAATAACTCACAACCCTGACTGTTCACTTTAACGTAGTAGAAAAACATTAGTGATTAACTTTTGGCTTTAAGTTAGCTCAATGTAGGTGGGGACCGGAAAAACTGAACAAAAGTAAAGTAAATGTATGCATGTAAATGAAATGAAGATTGCTTAAGCGTTTGTGGTTGTTCCCAATCCTAAAGCCCCTCTAAAAACATTTATAACTTCCTATTTTAATAGTTGCAACTCAAAAATACCTTAGTATTCATTGGAACCCGTTTTAGCGCTAGCATAGAAGCTAACAGCTACGGTTTTTCTTATCTTCAGGGTTCAACCAATCAGAGTCAAGGAAAATAAATGCAGGTCCTGGATTGGCTGGTTCGTAACTCCAATAGCCAGTAGTGTGTCAAGTAGCATTGTTGCTAGGCAGACTAGCTTCCCAACCTGCATTTTGTTGAGTATTTTGGATATTTCCAACGGAAAATTAGGTGATTTTTCAACGAATAATTAGCAGACACGTTTCAGAGAAAAAAATACCTTAATAAAAACATTTTGAAAGTAAATTATTCTGCGAATTCTGGTCCAGTGTATGAGCTTCTGACAAGTGGAAAAAATGTTATATTAGTGGGAAAAAATGAGGGATATTCAGCTGACTGACAACTGAAAACAACAAAACAATTACAGCTGATACAAATCCATTGTTATCCATGGTGTTTTATTTAAAACAACCAATATTAAGGCATTTCTGACCTTTGTTTTTTTACTCGTGTAACCAACTGATTTTTGCCATATTAAAGCCATATTTTGCTAAACACGTCCATGTAACTTTTTCACTCAAACAACAACAACAAAAAAAATCCTTTTCTGCAGCTTCGATCCACTCCACTAACGCTCACTTCGAGACACACAAGACCTCAGCAGAGCGGAGCCGCGTCCTGGTGTTGCTGAAGTGAAAGCGGCGTTGGTTCCTGCAGGAGCAGCAAGACAGACCCATAAATCATATGTCTACTAATGGCAGCTCCAAATGAGCCCTCTCATCAGACAAGACAAGTGCCTTGTTTTGTGTGCTACTTCAGGCTCCAGTGTAACATCTGTGCGCTCTCAACCAACCCTGCATGAGATGTGTGGCGCCCTTGTACTCATCAGGAATCGTCTGCTGAGACCAAACAGTTCAATTTAGCTACATTTACAGCAAACCTGAGGGATAAACACAAAAAACAATACTATGTTCCCTAATATTTGGTTATTTAAACTTTTACCAACAGCTTGTATAATGTATTATATGAGGTACAATCATGGAGAAATTAGGACACACCATCAAATATTCAGTTTATTATAAAGAAATCTTCACACATGAATGTCTAATCTGTGGAAAACTATGGCTTAAAAATGAATTTTGTCCCCCTACCAAATCCAATTGATTTTTTTTCTCGCTTTTTTTTTTCTAAAAATATTTTCAAAAATGTTTTTTATTTCAATCATCCCTTCTGCGAGCCATGCAGGCTACAAGATGTTTTTGTTTTATTACGAAAATGTATTCATAATTACTAATAGCAGAATAAGTTGTGACTTTACCAGGAAAAATGTGTTAAAATTACCAGAAAAATGCTGCTTTTTCTGGTAATTTTAGTCAGGAGTATTACTCAGGCTACAAGATTTTTTGTTTTAATATTTTAATTTTTAATAAAAGTTATAACTTTACCAGGGAAAAAAAACCCACCATAAAATTACCAGTAAAAAACTAATTTTTAGGAGAAAAACAGCCTTAACAGAATACAGTTATCAGTATCCAATGTGATCACTTTGGTTTGTGTAGAACCTTCTTTAAAATAAACATTTATTTCAACAATTATTTATGATAACATGACACTTAAAGATTAAAAAGATCACAAAATGCTCAACATTTAAATTTTTGGCCATTTTTCGCGTTCAAGTTTTCATAGAATACGACTTTACGCAAGTAATGTTATACAACTTTGTTCTTATAATTTGATTTTAAGAAAGAAAGGAAGAGAAATCTCAGCTGACCTGGATTCAAAGTTCAACTTATAAAACTCACTTGTCAAACAAAATGGCCGACCTGCGCTGACATCACTGAGGTGTCTGGCTACAACACTAGATATTGCAAAGCAGCCAATCCAGAAGAGGCCTTTAGTTTTGTTGGAAATAAAGAAAATTGTAGATGTTGGCATCTGTGGTAGCTCTATCATGGTTTCTACTGTTCATATTGGTACATATTAAGGTATTTTGGTGTTAGAGCTGTTAAAATAACCATTATTTAAGTTTTTGTAGATTTTATCTATTGGTATCCATCTATGGTCGCCAACCACTGAGAATTCCCGGAGCATAAACTGTAATAAATCTAGTTTTTTACAGTTTATGCACCACTCAACTGTGGTGTATAAACCATTTTAAAGCCAAAAACAACTCTAATTTTTTTAGTTTTTACATAAATTTTTTTTTGAATTTTCAGACATGTTCTTACATCTAAGCAGAATTTATCACTTTTAGAAAGTCAAGCCTTGATGTCTGTGCTACTTAACGCCGATTCTTCTAATCATGCAGAGTAAATATTATTGATGATTTTCATTAAACGCAAACAAACGAGTGAGCAAAACTGGTTGAATGGGGTTTTTCTTTAAATGCACTTGAGCCTTGAAGAGGATAGCAGCTGATAAAACCTTATTCCAATAGCATGAATTAAAAGTTATAGCCTGCAGCTTCTGACTGAAGCACAATTTGATGTATCACCTGAAAAGAGGCTTCTGTCTCCTTTGGAGTGCCAAACCCAGTGAATGTTGGGCTTTTGTTCCATTTGGTGAGCGTATAATGGAGTTTGAGTGAGGTTTGCTGGTGCTGTATGCAGATAGCGGCTGAATGGAGGAGAATGTAATTACTATACCTGTCCATGCAACAATGGCCGACCACCTCTCCCACCCCGGGCGCCACTCGAACAAGCTGAAAGCAAGTGCAGCTGAATTGTGAGATCACATAAGCCACCGTCTGCGTTGAACAGATGTAAAAAAAAAAAAACATTTAAAAAAGTAAAAGCAGATGGGTTTATCTTCAAGCGAACGTCTACTTTTCCATCCTTGGTGCCAGTGTGGGTTTTGTTATTTATGGAGCTACTTTGATGCATTAAAAATCTCATTTCAGGATGATTCATGAGCAGGAAGGAAGCAGTTTTACAGGCGGCATAAAGTTTGCAGGCATACAAATGTGAAAATAACTAGGCATTAAAAGTCACAACTGCTGTGTAAAATATATTAAAAGCTGCCTGGTAGAAAGCAGTTCCTGCTCTCGTCCCAGACAAATCACAAGCTGCTAACTTCCCCTGTCACTTTTCAGCTTATTCCAACTCAGGCTGGACTCTAATATCATGAATGAATAAATTCAACGGTATAATTTATGACATTTCACTCGGTTGAAAAAGCCGGTGGAGTTTTTTCTTGTTGCCCTCTGGTGAAACATTGGAATATTTTTAAAAAAGAAAACCCTCTGATTCGTTTTAAATTCTAAATATTCCTGAGATTTTTGATGAGAAAATCAGTGCTTATTTATAGAGAGCAGGATACGCACATTAAAAACACAAAATTTAGGAGAATCCACAGTTAGTTTAAGAGTCTTTGCTAGATTTTATTAGTTGTTATTAGCTAACAGTGTTTGGTTTTTGTCACGTTTTTACTGGTTATCGTTGTAGTTTAAGTTTAAAGTTCAGAATTCAAACAGGTTAAAGTATTTTATTGCGTTTATGTCTCGATTTGATAATAAATACTCAACATGAGATACCTTTTTCAAAAAATGTAATTAATTTATTGTGGAAAAAGCAGCTGACTGGCGCCATTTTGTGGACTAGCATAAGTGCAACGATATATTATCAGTTAGTTAAATTTTTTTCCAATTAACTGCCATTTTTATTTATTTCACTTTAAAAAAAATGTATCAATTTCAGTTTTTACTTCATTAATTCTCACTAACTACAACAACCTCGCCTAGCTCTGCCTAAATGGATACAAAGTTGGATTAAATCCATTTTTCTCACTTTAAAAAAGTTCAAACAGCGTAAAATGAAAGTTTATTACACAGCAGGTTGGCAGCCAAGTTTAAAAATGAAAAAGTTAGCTTCTTGACAGAAAAGTGTGGAGTTTAGTGCCTCCCTGGCAGCAGTCTGTCTCCAGCTTTGGAGTTTGGATCTGGTCTGCAGGCCTCCAGCAGCTGGGGATTCAGCGCCTTTCCTAAGGACTGTTTTGCAAGGTGGACACTTTCCAGAGAGCGACTTGGGTCTGGCTCTGTTTACCCACCGGACTTCAGTCAGTGTTTTGCCATTCTTGCAACTTGAAATGTGTCAAGTAAGAGCAGATTTCCTTTTTATTTTCTGGCCTTCCTCACTTTTAGGTGACAGCTGCTGAGCTGGCACATGTGCATCATGCTCTTAAGCACTGGTGTCGCTGTGACAGCAGCGCTGACGCTGCACATGAGCAGGAGACACTCTGTGCATCTTTTGTGACTCTGCGATTGAAAAAAAAAAGATACCAAGTTGAAGAACAAAAGTAGAAGCAATTTTCTGAAGCCAAGGGGAAAATATTGAGGTCAAGTGATCTTCATTTTTTCAGTCTGGATCTGAAGTGACAGCTTGTGGGTTAGTCCTGAACACATATTTCTAAATATTTACTGTGCAACCGCTGTGTTGTGCATATAATGTGAATGTATTTTTTTCTGTTTTGTCACATCTCAATGATTTAAATCATCAAACTAATATCAAAGATTTCATTGTTTATCGAGGTAAGAAAACTAACCGAGCCAATAAACAGTTCACACAGGAGCCACCATCTTGGAAGGCTGCATATCTGCTTTTCCTTGCAGTTAAGCTACATTAGCTAAGCTAATTTTGCTAGATTGGTTATTTTGGCTGGTTATCCTGTCTTGGGAGGTTCATCACCAATCCCTGTTTTCTGCTTTTGTTGATAATATTTATCACTGTGGTTCTCTGGAGTCCAAAGCCGTTTGGATAATGACTTTCTTTCTCATCTGTTGTTGAGTCTATTTAAAGCCTGATGTGTTGTTAAGCCTAATTTATATTAACAGACAGGTTCTAGTTAATTAAGTCATTTTTGTGATTCCATGTGTCACACAGGGATAATGTTTATTGGTAACTAGCTGCTAATACCCCTGCTAGCTAGCTAATTAAGAATGATAAAGCTAGCTAGCTGCTTTACATCCATTATGGGTAAAAACAAATTAATCGCAAGTTGGGTGGATGACGTTCGTCTTCGCCATTGGCTCACTTCTGTTTCCAACCCATACAATATTTTCTATTGTACATTTTCGTGGAGCTGCAGGTCTTAATTTCCATTCATGATGGTCTTAAAAAGTCTTAAGTTTGAGTCAATGAAACCTGCAGAAACCCTGAGTTTCTGCAGGTTTAATAACTTAATAACAAGTGTATGTTATTAAGTTATTGGTTATCAGTAGGCCTGCTGCTCAATAAATTGTCTCAGAAGTTATTGCAATAAGCAATAATATTGTTGCTTTGGAACCATTTTCAAGTAAAGTAATGGTAAAATTCTAACAAACATTTAATACTGGAACTGGAAGACATTTTAAATATCCAAAATAAACAAGCAGAAACAACAAATAAAATCAATTATGGAGCCTTTGTAAACAAAATTGTCAATTGAGACAAAGGCCACAAACTGAAGATTTTTGTCATCCAGATGCTGGTAGAAAGAGCAAAAAGAGAAAAATGATTAATCATGCAAATTGAAACTATTGAGCTTGTCTTAATTTATCATGAGTTTAATTGATTTATTAGTTATCGACCATCACAGCTGCCCAAATTTTCAAATCGGTGCATTCCTTGTTTCCCAGGTTTGTTTGCTTTACCTTAATAAATAAACTTTTCATTTGGAAAGTGATGTTTGTATTTCCTCATGTTATCTTTATGTGATATTTAAACGAGTTTGATCTGAAACATTTAAGATGACAGCACTGCATGTGTCTGAGTTGAGGGAACCGACGAGATAAAACCCAAAACTTCAATGATGTTGGTTGGTATCCTCAAAGGAAACCGCAGCGACTCAGTCAAAAAATGTTTACAGTTCTCATTTCTGAAGATCTCCCAGAATATCATCTGTTTGAAAAAGAAGTCAAAAGCCCAATAATTGCTCATCTTCTAAGTGGTGGCAGCTTATTTCCACAAGTGTTCAGATCTATCCCTGAAGAGCCCTCAACACCTCGCCGTCACGCCGCGCCCAAACACTCCCAGAGATAAAACGACAGAGAGAGAGTGGATGCATGATTTTACAGGCTCGACTTTAATGCCTGTGCGCGATTCTGCAAAAATGCATCTCACTCTTTGGGTTTATTGACCGACTCCTTTCTGCCTCAGCTGTAGTGACCATCAGATCAGCCATCCTTTGCTTCACAGTTTATGAACTTGGAAGGTAGCGAGCTGATGATGGACTGTGGGGAAGTGAAAGAGGGATGGCACAAGACCCAGAGCCAGGTTGGCTGCACAATTTCAAATAACACACAGCAACCGGTGAGTGGAGAGTGTGGGTGGGTAATAAATGAGTCAGAAAAGTGGAATACTGAGGAAAAACTAGAGTTTATCTGGATTTAGTTGATGGGGTTTGATATTTGGGAGCTAAAATTCAACACATTCTGCTAGATTCATGACACAAGCACAGCTCAACGTCACCCAGCTTCGCCACAACGATGACTAGCATTGGTTTCAGCTGTTAAGTTAGCAATATAATACGCTAAATCGTAAATGTACGCCTGACATATAAAAGAAAAAAGGGACACAGTGCTTTGCTCCTAATTGTCAACATTACGACAACTAGATAAAAAGGTCATGAAAAAGTTTTAATTAAGAAGAAAATAGCGAGAAAAGGAAGTAGCTCAGTTATGCTAGCTTGACTATGATAACCTTAACTTATAGATGTGATGTGGGATTTATTGCTTTTCGGTTCAATTCCAAAATAAAAACAATAACATTGATTCACAAATAAATTTTAAAAAATCACTAAACAATCGGTATTTCAATTCAAATTTTAGTAGTTTTATTTTACATTTTGAATGACAGCTCATTAAAACTAAATGCCACTGATTACATTTCAATAATATAAGGGGGAAATTTCCTCAACAAGCTTGGATAGATTCAAATAATCAACTAATAATCGAATGATCCAGGATATATTTTGATGGATCTGAAACCTTTAATAATTTTTCAAGTTGAATAAATGTTATTTTGTTCTTTGGATCTATTTGACATTTAAATTAAATGCGTCGACTGCTTTCAAATTAAATAATGTCTGTTTAATAAATAGCACAAGTTATTTTTCGGCATGTTTCTGTCATGTCTGCAATGTAATACAATAAAGATATAAAAGCTCTTAACCAGGAAAATAATCTTATTTTGTTAAAGCAAGTCATTTAATTCATCATCACAGTGAATAATGTAAGATTTTGGAAAAGGAAAAGCTGAAGATTTATTGCCTTATTCCTCATATGGAGGAAACATGATACCTGGAAATCCCTCATAATAAAACCAAGCAGCTCAGGGGACGAAAGCTGCAGGAAGATTTAATATATACAACTAATAAACACTCCCAACATTCAGCATTAGGCGCCTGCAATCCCCACCATCTGAATGTGCAACCTTTCCTGAATAAATTAATTTTAAAGTTTTAATTGCTGTATTTCAGCCAGACAATTGGAATCGGGGGCCGCTTCTCACATCTGCACGGCGCCTGTAACAGTTTGTGTCTGTGTGATAAATGTAATGAGTTCAGTCTTTGTGGAGAAAGATGACCTTTTTAAAATGACATTGCCAGATGAAAAGACTCGGCTCAAACCAAATAACAGCAAACGTCTTCCCCGAGGTCCAGCGGCTGATCAGAAAGCTCCCCGGGTTTGACAAACTCGCCGTTTTCTGCACATCTGGAGGTGAACGCAATTACAAATGAGCAGAGGTGCATGTAAACAGTTCCTCAGATTGCTTTCCGTATTTAAAAAAAAAAAAGCTGCGGAGGAGAAAATATGTGTTAAATGAGGCAAAGCAAAGGAGCAGAAGGTCCTCTCACATCCTTCTTAGCGATGCTTCTGTTTGCAGCGCTCATCAACATTATGATCTAATCTGCACAGCCATATTGCCCTTTGATGCACTGGCTGCCATTATGTTCACCATTAGTGGGAAGAGTTTCAAGAGGTTTCTATTACTACACGAGGAAAAACCTCAAGTCAGTAAATACGGTGTGATCTTTGGAGGGTTTGAATTTCCTCTAGTATTCGAACAGGGAGCTTCATTTACAGGCTTTATAAAATATAATTAAAAGCTGTAACTCTGCAAATACACGACAGATATTTGTTGATAAAACATAATCATGTATTTTATCATTATGATTGATGGTGGAGGAGCCAACCTCTTTCTTTTTTGTTTGCTTAGTAAGTCTGGTTCATTTGGGGAGGTGTGAATGTCTTTGTTTGGTTGAAGTGGACTCTGACGCAGTTCCAATGCAAATGAGAATGGAAAGCAGGAAGCGGACTACAACGCACGGCATTCTGGGTAAATAAAACCAAAACAAATGCACAAAGACAAAACAGAAATAAAACAACTGCTGAAATCTGGTGTTCACATTTCTTGAAGTCGGAAGTTGTGTTCACGTCTTCTTCACAGGATTTTGTCGTTTCCTTCAGTTGTTCTTGTTGCAGCGCCCCCATAGGTGAAGAGGAGAACAGGTTTTCCAAATAGTTTGGATTGTTTGACACAAATAGAGTGTGAATGTGAACCACGCCACCTGAAAATTTAATAAATGTTGCGACTTTAGTCCCCAATCGAACTGAGTCTACTGGACTATTAGGTGTGAAAACTCCTGATAGTCTGGTAGTTGTGCAATCGGCCTTAACAAAGTCTTGTGTATCCAAAATAAGACCTTAAAAATGTTGCATTCATTAAAAAAGTAAGTTAGCCTTAAATATGTAAATCACAGCTCTTAAATTTTGATGTGCTAGGACTATTTAATCTCGTATTTTCTGTGTTGTTTTGTTTTTCCTCATGGTTCTTTTCTTTCAGGCAAAAATTTGAGTAACACCGAATCTTTATTGGTTTCTGTGTCTCATGGTGATTGATGCTACTGCTAACTAGCTGCTAACATATCCTAGCTAGCCAGCTAGCTAGTTTTTTTTTTTTTTTGCATCTGTCATGGATGAGTGCAAATTTATCATCGATTGGCTGGACGATGTTGCAAAAAAAGCCAAAAAAAAATCGTATTTGGGTCACATTCAGCCTCCAAGATCTGAAAAGCAGAAGAGAAAAAGTTCAACAAAAATGTAAACAAATATATATTTAAACATACAAGGAACAGCACACAAAGTAAACACACAAGAATTGAATTGAATATATCAAGACTTATTCTACATAAATAAGCCAAACACCCCATGGTTGAAACAATCGACGAAAGCAAAAACAAACCCCCCAAAAAAGAAAACTGATGATCCTTCTGTCAGTAAAATAAGACCAATAAAAACTGTAAACAACATTCAGACATAAATTAGCAAAGGAAGCGACACAGACAGATGCCAAGATGCTTTAAATTGAATTAAACAACGTATTAATCAAACCTCAGCTGATTTCTTTATAAAACTGGACGTAACGAAGACTAATTGTGTCTGTACCTCTAATCAATTGCCGTCTTCATCATCCTGCTTTTGCTCCGCGCTGAAAGATGAGAAGTAAGATGCGAGACGAGTGCGAGGTGGAGTCAAACTTTTCCTTCTTGCTCCTTGAATTTTAATGCGCTTTCACTTAATTTTATTGTCCGACCAGATTGAAAAACACATCAGTCTGCGTTAGAGCCACACGGTAGCCTCATTACTCAGTTATGGAAGACTAATCGGACTGACGGTGTAACCTCAGTGAGTGTCGGTGTCAGTCAGAGAGCGGTGGCTTCAGGCTGGGGCAGATCAACCATCTGCCTGCCTTATCGCTCCATTTATGCTGATGAGAGCAAAAGCTAAAAATCCACCTCCTTTTATCTGCATTTCATGCAGAAAGTTACATTCAAGCAGATTATTTTTTACTGTTTTTGCTTCTATTTGAGACTTTTTGACAGAAAAATGTAATTAATTATTGCTAAAACATTCAGAGATCATTCAATTAAAAAAAAAAAAAACGTTACTGGTTTTCTCAACTGTTTTCCAGGTTGAGAAAAGTATGACCAGGAAGAAAAAATATCACTCAGATCTTTGTTCACATCAAGTAAATAACAATAAACAAACTAACAAACAAACAAAAAAAAACACAAATTAACATTTAACCAACTCTAAATTTCTCTGGAAAACATTTTATTTTCCAGACTTAATTCTCCTTAATTCATGTACAATCAAATGACACTCTTTATAAAATCCCTGTAAATAAATTGGAAGTACATAAACATCTTGATGATGGCATTTTTGAGAAATTACATGTTTTACTTGCACATAAATTTAAATTCTGGTTGATTTGTGCAAAAAGAAGCTTTAGGAAAATAATAAAATTCTTGGCATCTGTTAGCAAATACAAGAGTCTGAAATAGAGCTTATCTTGAAAAAAACAACAATAAAATCAAACTATCACACACTAAACCAGTGCAATTTGCAGAATATTTTTGCACTCAAATAACTACAGAGGGCAAACCAAGAATTCTGAGTTCTTTGCAGTATCTTGTTAAAATCCCAGTAAGATACTTTATAATTTGAGGTTCTAATGAGTCAGATTGTCCAGAAGTTTCATTAATGTGTTTTGCAATTAAAGCTTGTCGACTTCCCCCTACAGCAAACTCTGCTTCGTTATTAAAGGCGAACATGTCATATGTTTCAGACATCTGGCTCCAAATACAAGGAGATTCTGTTGTTTTTTTTACTACCAACGTTTTCAACTTGAATTGCCACAAAATAAAATTTGCTGGTGAATTTCTGGCGATCTGCTGCAGCAGATGTGCTCTGCAGGGATATTCGACTACTAATCCATGTTGATCATGAGGAGGATGGACAGCTGGAAGCACAGAGGAATGTTTTTTTTCCTTCTTTGTTAATGTATTTTGGTGTTGTTACGGCCCCTGGCCTCTTGAGGCTGTGCAGGCTCCCTTTTGGTTATGCAGGTTCAGCTGTGAAAGCACACCTTCCTGATTGGCTGCCTGACAGGAGAGCAGCTACACCATTGGACCAGCAGAAGATAACAAGCCAATCAGACGTTGATGAGGACCACCTGCACCATATAAAAGGCTCCTGAATCCATTCCTATGGTGGGACAGCTAGTTGGAATAGGTTTGTGAAGCTGTCCCCTTTGTTTGGTGTTTGCAATGGCTCTGGGCAGTTTGTTTTGAACTATTTTGTTTCTGCTTGTTCTGCTAAGTAGCTTGACTGCTCTAGATTGCTTTGCCAAGCTAGAAGCTTGTTTGGGAGCCTTGGTGCTGATGCCCTTTGTGTGTTCTTTATTTGCCCCCTTTTGGGTTATTTTGAGTTGACTTTGACTTGTTTGGACATTTTGTAACCTTAATTTGCACTTATTATTCTTCAGTTTGTTAGCCTTCTTTGTTTTTTGTATTAATTTGACTAAATTGTATTGTTTTGTGAAACCTTCTTCTGTAATAAATCATTTTACATTCCACTTGTTACTCTGGACACATTTTATGTTGCCGCCCCTCGACACCTAGACCTTGGGGGTGTAACAGGTGTCTTGAGACTGAGCTGTTACCTAGCAACCCCAGACAAGTCCAGCTTGGGTTACCTAGCAACCCAGGCTGAACTCCAGCACGTTGTCAGCTGGCTTCACCCCTCTACAAGCTGTACAATGATCTACCAACGTAACTCGTACTTTTTCATCAATATTAAGGATGTATTTACTTAAAACAGACTCCTGTATCTTGCTGAAAAGTTACATTTGAGTTAGTTTTGTTTTATTTCAAGCATATTTGTTATAGAAATGGGACAAAAAATGCTTTTGTGTTTTTGCAGTACAGCCTATAGACCTATGAACTGTTCAAAGAAGCATAACGGGTCACTTTTAGAAATATATAAGCTCCCTGCAAGTAGAGAACATGTGAAATCTCCCTGAAGGGGGTTCAGGTGAAAATTTTAAACCCAATTTTAATGAATAATATCCATTGCTCTGTTAGATTTCTCCTAAAAAATGCTAATAATCTAAGCATTTTGTTAAGAATAACCCTGATTGGGAATCAAAGAGTCACTTTCCTCCAGCAGGTCGATCAACCTCAGCGTTGCTCTCCGGGATCGCCTTCCCCTTCCACCAACAGCGGCAGCTGACAAATTACTTTTGATTTGCTCATTTCACATCTGACCTTACAATATCGGATTTACAATTGGGCTGTTCAGACAAAATAGCTCTGCAGATTGCCTGCGAGAACAGGTCCTAAAACATCACTCCGAGGAACACCGGTGCTTATTGATCGAGATGAGTGGAGCCTTATGATGGCAGAGGGATGAGAGAACCCAAGAATCACTTGGGACTTTCAGACGGAAACTCTGCAGCAGGAGGAAACTTTCTGTCCAGAGACATTTATTATTATCTAACTGTAATATAAGCTGCCTTAGCTTAAATAACTGTCACCAAATAAGATCCAAACTGCTGTTATGTGTCAGGAGAAAAGCTTATAGATTGAAAGTGAGGATTGGATGAAATAGTTTTTTTTGCTGGAAATATTTCTAGAAGACGTAAATCTCTCATCCTGAGGTGAATTTGTGTGGACGAACACGAATACTGTGGATTCTCTGGTACTTTTCAAAAATTAGATACAAGAACCTGGAAATCCTTTAGACCTCGACTGGAAACTCTTCTAATGCAGATTCAAACGGCTAAAACATTAAATTTAACTCATTATTACGCATAGTGGCAAACAGCACGAACACAGGAGCTAACAGCTAGTTTTTTTGAGTAATGAAACTTTTGAGTAAAAATATGTTGAAGTAGTACAACTCTCAACAGAGTACAGTTTCTGGAAGCATCTGAAGCTAGCTGTTAGCAGACATGCTGCCGCTCTCTTCCTGTCTCTAATCGCTGCTGTAAATAAATCCAGTTTTCCTTAAAGTGACTCTATAAACTTGTCCTCCGACTGATAAAAAGTCGCTCTTGTTGGACGTCTTTTCCTTTATTCTCTGTTTCGGCTCCATAATGGCTCCGCTCACAGTATAACGAGTGTAAACATGGCGGTGTGATGCAGGCGGACAGTAGCTGGACTTCCTGAGGTGTCAGGATGACTTGAAGTGTGCGCAGCAGCTCTATTAAACATACATCTCCCCTCCGGGCAGAGCCACCGTCCCCTGTGTGATTCATTCGCTCTGCAGGGAGCAACAACTCCTCAAAACCTTCAATATTTTCCCAACCTGTTGGTTTCCACCGCCTATCAAAGGTTGAGCTTCCCTCCTCCTGGTTTTGCTTATTCCTCACTTGCCTCGTTGCTTTGATTTGGCAGCCGCTCTCCACCGCCACCCACATGCATTCATCAAAAAAAAAAAGAGAGACTTCCCATTCCTGCTTGATTCACTAAAAAAATTGACTGCAGTGAATTTCCACTTGCAGGCGACGCGTGCGCTTGCTCCATCGTTTTCCTTTGATACAGATGTAAATGAAGCGCTACGCCTGTGAAATCCGTGTGATTAAATGTGAAGGATAACCGCTCGCCTCCTGCTGGGAACATGATTTACAATTTCACCTCAGTTCCCGTCTTTCAGGCGTCGCATAAAACAGATTGGCTTGTTAAATTGAGCTGTTGTTAATGTTAATTAACTGTAATTGATTGCCACCGTAAAATTGTTTATTTGCAAAATGCCTCCCTAATAATTCAGGAGGAATCAGTCGACAGATCACGTTTCATTTTATCTTTACTCTTTAGATTTTCCAGTATATGAATATGTCTTAACTATGATTTTCACATCCGCCCACATCATCACTCCTCCTCCACCGAGTCCTGTTTGACGTTAGCAGAGAGCTTTAGCTTCACTCACATACAAGTTTTTCAGACAAATTAAGTTCCAAAACATATAACTAAATAGTAAGATATATAAAACAACTAATTGGATTTTAAAAATGCAAATTATTACTAAAAATTTTATTAATTAAAAAATTGCAATAAATCAACATTGTTCTAACCTCTGTGCGATACTTTTCTATTTTATGGATTTAACTCTTTCTTCTTGTTGATTTTTAGTTTTTAAATGGTTGGTGTTGTGTCTAAAATAAAGAAAATTATTAACCATTTTTAAATAAACTTAAACATAAAAAATATTCGGTAGCAATTTATTTGAAGGGATGTGCATAAGACTGACATGACACTGTCATAAACATGAAGAAGTCTTTATGAATGTCTGACTGTTGTCATGAAGTGTTATTCGGTAAAAAAATTAATAACTAAAATAAAATAAATAAAAATACAAAATTTTAAAATATTTTTTTAAATGACTCACAGAAGACTAAAACTATTAAAATAAAGATAAACAAAATAAAATGACACTTTTTGAGCTCCATACTTGACACAGTTTAAAACATTTTATTAAAGTCCACTGGAGCAGAGCAGGATCTGCTTCACCTGTTGAAAATCGACCCAGAGGGGCGTAACGAGACCCCAGCCCGTCATCCTGCCATCACATCGCCGTCGGTGGTACACCCTCTCTGTGGATTACCCATAATTCAGCCCGGCACCAACTAACAGCTCTGAAGCGCTCCATCTCATCAGGGGTCATATGGGCTGGCGAGCGGTGGCAGCAGTCCTGGCGGCGGCGGCGCCGCTGGCAGCAGACGGCTTGGCCGGCAGCGGGGAGCTGAGCGGGAGCTGTGGACTGTCGCCTTCAGCAGATGGGCTGCAGACACACGACTTCACTCCGACTACTGCGCACACTATATCATGACGCCCTGTGGGCCGTGTCAATCTGAACACACAGGCTGGAATGATATCTGCTCCGAGGTATTAAGAGCTGGGTGGTAACTGTTGTGAGGCTGTCACAAACAAGGTGACATATTCTTTGATGGGAGAAAAAAGCAATCTGCTGTAAATGTTACCGAGGGGAAAAGACGGTTTTATTGGGTTTCACACTGACAGGAGGACACCAGGTCGTGTCCTTTGTGGCTTTATTGATGATCTTTTATGCTAATTTTTAACAGGTATATCAATGAAATGTGTGAAAGTGGCCTCTTATTTGGAAGCAAGGAGAAGAGAGGAGCTTTTTAGTGTTTTATTTGGATGTGGAGAAGACGGAACCAGCGGTTACTAACATAGAAAGGAGTATTTGAGGCTGAATTATCACTGCAATAACAGAAGTCTGAGCTGGTTCTACCCTGGACTCAGCCTGCTGGAGCAAACATCTCGATGTTGTGCAGCGGTTTCTGGAGGGACGGCGTCAACAGAAGGCTGCTGTAGGCAGCAGGCAGGTGCTGCTGCTGTGAATCAGCTCAGCCTGACGCGTACTTAGCCAAGGCCCAGGCAGCTTTAGCATGTGTTCATTAGCGGATGCCGGGGAAGCTTATCATTCTGAATAGCCTCATTAGTGATAGGGATTAATAAGCGGCAGGTTCATTAGAGAGACAGGCGGAGAAGTGTGTTGGCAGAATTGCAACAAGGATGCGGCGCTATAGACTGGCCTTGGCCTCTCGTGTTGTTTCAGCTAATAACAGCAGAGGCTTTAAGATCAAGAAGAATAAACATCGTCTGGTTTTGTTGTGTTCTGGTTGTTGCTGCATGTTGTATTGCTTTTATTATTGATCAAGCAGTTAATCAGGCATCTTGTTAAAGAGAGTTCCCTCTCAGTTTGGAAAAATGTTTAATTCAAGTAGGGCCGAAAGGATTAATCGTAATAATCAATTATTAAAAAGTAACTTAGTGATTAACTGTTAACTGGAGTTTGCAGACTCAAAGAAAGGCAATTTGCTGAGAAAAACAACATATTCAAAGCAGCAATTTGCCAAAAAATGTATCACAATATAAGCGTTTCAATTTCAGTCGATATTGATATTGATATATTGATTTTTTTTTTTTAGTTTTAGATCTCTTAAATACTGCCAAACTGGTGACATGTTCCTGATTCATCTGCAGTTTTCAGTCCACACCGTTGTTTTGTTTTTTTTATTATTACTTTTATGCAGCTATAAGCCACAATAACGAAACATAAAACTGCTGCTGCGCAAGTTGCTCAACAGGTTGTTGCTAGGTAACCAAAGAATGAGTGAGTTGCTAGGTAACCATGGAATCAGTGAGTTGCTAGGTAACCATAGAATGAGTGAGTTGCTAAGTAACCAGAGAATGAGTGAGTCAGTTGATTCCACCAAACTTGCTTAGCTAGCTGTGAGAGGTGGAGCAGCTAAAGCTTTTCCTCTGCCTACAACTCCCAGAATGCTGTGCGGTTTTGGATCAGACTTCTATTGATGTCTATTATGTCTCTATTGCGATACATATTGTTACTCATTTATTGTTCAGTCCTACTACTATTTCTACATTTTGAGAATAAAATGTTTATTTTATTCTTTTGTAAAAGGAACTGAATTACTTATTTGCATATTTTAATGTATTTCTATTATTGTATAAAACAGGTTAAATTAATAATCTGTAGGATACTGCAAGTTTTTTATTCATAAAATAAACAATAACTAAAATAATTTTTAGTTGCAGGCCTCAATTTATGACTTTCTGAATATGAAAACCTGGAAAACTGCGATTTTTGCTTTGGAACAAAATTTTAGAAAATATGCATATTTACATTCCAAGCTTGCAAAATGAACCATAGTGTTTAATCACAGTGCTAAAGTTTTAATAACTTGACAGCACAAGTTTTCTTTGCGACTGAAACATTTACATGAGAAACATATACAGAAACAGAAAATCATAAAGGCGACAAACACCTTTCCTCACCACTGTATATTGGAAATGTGAATGAACGGGACCTTGAAGTGAGTTATCCATGCAGCAAACTTTCTTCCTTTGGCATCTGAATAACTCAGAGCTGCTGGCGAGCCGCTGCATATGCATCCCCTGCCGAAAGCAAGCTGAAAAAAAAAACCTTTTGCCTCATGCGCTTTTGTGGCTCATTAAATATTAAATGCAGTGCTACTCTGTGTTCTTTTATTTATCCAGTGCTTCAACAACCAAGATTCAACGCCCGGTGTGCGTTCAAGAAAATACTTTGGAACTTGTTGTTCCTTCACACAGGGCTTTAAAATGCCTGAGGGTCAAGAAATCCTCTGCAGATTTTCTTGTTTCTTCATTCTTGATGGTAAATATTGTTTTCATCTCACTAGTTTCATCTGCTGTTGACTCACTCTGTGCTTTCAAGTTCCTGTGACGCCGCTACGCCATCTTAGTGACTCTTCTTCTTCTCCTGATTCTCATCCACAGTTGGGCTTTTTTCAAGAATCAAAATCCAAACAATCTTTATCGATCTGGTGTGAAGGTAAACAGTTGTTCCACACTGTAATTTTTATGCAGATTGTCTTACTCCAAGATGTGTAATCTTGGATGTGTTTTGGATTTAAACAGCTCAGGCGATGTGTTTTATTACAATAAGCCATAATTATGAGGAATTTTGTATCCATCAAGCAAAATAGGGTGCAAAACAGATTATCCTGATTCCGAAAAGTAAAAAAGTTGATACTATAATTGGGGCTGCAACTAACAATGATTTTACTATTTGATTATTTTTGACGATTAATCAATTAATCGGACAAAAAATGGCACATTCTACAGATTTTTTCCTCGAACCACTTAAGATTTTTTGCATACTATTAGATACCCACTAAAATATGTAAACAAGTAAATAAATACATTTTTAAATAAGAAAATAAAGATTTTAGTGTCTAAAATTCTTTTAATAAATCTGAATCAGGAGAAGTTAAAACTAGACGACTTGAAGAGTTTTAGCAACAACATTTCCAGATACAAAATACTTTTGTACAATCTTGGCTTAATTGGTGCTCTAAATATTAATTTTTTTTCACCAAACAGACTTTTTGTTAACAATTATTTAGTTGACAATTATTTCAATGATTGATTAATCACGATTAATCTAAACTAATCAATAAAGCATCATTGAAATTGGCCAGTTATTGGGGGTTTGACCAGAAAACCACCAAACATTTTGTTGAAAATGGTGAAGAATATCTAAATATGCCATGAAACCATTTCCCACATCATAACACCGCCACCTCCAGCCAATAATCAGAGAGGGATTAACGACACTCCAAATTCTGACTCCACCAACCTGAAATCTGAAGGTTGGAGCTAAAATTAAGACGTATGGGATCAGTGGATGTTTTTGTTGTCGTAACTTCAGTGACAAGAAAAGCAATTAAAGTCACACAAATCCCAATTCTTCTCATTTTGACGTTTGGTTTGAACCTCAAAAAGTCATCTTCATTGAGTTTAGATCCCTAAAAGCTGTGAAATATTTACTTGAAGAGGAATTTCAAGATGCAACATTTTAGAAAACCACTAGGTGTCACACTAGAGCACCAACGTTTTTATTTAAGCCCCAATTACTAAAGTTTGATCTGATTCAACTGAATTCAACAAAAGTCAACTTAGCAAACACAAACATCAAATTTTCAAGAATGTCCCTTTATGATTAAAATAAAGAGACAAACTTGAGCTAATTATCTAAATTCCCAGTGGTCAAACTCAATGGATCAGCCCAGCAAACAGGTGCATTTGTTAATTTTCTGCTTTTACATGAAGTGCAGATGATGTTTACCCACTTGTAGACTCTGATTATGCTGAAAATAAATGAACAAGTTTTTCAGATTTCGAGTCTCGCAACCTCAGCCGCGAGTTGACGCGACTGACCTCCCCTCTCTTCAGCGTTTCGAATAAAAACGCTAAATAATTTGGTGCCTTTGTGGCACTCTAAAGGCTCGGAGAACATGTCTGACGCCCACAACAGGAATTAGTATGCGACAGATGTTGCGAGGCATCAGAGCAGCACAACGACTCCAACAAAGCTGCAGAAGTTCGACACAGATGTACCTGGCAGCAGCAGCAGAAAGAGAAACGAGGAAGGAGGAGCTCCTTGGCTCCGTTCGTCTGTAATTTGAGCTGCAGGAGGCAGTGCACCTGTTTCTGAGGAGACAAAGCAACCAGAAATCTGATTTGCATCTGGGTTCGCCATAAATAATCATCAGCTTCAGCAGGTGCAACACATTGTGCCTGAATCTGAAGCCTAATAGGGATTCCTCGTCCCCCCAACACATCTTTGAATAGATTTTAGTGGGTTGCTTTGAGCAACACACAATGCGCCATGGCGTTATAAATAAATTGGAAATTTAATTTGGATAATTCTCAAACACCTTCAATATCGCTGTTGCTTCTGTTGTTTTCTTTATTTATTTTGAATATTTAAAATGTCTTCCAGTTCCAGTGTTAAATATCCATTAGAATCTGAAGTTTATTCATCTTTGAGAATGTGTTCTTGCATTATTATTACCATCAGATTACTTGAAAATGGTTTCAAAATGACAATATTATCGTTTATCGCAATAACTTCTGGGACAATTTATCGTCCAGCAAAACTTGCCATGGTGACAGGCCTAGTAGAGTTGACATAATTTCTTTTAAAACCCAGTTAAAATGTATGATTTTTAATCTGTTTGTGATTAATTTTCCTTACGTTTAATTATTTTTTGGCTCGTTTCTTCACTGTTGCATCAATTTTTGCTTCTGTGAAACTTTTACTTTCTTACCTCTCTTTCAAAACGAGTAGATTCTCCCACCTGAGCTGTGAGTCTCTGCAGCTCCTCCCAAATCACCAATAACCCACTTTTCAGCCTTTTCTGATTCATTTATTGAACTTCACGTGTGTTTATAGATTTCTACCAGTTTGTTATTGTTCCATCTTGATGCTCAAAGCAGTTTCAGCCTCAGATCGTTAAAGCAACAGCTCGGCTTCATAAACAATATCTCGCACTCGGGCCCAATTTCCAGCATCCCTGTGAAAAAAAAAGAAAAAAAAAAAAGAATTATAAATAAAATAAAATAAAACGTAACAAGCAGACAGCTGCTCTGCTGCACTGGATGTACATTTCCGAACAAAATAATGTGGAAATGCAGCAGATAACCCCACTTTGTGATTAAATTCTCTCCCCAATTTAAACAGCTCGGCTTTATTTAAATGGAAATAAACAGCGTAATCTGAAAATGTTATAAGTTGGCAAATGAGCAGGTGATGAAAGTGCAGGACCGCCTTGCTTTCCCGCCGTCCTGTTGCTCAGCAGAGGTAATAGCCCCACCAAAAACTTTGCCCTGAATAACAGCACCGTGCCTCCACGCCATTGTAGCTGGTGCATAATGGATTTTCCCCCTCATAACTGCTTTAATGGACTTATTTGCATACAGAAATGAGTAAATACAGTGTATGTTTGTGCTATCTAAAAATAGCAGCAAATGAGGAATTGAAAATCCAGAGGAAGATGAGTGAAGCTGACACCTGTGTCAGTTTTATTTTCCCTCCAGCAAACATGGAGCTGAGCGTGGCTGGTTCACAGGATTGACAGAAAACTTTTTAAACTATTTTTTTTATTTTTTTTTATTTTCCATCACAAACTTATAGAGACATTTAACTCGCGTCGCCCCGTTTGTTCGTCACGCTGTGGGTTTAAGTTCGTTGGATGGAGCGTCGGCATTTGAGTCGTTTCATTTTTTACGATTAGACGGTTTTGTTTTAGGGTAGAAAAATAAACATTCTCCAGCATTTATGGATATGGAAGTAGATTTGATATAAACCCAATCCTACTTTGGTGCTTTGTAGTTTGTGTAAAAATAAAACAATTTGATACCAGACATTTTAAGACCCCTAGTTGTTAGAAATAATGTTACAGAAGTTCAAGTACTTGAGAGTTTTCATCTGTATCTTGGTAACTCCTGAACCTGAAATCAACACATTGGACTGAAGAGCCGGGATAAAGATGTTTATGTTGTCCTATTATTTCTGTTTTCTTCCATATTATGTTTCCGTTTTTCTCGTGCAATTTATTATACAAACTAACTGCTGTGCAGTGTTGTTTTTACTTTATTTACTAAAAGAATGCAACACAATACGTCTGATATGTTTTTATTATTTAAGTGTTTGGTACAAAAATGATTAAGCAGACAGAATATCATGTGCATTTATATTTATTTTATGTAGTAAACAATGTTTTTTGTTAAAAAATTGGACTCCTAATGAAAACTAAGGCTGCAGCTAGAGATTATTTATGTCATGATCTGTGTTTCTGTGTACTTATTGTGAGGGTTGTCTGGGTTCAGTTCTGTCCTGAGTCTCTGTGTCTTCCTGTTTGCTTCCCAGGTGTGTCTCGTTCTCTTGATTACCCTCCCTGTGTATTTAAGTCCACCTGTTGTCTCTGTCTCTTGTCAGATCCTCGTCTATCGTCTCTAGTCAGTCAGTTTCCTCAGTAGAACTGTGTAGTCCTGAGGTTGCTTGTTTCAGTCTTTATATCAGTTGCTACCGGTATTAGCTGTGTGCTAATTTGCTGCCGTGCTGCCTGATCCTGGACTGTGAGCTTTTTTTCATTAAAATTCATCACCATCTTCATTTGGGTCTGCCTGCGTCCTCCCTCACCTCTTCACACCGATTATGACAATTTAACCATTTAATCAGGTAAACATTTGCACCTTTTGCTGATTTTTCATTGAAACCTTTTTCGGATATTAAAATTAAATGTATAAATAATTCAATTCAAACATTTTATTGCCTTAAATGCAGAGATTTTAGCTTCAGAAAATTTTTTTTTTCAGTCATTTTGTATATTTTCGTTAGTTTTTCTTGATGTATAAATATCTTCTCTAAATAAATGACCTTTTTAAAGAGTTTCTACACTCCAATTAACAATTAGTTGATAATTACTTTAATAATTGATTCATCTTGATGAATTGCTTATGAAAAACATACAATTTGAAGATATTTTTCTGGTGATATTGTTTCTTAAATACAGTCAAAAACACACCGTAAATATGAAGTTACATATTAACTTATTATATTTGCATGTTCTCACTGTGATGCCAATCATTCTGAAATGACAGTCGGTTCAGGAATAATAAAAAATATGATATTTTACGTGAAATCAGAAACTGTCACCGTTATCAGCAGATTCACACTCTCCAGCACGATGTGCCAATCTTCTTAAAAAGAAATCATGACTGACACTAAATAGGAAGAATCCATTTATAATTAATAAAACCGACTCGTCTTTGTAGATTCCTGGGTTTTATCTGATGTCGCTGCTTTGAATTTCACTCAACTGCGATGGAAAATGAATAAAAAGGAGTTCGACTCTATTTGTTTATCTGTGTGTACACGTTTGACACAGCAAACAACATAAATTATAGAAACAAACGACGCATGTTTGGATTACTGAAAAGGATTTTCAGTCGCTGACTTTCACTGAGTTATTCATTTTTAGGAAGGCTGAAGATAAACAACAAACCTCCTTTCTTGTGTGACAAAGGAGTCCAGTTTCACAGATATTCAGTTCATTACAAGCAGCCTGATAGGATTTTGGAGGGACGACGGAAATATTTAGGATTTAGTGATTAATGAAGTTTAAGAAGGCATTTAAAACCAAAGAGCAGCACCTCAGACTGCCTTCATTAATGTGAAACAGCAGCGCGATAAGCAGAGGAAACAATGTGCTCTAATAAAAGGATTTCATGTAACTTCCTCCCACGCTGAGGAGTCTAATGTTGCAACAGATAAAGTGAGAAATGTGACAAATGTATCAAATTACTTTTTTGTCTCATTTTGTAGGATATGGTACATAAATTGTTCATAATTAACCAACTATGTTAAGTAAACATAGTTATTCTTCAGTTCGGTTTTTAAAATCACCTATAGTTTAAGCCTCAAGTAAACCAAAACCATGAATCTGGTTTTAAATTGTAGTTTTTATATATATTCAATTTTTATCCAATTTAAAGTAAACCCTGATTGATCTCATGTAGGTTTCCCATTGAGGAAAAAGCGCACACACCTCCATATTGCACATAGTTTCACATCATGTTTACGCATCTCTGGTTTGTGGCTAATATAAAGCATAACTTGATAAACTCTTATGAAACATTATGTATTTTTCTACAATGAATGTTATATTTAGATTTAAAATAGGAATAGAAAATAATCTTTATTGAGCCGTTTGGGGGAAAAAAAGCAGAACTACAGACGTAATTTTAGCTGAAAATGATTTGGTTTTGTAACCTCTTGTAGCTGCAGCAGTAAAAATGAGCAGCACCACACACCAGTATTTGAAATTTCCTCTGAGAATAAAAGAGTTTTTAAATTAAAACCCATTAGATAAGAAAGGGAAGGCAATCTTCAAGTATTCGCACCAAGTTTAATTGTAAATCATGCTGCAAGTTGCAGTTAATTTACTCAAGTTTCCCCCTCAGACTGCTGGTAATTTGCAAGCGTCTATTTGCATTGCTCTACATTAAAACACCAAGAAGGGAAGCGAGTTTAGCTGAGCTAATTGATGCAGAGAGGAGCTCAGTTCACTCTCTCAAATCTGCCTTGGAGGTGGGAGATTATTTCCTTCTTCACACCAAATGTAATATTTTGTATATTGGGAGTACAAGTCATCTTCTTGTGTACGTCTTAATGATATTTAGATGCTCTTTTGTAATGAAAACTGACTTTATTTATAGGTCTCTGTATGTAAATGTGTTTGTAGCCTCTCTGTATTACAGCTTCCATCTGGGCTCATCAACATTTTGTGACTTTTTCTGCTGTAACATACTTTAAAAAGCTTTTTCTTATGACTTCTACTTCCCATGTCGCAGGAATTTTAAAGAATCCGTTCACAGTTGTAAACATGAACCATCATTACAGAGGGTTAGCTTTACAAATAGTTAAACTGATATGCTTTGGGTCATATTAACCTATATGTGCTGATATCTCAGCTGAAGAGGGGCACGCACACCTCCAAATTGTATGTATGTTCAGATTAGCAAAGTATAAATGAATCCAATAAGGACAAAAGGGCATGTGAGGGATGCTGCTCAAGGGTTTTTTAGTGTAGGGTAACAGTTGAACAGGTTCACCATTTTTGCACCATCTTTGATGCAACCTAGACATGTTTGAACACTTTTGGAGGTTCAAAACGCTTTTGGATTTATCAAGATCACTTTTTAAAAGTTTCAGCTTTTCTGACAAAGAAGAAGTTTGTGTCTGTCATTGTCATGACGAAGACCCATTGAGATCGGCATCGATCTCTATCTGATGTTCTACTGTCTTTTGGACCAGAACAGACGTCTTAAACTCATGTAGCTAAAACTAAGGCCTTAAAATGTCTTAAATTTGTTTAAAAAAATGTAAGTTGGCCTTAAATATGTTAGATTTTTGTTGTTTTTGTTTTTTTTCTTGCAGGATTTTTCTGATGTAACCTCCAAACATCTTCATTACATTCTCTGACTCAAGATTGCTTCTTGCTAGCTAACTAGCTTGATAGCTAGTTGTCTTTTTTTGCATTTATGGGTAAATTTATTGGGGTCAGGGAGAAAAATCAGTAATTGAAAATATAATAAAAAATATATACAATATAATAAAAATATGATTTTCTTTTGTACATTTTGTCAAGATGCAAATATTAAATTTCATTCATAGTTTTTTTTTTAGATCTTAAAAAGTCTTAAATTTGAGCTACCCTGCAGAAATCCCGGCTGCTGCCATTACAGCCAGTTAAAAACAGAAAAATATTTTAACTGAAAAAGATCTTTTCCTTGTAAGACTTGTTTCTAAACAACTTTAATGGTTGAGGCAAACAGATTTCTGATCTCAATTTATTTCTTTAAAACATGTTTTTAAGTATTTGTTGTGGAATTTTTTGCAACAATTCCTCAATTGAACGGATCATCAAGGTCGTGAAGAAGCAAAAATCTAGTCAGAAAATTTTACAAGGATTAAACAAGCTGGAGATATTTGAGTTAGTGCCCAACTGTCTCCGTATTTATAGATGTTTTTTATGATTAAAAAAGAACATAAAGAAGAAAAAAATAAAGTAAATCTCACCTGTTTCCTCACCCTGAGCCACTGTTATCTATGTTTTATACCTAAAGCAGCGCATGCCTTTGTTTTCCTGCTTGGCTGTTTTTCACCACTTGGACACAAGCATCCTTTGGTTTCCCCAAGTAAATCTTACACACCTTCACACAGGTCATGCTCTGCAGCGGCCCATAAAACACTCACAGGCCGAATGATCCGAGCCGTGAATGATGACCCGTATTATCTTCTTTCATGGAAGCAGGCAGACACACTGCTTAGCTACATCATAAGCCGGGCTGAGGCCGCCTGGCGCTGACGCTGTGCAGGTGATCCATCCTTTAGGTTCAGTCCCTGAAGGGTTTCTCGTCGGCCGTTTCTCTAACTCAGTGTTTCTCAAACTTTTTCAGGCTGAGGACCACTAAAATAAAATAAAGCATCTTGATATATACAAGTTCAAATGAAAATATAACTCATTTATTGTTTAGTTCTTTGTTCATCCTAATGCAGGGGTGTCCAAAGTGTGGCTCGGGGGCCGTTTGTGGCCCTTGGACTGATTTTTTTGCGGCTCCCACCTCAATTTGATGCTAAGGATGAAAACCAGAATTAGGTAATAACTAGTTAAATTTACTCAATTACATTTACTTGAGTAACTTTTTTGGAAAAACAACAACATACTTTTATTAGTATTTTTACTATGCTGTACTTTCTACTTTTACTTTAGTAATGTTATGAAGTATTTCTTCTCTTACTTGAGTTAAATTTCTGGATTTTCTTCCCACTGAATGAAAAACAAACATGTTTTAACCAAACATTCACCAGACACAGACACAGACACCTGCAGTTTTTCATTGAAAGAAACTGATTTGGAATCATTTTGTTCTGTTATTTTTATTTTTTTGTTACTTATATGAATTATTGTCATTTTAAAATACAGAGCCATTTACAGACCTTGGACTGATTTTTTTGCTGCTCCCAACTTCAACTCAAAAACGATACAAATTTGGCCCATAGATGCAGATGGAGACTTTTAATTTGTAATCAGGGTATAAAACACCAACATCATTTTTTACACAGGAAAATGTAAAGGACAACACAAAGTATTTGTGATTTATAACAAAGCTTTAACAAAAGGTAAAACCAAGAGAGTTGTACTGAAATGCAAACTTTGCTGCACGCAAATAAGTTTTATTTTTTCATTAAACTCGCCTAAATATAACAAACATTTTGCTACAAAGTGACCTAAATCCTGTTTTAAATTTATTCAATCAAGCCCAAATGAAGCGAAAAACTAGATATCTCTATTTTAATGCAGCGATATCTTCAGTTTTTCATTTGAGTGACCCAGATTTTAACACAATCATTTGGTAAACTAACTGTATCCATCACTCTTCGAGCAAATAAACAATTATGTACATGCAGTACCTTCCAGACCACTAGGGGGAGTCGGTTTGAGAACGACTTCTCTAAGAGCATGCTTCCTATTTTCTGCTTTGAGTTTTTAATCAAAAATCACATTGATAAAACATTAAACTCTTGTCATTTTCCTCCCACAATCCCATTAAAACATGTAGAGCTGAAAAGCAGAGACTTTGATGTCTTGTTTAATGGAGGATCTCGCCGAATAAAGTGAGAAGCCTCAACAGACTCATTTGGAAACAAAATTGAAGGATTAAAGAGAGATGCATTCTGCTGGTGCATTATATGTCCAGAGAGTTTCATTTAAATGTAAATTACAGACTTGCCTAAGAAACTTGTGAACCCAGAGCCAGCAGAGATTTATCTGCATGTAAAGACACGGGCGAGTTATGGAGTCAAATAGAAAACGAGTTTTGCATTAGTAAGCTGAGCGACGGGCCACTGCTTAGGTGAGAGCGGTCTCTGTTGCCTCCACTCAATGTTTTAAAGCTTTTTATGCTTTGTTTATTTAATAATAATGTGTCTCTGCAGGCTGTTTCTCTGAGAGTAGCAGTACGAATTGAAAAAGCTGCATTTGTGGGTTAATTTGTTTGGTTTTTTTTTCATGCTTAAGATGCGGTTTAATCTTATTTGTGTGAAAAAATGAGGTCATATGTTAAACATTTTGTTAAAAATTACAGCATAAATACTGATATTATCAAACTGAAAGTTTAACAAAAGACCTATAAGCAATAAAATGCATTTGCATGGAGATAATTAGTTGATAAGATCAAGTGATAAGCATGTTGGAATTTAAATTAAATACCAGATTAGACCTGGTGAGGTGGTAAAATGGATTTATTGTAGGATGACTGAAGCTTTCTTATGGTTTTATACCTTTAGTGGACAGTTTTTATTATAAAGCTCCATGATTTTTTTATAAATAAATATTTTTTTCCACCCATCAATTTCTAAATCTGGTGATACAACTTATAATTCAGTATATCAGTGCAGAAAACCAAATATTACATATAATATCACTATCATAGTGTATAAATTAGAGTTATTGTGCTTATAAGTTGGGGTATATACTGACAGAACTGGTTTGTCTGTGTTTTTTATTTAGTTGCACTATTGTCACAAGGATGTTTTCTCCTCCTGGGGATAAGGCCATCAATCTCCCGCTGTCTCTTTCACACTTTCTGTCTGGCTTTTTCCACTTTTCATACCTTCTAGCAGTCGATGCAGAGACGAGCACGCTAGTTTCTTCAACCCGTATTCCTTCAAAATCTACCGATTCGGTACCAGAGTCACTACACAGAGTCAAAACATCGCTCTGAGTTGGTCAACACTCTCCACATGTGCCTCTGTTGCTGAATCAGAAAGGTGATAAGAAGCCAAATGTTTGTAAATTGTTGTAATTATCTCTTGACCTCTTTTAGCCATTATATTGTCCAGGAGTTGCAAAAACAGCCAAACTCAAAGAAATTCAAGTCGACGACGAATGTTGTCCTTGCTTCTCGTTTGACCTTTGCAGCAGTGGCGGTAATTATTCGGTGTGTAGTGTTGCTGTGTATAACATGGACAAATGTCACCGAGATGTCTCTGCGAGATGAACACCGCCGCCTTAACCCGCTAAAGAAATCTAATTATCTCCACCAGCTGCGGCTTCATTGTGTCGCGCTTTTCTTTGTGCAGCATGTTTACCTGTTAATTTATTCCAAAAATACAGCAGGAATGCTCAGTGAGGGGGATCCGACTATCTGATGAACTGGAGATGAAACCTCTCTGACATGTTGGGGGTTCTTTTGCTGCAAAGCTGAGCTCTGACAGGAAATTGCTTCTTCTCAGTGCAAAACCTCCAAAAACAAACATGTAACCTTTGGAGTAGCAAGAACTCTTTCTAACATTCTTTGTTTTTGCTCGTCTCTCGATTATCCTTTCATTGCACCTAGTTTTAATGCGTTTTTATTACATCAGTGCGTATTTTGTTTGTTTCTGGGACTGGAAAGCTAAATGCTAACATGTATGCCTAAAATATTTGTATATATTTTCTTTTTTTGGTAACTTTGGAGCTTAAAATGAGGAATTAAAAGTTGAATTCAGCAAATTCTCGACAGTATTTGATGCCAGAAATGTTCAAATGTAACAAATCTTTTTCCACACAAGAACAATCAACACTGGCGTCCCCCAGGGTTGTGCTCTCGCCCCTCTATTATATTTTCTCTTTGCTGGGTGTATATAAGTTGCACAGATATTTTTCATGTCAAATTCCTTCATTTCCCACAATCAAAATAGATGCTAGCAAGTTTTTTGAGCTGGTTGGGCTCCTAACCTTGTTTGTCTCCACCAGAGAAGCCACCACTCACATTTTAATGCTTTAAAAAAACAATAACTCTAATTTGCCTATATTTAATTTGTTTAATGTATTAATTGAGAGCAAAGCAGGAACAAAATTTACTTGTTTCTATCTGCACAAACGGCCAATATATCTGATTCAGATTCCGTTTTTGTTTGTTTTTTTAATCTAAGCTCAGTAAAAGTAAGAGATTTAAGTATTTTTAGATTCACTTCATGAGGAAATGTTTAAAAAGTGCAGCAATTAGAGGATTTATTAGAAAGAAATAGGAAGCGGAGATGATGTCTGCTGCCCTCATGAGTCAGACACCCAGTGTGGAGAATCATTGCAGGGTTTGTGGAGCTCATGACTCTTCCCACAGGGTTTTTCTTCCTCCGTTTGGCATCCCCAAGGTGAATATCCAATTAACCCCTCAATGTTTGTGCAGAGACGGATTGGTTCATTTGAGTGCCAATGGACCAGAGGGCTTTTGGAAAGTCACATCAACACATAGCCTGCTTTCTCTCTCTCTCTCTCCTGAATATTCACAGATGCAGACACTGATGGTGGTCTGTCTCCTCTAAACAGCTCTAAAAAGGTTTGGTGTTGACATAATGCAGATAATTGAGTCTTGTCTTGAATATAAAACGGATCATTCCCAAGGTGAGGAGGCATATGGTGCGGAAATGTGGAAAACTGCCACCTCTCAGCAAGACAGCAAAGGCTGTGATTCTAACTAGAGGTTCTCAACAATATATTAACATGTATGTTCAATTTGGGTTATTTTTATTTCTAAACAGACCTTCACTAGACAGAAGCCTTTAAGCAGACTGGCTGATGGGAACAGTGGTGCAACTGGTTCTAGATCTGCAGCACTAGTTGATGCTCTAAACACACCAAACATGTTTTCTCCTTCTGTTTTTGCTTCACTTAGATTTTACAAAGATAACCTAGATACATAAAAACAGCAACTCAAACTAACTTGTCCCAATGTGAAATAATTACCAAGAAGATGGTGTCGTTCGCTTTCACACTGAATTGTGTCAAAACAACCAAACCCTTTATGACCTATTCCCCTCCTCACCTGTGGGGGCGCTGCACCAAGAATACAAACATAAAAACCTCTTTAGAAGACACTGAGCTCAACTTCCTTGTTCACGAAATGGAAACAAAAATGGAGTGGCATCAGATTTTAACAGTTGTAAGATTTCTCTTTTGTCTTTAATAAAAGACGTTGAGCCGCTTCTCCCGCTAATGCTAGGCTAACATATTTGTTTTGATTGTACTTACCCACAATGCCTTGCGCTGTAGTCTACTTCCTGTTTCTGGAGCCACCTGGCGTTCGCATCTGCATTCAAACTCTACCATAATTCACTTCAACCAAATCGAGACTGAGGTTTTTAGGTGCACTAAAGTCAAACAAAGTTATTGCTGCTACAGGTTGGTAAATATGGCTTCCACCGTATTTCTTTGGTGTTTTGGACGCTACATATTCTTGAATGCTATATGCTTTTGTATAATGAATAGTCATTTATTGCAGTGAAAATCAAAATGTTCCTCTTGTCTCGTCTTCACCCACGCAGCAACAACATGTCCGCTAATTTGAACACCGGATTTCAGTCAAATCGTCTCCAGCTATTGTTGTTTACTCTCCATATCGACTTCATAAAGAGTCTAAATGAATTGTTTCTTTCTACACAACTAGTTCAGTCAAATTGTTTATCCTGTTTTGCAGCCTGATACACAAGTCCGTAGTATTTTATCCCAAAAAGCCGCGCTGTCAGCTCCACCCGATCCAACGCTGCCATCAAAATGGAAAAACAAGCTCCAGGCGTCCTGGGCTCATTGTTGAGGAGATGTCACAGCTTGCACGCCGCTGAACAAATACAGTTTGCTAAGGAATCGGAGGGCGAGAGACTAGTAATGAGAGGGGAGCTCCTGGTTTGGTGCCATTTCTTACCTTGGCTGTCTGTCAGGAGCCTCGTTATCTCTGCTTTCTACTGCTGGCCGGCCTTGTTATCCTTAAGTCCTGTCTGTTGTCTTATTATCTCAGAGGGGAAAGAACCAGTGTCATTTTTAAAGACTGGACAGTATCTATTCATAGAACCCAAGACAACATTTCAGAGCAGTACCTCGCCTTTGAGCATTAGCTTAAATCAGCTGCTGTATTACAGCAAAGGAACATCAGCAAAGTCCTGATAACGCTGTCAGAGAATAACGGGAAACTTCTAGTCTAGACATCATCAGTCCGGTTTATTAGAGCGAGAAGTTTCTGATCTTTCACTGGATTTACTGCAGTGCAGGTGTCGGTAAAAGTTGGATTATTAAACTCAAAGTTAGGCTTCAACGTCACTCAAAAATATCTCAGGAGAAGGTTTAGGCTTGTTATGGAGGCAAATGTATAAATTATTTTATTGTCTTAAGAGAGTTTTCAGCTAATATATTGGTAACAAATTTTACTGGTGGCTAAATTGTCCCAGAAGTTATTGTGATAAACGATAACATTGTTGTTTTGATGTAATATAACACCAATGGTATAATAATGGAAGAGGAGCACATTCTCAAAGATTAATAATCTTTAAATTCTGATGAACATTTGATACTGAAACTGGACGACATTTTAAATATTCAAAATAAATAAACAAAACAATAAATAAAATGAATTATGAAGGCTTTGTAAGCAAAATTTTCCTTCAAAACAAGGGATAGTTGAGACCAAAACTGAAGACTGAAGACTTTTGTTATCCAGTTTTTGGCAGACAAAGAAAAAAAAAGAAAAATAACAATTCATGCAAATGCAAATTTTTACACTGGAACTAGAAGACATTTTAAATATCCAAAATAAATAGAAAAGCAAAAATAACAACAATTATTATGAAGGGCTAGTTGAGGCCAAAGCACCAGACTGCGATAAAAATGATAAATAATACAACTTGACTTATTGTTTTTTTGCAACAGGCCTAATGATGTTGGCATAATAATGTAAGTTCTTCTGCTCAAAAACCAATAAACTTTAATTTACAGATCCAAAATAAAAACACAACAACCACAAAACAAAAATGTAAAGCAGAAATAAAAACCACTTACAACCAAAACCATAAATAAAATGAATTAAAAAAAATAAATAAATCATCAGAGTGGAAACTACGGACCTCATTTTAACTTATCATGCAATAATTGATTTATCTCATATTGTGACAGACTGAATGTTATCTCCATCCCTGTTCACTGCGTCTTACAGTCACAAAATACATCTTCACAAACGTTTAATTCTTCTTGAGTTGTTTGGTTTGACAAACACCTCACTCTTTCCTGAAGCAAAGCAAACATTTAGTTTCCAAATGTGAACAATGCCTCTGCTGCGGCTGCCTTAGGATATTATTCTATTGCAAACAAATTGGGAAATGTTAGAGCGCAGAAGTGTTTTATTATTTATAATACTCTGGAAATCTCTTCTCTGCCTCACAGGTACATTGCCTCTACTTAACATTTCAGCATTTTTACCCTTTGTGGTGTGAAGTTTTAATGTAATATCCCCTTCTAGGTTAATCTTCATTCTAGTTCTTGTTTTAACGAAACATTTTTATGAAGAACTCAGATTCTTCTTACATCTGGAAATAAAATAAAAAAGTTCAAAGATTAGTTTCATGTTTTTTGGAGTTGTAGGAGGCAACCAGGCTCATTATAAAGCGGCTTTGAATAAAATAGAAAGAAAACAAACTTATTAAACTGTAGATGCAGAACAAAAGCAGTGAGTCATGAGAAAGAAACTGATACTGACTGAAGTAATAATAAACTACATAAAAAGACTTATAAGCTTGTTTTAGGCCTGTTATAATTACCAAAATTATCTCTATTTGCCAAAAGACACGAAAGTCAGAGAAAGAATATGTCAGAGATTTATTACTTATTGATTGGTCAGTATTTGGTGCCATATTCTTTGAACTGGATGACTTGGCAGAGTAGCTCATTAAAAAAATCTTAAAAAGTCTTAAAATCATAGAAATAAGTAGGCTGGCCTTAAAAATGTTAGTCACAGATCTTAGATTTGGTTGTGGCAGGACTACTTAATCTTATATATTCTATGTAATTTATCTTTTCTTGCAGGAATTTCCCATTATGCAAACGTTTGAGTTCCGCTAATATACCCTTGCTAGCTAGCAAGCTAGCTTTTTTACGTCCAACGTGACTTTTCTCGTTGGACGTAAATTTATCGGACAATGTTTGTCTCTACTGTCACCAACCTGTACAATTTATGTGTCTTTTGCACATTTCTGTGCAAAAGGTCTTAAATTTCATTCATAATGGTCTTAAAATGTCTTAAATTTGAGTTATAACAAAAGTTTAGGTAAAAATACTAAAGATTGTGACAAAAAAAGAACAGAATCAGAAGAGAAGGCAGAAACAAAACAAAAAAAATGTTAATTCCATTGAATTAATTGAATGAAATAATCTTAGAAAACTTTACATTTGGAGGGAAAACAATCCAGGAACTGACTGGATGTTATTTCCTACCAGTATACACAATGATTGTATTGATATTTTTCCTCTCTGTCTACTATTTAAGTGTATAAAACCAAAGCACCTGGTTGATTTCAAACATTAAAATCTGAGGGAAATTCACACAGCAGTGCGGTCTCCTCCATCTTTTGCATGGGCTATTTGCTTTACTGTGGATTCACAAAGCAGAAACACAGCAGATGTTAGCAGCGTCACAGTTATCCTCTATGCAGTTACCAACACAGCAGATGCCACTAAGTGATCAGATACTTTTAAAAATCTTTGTGTTTAAACTTGTTCTGTAACACCAGCAGTAAGGAAATATTTGCTGGGGATTTTTCTTGTTTCGTTTAATTTTTGCTTTTTGTTTAGTCATTTACTGGTTCATGTTTGTTTTTCTAATCACTGTTTTATGTCATTACTTGAATTTTTCTATCATTGTGTTTAGTGTGTAAAAAAATTAGAAATATGTGAATTTTTTTCCAGAAAGTCTCTGAAATTATTCTCAAAATTTCGAATGTTTTATCTAGGTAATGTTTAACTTTTGGCACTACGAAATTTCCATGTTTTTTCCAGTTTATGAGCTTTACCTCAAAATTTGAGTTTTCATAGTAAATTTCTGTTTTTTTCTGAGATTTATCTTAAAATTTCAGAATTTTTTTCTAGCTAATTTTTGACTTATCAAAAATTTTGAGAATTTTCTAACAGATGTTTAGCTCTTTCAACTGCAAAATTCTCAATTTTTGGAGGGGAAAAAAGTCTTTTGATTAATGTAAAAGAAAAAAAATTCTAACACATTTTTTGACTTTTTGAACTCAAAATTTTCCAGATCTTTTTTTTACATTTATTTTATTTTATTTTTTTTACTTTTCAAACCCAGAAAAGTCCACATTTTCTTTCTGTGAAATCTCTGAATGTCAAACTTTCTGAGTATGTTGTTGCAAATTTTCAACTTTTAAAGATCAAACTTTTTTCTGACATTCCTGATCATTTAAAAATTTTGGAGTTTTATGGAGGAAATTTACTCATTGTTTTCTAAATCCAATGACTTTAAGATGGCGTTGTATAAAACAGAATTGCTGCTCAGGGAGGTATGTTCAATTGATTGGGTGCTAGTCACGTTGATTAAAGGCAAATGCACTATTTAAGTTTTTCAAATCTCCTTCGCTTTAATTAAACTAAAGTCAGACAGCCAGACTTAAGCCTCTCTGTCTCCTCGGAGCTCGCTGTCCTCTTGGGTTATCACAAACAAGCCAGTTGGTGGAGCTCAGCCGACTGCTTTATTGCTTACAACACATCAGAGAGGCTCAGGTCTGCTTCCTGGGAACTTCTGAAAAGCTATTAAGACCTAAACAAATGCTAAATTTCAACCTGTCCTCTAACACAAAGTGTACCGAGGCTTATTGAAGGAAACGCCCAGGAGACGCGCGCCAATCTCTCTATCCGCTCAGACAGCGACAACTTTGTGTAACCGACTGCTGCTGATCCGCAAATAACACAGCAGCTTCCATTTCCATCAGGAAACACATTAATTACTCATCAGCACATCGTTTACCCCGTCGCCCTGCTGGTCCATGTCTCACCCAACGTCTTGTCACAAACAATTAAGCCAACAAAGATGGCAGTTAATTAAATTAAATCCAGTGACGTGTCGTTTGGTTGCAAAGTCGTTGCAATTACAGAGTCTGGAGGGTGCAGGTTGGAGAAGAATGAGGTATCTATTGGAGAGACGGATTTGGTTTGACGTTGGAGAGATGAAGTTGGGGGGCGAACTTTAACTCTGAGCTCGATCCGGTCTGAAGAATCCGTTCGCTCTGACCTCATGCCCTCGTCGAATTACGCACTCTTAAGATTCACCATTGTCAACACTGCAAAAAATCTAAATCTTACCAAATGTTTTTTTGTCAAGTTTCTAGTAGAAATATCTTAGAAAACTTGAAATTTCGACAGATTTTGGTAAACGGTTGAATTATTTACATTACTTAAAAGTGACTCATGCAGTTCTTTGAGTTTTTCACTAATCAGTTTTCCATGTGACTCATTCTCATCCATAAATGTCTAAAATAAAACACATCATCTCATCATTACATATTCCAGTTGCTCACAGTGCAGCTTTGCAATTACAAAGGCCGGCCATTTTCATAAAATTGGCGATACATGCATATTTAACCCACTTATCAGTCAAATGCACAAATTGTTAATCAGTAGAGAGGGGGATTAATGAATGAATTACATGCTTTAGTGATCCCTGCTGAGAAATTTGGTGTTTTCTGAGCTCATCTTTCTCTGCTGGAAGGTCAGAGCAGAGGGTCAGCTGCAGAAAGACGAAAAAAAAAGAAAAAAAATGCTCCAGGAGCTAAAAGGGCTTCATTCTGCAGGACAGGTTGGATCCCTGCCAGCATGTCGGGCTTCAGCCTGGGTTCATCTGTAGACGAATGGCCTCGCTAACCTTACGACAGGCCGAACTTCACCATATGAACACATCAAGGAGCTGCCTCCAAGGTTTTCACAGCGAAAATTAATATAAATGCAAACGTGGAAAATCTTCCCTGCAACTGAAATACTGTGAGTTGAATTTCCAGTAATTTGTTTTGCATGTTTGGATAAATATTCCTTCTAGTTTGGCTCTTTGTGACTAATTGTTTTAATGTCCAGACTTTTTTCTTTTTGAAACAATTTTAAAACGTTTTTTTTTATTTGCTCAATAATGTACTAAAAAATTACATTTTATTGAAATAAACAAAATAGTCTGATTTTATATGAAACGGATTGGTAAACAGAGATGCACCGATATTAATATCTGTATTGGTCCCAATATTTTTAATAAATATAGATCGGGTATCATGACCATGTGCCTAATAAATAAGGGCTTATTTTACTTTATATTTAGAGTTCCTAGTTGAAGTTTCTGAAACATTTGAACAAAGATTTGTTACAGTTTATTTTTACATGTTCTTTACTATTTATTTTCCATTGGCTGCTGTACTCATAGTTGCACTGACTGAACTAATAAAAGTAGTTTTTAAATGTTTGATCAAACTTGTGAAGCTATTGCTGTATTAAAGTGTGAAGAGTTACCAATTTGTACTTTACGTCAAAGTTTTAAAAAAATAAAAGTTTCAAGTCACTTAACCCTTGTGGGTGCGAGGACTGAGGCAAACGTGGAGGTCTATGGAAAAGGATCCAGGTTTTAGGTGTGTGGGGTCGATTGGACCCCATTTCGACATACAAGGGTTAAACATCATTCTTCTGTATCAGATCAATATCAGCAGAAAAACAAAGAAATGATGCATCCCATAAATCCATTGTAGATACAAAAGTAGGGTTGTCATAATAATCAATAAGTAACTTAATTGCATGATAAATTGAAACAAATTCTATAATTTCCATTTGCATGATTTATTGTTTTTCTCCTTTCTTTCTTTCTTTCTTTCTACCAAAAACTGGATGATAAAAATCTTCAGTTTGGTGTTTTGGTCTCGACTATCCATTTTTTGAAGGATCATTTTGTGTACAGAGACTTCATAATTAATTTTATTTGTTGTCTTGGATGTTTAAAATATCTTCCAGTCCCAGTGTTGAATGTTCATTACATTTTAAAGTTTATTAGTCTTTTATGATATGTTCTTTAATTTTTATCCCCATTATGTGACATGAAAATGGTCTCAAAACAACATTATTATTGTTTATGCAATAATTTCTGGGACAGTTTGTCGCCCAGCAAAATTAGTTAACATTGCAGGTTGATAGGAAACATTTAAAGGTTTTGCATGATTGCACTAGGACAAGACAGACGCACAGTTTCTACTTTTTTGAGCTGATTGTTTTCTTATTTGAGCTGCAAGATTAAGATGAATGCAAAAACTAAACTAATAAATCCATTATAACTAATCTATTTTTTTTTGCATTTTAATGAAAATGTTACTTGTAATACAAAAGATGAAAACATTTATATCCATATCAACATATTAAGTATATAATTTCCTCAGTTATTAAGTTACACATTAGCATAGTGGCTAACAATATGTGAAGTAATTGATTTATTGGGGTTCGCTGTTGTTTTGTATTTCATAGAAATACCAATCCTTAGAATCCTTAGGCTACAATAAAAATAAAACTTTTTTGTGCTTTTCTCTTCCCAAACAGATGTAGGAAGCTGCAGCCAGGAAGCAACTCGATCCCAGATGTTGTCCAAAGGTAAACTTAAAAATCATTTTCTGCTTCTTCACCCCATTCGATCCTAAAGGACAACTTTAAAAAAAGCTTCCAAAAACCTGAGGGTTTTATGGAAATGAACTTAAAAGTAAAACTTTAGAGTTTAGCCTCTGAAGACAATAAAAACAGTGAGAATGGTTAAACAATTTGTTTTTATTGCAAATTGAGCATGGTGTTTGGCTTCAGGGCGAAATGCAAATGCGCCACAGATCAGAAAGGGAAACACATTTATTAGGTTCAAGGAAACACTGTACGTTTGCAGCAGTTTTTATCAGCTTGAATTTTCTTCTGCTGGCTCACTGACACCTATGAATTTTAATGTAAAAGCAGGCATAGGATCTTATTTTTAACTTTTCCTTTTCAAATGTGTTCAGGCTTTTAGCTCATGACAGCAGTTTTAATTTCCTTGTCAGAAGCTGAAATATACGGCACAAAAGGTAAAGCGAGGCAGAGATGTGAAATTACGTTTGTAATAGCTATTCAAGGTAAAAGCACTGATGGAATACTTAGATTTAAGTTAATAAAGTGGAGCTCTATATGGTTATTTGTCCAGTTTGAGGGGAAGAAAATGGGAGTAAGACTGTCTGAATCATTACTATAGTTAACAAAAATGAAAAAAATAACAAAAACTGAAATTAAGAAAAGATTTTCATTAACTGAAATGAATAAATGAGGAAAAACTATAACTAACTGGTACTATGTTCAGTAAAACATACTGAAATTTTGTTTTTGTTTATGAAACTATTTAAACAACTACTAATAAAAACTAAAATGAAACTAAACAATATTTAATTCACAAAAAATAGTAAAAATTAGCAAACTCACTCTAAAAATTTAATAAAAATAACTGAATTAGACAAAGAAAAAGTCACAACTGTTTTGAAAAATCCCAATCTATTATAACCCTGGTCTGAGTGTAGTCATTTGGAGAAGTCCCAGTCGCACCCAACAGGGATATTCTGCTCCAGTTCTGACCAGCATTTTTACTTTTTACTTTCATTTCCTCAACAGAATACTTTGTATAAAGGAGTCTTTGTTTTTTCCACATATAACCTCCATGTTTTGCTTGCTAGATTTCAGCTGCACCACAAAATGTTGTAGTAAAAACATCATCTGTTGGACCACTTAAACTCTGCAGATTGTTTTTTTGTTTTTTTTTTCACAAAAATATGTTGTCTTGCTCTGAAAAGTTGCTTCTGGAGTCAATTGTCTCTATTTTCTAGATCATTTGGCTCAGACAAAGAAAAAATAAAGTTCTGCCAAAGCTTCGTAAAACAAAGCACCCGAAACACTTTATGCTCACAAACAACAGCTGCTTTAGTTCTCAGGCTACTTGTAGTAGCTGTGATATGAAACGTGTTGTGAGCTCATCCTTCAGCTCCAGTTTGTTTATTTGTTTTCTCTTTTTTTGCCTTTAGATATAATTTTAGCTTATTTAAGAATTTCCCCTAAGTTTCCTTCTAAGATATTTTCTGCAGCAAGAGTGGTCACTTCAATCTTTTCATGTCAACAGTATTGTTCATATTTGGGTTAAAATGTATTTTTTGTCTAGAAATTATAATAAACAGGTTTGATGAGTAAATTATTTCTAAAAAGGGGCAAATAATAGTTTCTTCTTCATATTTTTTACGTAGAAAAATCTTTAAAATCAGTTTATTTGTTTGTCACATAGTTAAGCTATGCTGTCATATTAGCATTTTTTCCTTTATGTTTATGCTTTATTAAAATACTTCTGAATGTCTTCAACCTTTATCTGTTTGTATATTTTCTCCACTTTAGTTTCCTTAAACAAAAAGAAACTTGTACCTTTGGACTGAATACTATAAAGTCTAAATAATAATATGCTAATAAAATCCACGTTTGAACAGATTTCCATACAAATATGAGTCAGCCGTGCTGCTTTGACTGCTATACTTACATTTGACATGAAGTCAGGGAGCACAGCTGGATAGAAAGGGAGAACGTTTAATACATTTTCTCACCATGTGAGCTTTAAATCCAAGCTTTTTAAAAGAGTTTACTTTTAGCTCTGAGTTCAGAAACGGTTGCTAGGCAGCTTCGTGCCTGAATGACACTCCTGTGTCGTCAGAAACTGAAACAAAAGGCAAACAGATCGCGTCCTCTGAGGGGAATGTTGCAACAGCTTTCTGGATGTTTGTCCATACAATCTTTTAGCTTGCAGCAGCAATTCCCTTCCTGGTTGAGTGTTTCAACGTTGCCATGGGAACCCGCGCTCAGTTTCGCAGAAAGAAACAGCCAGAAAGAGCTCAAACTCTCGCAGGTTCTGCTAAAAACGCTAAAGAAAATAACCAAATATGCTTCTGCGACATTGATACACAGAATGTAGATTTTTAAATAATTATTTATTCTCAGATGTGGTCAAGTTTGAGGAAAAAATCTGCATTACATGAGATGTGCAAGGACACCGTCATATTGCAGTCTAGTGTTACTTTTAAATACCTGATGGACTTACTTGAAAATTAAATGAAAAGCATGAACAAATCTTACCTGTTTTACGTCTGTTTAGTTGACAGCAGATGTAATAATTGTGCAAAGTTGGAAGAAGATTTTCTTCATTTTCTTCGGTTTTAGAAACGCGTCTTCTTCCTCTCTGAGCATCATTTCAGTCCATGGTGCAGAACGTGTTTCACTGTGGAAAATTAAGCTTTATTTCGCTTTTCTTTTGAGGTTTTTTACCAAAACATGTTAAAGTCTGGGACATAAAAACATTTCCAAGCTGTTTACTAGTAAATAAAAGTGTCACCTTTACATAACTGAAAATCTACGGATATTTCTGATATTTATAACGTTTATTTTAGTTTCTGTTATTTGAGAAGCTTAGAAAATCTTTCCCAAAGTGTTGAAAAGCACGTTCATATTTGAGTATGTGAACTTATGAACTAAAAATGAAAAATTAATCAGAAAAGTCACACATTTTCTTGATCTTAATTGAGTCAAAAGTTTGAGTTGATCAAATTAAGTCGTTTGTTCTCATAGCAACATCCATATTTATGTTTTAACATGTTTTTGTTGGAAAAACTCCATTAACCCAAAAAACTAAAGCGTCAACAAAGGTGAATGCTTTAAGACCCTTAAAAAAGGGAAACTTACTGAATTAGCTTAAATAATAATGGAAATCAATTCCACATAATTCTGTTTTTTTCTTACATCATCAACCAAACTTTATGTATTTATTCGTTTGTTGTGTTGACACAATCTGATAATGTTAATTCAAATTAATTATCAATTGATTTGCTTTTGTGTAATCAACTTTTACAAACAAAAGCACCTGAAATTGAACCGTGTCTATCAACCTCGACCCGGCCGAAGTAAATCTGAATTACGTTGTTTACTGCTGAAAGAAGCTCATGGAGACGATTAGCTTTTCTTTCATGTTTCAGTTTCTCTTCAAAGGGAATATATTCATTTTGAATAATAAAACCTGTTTGGCTATAATAATCCCCACTGAGATACTACGCTCACTTCCAGGGAGTTCTGGTCAAGATAATGGCAATAGTATAATCAACAATAGGTTTAAAAAAAATGAAACAGAGCAATTTCAGAAGTTAATACAAATATTAAAACACCAGGTTCAATATTAAGATTATACCAGCTAAAATGCAACACATTGAATCACCTTGGAAAAGCTAAACAGAAAAATAATGTTTCTTTCAGTGAAGTTTGAAGATGTTCCAAATTTTTCATAATTTTATCAACAGCATAAGTAGCGACAGAAGTTTGTGTGTTTTGTCGTCTGTATCGCTATTCGCTTCTCTTGAATCATAAAGTTCCACGTCCTGGCCTCACTTTTCTATTAGATACTAAAACAAATAAATAATGCATGTTTAATTACAACCTGTGAAACAAAAATCTTTACTCTGACTCTTTGAGTCTTAGCAAACTGCCCAGTTGGGCAATATGGAGGTGTGTGCGCTTCTCAAGTGAGATATCTCTGGTTTTGACATATTTTTCTGTAAAGTTGGGTGACTTTTTTGCATAAACTTTGTTAGAATATTTCAAATAGTGCTGTATTTTATTAGGCGACTGTTTCATGTCGTGGTATCCCATCGTGATGTGGTCAGTTTGGATAAAAATGTGCTCAGCATCAGCATTCGAGTGGCCAGAGTTGGAACTGAGGGGCTCTAAGTGAGCCAAGAAAGCATCCCACACCTCATTAGGATATCAGCAGCAGCCTGAAATGTAGATAAAAGAAGGTTTGGATGCATGACTTAATGATTTCTGACTCTATCAGAGAGAGAAGCAGCAGAAGTTAAGAGCCATCTAATGCAGTTTGGATGTTCTTCCCTGGACTCAATCACTGGCTTCGTATTGAGGTTTTGTCCTGAAAAAAAAATCTGTTGAAGGTCTTAAAGCCAAGAAATACAAGTGATGTTTGAGTGGCTGCTTGATTTCAATCAACTCTTATATTTATATTATTTATAGGAATAATCTAGAAATTAATTTAATTAGATCTGTTTGGCAACATGAAATAGGCTGAAATATCTCAAAAAGCATCAAGAAAGGATGAAGTTTTCAACATCTATCAGTCTGGACAGAGTTATAAGAATCTTTCTTAATAATCTGAAACTTGTTTTTTATTTTTTGCTTTTGTTTTGGTCATACGGAAATGTTTCAGTCTTCTAAAGACAACCAAAACCTAAAGGAATAAATCATAATCTTTCAAATTAAAATTAATAGGAAAGAAATATCCAAATTGATCAACCGCCACCAATACAGAACCCATCTGACAACATGAAGTAGACCAAAAGATGTTAACACCATCATGTCTGAGCTGAAGAAATAACAAAACTGTTATTTTTGTCTGTAAATCAGGAAAAAATAATTTCTAAGGTTTATGAACTCCAGAATGAAGGAGAATGTCTGACCAATCAGTTCAATGGTGACCTAGTTAAAGTTTGGACACCTGATAGTCTGGAAGACTCTGTTTGATTGGGGACCAAACTTTGCAACATGACATTTTCAGCTGCACTGTCTTAAACAAACTCTATGAAAAACCTGTTACCCTCCTTGCCTGTGGGGGCGCTGCACCAAAACCCACTGAAGGAAGTGACCCAAAAACCACTGAAGAAGACACTGAGCGCAACTTCCTGTTTCACGAAATGTGAACAAAATGGAGTGGAGTCAGATTTTAGCGGTTGGAGGATTTCTTTTCTGTCTTTGGTAAAACAAGAGTAATTTCTCCCACTAGGGTTGACAAGTACGTTTGTTTTGGTTGTGCTTACGCAGAATGCCCTACTCTGTAGACCACTTCCTGCTTTTGGTCCACTTGGCGTTCACATGTGCATTTAAAACTGCACCAGAGTTCACTTTAACCGAACCAAAACCTTGGTTTTAAAGTAGACCAGAGTTTAGTTTTTGTTCAATTTTGCAAACGAACTAGAGTTTAATTACAGTGAACTAAACAAGGCTGGTGTGAATACAGTCTAATTTTAATTAATGGTTGTTGTTAGTGATTTATAAAGAAGAAAACTCTTCCATAGAGATGAAAAAGATGAAAAGGACTCATCACCAGTTCTCAGAAATGGATTCAACCACTTGTTTAATGCACGTTTCTATTGACCCAGATTGGCTGTCAGGCCTTTTTTTCACCTTTAATAAATGAAATTCTCCTTTCAAAACTATAATTTCTTCTTACTCTTTGGGTTTGAGGATCTTAATAATGTAAGTTTGACCAATCTGTGGCAGCAGCAGGAAACAAAAACTTGTGACACGCGGTTCACTTTAGGACAAAAAGTTCAGGTGAAATATACAAGTTGCCCCCGACTTCACCTGAAAGTCAGCAGCAAAGAGCCGCGAGCTGTTCTGGACTGAAGTGACGTGTGACGCTGTGGGAGAAAGGTTAAGACTCCGAAAGCTGCTGCTTCCCTACAGATTTGGCGGGTATGTTTTGGCTTTATTTGATGTAGACAGGAAATCCTGGGTGAGAAAGAAAAGGAAATATAAGGTGCAATAAACGTCCAAAGTTGGACTCATCCACCTGGACACAGCAACAGAGATATTGGCTTTTCGTTGAGAGCAAAGCAAACATTCACACACCCTGTCCGTCCCTCACGGGGACCCAACATGGCTTCTGTAACTTCATTATAGAGACGTATGTTTTTGACCCGTTATTAGAACAATAAATTATCTATTATGCTCCCTTGTGGAAGAGGCTGCAAAGTTTTCTGCAGCTGTTGTTTTGAATAAAACTCTTCCTCCTGTCATTATTTCAGCCAAACGAAGCCTGGATGCAGCAACTCTTCCGACGCTTCGTGGGGAAAGAAATCGAACTTCCTAACTCTCCAAAACACATTAGTGGCTAGTTGTTGTTTTTTTACCCCACATTTTGCAGGAAAGATAAACTCCTTGTCTTTCAGAATCCACCTAACACTTGAACCTACACAAATCTAAAACGAGACAGCTTGGACGCAAACTAATTAAAAGTTAATCAGAGTTTGCTTGAAATGAATTGTAATTACTTGAGAAAGCGACGTCTTTTATTGATGTTTTAATAAGCTTGTATAGCTTGAGGGAGACTCTTAAGTGAAGAGGTATTCAATTAAGAATAACTTTTTTAAAATTCTGGGAAATGTTTTTGTGTTGCAAAGCAATAAATCTTATGTTCTAATGTGTAAGTAGAAGATTATTTATCTACTATTCCAAGAACGCTTTGAAATCAGCATCGTGTTATTTTGCTTATTTATTCTAATTAAAAGATTAATTAATTATTTTATTACTTTATAAAAGTTGCTAATTGTTTTGACACCAATTTCTAGAATGCAAGCGAAAAACAAATTAAACTAAAAATTTAAATTATTAATTATTATTAATTAATTATTTGTGTATTTTGTGATTTAGTTGCTTCTGAAAAGAGAAAAGAAATACAAGCAACAAGCATTTTATATTTTAAAATTTATTAAAAGTCTAAAGAATTAAATTTTGAAAGTCTGTCAGAATGGGTTTGCTTAAAAATAGTTTTAAAAAAAAATTATAAACGGTCCTTGAACTTTTAAACATTTTCTAATGTTGCAATCCTAAACTTTAAAGTGTTTTATTTGTATTTTATGACCTGACAATATCTTGTTGTGAAAACTGGCATGTACTGGTGAGAGCTTTCCAGGTTTACGCAGAAAACGGGTCACAAGACCTGGGAGAAATAAGTAATCTTGTATTGTGATTTATTAATGATTAAGAAATATGTAATATGTATTTTGTGTTGAGATTCATTAACGGTTATGAAGCTTTTGATCCTGTATTTTGTTTTGTTGATGAAATGAGTAAACCCGATTTGATTTGTTTAAGGTGAGAACTACAGGTTAACGTAATGGTAAATGATTAAAGTGATGAATAAAGAAATAAATTAAAGGTTAATGATAGAATTGAAACATAAATGGGTGATGAATTAATGATGATTGCATTTAATGGTCATGATAATCCAAGCATGTATAAACTTGTGAATGGAGTAATCATGTTGTGAACCATGGGTTTCTCAGGCTGCCATAATTAGAGCAGAGCTCAGGGTCAAGTAGGAGAAATGAGCAGGAGGGCAGCAGCAGGGTCCAGATGAAGGACTGGAAGTGCTGATCAGCTGGAAAAGAAGGAGAAGTGAATCCAGATGGTCGGTGGACAAACAACCAAAAAAGGTAAGTGAACAAGGTGTTGACCCAAGTGGAAAGGTCCGGTACTTTCCATGAGGTAGTCTAATGAAGAGGTTCCCAAACTGTGGGGCGCGCCCCCTAGGGGACAGAGGGGGGTGCCGTCCCATTACAGGGGGGAGTGGGAAGCCGTCTGGATGAAAAAACAAAACAAAACAAAACATGAACACTGTATGCTCTGGGTTTTTACCTTAGAACGGCCAACTCTCTGTTATTCCTATGTCAATTTGATACAGTAGAGGCTTCCACACTTCCATATCTGTGTCCTCTGTCACTTTTATCAGCAGTTAAAACTGTTTAATCCTTTGTTAACATGTTGTAACCTGTTTTTCCGAGCCGCCTTTAAACGCAACATGAGCGCTACGACGCTCGCGCTGGGTTTACACCTGTGAAGGAGACCTGCTGCTGCTGTGCGGAGCTACGTAGGTTTGTGTTAGAATCACGGCTGCACTGAATAGACAGTGCTTCTCAATTTCAGTCCTCAGGCCCCCCTGCTCTGCATGTTTTAGATTTGCCTCTATTCCAGAACAGCTGATTCAGATGATTGCACCACCATCAAGTACTACAGAAGCCTGTTAATCACCCAGAGATACAATCCAGGTGTGATAGATAGATAGATAGATAGATAGATAGATAGATAGATAGATAGATAGATAGATAGATAGAAACTTTATTCATCCCTTTTGGATTTACCCTCAGGGAAATTGTAGTTCAGTCTCCCACACAGCACCAATACATCAAATCTTTAAACATTTTTTTTAACATTTAGCCTGATTCTATAGTTCCTGTATTTCTATTGTTCTCCTGTTAGCCAGTGAGGAGTTGAAGAGTTTTATTGCACGAGGCACAAAGTAGCTCCTCAGTCTGCTGGTCCTGCACTTTGGAAGAAGAAGTCTGCCACTCAATTTTAGCATTTCCTTCCAGTTTTAGTATTAAATGTTTATTACATTTTAAAGTTTATTTATCTTTGGGAATGAGTTCTTGCATTATTATATGACTTGGAAATGCTCTCAAAACAACAACATTATTGTTTATCGCAACAATTCCTCGGATAATTTAACGTGACAGGCCAATTCGGAAATCTAAGTAGTGCTGATAGTATTTCTGCTCTTATTTCTCTCTAACTGTAGTTACTCTGTTCTACATTTGCAGTTTACAGACTAAATCTGTTTGGCTTTGTATGTACGCCGTGTTTTCTTTATTCCTCTCCTCTGCCTGTTGCATGCTAATGTTCCCGAAGCACATAAATAGAAAACCCATTCCCACTGATAACACTCATTAAACTGCCTGTGCTGTAAGCCTTTGTTAGTCTTTAGATACTGTACCACAGCTGTTCTCCTTTTCATCCTTTTTAATGTTCCTCCGTCGTTACCTCTCCGTTAATTGGCTCGCATTGTGTCTTTATGCTCAGTCGCATCAAGCCGACGCCCCGTGGGATTTGAGCGTCCAGCTTTTTCCACGTGAAAAACACCGATCCCTCCCTGGTTTCCAGGTCTCTTCTGACGGATCAGACAGTAGCTGTATGGTGGCAGTACAGTAAACAACAACTGCCAGCCTGCATCAAACACAGATCCTCGGTTTTAGCTCGTCGTCGTCGCCCCTCCACGGACGCCACGAGTCGCCATGCATGTAATAAAGACGGTGTCACTCCGCGCCTTGATACGGCTGTCTGAGTCTATCAAGATCCAGGTTCTCTGGGGAAAATGAAAGAGTAGATCTGCAGAAGCGGGACAAAATGAGATTGAGAGCTCTCTTCCTTTTTATGTCGAGACATTTTGAACTGACGTTCCACTTTATTACAGCATAATGACATAAGCGCCGCAAATTCTCAAGCATTTGGAGATAAGTGGAAGGAGTCATTGAGGAGATTTTAGGGTTGATTATAATAAATTAGGATTCTGCAGAAACTCAAGCTTGATCTTCGTCCCGAGAACACACCACGCATCCCTAAGCGCACACACTTTTCATGTGTTTGACCTCTTCATCTCGCCACACGCCCACAAAATCCACTCCAAGACAAAGTTGTTTGGCCTCAGCCTCAATGAAAGCCCTTTAAGTGCCTTCTACTTCCTCCTTCTGCTCGCCTTTTGTTTGCCTCCATCAAGCGTAATACAGCCGACATCCACTGAACTTTATCTGCCTTCCCTTCACCTTCTCCAACCCCTAAAGGCGGCGCGCATAATGTGCCCAGCAGGTGTGGAGGACGGCGCTCCATATTCAGCAGAAATATAAAAGCAGCACCGCGGTTCAACTACATTCTCCAGAATTACAGGAAAAGCTGTCAGAGAGGTCCAGACTCTCTTCTCAATGCATGACAGATCGCTGAGATTATGCTGCACTGAGGCAGCGCTCTGAAAAGAGCTGGATACATCCAGGATTAATCTGCCACCATGTGAATATTGGTGTCTCTCCTCTTGTGTTTCACTGACCTGAAGTCAAAGCCTCCTATCTGTCCTTCACGACTGAGATGGACGAAGGTTGACTTTAAAACGCCTGAAATGGTGACGCTGTCCACATCCAGAGGAAAGAGGCAGAGTTAGAAAAGCTGGCAAAAAATATCAAGAGATAAGAATGAAGGTGTCCAAACCTTGCAGTCCGGTATTTATCGTACATTCAAAACTTTAAAGGGATTTTTACGACGGTGTATTAGAGGCATTGTAGCTAAAACAGGATTAACTTCCCCCCAAAAAAAACCTCAGAAATGTGATCAATCTCAGAAATTTTATATAAAACTTGAAGCTTACCCTCAATCTACTTTATTTATTTTAGATTAGAGTTTTCTTCCTGCGACTTTTTTTGAAGCTCCAATTTTGGCCCACAAAAAGTTTGGACGCCGCTGCTTTAATCCGTCTTTGCTATCACCATTTGTTTGTGTTTTTAAAAACCATAAATAAATCAATAAACAAGCAATGCAGAGGCGCAAGTAAAGCCTGGTGGCCCGCCAGGCTTATAAAACACTGTGGGGAGGAGCTTCGTCTCGAAGGCGGGGCTAAGGCCACCCAGGCGTTTTGAATGGTTGCAATGGAGATTAAAGGATTCCTCAGATATGCAAGAAAGAATTAAGGCAACACTTTAGGGAATAACATCATAACATGATTTGAACCTAAAAATAAAAAATATTTTTTTATAATGCTGCCCCTTTAATCATTCAACAATAAGGAAGAGAGGAAGGAGGCCTTTTTTTATTTAACTGAAGCATCTTAACACCTCCAAATGACTCAATATAAAAGAAAATATAAGGTTTCAGAATGGCCTAGTCAAAGTTTGAACCTAAATTTGATTGTTTGAAAAACAAATCTAAACAATTCTGCAGACATTTCTCATTATTCTACCAAACTTGAATTTACCTCATGCATTTAAGTGTAAAAACAATGTGCAAGGGGGGAAATATTTTTCCTTTTTCCTTTGATTTAGTGAAAAACCGGACATTGGGTGCAGGATTGGATCTTGTGAAAACGTTGCGTGACTAATCCAGGCGGTGAGTCACAGACTGACTCATCTTCACAGCAGCCCATCGGGTCTCTGGAGCGGGATGAGAGACCCGTCTGGCAGCGCCGAGCAGGAAGCAGCTGACAGATGATCACTTAGATCATGTAGATGTAAATACAGAAACAAAACAATACAACATGCTGCCGTCAAAAACAAAAAAAAAACTGAGTGAAGAGAGTCTGCTGGGGTTCTGGTTAAAATGCTTCACAGCCATTAAATCATTCACAGATTTATGGAAACAAATATTCTGTCCCTGATGTTTACTTTTTAAAGCCTGTTTCCAATATTGCTTTTTGTTTTTTATTATTAGACAGGCTTTGCTAGTACCTGGTTCTGATTTAACATTTAACATATTGCAAAAAAAGAAAAAAAAATTCTCCCTGTGTATTTATGTCATATAACTTTAGATAAATCTCCCAGCATGCCTGGCAGTTGTAAACACCACTTTGAGGGCTACATGCACCTGCTCTGCTCCTTTTATTGGGCGTTTTAAATCCAAACAAATGTTATTTCACTCTGTCATCGTGTGCAGCTCAAAGCCCCGCTGCTTTAGAACAGCAAACAACAATTTAGCACCATCCGCGTTTCTGTACCGGAAGACAAGAAGCGATCAAATATGAATGGAGCTGCTGTCAGAAGGCATCAGGGCCGCGGCGCGCTGCTGAAAAATGAATGTCCTGCCTTCAACCCAACGTATGTCGGCGTTTATAACTTAGAGAAGAGGCAGGCAGGGAAATCTGAGGAACCTTGGAGTCACCAACTGAGTGCAAAATTAAACTGTTGTTTCATAAATTACCGGCTGCTGTTCTTTGAAAATCAACTTTACTGGTGTGAAACATTTTTTATTTCAATGATTTTGTGTGTAGACAATGAGGAAATGAGCAGAATTACCCAAAAGAGAAACAATTTTAAGGATAAAAAGGGTGTAAGAATACAACTTAGGTCAGATATTTTATATGTAAACACTATAAAAGGACAAAGATTTGATTTTTTTCACTATCTGACATTAATTAAAAGTGATGTTGTTTTCATTTGCTAAAAATCACAGCATAAGTGTTTAATATCAGTCAATATTGATAATTATTGATCGTAAACACTGATAAACTTTTGGTGTGACCTATGTATTTATTTGGAAAAATAGTTTTTTGTCATTTTGTTATTCAGAGAAAGTAAAGAAGTGGGATGCTAAACTCACATTAAATCAAACCGAACATCAAATAAGTCACTAATTACATTTTCGTACTTTTCCTTTAATCAGATTTGTTAGTTTTTTTGGTTTAATTATAAAAGAAAAAAGTCAGAAAATGTTTAGAAATGGTATCGAAAATTAGATTTGTTACATAAACTGGGTTCAAATTTTGGTTTGTATTTCTCAACATACTGCAAAAACACCAAACCTTACCAAGTATTTTTGTCTAATTTCTACTACAAGTATCTTAACAAGACAAAACTAACTCACAAGTAACTGTTCAGCAAGAAATATGAGCTTGTTTTAAGTCAATATTTTCTTAATATTGTTTTAAAACTGGTAGCCATTACGATTAAAGCTCCAGTCAGCTAAAGTAGAGAAAAAATATCAATTTTTCACTCTTTTCATCATCTCCCTTTGTGAAGAAGTGACAGCACCCAGAGGAAGAGTCTGCAGATTTGGCAGCTTGTATCAATAATTCATGTGTTCATATATTGAACAAATATGGCGTCCTTTTACTCAGGCGTTTAGCTGAAACGGAGTCGTCTCAGACCTCAGCGGTTAATTGCACTAATTCTGGGAACGCTGCGATACGCCTCTGCAGACCAGTGGAAATTAACGTCTGAAGGGAGGAAAAAAAGAAAAAAGCTCCTGTGTTGTTTAAGAAATTAATTACAAGCTTTTAATGAAAAGGAAGCGCTCCCATTTGCATTTTCATGGCTTGAATATCCGATGAACGTCACGCTGATGCGGACTGACAGGACGAGGTTCCTCTGCTCTGACCACACGCTAATGAAAATTGCCTTTTAACCGACATAAAAAGTCGAACCAAGATAATGTCCCTTAAAGTCATTCCCATTGATTTTTGGATGCTGCTTTTGAATAGCACTTATCTATAATTTACATCATTTTGCCGTAGCAGTACGTCTCCAAGTCGCTGCTGTGGTTTTTAGCGTTCCTTCCTGCGTCTCCACTTCTCTGCTAAGCCTGAGGGCCGAGCGCCTCGACATGAAGGAGCATTCCCCAGCGTCCGGCACATTGCAGCGACAAATTTATGAAGATGGTGTTTTGAGAGGCGGTTCGACCCTTAGCATGCTGGCAAAATGCCCCGAGGGTAGCCAGTAATGGATTGCATGATATCCAGGCATCCGTCACCAGCCAGGATGGGAGGGCGAGAGGACTCTCATTACGACCAGGAGTGCCTCGTTCGCTCTCTGCTTATGTTCAAGGCCAGAGGTCTTAGTTTTCAAAGCGCTGGATCTTCGAGGCTCTTCAGCAGTTTGTTTTTAACAAGCAGGGACAAATAACGTGTTCTCCCTTCGCTTGCGCTCCTCTTCCTCCTTCGTTTTATCTTTGCTCAGACTTTGAACCGGGCCTTAAGGCAGCCGTGGCCCCAAGGAAACCTGTCTCCAGACGCAACACCCTCCCACTCCGATGTCTCTTTATTAGATAACAGGCAGGAAGCTGCTAATACATCTCACTTTCCTCACACAGAATCATTAAAACTGACAATTATTATAAAAACACACGATCGGCTTGTTACAGATTAAAGCCGAGGCTTGCTTGTGACCATTAGAAGTAACGTAGCCTTTACTTGTACCTCAGATCTTTGGATATTTGCAGTCACACTAATGAGGCTGTTTCTCTGATTCTGAAAGAGATAAAATAGTCCAAATTTACTTTACATATTTCACTTTCTTTTTTTATCCTCATTAGTTGTCTTGGAACAAATTTACACTGATTGTAAGACCTAACCCATTCATTCTGGTTCTGCCTGAGCTTTTTACAACCAATGAAACCGGAACATCTTTGTACTTTTTCACAATTTCCTGGTAAAACAGAAATATCAGGAAAAGATCGTCTTTGGAAACTCGTCGCACGATGAATATTTAGTTTAGTTTGTAAATTATATATATTTGCTATGCCAAAGACATATCAAATATTTAGTTTAGAAACTAAACATATTTAGGTTGCCAAATAGATAATTAGTTTTTAACTCAATATTTAATCTGTAAGCTACATTTTGAGCTCTAAACTATTTAGCTTGCCAGTCAGTTATTTTGGAGATAAATATTTAGCTTGCTAACTCAATATTTTGTTTCTAAAGGTATTTGACCTTTTAACCTTTAAACTTTCACTACTATCTTCAAAGCAAAACAGACAAAAATGTTTTGCTTCACAAACATTGTTGAGTTGATTGACACCAATTTGAAGATTTGAAGAAGGTAGGGCGGGCTGGTTGACCTTTCATGACCTCTGGAAACATTTTAAATACCTTTAAAATGATGGCGGCACAAAAATGTTTTGTGGCAAAAACGTTTGACCCCATTTTTGTCTGATTCGAAGAAGTTAGGGGGCTAGCTTTACTCAGGTAATGGCGACTGCAGACATTTGGAAAAATCGCCGGAGTCAGTTGGTTGTTCAAGAAAAAAAAAAAAAGTAATCTTCTGTTGAGTATTCATTACTCAGTCGATGTAAACATAATCACAATATAATACTTTTTAAATTCTGCACCTAGAATTGAACCAAAGTATGAAAAAAGCTAAAACTAATGACTAGTAAACAGTGAACTAGAAGTCCCAGTGAAGTGAAAGCTGGTGTGAGTCCATCCACATCAGAAAACAGTGAAACTGCACAAAGCCTCACATATAATAAAGCATTTTCTGCCTCAGGTCTAATAAAGATGTATGTGTTATTCTCTCGTGTCCTCCAGCAGCTGAAGAAAGAGCAAGATGGATTTCTTTGTGCGATATCTTTCTTGTGAGGGAGAATACATTAGCTGCCCGACTCCTCAAACTCGCTCTGATATTTACACACCCAACACACACTCCTAAATTAATTAGAAAACAACCTAATGGAGTGGCTGAGGGCTTCATAAGCCGGCCTTAACGACGCGCGCCTACACCAGCCTATTTGGAGATTGAAATCTAATTCAAACGGCTCTGCAAAGATTCCCGTCATTATGACTGGCATCTAATTACACACGGTGAGCGCGGTGACGGAGTAAGAAAGAATTAAAACTTGTCGTGTAAGTCACCCTCTGTCTGAGCTGCTCTGCTGCCTGAAAAGGATTGTCTAAATGATTTCGGCTAAACGGCGATGAAAGGCGACGCGTCTGACTTGTCTGTAGTGAAGGAAAGGTGATGGGTGCTGATTACAGCGGGCGCCACGTTAGCGCCTGAGTTTTACCGGGAAGGATTTACTTTATTTGTTGATTTTTTTTGGAGTCTTTCACATCCCTGAGGAGGAATTAAGCTGCACTTATTACAGAAATTAGTTACATTTACTCTATTACATTCACTTTGGAGTAAAATTAAACTGCAAGCGCAACAAATTTCAATTTTTAAACATCTTAATGTGACTTTTTGTCCTTTATAATTCAACTGAAAAACTTAAATCAAAGGAAAGAAAATGTAATATACAACTTATTAAAGTACAATTTTATATCAATTTTCAAAAATATGAATCTAGCATTCCACAACTTTACTTTTCTCTTAATAATCTTGGCTACAAATTACAAAAAAAAACTTGCTTCCAGAAACAAATGCAGTTTTAGAATAGGAAATATAGGCAAAATCTTACTAAAAGTAGTAATAATATTAATTTAAATTAGTTATTCACCTTTAACTTGGAAATTTTTCTGAAACAAATACATTCAAACCAGTAATTTCTCCAATTTTATTTTATCATAGGGAATAAAACTTGTTTTTTTTAATTAAAAATAAACTCAGTTGTTTATTTGCATTTTTTAATGTATTTTTTAATATTGTTTAAAAAAATGAAAAATCTGTAGAAATTATAAGTATTTCGTCAGAATAATAATGTAATAAAATGTATTCTAGCAGCTTAATTTGAGTATTGGGACAAACAAAAAGCTCCACGGTAACCTGCTACTTTAAATCTTTTATTTTTTTATTTTCAAAAACAAACGCTCTGTTAGGTTAAAGTAGATTTTTAAAATTAGTTACCTAGCAACGGGAGCATAATGAATGAATTAATGTTTTATTTGTTTCTATTTGTTGTTTATTAATGTGTTTACCTGGCTTCAGCCATAAGTGCCACATTAAGGAATCAGCTTTCTGCTTGATGCATGTCGTCCATTAAAGAAGTGAGCTGCTAATTGTGTGTTATTGGTGCATCAAAGCTCTTTTTCTACTGTTAATGGCAAACATGTAGTGATTGAGCGAGGCTCGCGCCGCCATTTCACAGCTCTAATAAGAGACACGCTGGAGAAAATAGGCCAATCCAATTAATCAGCACCTATTAAAACATCCTGGCTTTCCTGGGCGAATGTCTCGAATCCTCCAGGTGAATGAATAAATGATTAAACCAAACTAAATTTGACATTTTGAAAGAGCCCGCGGTGATCAGAAATAATGTTGGATGATGAGCAGGGGTTAACGCCAGCATTTAAAGTCAATGAAGCAATCAGAGAGGCTAATTTATTATAAGCTATTAATGAGCTAACGAGGCCTGTAATGCAGAAAAATAAAGGCACTTTGTGATGTTCGCCTCTCGAAACCATCTTTCAATGTTTGTGGTCAAAGAAAAATATGCAGAAAGAACCACATTTTTCTAAATAATCAAAATAAAATAATCATTCGTTGCACCCTCAGCGAGCTTGTAAACATCAGGACTTTTTAAACTCAGTGTCGATTTTTACATTGTATCGGTGAAATGGGCGGTTGCCCTGAGCGGCATCAGATGGAGGAATGTGGGGAGTTGTAGTTTTACATGAGCATCAACTGTAAAACCTAAAACATATTTAGCAGTTGCAGCATTCCTAAGTCAGTGTAGGTGGCAAAAAATAAAACAAAATAACCAAAATTTGTGCTAAAATCATAATTTTTCCCTTTTTTTCCTTGAGAAAAGAGCAAACTGAGATAGATTATTGTACGTTTTGTGATGTTTTTATATTCTTGAAAAATATTTGCCTCTTGAATGCATCTTTTAATGTTTTATTTAATATTTTATAAAAAAAACAGCTTAGCTGTACATGAGAAATCAGCAGAAAGTACCACATTTTTTAATCGTCAAAATAATCATTAGTTGGTGTTGAGATAAAAAATAAATATATTTTAGCTAGCTTGTATTATTGAGACAGAGAAACACCTTAACTGTTTAATCTCCACCTGGTTTTGTTTTTTATACCATATTGCCAAAACGGGCGGTTGCCCTGAGCGGCATCAGACAGTGGGATGTGGGGCGTTGGGCACCAATTTAAAAAAATAAAACATTTCTATTTGTTTTGCTTTGTTGAATAAGAACTTTTTGAGAAAATCCAAAAACTTTTGCATCTATTCTTCTTTAAAATGTCTTAAAGCTCAGATTTATTGCGTTTATCTGTTATTGCTCAGACAAATGCAACCAATAATGCGGATAGATTAACCCTTTAAGCATCAAATGAAGATTTGTGTTCATACTTTTCTTGAGCTGACAAAGGAAAAACTCATCTTCTACATTCCTAAGTCAGTTTAAATGACAAAAAAATGAAGCAAAATAACCAAAATATTCTCCAAAATCACAATTTTCATCATTTTTCCTTTGAGAAAAGAGCAAACTGAAGTTATATTATATGCTAGCACAGTTTTATCCAGATGAATCTACGTACCAGAACTACAATTAAGCTTAGACTGAAGGTGCTTTACAATGACCTGATCGATTATTCTGTGTCAGTCTTTGTGCGAAGCCAGCAGGAGGTTATTCTGCATTTCATGCTTTCGTTCTGTCAGTAAAAGCCACTGGGAACACCGTCGCAAAGTTTCTTCCTGCTGTGGGAAAATGTGCAAGAAATACTTTTTATTTGCCTTTGTTTGAAGAATAAAAGCGTTTCTCTGCAGTCAGGTTGGAAGCAGACCTTCAGCAGCTGGTGAAATGAAATGTTTCCCATCGTGTTCTTTAGTATAAACTTTCTTTTGTGCCAACTTTGGGACCAGACTTGTCTTAATAGGGGAAAGTGATCCGGTTCTGGGAATTAAACAGTTTTTGTTTCTGTTGCAGGAAGTGATGAAGCAGGGTGAAGCTTCAGGATGAAACTTTCTGCAACAACAGGAGCAAATCAAGGTAAAGCAAAATGTTTTGAATCTCCACCATTCAAAAATGTACAAAAAGATAAAATCCTTGACATTTTTTCCTTTACCTGCTTAATAATAATAATTATCCAATATTTTAATTTAAAAAAGTGTTAAAAAATGATTTGCACATCATAGCAGAAATTATCTTACTAAATGAAAGCCATCCAGTTTGCACATCGTTATTTGAAAATGCTTGTAGTTTTTTTTTTTACCAAATTTTACTAAAAGCCAATTTAGACGCACCAAACTCAAGGCTTGGGGGCCAAATCTGGCCCTCAGTAGCTTTTTTGCGGCCCTCTCGACTCCAGACTCCAAACGACATAAATCAGTTTTTCGCGATTCCAAAATTGCAAAAATTCATGCAAAATCAACACATTTCTGCAGTTTTTCACTCTAATGTATAACTTAGAGTTCATTGTGAATTTTACACAATAATGGATTTAAGTCACTACTTAAATATTCCTGAACTAATTCAGCAAGCGATTAATTGTGCAGTTTATGGACACAAAAATAAGGATATTTGAGGAAAGAACAACGTACTCTGAGCAGAGATTAAGTCAAAATCATACCAAAAATTATACACTTGGCATGTAAGATAAAAACCTTGTATTTGTTTCAGTTTATCATTTTAAAATATTTGTTTTTAACCCCTCCAGACCAAACGTATTGGCGACGCTCAAGCCAAATTTGCAGTACCGTAACTCCGCCACACTTTGTGCTATTTGAAAAATGTAAATGGTTTCTTAAATGGGAGACGTTGCGCTTTCTAGCCAATATCGGGTTATTACGGTAATTTCACTCCTGCTCCAGCAGGAAGTGAAGTTAATCTGATGAAACCCCCTTTTACTGGGCGGTAAATTGTGAAAATAACAATTGAGAATTGTTCTGGATTAATGGGCAAATACATATTTACTCACAGGACATTTAAAGAACTGTGTTCAATTAAAATAAGCAAAAAATATCCAGGCGGAGATTTGAAACTTAGGCCATAAATACTGCAAGCTGCAGTTTTAATTTTTCACATTAGCTGGATTTTTTCTTTGCTCTAAAGGTTCAGGGCACTCATGTCCATCTTATACACAGCAGCATGTTTCTGATTCCCTCTGTGTTTCTGCTAATTGTCTTGTTATTGTGTCGGGGAGAGATATGCAGAGAAAACTGGAAATAAAGTGGCAGTATAACCGCCATCTGTTGTCAAGGTCACTTGGCTATAAACACATCCGTCATGAGCAGAAAACGTTCACACTTTACTGGGAATGGAGTCGTTAGTCTTGCTGACATTTCTCGTTCAATATTTTGGATCATTGTGTGGGATAACAGGGCCGATATAATCACCAGAGCAGATATAATCACGTTTTTGATCTATTTATACAAACCGAGGCACTCGACTTACTTAAAAAAAAAAAAAAATTGGCAGCACAACCTGGTGACATTCTCCAGCGATGCCAGCATGTGGTTCTGCTTTCTTGCTCCTGACATTCTTCGTACAACGCTCTTTGAGGATCGTTTAGCCAATGAGACGAGCCTTCACAAAGGGCAAATTCCCCAACTTCCTGTCAGTCATGCATGCGCCGCTTCGGCTTTGTTTCATCTCAAATGCCAAGGCGGGGGTACACCCGCGTCTTGGCAGCTGAATTCAGGTTATTTCATGGTGGAATCAGAGACCAGACTGTTAATCATCGCTTATTTCCCGAATTTGTCTTTCTTTTTTTGGGTTTGGATCACTTTATTGAAAGGAAAACGGTGTTAATAACCCAGATACACGTGGAGGCGCTCTGATTGAGAAAGTAACCATCCTCCTTAATTAGAGACTTCCTTGGCAGGGGAAGTCAAAACAAATCCAAGTCCTGCCTGTGAAACTTTAATTAAACACGATGGAGTTGGCCGCACTCTATCATAATTTCCCTGCTTTGCTGTTCACGTTGCGCCCGTTTTTTAAATATTTTTTCCCAAGCTGGAGGTACTAAAATATAAAATATAATGCAAACGGCATGAAATATTAAGCAATGCAGGTTTTCAGTCAGCAGTTTGAGTGTTTGGGTTTCATCCAGACGTCCATGTTGGGTTAATTCATCTCTCTAAATGAAGTTTTTTTTTTTTTTTTTTAGTTGTCTTGTTCAGTTCAATTCCTTTCCTGAATGTCACGTCTTTTTATATTTCCAATTTTAGAATAAATAAGTCACCTACAGGAAACAGGAAGTTGTAGACTTAAGATTATTATCTCAACAAATATACTTAAGTTTTGTTTGCAACAAAACTATGACTACAACGAACGATTATTTTAGTTATACAATTTTTTTTCCTGACGATTAATCGATTAATCGAATAAAACAAATACTCAAATTGTACAGATTTTTCATATAACCACTTAAGCATTTTTATACATCATTATAAACACATTAAAAGATTAAAATAAATAATTTTATTCCTTTTTCTAATAAGAAAATAAACATTTTTTTGGTGATTTGTAACCATTTGAAGCCAAATCACCAATCTGAGGAGATTTGTGTTAAACATATTTACAAAGACGTAAAATTAAAATTTATTTAGCACAGTTTGGGGCTAATTATAACTCTGTGTATGTTGTTTTCTCAGTTCGTGTACTTCAGTTAATGATTAATTGGATAATAAGTTAGTTGATTATTTCAATAAGTGATTAATCACGAATAATATGATTAATTGTTTCAACCCTAATCAAAAAATATGTTTGTTTTGTTGCTCCAGGTTTGCCATTGAGAGCAGACGGAGCCGTAGTCCAGTAAAGAAGTTTCAACTTTTTTCCAAGCAAAAAGTAAAACATGAAAGGATACAGTTTTAATTTTTAGAACATGCCTCACTCTTTGGAGTTTTATTATGCCTTACATTACTGTTTATTTTATAAACAACTCACTTCTAGTGCTTTAAAACTAAAAAAATCAAACATTTTTCCAGTTTTTCCAGTTAGTCAAGGCAATTTTACTTATGCAAAGTTGCTGGAACCCCTCAGAAAAAAAACACTGAAATATCTTTAAACTGTATTTTATTTTTTAAACATATTCAGTTGGTTAACTATGGTTGTTGACTTGATGCCATGTCCGACACGCTGCTCCCAATAAAGCCAACTAGTGTGCATAAAACCCACCTTTGGTTTTGTAAACAGTGGCCTGCTTACATTTAGCGTCTGCAATAAATCGTGTGTTAACTCGCCTGAGGCTCGACGGTTATTGGTTTTTAAAGCTACATGAAGTCCCGCTGGAAAGCAAGTCTGACCCAATAGCTGCTGGAATGGATTTATTTATTTCTATTTGCAGAGATCTACTACTAATTTCCTTTATATTACTGCCATTAATTAATATTTAATTCTAATTGTTCGTTTTGGTCAGCCTTAAATTGACGTTTCCGCTGCTGAAAGCTTCAATCTGACCACCGGCTGCCATGTAGCACAGCTCTGTTAAAGCGTTAGCAGCAGAGCTGCACAGCTTGATGAAACTTAATTTAAGCTAAAACAATCTGAGAGGCTCTGCAGAGACAGGACATAACTCTCATTAGCAATGGCAGCCTCACACAGAGACCTGATTAATATTTGTGTTAATAATAATACCTTAGAGCTAAAAGACATTCTGACCCTCCTCTCTGGACCTCCTTTTATTAATTTGGACATCAGCTTCAAATGAACCTGCAAGGCTTCACAATGGTTTTATTTTTAAATGTTCTGCTTTCATGGATTGGTGTAGTCAAAGCAACCCTTCTTTGTGAGTCAGTGTTATATTTGCAGATATTTTTGTAGACCATATCTCAGATATAGGAAGAAGAAAGAAAATGCAGCTTGGAAAGCTGAAATACTTCAGTGCAGCTCTACTTGAGACGCCATTGGCTGGTGTTTACAAAGCAGACCAATCCAGGAGCTCCATTCATTCTCCCTGCAGTGATTGGCTGCAGCCCCAAAAGCAGGAATAAGAAAATGTGGAGCTCAATTTCATTTCAGGATGATGATGGCAAAATGTAGCTTTTTGTCTCTACTTAGATCTTTTAATGGTGTAGTTTGGCCTCCAACCAGAAGAGGGCAGCACTGGTCATGTTTAAGTGGAGGCAATTGATACAGAAATAAAGATGGCGGCGCCTTATAAGAACAGGGAAGAGAAACAGACCAAATAGAGTCTGGTGTGGGATGATAAATTCACTTTATGCCGTTTTGTTTTGAAATATAAAAACTCAACAAAGTTTGATGGAGCAACGATGAAAATTATTGATTTACTAAGAAGGTAAAGATGTGACTATGATAGAAAAGTGGAGGAGAATGAAAAGAAAATGGTAACATAAGCATCTTCTACTAAGCAACATAAGAGGTGAGGGGTTATATTTCATAGATATGCCTAAATTTTGTAATGCAAGAAAAATGTGACAAAATTTGTTGCAAAGTAGCAAAAGTCAATGCCAGTCACAGAACATTAGTAAGGAGTTCTGTTAAAAAGTCTCAATATTCAGGCGTTTAGTCAATAGAAATAATTCTGGACATCCTAACTACCCCCCAAAATTAACATTCTGTGTTACTGAATGTAAAACAGTGAGAAAAAAAAGTATCTTTTTTACATATGTAATAAAAAAAAGTCTTGTTTCGAGGGTACGTTCAGCAGAAACATTACTGTTCCAGCTCACGCTGCTGCCATCTTAAGATTCAGTGATAATCAGCTGCAATAAGAAGCTTTCACAGTTCAAAATGTGAAGTCACAGAGTGCGCATGTGTCTTTAAGACGATGTGGCCTCTGCGCTCTGTGTAAACCCAGACAGCGCGGCTCGGAGTGTGAATCAGGGCCAGTGTTATCAGGCTGTCAACACTCTGAGGCCTAAATCCCATAATAACAAACCCCGGCTGCTCCGATGAAGACTCCGGTCAGTGAGGAGGACGAGGAGAGGAAGAGAAGAAGAAGCTGTCCCCTGAGTCACCCTCTGCATCTGCATTGTTAATGTGGAGCTGATGTGTTCACATCAGAAACGTTCCAGTTCAGCAGCCACACTTCTACATGAAACTCACAAATTATACATACCGCAGACGCTTTTATGTGCTAACATTTATTCGTTACTATTTGATGCATCCTAGTGAGACATACAACACATAGATACAAACCGAAAATGATATTCTATAGGTCTCATATGGCCCTCTAGACAATTTAGATGTCACTGAACCAATCGAATCGAATCACAATAACATATTTTGCTGGACGATAAATTATCCCAGAAGTTATTGCGATAATTTTGAGACCATTTTTAAGTAATACAATGGTAATAATGATGTAATAACACATTCTCAAATGAAATGAATTAACAATAAAATATCCAAATGAAAATTGCTGAGTTTATTTTAATTGGATTCATTTTGCGAAAAGCTTGTGTTGCCTAGTTACATCTTTTACGTGAATTTACACAAATCCCCACACTTCTTCATGCTGAGCTATAATTGTGAGTTTATTGCAAATTTTCCACAAAAATGATAAAGAATGTGTCATTTAAAGTGATGCCAACTCCCACCTGCAGGTGGCAGTATTTCTTACTTCTACTACACTTCTGCCTCAGCTTTAGTCCATGATCGATTTGATTATGAAAAGTCACATTTATTGTCATAAATATGTGCAAATATTTCTAAATTTGCTCCACAAAATCTGTGATTTTAATTGCAAAAAATGACACAAATAATTAAATCTTTCAGTTTTTCCTCATTTTTAGGGTCACAATTCAATTCGGAAACAATTTTTCTATTCTATTTCTTTAAAAGAAACTAAAATAAATTTTTTGGCTATTTTGAGTTGCACCTCTAAAAACAATCATGAAATCCTGGAGTGTAAAAAAAAATGCTCAGTATTATTTAATAATATCTGTATCAAATTTGGTTGGAGCTATTTACTAATATTTTAGCATTTTAATGGATTTTATCAATGCATTCTGCCACAACCGGCCCTTTAAGACCATTCACTCCTCTGCTCTACAGCATCCATGCATGTCCTCCATGCATCTTTGCATTAAAAGAATATCCTTTAATGCAGCAAACTGTAAAATGCACATTTCACCCCACTGAGACATGCATGCAGGCTTTTCAACCCAAATGTACGCCGTTCTTCAGCACACAGTCATGCTTTAAGCCCCGGAATGGATGAGCGTGTCAGCGTGGACGTTTGATTTATCCTCGTAATATCCATCGGGTCAGTGGGACCTTGGGAAGGCTGGGCCATAAAATCAGGGCTCTGGCTGGGCCTTTTTAATACAGTCTCAGTAAAATGGCTGAAGGTCAATGGCACTCTCACTCAATCAGATAGAAACAGCCGGAGCAACTCTTGTAGCGCCGGAGTTGGGCCGATGCAGGACAGTAATTATAGATAGATGCCTTGACTTTTTTTTTTTTTACCAAGGGAAGTTATTCTGACGCTATAGAAACAACAGTAAGTACACAACTTTCTACATATCGTTTCATGTTGCTATGACAACCAGGTTTTCAATCTTGACTTGAATTAAATTTTTACTCTATGGTTTGTATTACAGACTTTATTGGTTTGATAGAATTCCTCTACTATCTGCAGTTCTCAGATAATAGAGTATATTTTGGCATAAACAATGAAAACGTGGATCCATCTTGTGTCTTACTGGTAATTAAGTCTGCTGGTGATGGTGGTAGTGGTCGTGTACTGGTCTGGAGATTCACCCTGATACTAACTGATCATTGTTTAAACTACGGATGCAACTTATTGACTGAATTAATCTAAAGTTGATTGATGTTCCAAAACAAGAAGGGCTCTATTTTCTGAATTTAACAAGAACATAATAAAAATTTAACATTATTTAGAATCAGTTGTATTAAATGCTGAGTGAATAAACAGATTCACATGATTAAACTTACGTATAGAAAATGTAGCAAAACAGAAATAGTCCTAAGGACACACACATATCGCTGAGTATATTGCTAAATATATATTCAACATTTAAAACTCACAGCTCTAGAGACTATGGTTGCTAAATAGGAAAATAAAAGATGAAAATAATAAAATATCTGAAACTCTTAATTCCTTATGAAGGGTACTATCTATGGTTTTTCTCCAGGAAATGTTTTAATGCCGAAAATCAACCGTGTTTCTTGGCATCATGTTGTTAAGCCACTTATGAAGTGTTTATATTTCAGAACAGAACCACATGAAGTGCATTTTGCATCCCAAACTGGACCGTTCTCTTTCCCGTTCTGGTATGGTGCCGCCATCTTTGTTTCTGTATCAACTGGCTCCACTTAAAGGATTCTCAGTGGCGACCTCTTCTGGATGGAGGCTAAACCACAACACAACGTTAACAGTTGATCAGATGGAACTAATTTTAATCAGATAAACTTTTAATTGACCACAATCTCCGAGGAAACTAAACTAAAGGTTAAACCAAGCAGATCCATGAAGAGTCTGCTGTGATTAAACCAACAAGTTAAATTTAGAAGCTGCTCTAAACATTAACGCGAACTGAATTGATTCAAATCTGACATTTCCTTTAGAGGTTCAGGAAATGTTAAGGACTTAATAATGAATAATTTATGCTCTTGCAGATTCATGAAAGCAACTTGGGGTTGCTCAGAGGTTTAACTAAGCCGTTTTGGTGAAACTTTTCTCCTTCATATTCATTATTTACGCCTTCGCCTTCATTGTTTCCTCAAGCTCAAGTCAACCCTGTATAATATTTCACAGTTGTTCCAGGATTTATTGATAATAAGTAGGACCTTGATCGGCTCACATCAAGCACTCAGAGGTTTTAAGTTGAAGAATATTTAACTTTGGTAGCTTTACTGTGATGTTTGATGTTGATTGTTGATGTCGTTACATCTGGGCAAAGTTTTCTACCTGTACGATTATTATGCAGGATGTTACTATGAACCGTTTTCTCCAGCTGGAATCTGAATAAGAACGAACAGAAAGCTGCATTAACGCCTTAGATTGCGTTCAATCATTTTCTGTTGCTGCCGATCTTCTCAGTCTCCCTTTATGATTGGATCTGTGGAGAATTGTTTATGCCTCAGCTCTTTGTTCTTGTGTTTACGGCTGTAATTGCCGTCTCTCTGTGCCGCCTGTACTTTAATGTGTTGGAGTGGAGTTTTTCCATCGCTGCAGCTCCAGTTCCTGTTGAGCCACCTTGAAAAGTAAAGCTGAGTTCAACTGAAAAGATAGCTGCTGTAAATAGTTTCCTGTCATAACATGTCTAGTGGGGGGAAAAAAGTTTTGGTTTCACAGATTTCAGTGAGCCGTCAGGCTGGGGAAAATGCTGTTTCAGCTGCAGAATCCCCCTTTTTTAATGAGAATTTATTGTGTTCAATACAACAAAACTTCTGAATGCAGAAATTATTAAAAAAAAATAAATCAAACGATGCCCTTTTTCTAAAAATAACTGTATTATTACTATTATTCAGCAGCTCTCCCAGAAAAACAAACATATTTCACTTTAATTACTGTGATCAACTGTCTTTAAAGCACAGCGTTGCCGTGACGAATAATGTTTCTGAAACACGTCTCCGAGTGAAAAAGCCCAACAGCTGCACTGTTTTTATGATCCCACTCCATCACCATCTGATGACTTATTGAGGTTTTGTGTGTCGGTGGCGTGTTGTCTTTTTGTCGGGCTGCAGAAATTAGAACTCAATTCAGAGCAGAGCGACGTCGCCTTGAAGCCGCGCGCTTTAAGGGCGAGTGGAAAACAAACAGATCTGCAGAGAAAGAACGGCGGCGGCTGTGATTAATTGCGTGCGCGTTTCCTTCCGTCAGTTTTGGGAGCGACTCTGACGAATGAATAAAATGTGATTTGGAGGGTTTAATTAGGCAGAGAGCCGTGGAGTCTAACAACCAGCATTCACCGGGAAGAAAATACATTTCTGTGTTTTTTTAAATTATTTTCTGTCATACACAATTCTGCAGGGATGGCTATTCTTTTTTTAAATTTCAATTAAAGCAGTAAAAACAAGGAACTCGGCAGCAGCAACTTAACATGAATATGTATGTTTCATTTTGAAGTAAAAATAAAGACGTTTGTAAGTTTTTCTTTACATTAATCGAGCCAACAGAGCTCTGTTAACCAGAATATTTAATATTCTCACATAAAAAGTGAGAATACAACAGCTAGCTAACAGTTAGCGGCTAATCTTTCCACTTCAAATGATGTGTGATTTCACACACATCAGATTTAATCAAAGTGAAATGGAACTGAATCTCACATTATGATCATTTTTAACATTTATGGGTAAAAATAGATGGATGGGATTTTTTTTATTTTTATTTTGTTGACAACTAAAAAGTCAGTTTCTGGCTTAGATGTGTTGGATTAAAAGTCGCTTTTGAAAATAACAACCTTCAAGTCACACATTTCTGTTTTTAAAAATATAGATTTTGATTGGTTTGACGATGTAATATTCTAATTTCAAATATGTTTTCGTTAACTGCAAGCGTACAATCAAAGTAATTAACAGAAAGAAAATGTATTTTCTCCTAAACCAATGTTTTAAATAATCAAATATAAAAAAATAACCTTAGCGGACTTCTGTTAATGATATTTTTGAAAACTGGATCATTTATAAACTTTTCCCAAGACAAATTTGCAGACACCACTTCGGTCGAACCTGTCTGACAGCATGAAGTAGGCTAAAACATCCCATAAAGCAAAACATTATGGCCTGAAATTTAACAACAAACGATGAAGAGATGGTTGCAAAGTCATTTCTCAGACTTTGGGACTTTTATTTTTCCTCCTCAAATTCACTTGAAACCTTACTTTTGAATTTACTCACATGATCTTAAACGTTTAAGTTTGACATAAAACAAAAGAAATACCAACACTTTGTCTCAGCGCTGTTGACAAGTAGGTAACTTTATTTAAAAATAAACCTCTAATGTAAATGATTCACATTAGATGTTGAGCATGTACTTTGTTCTGCGAGGAAACATTTTTAGCTGCATATAAATACATTTATTTATATTGCTTATGAGCCACTAGAGACTATACATCCAGTTAATGCAGTCTCTTTCAGCAATAATGAGTTTATCCACAAGAGATTTTTTTTTTTGTTCTCCTCTCAGCTGGAGACTTGCTTTGAAAGTCCTAATGTTGTGTTTGCGCGGGCGAAATGGAAGATTTTTGTAGGAAAACACATTAGCTGTTGGGATTTAGTTATAGATTAACTGCGCTCTGGTTATTCCTCAGCCTCTGCAGCCGGTGTCCATCAGCGCTAATGTTTCCTTTTGGCATTAAACACCTGCTGCTGCTGCTGCTGCTGCTGCTGCTGCTGCTGCTGCTGCTGCTGAGGAATCTCAAAACTCTTGACATCAAAGTACAGCTGCTGCAGCACAAAGGTGGAGAGAGAACTATCAGTTGATGCTGCTGGATAAAAAAAGAATTAAGGTTATTTGGCATCAATGCGTTGGAACGATCCAGAAAGAAACGAGCGCTTCTCCCCAGTGACAGACTGCCAGGCCTGCTTATTGCCATTTAGAACGACCTTGTCACTCCTACTCGGCATATCTTTAAATTACATCCCACTGAGAACCTCTAATGCCATCATTACGATTATTAATGATACATGACACAAGCCACGACTGGGAATAACGGTTTCCTTATGATGTAAGGCAGCCAGTTGCTTAGTCGCCGTGTCAGGCAGTCAAATATTGAGAGTGCGACGATGCAACAATGCAAAAGTGGTGCAAGGGAAATCCAATTTCATCTGTGGGTGAGCTACTCTGAATTAAACACCCACATATCTGTAATTTGTTTGAAATAGATCAGCTTTACCGATATAATCTGGATTGAAAAGGTGCAGCTGGAAGAAAGATCGACTGAAACGTCACGGGAAACTTGTTAGCTTATAATAAATAAATTCAGTAAAACAGTTGAAAATGCTCGAGGCGAATCCTAAGATGTCTGAATTTTCTTCTTGCTTTGTTTGACTTTTCAAACTCAGAAATTTTCACAATTTTGCTAGAAAATTTCTGAGATTAATTACAAAATTTCTGAGATTTTTTCTTTTAATTTTTTTTACTTTTCAAACTCTGAAATTTCCAGATTTTTTTCTAGAAGATTTCTGAGATCAATCTAAAAATTTCAGAGTTTTTTCTGGCATATTTTGAACTTTTCATATTCTAGAAATTTTCTAGAACATTAGATTTTTCTTTTTGTCAAAAATGTACTATTTTTTTTCTATAATGTCTCTAATAATATATTTATATAAAAACATGCAGGCATTTAGTCTTTAGGATAGAGTCCTCAGCATGGGAACATTTCAGAGTTGTGAATTTTTGTGACTTATTTTATGTTTCCTTCAGTTTTGCCATTGATTTGAAATTATCAATAGGTTTATGAATATTTTCCGCAGACAAAAACAAATCTCATTTGATGCTTTCATTGAAGCAGTTAACCAGGAAGTCGTCTGTTTTATTGAATAATTTGGAGGCTGGTATCAAATCTGTGCAGCCAAGTCCTTTTTAGATGGCAGCTCACTGTGGTATTAGTGGCTTATAATCATCTCAGTGTAATGCAGTGTGCATGCTTCCGGCCATAATGTTACATCAGCTTTTAACACTGCTTGTTCAGTTCATCTGTATCATCTCCAGCATCTATTTTAAAAATTGCTGGACCCAACAGTTATTGCAGCGTTATGATAAAGCCCGTAGCGACAAAATCATCTGCAACGGGTCCTTGAACAAATGTCAAGGTTTAATTAAATGAACTTTAGTTAATTTAAAATTGATCTTTATATTCTACAGGCTACTGAACATGCAGTCCGGGCCTGATCCAATTGACCGAAGTTTGTATTTGGGTCAGAATGCAGGAGGGTGGCGCATTAAGATGCCGATCTGACCTTTAGCTTTGCAGGGAAAAGATAGCAGCTGTAGAGTCATTAAGATGTAGAGTGTAATGAGGCTGGTGTACAGTGGTCTTCAAAAGTTAGGAGAGAGTTCCTCATCGCTCACCCAGCCACCCACAGAGAGCCGCCTGCTACAAATCGACTGCCTGAGGCGCAGAGTTAACATCTTCACACATCTGAACTTTGTTTAATCCGTAACTTTGTCGTATTCGGCGGCAGATAAAGACGGGAACAGCTCGAATATTCAAGGCACACAGATGCAGTCAAAAGGCAACAGAATGGCGATGGCGTCCTTTTCACGTTCAAATCTGCAGAGGAAATACATTTTTAAATGCAAGCATTTTGTTAAATGAAGCTTATCTGCCCTAGTAGGATGTTTTTTTTTTCATTTCCACCCTTTAATTGAAGCCATAATTGTGCAGATGAAATCATTGTGTGAAGGTATCAGTCAGGAGAAGGGCACAAAAAGATTAACAGCACAGTTGCTGATTTGTTTTTTGAAAGAAATTGCAGTTTGAGAAACTGAAATGCAAAGTTGGAATGCTTCTTCTTGATTGGCTGGCATTTATTTTCCCTGCTGCTAATTGGTTGAACCCCAAAGAGCTCCTGAGGTGGTGCCAGTGCAATTTTCAAAATATATTGAGATATATTTAGTGTTTGAACTATGACAATAGGCTATTATAAATGTTTTTAGAGGTGTTTGAAGTGGATTTAATCAATTTGTAGGAGATACAACTCTCCATAGCTCTGTTTCCATTACAGAAGTTTGCAAATCTCTGTTTATATTCTGCTAGCGTAAAAAAAAACCCAAAACAATTAATGTTCCCATTAAATGAAAAATGAAATTAAAATCACATATTAATTAGCTTGTAATTAAGACTCATGGCAGTGACTGATATAAACAGTTACATGACATATATTCATAGCTCAGCCATCAAGGAGCGACAAGCCCCGCCCACTGAGGAGTGGCTATGAATGCGGCGTTTTGGAGAAATTGTAATCGGCCATTGACAGAAGAGCGATGGCCTGGAGCCTTGGAATGACACAACTTTTTATGAAAAAAGGAGAAACAAACCATCATCCTCCAACTACTTCCTGTCATCTTCTTTGGCGTTTCTGCCAATAGTTACATCGGGTTGTTGTCCATGTGACTCGTGTTGTGAAAAAATTGTTTCTGTTGCAGTTTTGCTAAAAATTACATAATCAGATGGACCAAAATACAAAGTTAAGTGGAAATTTTGGTATTTTAAAATGGCAATAAATCTTACAAGTAACAAAAAATTTACAAAATCAGGCTTAAAAACTTTTTTTCCAAATCAAAACTTATGAAACTTTAACAAAAACTGCAGGTCTGTGTCTGGTGAACTTTTGGTTACAACATGTTTGCTTTTCATTCAGTTGGTAGAAAATCCAGACATTTTACTCAAGTAAGAGAAGAAATACTTCATAATGAAAGTAAAGTAGAACTGCATGACAAAAATACTCCTAACGCTACATTTAAAAAGTAAATGTAACTAGTTACTGCCTAACTCCATTTATTGTTGTCTGTCTAAATAATTGGCCCGGTCCGGCCTGGAGCCTGTTGGTGCTTCTGTAATATTTACAATCATTTGTGGGGATACAAGCAGCCATTTTATCTGTCTTTCCTCACCGTGAACATTATTCCCCGTCAGCTTGGCTAAAATACACATCTCATCATCCGGCGCTTCCTTTCCTAGCTGCCACTCCGGCGTGGTAATTACCTCGCTCCCCTTGCTGCTAATGAGAAGGTAAAATATGAGCGTCTGGCAACCAGTCATTTGCGACCCGAGCTCGCTCCCGGCGGGAGAGAAAGCGGGTTGGGGGAAGCGGGAGACTAATTTCTGCCCGTGAGCCACCAAATGAACGGCGCCATCTATCCCGAGCCCACCTGTAACAGCGGCGCTGTTCGGCTGGAGAATCCGCTACTGAATCATTCAGGTGTGAATATGTTCTCACTAGATGCTTGTCGGCGCCTGACCTTTTGGTTTTCCGTGATAAAAATGAACCAGAGTTTACAAAGCACATACAGAGGAAACAAAAGTTTGGAGGAAAATGGAAGAAAGCTTGGCAAAGTTTCCCAAAGTGACCAGAATGAAACAAACTTCACCTGTAGGTGCAGATGGAGGCTTTTAATTTGAAATCAGGGGGGAAAATTAAGATCCAGGTGCAGAGAAAAGTCCTTGCTACTTTGTGAGATTGCGTAAAAATATTTTCTGGAATGTGTTTTAAAAGTCTTAAAAACATATTAAATGTGCAAATAGTGCAACTCTAGTAGGTGTTAGTCCAGTTTCAGCTTAAAACGTCACATTGGTGAAAGGTCGGTGCCATTTTTAGGATCAAATTATCAAATTTTTAAGTGGTACTGGTATGTTAAGCTACAAAAACTCACAAGCCTGAGTATGTGAGTTTTTGGACGTTGGAAAAATTTTAATATTAGCATTAATTATACCTGAATTTGTGTAATTCTCTTCAAAATGCCACTTGGAGAGAACATTGGCTGTATTTTCTCTAAAAAACTCAAGATGTATTGAATTACTTTTTCTGTCCACTAATTTATTTCTATTACAAATGCATTTTTTTTTATCCAGTTAGTGGTCAGAATAATAAATGTTTCCCTTTTTTTTCCATCCATTCTCACTGAGCTTGATGTGCAAAGTTTATTCTAACAAACTTCAAAATAGTCGCAGGTGTTAAAGTTTTGATTTTTAGGGTTAAATAAAACAAATATGCATGACTGTAACACATCAAAGCTGAGTCAAATACATGCAGTTTGACGTTGTAAGGCGACTGCACAGGTTTTACATTAGAGATGGGAAACGTTTTTTCCCTGCTGCTTCCGGTCGGCCTTTTACCTCGAGTGAAAATCTGAGGACGGGTTTCAAAGGCGCCTTTCTTCAAAGGCAGGGAACTGGGAGCCATTTGGAGGAAGATTAGGCAAAATCCCCCAAGCAAAAACTCTAAGACATGCAGCCGCTGTGGCAACAAAAAGTAAAAAATAAAATAAAAATAACACAGTTTCATATTACAGAATATCACAGAACTGTATCATATTTAATTTTCTGCCTTTTGGGAATAAAGTCTTTTTTCTCTCCGGGATATTCACAGTCACGGGAATTTTAACTAAACTTTTTGAATATTATAGCCGTGTTTCATTTCACAGGTGGATGAAGGCAGAATTCTTCTTATTTTCTGCCAACAACCATCCATTTGCTGTCTGATGGGAAATTGCTAGATTTTTCTCAGTTTAATGGATGAGCAAAGTCCAAGCTGGGATCTTAAATCTGCAGAGGAGACAGAAAGATCTGCACGGCGGTTGGAATCGCTCCCCGTGGACAGGCGTCGCTTCCCGGGTTCAGGAAGGAAATTACAAATTAAAATATGGGACTCAGTCACACGGTTATATATTTCCTGACACTTTTGCTATTAATATGTAATTAGGAACATCGCTCATGCAGCGGGAGAGCTTATTCTGTATTGACAGGAACACAAAGCTGAAGGAAAATACAGATTTTCACCTGTTTCCACATTTAAATGGGAGAAATAAAATTAGTCAATAAAATGATGGCTTCATTGATTAAGTTGATTTCCTTTGCACATTTCAGCAAAATGTGTAACTACATGATTAAAAACATAATAATTTACAAGCAACATGACATTAAAGTAGCAGAAGTAATGAATCATTTTAGCCTCTTTTAGATGTAAAAGTTCCCGTATTTTGGTTTGAGTTTTTAAAGCTTGACTGATTTGTTATAACTCTCACCAATGCATTCTAGTTTAATTTAAATCCAGAATATGACCGAGGCAATCATAATCCTCCATTTTCTATCTTGCTTCTCTACATAATTATACTTTTCTTGAGTTTAAGGTCAGACAAGTGATCAATATTAGTAGATTTTGGCAAAACGTAGGCAGAGGAAAGGCTTAACATAGCAAGGTTGGTGGAATCAACTAACTCACTCACTCTTTGGTTGCCTAGGAACTCACAAGCTCTTTGGTTACCTAGCAACAGCCTGCCAAGTCGCTGGCGCAGCAGCAGTTTCAGTTTTCACCACCGTGTCTCATAGCTGCTTAAAAATATAAAAAACAAACCGTGGATGAAACAGGAGATGCCACTTCACCAGTCCGGCAGTAATTAAGATATTTAGAACAATAAAACTAAGTTTTAGACGGTGATATTTTCTGTGACCTCCTGGATTGTGGATTTATTCTTGGAGTAATTTTGTACACTTCTCACTCCTTCTGCTCAGCAGACTCCCAAAAAACCTTTGTAATCTTTTCCAGACTGACAGATTTGTTGCTTTTTCGGATAATTTAGCCTAATTCATGTTCTTCTGTTTTACATGTTAAAGCTGACACAGCTATCAGAAACATCCCAATTCACGCTGTGTTAAATGCACCAAGAGTTTCTCTTTGCTATGATCAGAAACGTTTCAGAGATTGATGTCTCCTGCAATCGGCAACAAAATAAGAGCAATCACACTCAAAAGAACAAAAAAGCAAAGCCCCATAAGAGTCTCCGCTCCCCGACTTACGCATATTTGCATGCCAAGACACTCTTCTTACTCCATTATCATTTTTTTATCTGATAGGAAACAAATCAAGGCTTTCCCAGTGTCGGGAACGAAAGCAATTTTCATGTTGAAGGTTACAGAAAAGCTGCGGAGATGGAAGAGAAAAGAATATATTCCTGCCCTTCGGATAGACTTCCAATGTCACACATGAGGAGACAAGGAATCTCATCACCGCCGCAAACATTTTATGCTCGTTGCTGAGTTTCATATTTGCCATAAAATCTTGGAGATTGACTCCTAACCCTCACAGCGCGCCTAGAAAACTAGATTAAAGAACATCCAGGGGAGCTGAAATGTATTAGCAGTAATACGTAAGATTGCAGAAAGCTTGGACGCTTCGAGTCTGGAAGGTACTGTAAACGCGTCTGTTTGCTGGTTTTAGAGAAACTCCCATTAGAAAGCTATTAGCTGGAGTATTACCATGATTAACTGAAAATCCACGTTAATTCACTGATGCAACCGAACGCACTTGAGCCAAAGTTGGCCGATTACTGAGCCTCTCCAGTGTGCAGTCGGCTCGTCTGGGAGGGAGTAAGTGGATTTAGAAAGCCCAGATTGGTGGAGGCAACATGTCAATAGAATGCTATTACAGCTAAGCTACTGTCCCGACCTCTAATTTCAACAAAAGGAGTTGACCTCTACCACCGCAATTACAGATAAGAGTGACTGTATTAAAGTTGTCTCGACAAATACGGAGCTTTGTCCATGTCGAGTCGAGGACATTTTTCAGATGAGCTCATATTTTATCTCTCCAGGGTCACATGCGGGTTAGTTGGAAAATTTCTAGACGCTGTGGTGTGTTTTTATTTGTGTATTTATTTTTGTAACAGCAAACCACATATTGTCCTCTTAGCTATTGCAACTGTGTAAAAAAGGAGAAGAAAGGACACCCTCTCATTATTCTAAGACACTAAGACTGACATTTCTAAAGGTTTAAAACCAAAGTAAGGTGCACAAACATCAACATTTGTTGAATGAAAGTAAGTACACCCAAGTATGAAACAATAATCATCAATTAGTATCAGTGTTGGGAAAAGTATTCAAAAATTGTCCCCAATTAAAAAAAGTATTTGGTAAATTGATCACATTATCAATCATCTAATATTTAAAAATGTAATCATCAGACAGACCAAAATATGAAGTTAATTGGAAATGACAATAATAAAGTAAATATGTAACAAATAAAATTGTAAAATAAGGCAAAAAGAAATGTTATTTCTTTCAATGAAAAACTTTTGAAACTTTAACAAAAGGTGTGTGTCTGAGTCTGGTGAAAGTTTGTTTTTCTTTCAGTGGGTAGATAATCCAGAAATGTTACTCTCAATAAAATTACTCAAGTAAAAGTAGAAAGTACGGCGTAGTAAAAATACTCCTAGAAGTACATTTTTTAGAAAAAGTTACTCAAGTAAAAGTAACTAGTTACTACCAAAGTCTGGTTATTATTTTCTGCAAAAGTTTATCAATTAATAGAGATTCTCCCATGCAAACTTCTCTTAAGGTCCTACCACAGACTTTGACTAGACCAAACTTCTGTTTTCTGATGGATGGCCTCACATTTCTGTATACTTTCACACCAGCCCACATCAGCACCCCTCCATCGCCGTGCTTTACATTGAGCAAAAACCCTCAGGGACTTTGGGCCCTGCCTTCTTCAAATTAAACAAACTTGGTGTGAAACGTTTGTGCAGCAAAAAGTTTTGATTTTGTAAATGTGGACTGACTGGTTGGTCTTTGGAAACATATAGTAATATATTTAAGATTATAGCTGCACAAACGTTTGACACCGATTTTGTTTAATTCAGTAAATTTCACTCAGGTTTACCAAAGTGTTTGGTTTTAACCAGCTTTAGCTCTCTACTTTATAACCAAACAGATTCAGTTTGGTCCCGTAACTCTAATGGATAATTGATAATTGATTGATTTAGATATGTTTTAAGCAGAAAAATCTGCAAAGAGGCAAATCTTCTATGAATAATCTGGAACCAAAAACCAGATAAGAATAAACGCCGTCAGTGGAATCAGTGGACATTAAAACTTGGCCGATTGATTTGCACCGATATTTATTGAACTCTACTTTCACTTTCTGTACATACGGCTTGTATTAGTCATGTTTTATAACTTCACTTTCTAAAATTGCTTCAAAGTGCAGAACAGCAAAATGCAGGGCCTTTGAATTTGCACTTAGCAGCTCTCAAGGTGTTCCATATTTATCTGCATAGGGTCTTTAAATACTGACTACAAAAGCCTCCAATCTGTTGGAACCTCTAGCGATTATTTCTGTTCATGTCTTGGTGCAGTGAACGTGTGAAATGCCTTGATTAATCTGGCTATTAAGACTGAATGTGTAAAAAATAGAATTTAGCTCCACGAAAAGCATAACATACGTCAGCTGGTACTTAGATGTTTGTCCTTTTATTATTTCACAGCAGCTTTAAGCAGATTTTTATCGATCCTGAGTTGTTTTGTGCTGAAAACGATGTTTATGACGGAGCCTTTCAAGGCAGAATCATCCCCATCATTTGTGTAATTAAACAAGAGCTTGCACATCGTTGTGCATTAGCATTGTTGGACCACTGATCAATTAACTGCAAGTACCTCTGTGTTTTATCATGCCGTATTTCCCTAATTGACTAAAAGTCTTAAGTCTGGAGCGAACGTCTTAAGTAGAAATATAATGAGATACTGGAAAACAAATTGAAATCTTGATTGAGGTCCGTATAGTTCTTCAGGCCTTATTGAAAGAGCTTGTTGGGTGGTGAGAGAAATGTCTGATCTGAACGTTTTAAAGCTCACTAAACTCTCCTGAACCATTGTTTTCACAGTCAGCGCCTTCTCAGCTGCAGTTTCCAATAGTTATTTCCCCAGCATGTAATTTATTTCCAAAATGAGAGTTAAAAGGAACATTAGACAAGTTTGGCAGACTGTGAGAGCGGCTGATATGAATGTCGAAAAGCTAAACATCAAAGCCGTGTCAAAAACCAGCAGCGACAAAAAACCCCTGCTGGGTCTTTTAGTTTGTAACGTCTTGGAGAAGAAAAAGTGCTTGGCAAACCACAAAGACTTCATCCAACTTTCAGCTCTGGACTACGCAGCTATAGAAGGACATGAAAGGCCATAACTCATGTCTCGGCTCAGATACTTGCTTTTCAATTGAAAACAACTCTTCTTTTGAAATCTAATCGTACATTTATTCAACCTCCAGCTGCAGCGATAGAGTTTTTAAATAATATTTTGTTAGTTCATCAAATAACTGACCAGAATGTCAACAAACTCCAACAGATGTGCAAAGACTAGTCCGTCAGCAACTATACCAGAAACCTCTCGCGTTTGTTTTGGTTCTGTTTACCCAGAATGCACTGCGCTGCAGTCCACTTCCTGCTTTTGGAGCGGTCTCCGGTTCACATATGGATTCGAACTGCACCAGAGTTCACTTTTTTGAGTTCGATTACACATTCACACCTCCCCAAACGAATGAACCAGAATTTGATTAAAGCGAATTAAACAGGACTGGTGTGAACGCACCGCCAGCCAAACATTAATTAATGGGAGTTAATGAACGTACGTGAAGAATGGATTCATACTTCTAAATCGAACTTTATGTGAGCTATGGACGTTTTAATATTTTAGTTTGTGTGTTGCATTTCTGTAATGACCGACTTTTTGTCCTTCTGCAAAACTTTGAAACTAAACACCATCAATGTGTTTTTTATCTATATTATTCTTGAAGATGAGATTTTAAAAAGCAACTTGTCCGTCTACAATTTAAACTCAAACACTTAGCATAAGAAAAAAAAAATGTTTGGCCGTTTAAAATGACGAAGCTGTGGCACCACAAAGCCACGGAGATCAGAAAATGACATCTCCCTATTCAGATCGACCGATTTCCGTCGAAGCGTGGGTGTGAGACGCGGCCACGCCGAGTGGCTCGTACAGTAGGCTCACCGCCCCGTTGATAAGGGTGAGCTCAGCCGGTGACACGCCTGACTTGGGAGGAAAAAAAAAAAAGAAAAAGAAGCAAATCATTCAGGACAATCTGTTCCCGCTGCTGCAAGTCACTTAACTTCTGTCAATTCAATGCGGGCTGCTGTGGAGCAACACAGTGGCCCGTGAATGCAATTTCCATATAATTACTCCCACATAAACGGCCGGCTCCTTGCTGTTTCATCAACCTTTTGGACCACATGCTGGTATATAGATAAATAAACTTCTGGAGGCAGTCCAGTGAAGGGCTAGAGGAGGATAAGCTAATGGAAGTGCGTGTCCTGCAAAAGGCTGGCGTTGATGTTCATTGTTAGACAGATGACCCCCCGACTGGATGAACATTTGTTAATCACAGAACGTGCTTGCTCTTGCAAAAACAGGTGCAGGTTTGTGGAAATCAGCTGCTGACACGGAGGAGAAAACATGCTGAATGTGGGCGAAACACTCAGGACACGAGGAATGAAGGATTCCTCCCAAACTGGATTCCACAAACAGCGAGTCCGATAACGAGTCCAGATGGAAACGCGAGCTGCTGAGACATGAAACGGAATATTTCTAACAGCCAGGAAGAGACGCCGAGTCCAAAAGGTAGAAAACATCGTGCTGGATTAGAAATAAAGACTTTCAGGTTAGTAATGCTTTGGAGGAGTTAAGATTGGAGGCCATTTGTTTGGGATAAAATCTGGATTAGATTGAATTTGTGGTTCAGAAACAAAATATCACCAAGTATTTTGGTTTAGTTTCTAGTACAAATATCTCAGTGCACTTGAAATAAGACAAAACTAACATTTTCAGCAAGATATAGGAGCTTATTTTAAGTCACTAATCCTTTTTTTTTTCTTGTTATAAGTTAAATAATCCACCAATAGAACTAGAACTTTATCATCCATATTAAGATATTATTGCTCTTTTATCCTACTGAAAAGTTACTTGTAAGTTAGTTTTGTCTTAATTCAAGAGTACCGAGACATTTCCATAACTATCTTAGAAATACTTGGGATTTTGTGTTTTTCATAGATCATATTTAGCACATTTAAAACCAACCTGGTTTCACATTGAACATTTTCCCAACTCTGTCCTCTAAGATGTACTTTTAGATGATCTTTAATTGGACGTGTTTCCTAAAGTAAAACTCCTGCTAGTCGGTCGTTTATGTAAACTCCATGAAAGGCGAACTCACCTGTGGATAGTTTTCCTCCGGCTTACCTGCTTCCAGCCTTTGGTTCCTGTATCACCACTCAGAATACGTTTTCCTCTCTTCCAGAGCAGCTTTGAACAATATTCGTAAACATTTCCCGAGCTTTAAAGGGGAGGAAAAAAGAGAAAAATCTGTTCTGCAACTTTTCGTCCTCAAAGTCCGGTGACATTTCCCTGCTGCTCATGTCCTGCTGAGAAGTTAAAAGCATCTGCATTTTGCAGCTACACGACTGCAACCGAGGCTTTTATTGGCCTAAGTGCCCTTTTGAATCTCTTAACATATAATTTGCGTATAAAGCTCCCTTCTTAGCTGTCATATTGTAGGCAACATTCTTGGTTTCGCTGTCCCAAAACCCAGAACCTTTAATTAAACATCTGCTTGATGGGGATGTTTTAATCTTTAACACTTCACATGGAGGATCGTGGCGGCTTCAGTGGCGTAACAACTAGAAAGCAGTCGAATCAATAAGATGTGAAGCCCGCAGCTCCTTTGAATGTCATTCATCGTCTCCAGGAGACGGAGAGCAAACAAGCTTCCCGTTATAGAAAAACAAGTGATTCATGAATTAGTTGGACCAGAACTTATTTGCATGCAGTAATAGCGGTGAATTTGTTTGTGACTAAAACTGATGGAGGGAAATTTGTGTGAAGTTATCTCTTAAAAGGAAGGAAAAGAGAAGTTAGTGGATTATTTATGTCATGTTTATTTTTGCGTACAGGCAAATACAACCCAAATGTGGATTTCTGAACTCTTCCTGAGTCAAAACATCAATATGGTTGTTTCTACATTAATATGAACTTTGCATTATTTGAGGTCTCTTCATTTTTTTCCAGAGCTGTAAATGTTGAAACCAGACATTTATAGCCATTCATACCGTCTCAGATTAAACTTGTTAATGAAGTGCACCAGTCCCTCCTGCTGCAAACGGCTCCAGTTAAGAAATAATTCAAGAATACGAAAGAGACACTCCGCAAAACTGGCTTCAGTGGGAACATTTACTAAAAAACAGTTTTGATTATTTCCACGACTGATAAGACTGAAGAGGAATGTGTTGGATTTGTTAAATCATTGTTGAGATGATGGTTGAAAACCCTCAAATCTGGCTAATTCCTCTTTAGATTTACTTTTTCACATAGAGCCAAATTGGTTTGTAGAGCTTTATTTTCTTATGTCTGTATCCATTTTTTATCATATGGTGAAGAAATCTGAAAGGCTGACAGAAACCTGAAGTTTATACAAGTTTCTTTTCCATTTATTAAATGCACCAAAAGTTAAACTCCTGGTTTTTTCTGTTCTGTAAACGCGTCGGCACCATGTTCTTTAATAAACTAAATGATTTACATAACAAAGCATCTATTAAAAGCACAAACCAACGAATGATTTAGCTCTATTTTGACTTTGAAAGTCAAAATAGAGCCTCATGTCTCAAATCTAGAAGAAGCGTTTTTGTTACCTTTGTGGTTTTATGCTGTCAGAAACCACCAATCCCTCCTCAGTGAGGTGGTGAACAGCGCTCCACCTCGGCTCCATTTTGCACCTGTCAGAAGGTCTTTCTAAAATATCAACGTGGAGAAACATCTCCGACAGCCGCCGACCTTGAAAAGTTCAACCAAGGAATATTTTCCATGCAGAGCTTTTGATCACGTGTGTGTGGGTGTAGTTCATTTGTTCTTTCATTTAAATCACCTCTGGATGAATTTCACAGTGCCATGCAGAATTATTAGGACTTTTGCTGAAACCCAAAAATATAATTGTGGCTTTTTTTTTTTTTTGTGGCGTAAACTCGTTTCTGAATTATACCAACATTAATATTTTAACCCAATAGACTCTGAATAAAGCAAAAAGCAACCAACTGTGAAGAATTATATGTTTTCGATTTGGTACCAGATATAAAAGTGGATCAAGTTGAATTTATTTGGGGTAAAAATGTCGGAATTGGGTTGTTCAAATTGACGTAAAATAGTTGGATTCAGCTGCTGTGTGAATGTAACTTAAGATTTTTTGAAAAACCAAAACCCTGAACGAACATGAAACAAATTACATTCATGTTTCAAAGGCTTTAGTCAAAGTCTTTATAACAAGCAATAATTAGCTTACTTTTCTGTTTGAAAAGGAGCAGGAAGAGGTGAAAACTTATTCATTTAATTCTACTTTATCTCAATTTAATGAAATATATTACTTACCAGAAATCTGTAATTAAAGCACCTTTATGTGCCTGTTCAGTTTACTGTGCTAAAGAGCCAACAAATAAATTATATTACATGAGCAAAGTGATTACAAACGAACCCTTATCGGGCAGTTCAAAGTGCTTTACATCATAAAAACACAAAGTTATCAGTCAACTGAAGTATAATATTTGGCAAAGTGCCATCGTTAAACGTCAAAGTTGATTGTTGTTTCATTTATGTTTCGAATACAAATCTAACCAGATGGGTTTTCAGTCTAGATTTACAGGAACTCAGAGTTTTTCTTTTTCCAAAATGTCTGAAGGAAACATTTTGTAGCATAAAGCTACTTGACTTTTTTTTTTTTTTTTTTTTTAAAGCTACTTGACTTGCTTTTGGTTGGCAATTGCAAAGCAGCCAATCCTGGATCACCACTTATTCTCCTTGGTGCCGATTGGCTGAACCTTTACAAGCGGAAATAAGAAAGACTGAAGACATTAGCTTCTATGCTTTTGCTAAGACTGTTTCCACAGTTTGCATTGATTCATATTCAGGTGTATTTGGCAGCTTTAAGTGTTCATCAGCATCCCCGACGAATACCACTTCATTTTCCTTCCACTTCACAAATAAATGCTGCAAACATGTTGGTCTGTCGCATAAAACCCTGATGACATGAAATGAAGTTTATGTTTGATTCTCCTCCCAAACCCTCTCTTCAGGAAGTCATTAGATTCCCATGTAGCTCTGTGGTCCTCGCGATCTCCATTGCTAATAATCGTTATAATTGATGTTTCCCTCCGAAGCCTCTAATGATGTTTTCAGTATTTATGTTTGCAGACAGCAGGGCGAGCAGAATCATAATAGTTTCTCCCTGCTGTTTTTATTGGCACTGCGTTTCTCACATTCACATCAGTAAATTAATTTTGACCCCGCCACGCCGTACATCACGCCAAACCAGTGCACGCTGCCTCCGCGTGAGCGGGTTCCCTTAAGCTGTTGTCATAAAGAATGGCGGTATCGATCCTCCCCGCTGACGCTTTAATAAGTGCTTTGCATAACAAGTGTTTTACTGGGGGATAAATCACCTGCGGCGGTCGCACACAAACAGCAGAGAGTGAGAAGAAGTGGGCCATCAGTTTAACCCCCCCCCCCCCAAAAAAAATCATCAACCCAAAGAGCAATTGTTGTTTTAGCTCCTGCAAAGTCGGTTGAATATTCATTCAGAGGAAAACATGTCAGGAGGAAGCGCATCAATACTCATCCTCTTAGAATAATGTCCTGTCTGTTGCTAGCAGCAGCAGCAGATCTGTTAAGAACAAGATGAATTCAATCAGGAAGATCCATGGAGCGGCGCGGAAGCCCCGGGAGTGATATCGATGGCTTGAGGAGGAGGTCGCGGAGGGGCCGCCTCCCCCGAGTCTCCTGTTGCTGCTTCTGTTCGGCGTGATCAGCCAAAACGAGCTCGGCTGAGTCAGAGTCCCGGGAGCTGAAGCGACGTCGTTTCATATCGGCCAGAAGTCGGAGTTTGTCTCAGCTGGTGGAGGAAGGGCGGGTTGATGAGTGCTGGACGAGATGAAGCAGCTGTTTCTAGTCTCACGGTGATTCATTGAGCATTTATTAAATCAAACAGATTTCATGTTCACTAAGGTTTGTGCTGAACTATTCTCACATTTGAACTCAGATTTTTTTCATAAAAGAGCAAACTAATTGGAGTTTTCCCACCTGATAGTCCGGTAGCCAAAATTGCAACATTTGCCGCATTTTCATCTGCTGCAGTTCGCTTTCAGTCAAACAATCCAAACTAATTGGAAAACATGTTCCCCTCCTCGCCTGTGGTGGCGCTGCACCAAGAACTACTGAAGGAGACGACACGAAAACCTCTGAAGAAGACCAACGCAACTTCCTGCTTCACAAAATGTAAACAAAAATGGAAAACTATCAGAATTTCTCCGTTCGTCTGAGGTCCAGTAGACTGCCTTCACGACAGACACATTCATGTTCACTGTATTTATTCTGACAAAAGAGGAAATCAAGTTGGTTTTTAACATCAGTCCAGCAGCTTCTGCCTCTTTATGTAAAATAAAATATAGTAAATAACCATAAACAAGCTACAAAGCTTTAGCTCCCAGTGAGCAGTTAGCAGCAGTTAACATTTGTTGACATTAAACATAACTAAAATGGAGAACATTAACAAGTTAGAAACATATGCAAAACATGGCCAACTTAGTCAGGAAGCACTTGAATTTGTCTAAAGAATATACATGCTTGTAATTCATACTAGTTACCAACGGCAACAGAAAACAGGGGATGAGCTAATGCTAGCGATGTGAGCAAACAGTAACACATTGACCAGAATGCCCTGCACTATAGTTAGCTTCCTGCTAACTACAGTTAGCTTCCTGCTTTTGGAGCGGTCTCTGGTCCGCTTGGCGTTCACATTCAAACCTCGCCAGACCCAAACTGGGTCTGAATATCCTTTCTCTACCACATCTAAAGTCATTTCTAAGGTTTATTTTTCACGTTTTGCTGAATTTTTTGACCCCACATTCTCTCTTCCTGCGATCAAATTCATCTAAATGCACAAAAATAGCCACAGTCGCATCAAGAAGAAGAGAAATTCAGTTGACGTCAATATCCAACATTTTTACATCGACTGCAATCAGCTGAACTTTGTGGCCGGGTGTGAACTGTGGAACAAGCTGGTTCGGTCTACAAGGCATTGGAGGTAAAATGAAGACTGATTTAAATTGTTTCATTCCTCCTTTAACCTTCAATCGATGCCAATAAACATCGACAGGAGGCTGAAAGCAAGTTCTCAGAAACACAAACCTTACTGTGAATCACTTCTGAAAGCTTGAGTGAGTGATCAATAGCAAAGTCTTGTTCAGATGTGCAGTCTTATTTTGAAGTGATCACAAACCCCTGGAGAGCCAGCTCAAGTGGAGGTTTTGATTGGTTTGTTTCAACCATCTGTTAAAGCCAAGACTGAGAAAAGGGAGAGAAAAGAGCGCTAATAAAAAGCTTTCACTCCCTAACAGAAGGAGATAAATCAACTGACAAGACGTAGGGGGAAAAAAAAATAAAAAATTCAGAAATAACTTGAAAAGGTGTGCTTGAAAACGTTTGATGGGTTCAAAGAGACAAATAGATGAACTGTGAGAGGGGAAAACAACCTTTGATCACCAAACTGAGAGCTACAGCCATTCATTAGACAAAGAGTTCAACGCTCAACATAAACACTTCAGCCATACCTCAACTTACGCCTCCATATGCTCTGCTGTTCAAGCCACCCTACAGACGCACCTTCTGCTTCTTCAACCTCGTGCAACAGCAGAGTCTGTACCACCAATTAAAGTTGGGAGGTGAATGACTTTCACCCAACAACTTTGGGTTTGTGTTTTTGCTCCATTGGGTAAAAGTGAAGAGCTTTAGTGCTACAGAGTTTGTGTCAAAAACTGCTTTTAGATCTGCGCTAGCTGTAGCAGGACAGACTGTTTTCTGGGCAGCTTTAGTCACACCAGGGGATCAAAACTGGAACATTTCTGGAGAGTATGTTGTACTTATAAAACTCTTTACAGTTTTCACCATTATCCAAAAAACCAGCAAATAACAAAAAAAACTAGCTAGCAAGCAAAGGTATAGCATCTACCTTCTTGTAGCTGTGCACGACTCAAACGTTTGCGTGACAGAAAAGTCCTGCACGAAAATAGAGAATATGTACATAGAATATACAAGGTTAGGATAAAATTAATTTACATTTTTAAATGAATTTAAAACATTTTAAGGATATATGGACAGCCTATATTTTTAAATTCTCTTCCTATGCGTAATCTGTATTTACTGGACCCGTCTGAACTTGTTACCTGTATTAAAAAAAGACACTTGACCACACACTTATGGTGCGTTCACACCAAACATGTCTTCAGCATCAGGCGCGTCTGGTTTGCATCCAAGCGTGGCGCAATTTGAAATGTGAAAATCTGAACTTCTGCTGCTCGACACAGAGCGTCAACCAATCAGAGAGACTCCTCTATGTGGCATAATGTTGCATTTTCCAATGTGATCTCAGAACAAAACCATGGAGGATGAACTTATTGTCACTGTTTGCTCTTGTCCTATAATCTACGACCAATCAAGTTGTGACTACAGAGACAGGATCCTCTTGGAAGAGGATCATTGAGGAAGTTGGAACGTCGGGTAAGTTATAATGTTTACTATTCGAAGATATATGAATTACAAGTATTATATTTGAACATGTATATTTTAGACAAATTTAAGTGTTTCCTGACTAAATTTGTCATGTTTGAAAGAGGAGGAAACTCAAGATGGCTGCCTTGTGTGACGTTGATCCATAACACACAGCCAGAGAAACTAAGGAGTGGCTCCATAAGAAGCATCTCTAAGTTCTGGAGTGGCCCAGTCAGTCTCGAGACCTGAACCCAATAGAAAAACGTTGTAGGAGTAGATCTGAAGATGTATTTCTCACCACTGAGATCTACCTATGATGAAAATTACAGACATTTCCATTCTTTGCAACGTGTGAAAACTGCATAATTCAGTGAAAATACGGGATTTCTACTGTTTGCAGAATCTCGTCTTGATTTCTTTCTGCATTGTCTCCAACAGAGACCTGAGTTGTTTTCCAGTAGAGGAAGTGCCATCAGCACTCTGTCCCCATTAAGATGTTTTTTCTTTGACAAATAGATAGCTGCTGATTTCTATAAAACGACAGAAACGTTTAAAATGGTCCTCCTCTGTTAACAATGGTTAGCTGTGAATGGAAAACCTCTTTCTCCTGATCACTGATGTACAGGATGCCTCCAGAGCCATAATTTCTGGCATCGCCCACCATCAGCTCTTTGCAGCTTGGGGAAAAAAAGGCAGAGAGTTAAGAATGCTCTTTTTACTCGTGTCCCAGTCATTGCAGAGATATTCAGAGAAATGTTTGACTTCAGCTACATTCTGTCCCGAAGGTCTCTGTGTGGCTGACACAGAAAAGAAAATTGAGCAGGCTGTTATCATCAAACATAAAGCTATATATGCTGTATTAAAAGTGCTGTAGTGGTGCTGCTGTTGCATGCCTGTGGCTTTTCCTTTTGTAATATCAACTGTAGAGTGAATGCAACTTACAATTGTTAAGAAAATAAATTTAAAATATGCTAGTTTTAAAACTTAACATGTCTTGATTGAAATAGCCTAATTGTAGTTTTGAAATTGGTAACTTATTCTGGCCTATTGACCTTTATTTTACCTGTAGTTACAGCAGATTGTTTCCTAAGATCTTTTGATCTGCCCTTTGTCTGTGTGGGAAAACAATCAGGAGAAGTTCCAGCTTTCACACTCACCTGTGAAAAGCCATAAAACAGCAGGAGTTCAGGAGAAGCTCTGCTCTCATTTTGGTTAGATAATGGGGACAAATGGTCTTAGATCGTGACTTGCAGGGAGCTTTAAAATGGTCAGAGACAGCTTCTGGTTGGATGAGCAAAGATACGCCTTATTTGAATAAATTAAAGACAAGAATACACCTTTACTATAAAAGTTTGTACACAGGAGTAACACATCAGATTTGCTCTTGCAATTCTCCAAAAATGTCTTTGCACGTCTTTGCTTTTCTTTCTTTCTTTCTTTCTTTCTTTCTTTCTTTCTTTCTTTCTTTCTTTCTTTCTTTCTTTCTTTCTTTCTTTCTTTCTTTCTTTCTTTCTTTCTTTCTTTCTTTCTTTCTTCTTCTTTTCCATTTGTCTCAGGTAAATGAATGTATGTCTCTGTGGTTCAGCAGTTTCTGTTGTAATTTCATAAGTTGTCTTCTATTGGATTAAACTCTGTAATTCTGTGACGTCTACACCCGTTGTTTTCTGTGGCTTCACTTCGGCCCGCCAGGAAAACCTGGGATCCGTGAGAAGAAGATTGAGCCAGAGATATTTCCCAAAAATATACGATAACTTAAAATCTTTTTCAACACAATACAGCACGTTTACTGTCACAGTGCAGCAAGTATACTATTATTGCGCATCGCATAATTGATGTTTGTACACTTTGATTCATCAGTTGCCTTAAAATTCAATTAAGTAGGTTAGTGTCAAAGGTCTCTATACTATTATTTTATTGGGATTTTTTGCGACAGACCAACACAAAGTAGTTCAACAGAGTGCCTATAAAAGAATCTGAATTTCTCCATGTCCGTCAATTTGAGAGATGGCGTCAAAAAAATGTCATCTATTTTTAACAGTTTTTAAAAGATAATTTATTCAGTCACATTTAATTTTCATTCTGTTATCCATCAAGCTGAACAGAGAATTGACAATTATCAGAGGACCAACTACCAAGTGCAGTTAATCCAAGTTTGACTGTATATGAATAAAGAAATTAAAGGACTGGACTTAAATAATCAGCAATTCGTCTGTTGTGGCCTGAACTTCCTGGTCTGTATGAACCTCTTTTGCACTATCAAATGTCTGTTTTGAAGTTGACTTGAAGGCTGAATTTTTGCTCTGTGCTACAATGGACAATGGAATTACAAGTGCCAAAGTTTTGAAATCAGGGAACATTTCTGTAATTGAAGTTATCAGACGTTGGCGAGACTCTATGAACGAAGGAATTTCTGCATCTCACTTCATTCCATCAGGGGAGAGGTAAAGCTGTGGTAATTATTTTCCTCAGTTTCCTTGCTGACAATGCATAGCTCCCACAAGTCTGAACCGGAAGTGATCCACGCCGTCTTAGTAGGCAAGCGTGTACACAATGTCTTCAAGACCAACAAAAAGACAATATGTTGACACTCTTGACTGATGTGCAAGAGAAAGATACATGAACAAAATCGCTTCTGTCGGGATTGACCTGTAAAAGACGGAGAAGAAAAATGTCAGACGATATGGACAAGCTGCCTCCGATCTCATACTATGATATAGTTCATTAACTAGTAAAAATGAGAGCTATGCATTGTACACAGACGGAACAGAATGGCACAGTGATGAAGTTTTCCTTAGTCTCTGGGGCGAAAACAACAGTAAAGAGTTAGTTTTACGTGAATTTGTGTTGAATTAAAAGCTTTTGTAGCTTCCAGAACAGATTGAGTTTCCATAGCAACCATCAGAAGCAAGACCTTGCCTCCTAAACTTCGTGATGTCAGCATACAGTGAGCTCACTGATGATGTCATAGATTATTCAAAACTGTTGGATAGAACATTTCTGGATTTCTTTGAAGACAGAGAAGCAAATTTTCACTGAGATTTTTAGCATTTCTTTAAGATTAGCTAATATCCAGTCTCTATGATTTTACACATTTCTTTCTTACTTGGATATGCAGTTGCTACAGCAATAAAAAAGATCTGCCAATGGTACATGGATAAAAATAACTCGGTCGAGGCGATGTCTGAGGACGAGAACAGCAGCGAAACCACAGTGAAGACATCAGAAAACTGTACTTTTCCCAGCGTTCCCGAAGACAGCACTAACCCGGACGGGGAAGTGAAATCTAAGGAACAGGAAGGTGAAGCAATAGCTAACACTTTGACATTGAAGACGTCAGACAAACTTGGCGATTTTGCTAGTGTTTCAGAGGAAAACATTAACCTGGATGTGCAAGCTAGCTCTGAGGTGGAGAAAGTTAACTCTGAAACAACAGCTAACTCAGAGGAAAACATTAACCTGGACGTGGGAGTTAGTGCTGAAGTTGAGAGAGTTAACTCTGAAACTACAGCTAACTCAGAGGAAAACATTAACCTGGATGTGCAAGCTAGCTCTGAGGTGGAGAAAGTTAACTCTGAAACAAGAGCTAACTCAGAGGAAATCATTAACCTGGACGTGGGAATTAGTGCTGAAGTTGAGAGAGTTAACTCTGAAACTACAGCTAACTCAGAGGAAAACATTAACCTGGACGTGCAAGCTAGCTCTGAGGTGGAGAAAGTTAACTCTGAAACAAGAGCTAACTCAGAGGAAATCATTAACCTGGACGTGGGAGTTAGTGCTGAAGTTGAGAGAGTTAACTCTGAAACAAGAGCTAACTCAGAGGAAATCATTAACCTGGATGTGGGAGTTAGTGCTGAAGTTGAGAGAGTTAACTCTGAAACAAGAGCTAACTCAGAGGAAATCATTAACCTGGATGTGGGAGTTAGTGCTGAAGTTGAGAGAGTTAACTCTGAAACAAGAGCTAACTCAGAGGAAATCATTAACCTGGACGTGCAAGCTAGCGCTGAAGTTGAGAAAGTTGAGTCTGAAACTACAACTAAGGCTTTAACAATGAACACATTTGAACACTCTGGTTTTTCTAGTGTTCCTAAAGACAATAACAACCTGGTCATGAAAGCTCATTCTAAGGACAAAAATGCTGAATCTAAAAACACAGCTACCCAACTAACAGTGATGACATTAAAAAAATTTGAGGAACTTTTCATAGTATTTGCCCAAAACAATGAAGCCAGCCCAAAGGCAAGGAACAATGAAAACCCCAAAGCCTGTGTGATACGCTTTGAAGAAATTGGTGGTTTTTCTGAGTCTTTTGCTAAAGGGGATGATGTTAGTACTAACAAACAAAGCAACTCTGGAAACCCAGTCAGTGGGACTGTTTTTACTGGACTGGAAGAGAATTTTGACGATGAGGTTGGTGCCAGAGAAAGAAGTACATTGGAGAATGAACATGGCAGAATGATCAATTCTGAGGATGCAAGTCCTTCGGTCTGCCCAGATCTCGCTCAGAATGAAAATACCACTGGCAATGAAACTGGCTCGAACAATGAACAGATCAGCCATGGAACCCTTCAAGACTCTCTTCAGAATGAAATGACTTTAGAGGACAAACTTAACGTCAAATTTGGAGATGACGCAGACTGTAAGAATACGCCAAACAGTCAAGCAAATTGTAATGTTGATCCGACTGTATTCTTCTGCAAGTTTTCCAACTCATTCAATAACTGTTGGATGAATGCCACAATGCACAGCATTTTGAATCTGAGTATTACCAGAAAGTACCTGACTCAGAATCCTGAAAAGGTCTTTGGAGCTTTATCAGGAACTCCGTTATGTGCCACCTTTCTCTGCACAGCCTTGGACAACCCGGGGAAGTATTTTTCCCCAGATGAAATCTACCAAGTTCTAATAGAACTAAGTAGAACTTTACCGTCTTTGGCCTTGGGGCAGCCGAATGACATAACAGAGTTTTTGGAGGCTATTTTAAGCTGGCTAAACCCATGTGGTATCAACTCAGTTTGCAAAGTGAAGAAGGTTATCAATTGTGAAGACTGTGCGGTGGTTAGACCGGTCATGTCAGAGCTCGGTCCTATAATTTACCTGTCAGATGCTCAACCAAATGAGACCACTGCCTCTCTTCTTGAACGTTTTGTTTTTGTAGAGTGGTCTCAGAGGCAATGTTGCAACACCTTTAGTGTAGAGAAAAAATACTTGGACAGCTCAGCTGACGTGATAACCTTGTATCTGCATCGGTACACCAGTGAGGAAGGCATTAGACTACCTGTGATTCCTAGCGCAACCATTCACATTCCTTTGGAAAGTGGAACTCAGCAGTACCGTTTGTCCTCAGTTATTTGCTGCAAAACCCTAAATGCAACAACCAACCATTTCTATACATATGTTGTAGGAGGACAACGGGTATTTAAAGCTGATGGTGCAAAGATAAGAATTGCAGGTTGGGGCAGTGCAGACGATATGAACAAACTGGGATTCATCTACATCTATGAGAAATACTCATAAACAGGATGCATTTTTTTGTTTTGCTCAAAGCTAGCGCTCAGCAGGTAAACAGCAATCCGAAAAGAAATGCAAATATACCAATGATAAGAGGTAAAGCTTTTAAAAGACCATCTTGTAAATGAAAGTATCACAGAGAACAAGCTGAGCACCCGTTTTGAGACTGAATAAATGAAATGATCGAAATTGGCCAATGCTACTAGCAGGTTAGCAACTTGTTGTTATTCATTTTATGAACAAGAACAAAAAATGAATAACTGTCCAAACCTCAGACTATCCGAGGTTTGGACAGTAAAACTATCCAATTTGTCAAACTATTGGACAAATAGTTTGGGACCCTTTGACCCTTTGATACTTGCTATTAAGTCCCTGTACCGGTACCAGAGCTTGGTCCACATTACTGGCAGTAAGTTGGGCTCGTTTCTGGTGAGAGTTGGACTCCGCTGAGGTTGTCGTTATTCTGTTCATAACATTTATGGACAGAATTTCTAGGCGCTTCTAAGGTGTTGAGGGGATCCATTCGAGTGGCTTTAGGATCGCGGTAGAGTGCCTTCTCCAGGTCAGGGAAGAGGCTCTTCCCCAAGTGAAGGAGTTTAAGTATCTGAGGTTTTGTCCTACATAAATGGATGGATTTACTGAAATTGAATTCGAAACAAAGAGAAAACCTGCTCATTATATTTTATTTTAATTAATTAATTAATTTATTTATTTATGTATTTATTTATTTATAAATGTATTTATTTTTGAACATGATAGAAGTATAAATTCACATATATTTTTGCAAAAGACATATTTTTGTACCACAATAATCTTAACATGCTCGAAAAGGAGTAGGAAGAAATTTATGAACTCATAACTACGGAAGAGGATTGGGGGCACCGGAAATAAATAAAAGTGTTCTGAGTGTATTCTCAGAATTCTGACTTTAATCTCAGAATTCTGACTTTTATCTCAGAATTCTGACTAAACTCAGAATTCTGACTTTAATCTCAGAATTCTGACTTTAATCTCAGAATTCTGACTTTTATCTCAGAATTCTGACTAATCTCAGAATTCTGACTTTAATCTCAGAATTCTGACTTTAATCTCAGAATTCCGAGATTAAAGTCAGAATTTTGACTTTTATCTCAGAATTCTGACTAATCTCAGAATTCTGACTTTAATCTCAGAATTCTGACTTTAATCTCAGAATTCTGACTTTGATCTCAGAATTCTGAGATTAAAGTCAGAATTCTGAGATCAAAGTCAGAATTTTGACTTTTATCGCAGAATTCTGACTTTAATCTCAGAATTCTCACTTTTATCTCAGAATTCTGACTTTAATCTCAGAATTTTGACTAATCTCAGAATTCTGACTTTAATCTCAGAATTCTGACTTCAATCTCAGAATTCTGACTAATCTCAGAATTCTGACTTTAATCTCAGAATTCTGAGATTAGTCAGAATTCTGAGATTAAAGTCAGAATTCTGACTTTAATCTCAGAATTCTCACCTTAATCTCAGAATTCTCACTTTTATCTCAGAATTCTGAGATTAAAGTCACAATTCTGACTTTAATCTCAGAATTCTGAGTTTAATCTCAGAATTCTGACTTCAATCTCAGAATTCTGACTAATCTCAGAATTCTGACTTTAATCTCAGAATTCTGACTTTAATCTCAGAATTCTGACTTCAATCTCAGAATTCTGACTAATCTCAGAATTCTGACTTTAATCTCAGAATTCTGACTTCAATCTCAGAATTCTGACTAATCTCAGAATTCTGACTTTAATCTCAGAATTCTCACTTTTATCTCAGAATTCTCACTTTTATCTCAGAATTCTGAGATTAAAGTCAGAATTTTGACTTTTCTCTCAGAATTCTGACCTTAATCTCAGAATTCTCACTTTTATCTCAGAATTCTGACTAATCTCAGAATTCTGATTAAAGTCAGAATTCTGAGATTAAAGTTAGATATTTTTTTCTTTTTTCCAGTGGCCCTAATGCTCTTCCGTACATACCCCATAAACTCATACAATATTTTCAAATGGACCCTCATTATTAAAGCAAATAATAACAAATAAACAAAGCTTAATCAATTTTCCATATTATCTGGGTTTACATATACACACACTCATATGCGTTAGCCTCAATTTACATACACACATTAGTGCTAACTCTCACCTACATTTCCCCTTAAATTGTATTAAATTTCAACTTTATTTTAATTCCTCATTTAACTTGTTCCATAATTTTACACCATGAATTGAAATACATTTTAAGATGAATTGTTTTCTAAGACGTAATAATACTGACCCAATTTATAAATAGTGAATGAAAGACATGAGATCTGTAGTAGGGGTGCAACTACATACTTTATGAGGTGTATGTGAACATGTCACCGGCCATATGTGCACTTGGCACCAGGACACCCTAGGCCGCAGTTTGATGATCGACTTTGTCATCGTATCATTGGATCTGCGGCCGCATGTCTTGGATTCTCAGGTGAAGAGAGGGGCGGAGCTGTCCACTGACCACTACCTGGTGGTGAGTTGGCTCCGGTGGTGGGGGAGGAAGCCGGTCAGACCTGGCAGGCCCAAACGTATCGTGAGGGTCTGCTGGGAACGTCTGGCAGAGTCCCCTGTGAGACGGAGCTTCAACTCCCATCTCTGGCAGAACTTCGAACACGTTCCGGGGGAGGTGGAGGACATGGAGTCTGAGTGGACCATGTTCCGTCCCTCCTTTGGAGAGGCAAAGAGCTGTGTGGTTTTCGTCCTGGTCGTGGAACACTGGACCAGCTCTACACCCTCAGCAGGGTCCTGGAGGGTGCATGGGAGTTCGCCCAACCGGTCTACATGTGTTTTGTGGACTTGAAGAAGGCGTTCGACCGTGTCCCTCAGGGGGCCCCGTGGGGGTTCTCCGGGAGTTTGGGGTACCAGGCCCTTTGATACGGGCTGTCAGGTCCCTGTATGACCGGTGTCAGAGTCCCATAACGACAATTTAGCTGACCTTAATATTTCCTGTGTTTTGTTTTGATCATTATTAGACTTATTGTTGAGATGTGTGTGATATGTGTGTCTATCAGACATTTATAGCAATACGGAATAAATCGCGTCTCGTATTGGTTCAATACGGGCGGAGACAACAACCACCTGTCATTTTAGGCTAGCTTAAGCTAACCTGAGTATTTACAACCCTCCTGTTGATACTGACTTTACTTACCTAATGCCTTTCAACCACTTTGAAAAGCTTTTCTTCGTCTCTCCATCATCTTTATCGCCCTCTTCCATTTTCTGTTTTATGCCCCAGAGTTTTTTTCTGCCGTCCCATTTTTAGCTCCCAGGGGAGGGTCGCCTAATGAGTGCTATTCCTCTGTTATTGATCATTTCATACACAAACAGCTGTTAAGTACATAAAATGCTGACTAGAAAAAAAATTCCTCACATCATTTTGGCGCCCCCTCTAGAGCAGCGCCCCGATGCGTTGCACACAGTACATATCCACTTTCTGCACCACTGATCTGTAGGAAGATTTTTGTCTTTTTTTAGTCAGCCTCATCTTCAAATTACTCATTGAGGAAAAAACTCATTTCTAGATAAATCCCAGATTTTAGATTTTGTTTGATTGCTGCTTCACAGCAAGCAGACGTATCAGACAAGACCTCTTCTAAAAACAGGAGACACCAGATGGGGTTTTTTAAACTTTCATCTTCAGAAGAAAAAGTGAAAAGAATCAATTAAAACCTTCATAGAAACTGAACATTTCATCTTTGAAACACAAGAATAAGGGGAAAAGAATATATTTTACATAGTGCTTTATTAGGTGTAGCTCATTTTTGATGTTTTTAACCCCTGATCCACACTTTAATGTCATTTCCAACTTGTTGAGAGGTCGTTTCACAGCTAATAGGAATATAAATAAAGCTCTCATGTGGCTAAAAGCCCAGCTTGATTTTCCTCATCCTCTTGCCCTCTGACCGAGCATCGTGTCGGCTGAGCCTAATCCGACAGCACGTTAATAGATCGTCTAATTAACATAATGTCCACCCATTAGGAGTGGTTAACCTTTGACTTCTCTCACTGACAGGAATAATGCCAAAAGCTGAAAGAAACACACACATCTGTTGCTGCTTTAACTCAAAGCTGCAGCTTCCTTCAGACTTCGCAAACATCGCTGATCCGTCATGACGCCCCGTTCCTCCTCGTTTCCTCACACCCCTGCCTCTTTCTAATTGAGCAGGGACTGAATACAATTATGGTGAGAATCATCCCGGGCTGATGTGAGGGAGGGGATTAACGGGATTAAGACGATAATCTGCTGACCCTCTGGCCCCGGCGCGGTATGGGGCTGGAAAGGCAATTTGAAGCAGGGAGAAGAGGAGATATGGAGGTCCTTAATGAGGGAGCCGCCGCAAAGCCCCCGACCACAGAGAGGCTCACTCAGCGGGCCTCTGGGAGATTATTTTCTGCAGGACTCCTTTCCACAATCTCCTCTCGCCTCTCACATGCACCTCAACGCCCGCGAGTTCACTCCAGCTTTGAGGAACAGCTGTTTGCTTCTCTCAGATGAACAAGGTGTCGGTGGCAGGGAGAACTTCCTTTTTAATGCCTGTTTAAGGTAACAGGATTTAAGATCCAGCACGGTGCGGCCTGAGCACAGCCCAACCTCGACGCTTAAAGAGATCACAGGTGCATACCACCTTAACTTTGAATTGTTAAAACCTAAAATACAGAGCCGACAAGAATCGCAAAAGAAGCAAATCGTAAAGTTACATCCAGCTTCCGACTGTTTCCGATGACGCAGCATTTAGAGCAAAGCTTGACTTTGTGCTGCACAGATCAATAGCAGATGTGGATTTTTACTGCTGTTTGCTAAATTTGTCCCTGAATTGAATGTTTTTTGTGTTGTTTTGTTTTTTTCTGTAAATCCACACATAAAACTTCAAGCTGGGAAAACATCACTCAATACTTCCCTTGAATTTGTCCTTCTAACAATGCTGCGTCGTAGAAACCCTGCTTTGTAACTTGCTGAGAGGATGAATGCCTTTCTTCAGACAATATAGTCGCCTGTTGTAAGCAAGAGTGACCCAGCTTCAAATCTATCACTGCAAATGTCTTACAAGAGGTAGGTAAATATATTGTTTTTCAGTTTAGAGCAACAAGACTGTTAACTTTATCTGCAGAACGCATTCCTATGGTGCAACTTTTTCACATTTTATCACAGAACAACAGAATTCAGCCTATTTTACTTGGATTTTAGTGATAGATTTACACAAACTAGAGCATACGTATGAAGTAGAAGGAAAACTATGCTTGATTTTCACATTTAAAAAACAATCAAAACATTTGCCTTTTGTTTAGTATAAAAAGATGCCACTTCAACTTCCTTCACTCACGATGCTGTTAGCAGAACACATTTTTATTTCTATAACTTTGAAAATGTTTATCATGAAGTTAACAAGTAAAAACCAGAGAATAACAATAGTTTTTTAAACCACAAATCATAAGAAACATGTTTAACAGAAACACACTTCAGATATATTCTTTTTTTTGTACTAAAATACTGAAATCAATCAACTTTCCAATAATATTTGGAAATAATGACGATATACTTGTAGTAAATAAGAAAAGAGTTTTTAAATGTTTTTTTTTTTTATCAAAGGTAATTTTTTTTCTGTAATTATTTTACCGTTATTCCGAGTACACAGAAAGTCACAGTGTTGACGAGTGGCTCACAGAAAACGCAATAAAAATTATGCAGATATCCTAAAAGTAAACAGAAGCACTTGTTGCCTTTTCCCTGCAACTGGAGCATGATTCTATTTTCTGTTTTCTTCACACCATATGGCCTGAGCTGTGATATCCTGCAGAAAACCGATCCACGCGTCTGTCCAAATCGCTTCCATCACATCTCAGATTGAAGTCATTTCACCTGGTATAGTGATTTTTTCTTTATAAATACTAAATAATTATTCCTTATCTACAAATTACAATGTTTTGCGTTGCATAAAGTTTAAAAAAGGCGTTTTAGCACGTCAACGTTTTTTGTTTGTAAGTGAAAATCTGCCGTTGTCGCATAGCAACAAAGAAAGCCCTCAGCCCACAGGCATCTGTTTGTATCATGCCGCACTTGATGATTGTCCAAACACAATTAGCCGAGGGGATTTCTAATTGATTTGTGTGAGCAGGATGCTGCGGAGGGTAGAAATGTTGACCAAACTCTGAGTTACTAGCAGCTGCTTCTCAGACTCCTGGTGAAGCCAGACAGCAAGGTGCAAAAAAAGACGTCAATGATGCAGAGAAGAAGAGACAGTTTGTGCTAGCTGCTCGTGATTTCTTGTTTCCGGGCGGTTGGGGGATCTTTCCATGCAGGCCACGCCGCATGCCTGGTCAGCAGGGGGGTCCGCGGGTTCAGCAGGCTGAGCCTGAGAGGAGTAGCGAGTCTTCTCACCTGGCCAAAGGCAAGACCGTTAGCAGCTGTCAGAGTTTGCGGAGGTCTTCGGTTTTAGATGAGATTTGAGCCAACATAATGGGAAATTGGTGGAAATACACATTGAGCCTTCCTGTTTAGCTTAGAAGTTGATTTCAAAGTTAAACGATTATAAAATAAATTCATTATCATTCACATGACATTGTCTTCATCCCTGATAAGCTGCTCATTTCATGCCTTTCTAGCTAAAACCTTTCATTAGCCCAGTTCTTTCACCTTGATTGGATAGTGATTGCTTTCCAGTGCTCTGAATTAATTTAACCCTTTGTGCTAAAACCTGTAATAAATATATCATGTGATAAAGTCCTCATTTAACAACAAGTTAAACGGTTTGTTTTTGCAGAGTCAGAAATATAATTTGTGTTTTTGTTGTTTACAGAACAAACCAAGAAACACAAACTTAGACAAGCTGGACCAGGCTTACCTTCTATGTTCAAGAAAACGGTAACACGTCATTTGAAGGGGTGTGCATAAGACTGACATGACACTGTCATAAACATGAATGTTTACGACTGCTGTAATGAAGTGTCATTCGGCATTAAAAGGGTCATTATTGACCAAATAATGGAAAGTTTACACTTTTGGTGGACTTTTAGAGCAACTTTGCATTTGGTAAATGGAACAAAGTATCATCAGCATAGCAGTGGAAAGTTATCCTGCTCTCTTGAATTATTTGACCAGGTACTAGCATAAATTCTGTAAAAACAATAAAATAGACTCGAACACGATGCCCTGAGGTTCTCCATAAGTAACTGGTGCATGAGGAAGACTTAAACTGAAGTCAAGCAAATTAAATCTAACGCGTGATATAAGCAACATGCTGAAGTTAATCTGCAGCACAGAGCTCTAATGGAGCAAGCAGAGAGAGAAAAGACTGTAAGGATATTCATTTCTGTGCTTCTACATCTGACTGAAAGCCTTTAAATTGATTTTTTACAGTGGAAATGCTCACACAATTGATAATTTTCTTTGGAAATGTACATAAAAACTGAAGCCGGTATAGATTTGTGATTGGCTGGGACTACTGGTGTAAAGTAAGGGTTTAATTACAGCCACCTTAAAAGGCTGCAGTACATATCCATTAACTAAAAGTAGATTGATCTGGTGCCTGTGGCCTCGCCTGTCCTAATTTGTTTGATGTACCAGAGGAAAAAATGTTGAATCTCTCTTAAGGAAATTACATTGTGACTTTTGAAGAAAACAACATCGACTTCTCAGAAGGTGATGGATTCCTCTTCAGCATGGCAGCTTTGTGAATAATGATTCCACTACAGAAAGCACAAATAGGTTCAGCAGATCAGCTGCTTTCTCTGTACTAAAGTGATTAGTTTGATTCATGATTCCAATAACAAGCAAACAGAGTCAAGCTGCCTTTGCTGGGCTTGATGTGGACGGTAAATGGGGTAAAACCTTTGTGGATTCGGAGGAATGAGTCATCCTGCAGCTGTGTGAAATTAGAGTTCTCCATGTTGGTTTAGCAGGTCAGATTTGAAGGGTTGGATGGCAGCTGGTGGCGTTGTGACACTAATATAACTGGGTCAAAGCTTGGACAGAGAGCAGGAAGGGGTCCATTGTGTATTTTGTTAAGATCTCACCTAGACCTTTGCTTAAATTATTTTAATTCCCAGACCATCAAACTGTCTTCTAGTTTGGCTAATGGTCGTTTCCTAAAGCAAGACTTAGGTTCTCTTTCTCCTCTCTTTAGCTCACCTACTGCTGATCTGTATTTTTTATGCTTGGCGAACTATTTCTGTGTTGAATAGTCCAGATGTTTTGGATCATTATTCTGCTGAAGACTCAATAAAAACCATCTTCCAGCATATTTTTGTTTTTATTTCATAGAGTTCGTGACTCTTTGAACTCTTACAAAAGTATCTTCCATTGCTCTTGAGCAGACTTTCTCAAACGGTGGTCCGTGGGCGCCCCCCAGTGGTTCACAGGGTACTGCATGTGTCATGATGTCCGACGCTACAGCTAGCTTACCAAAGTATTGTGTTTAAAAATAATAAACAGTAAATGGCTTAAAACCGGGTCACTCAAACGAAAAACTGAAGACTTTGGTAGAAAGAAAATACTTACATAATCGGAGGAAGGCAAGTCGTACTTTAATGTCGTTCACTAGATATTTGATTCTTTTGAACGGCTCTAAGCCACGAACGAGTCTCAGTTAGTGAGAATTGTTCTTTGTTTTTTACAATTTTGCTCACATGTCGGCTCTTGTCATTTTTATTTAATTAAAAATGGTAAAATTAAATAACTGAAATACAATTGATAGAAATGGGTGGATAGTTTTTAATTTAATGGTGCAGAAGAGGATTTTTGTGTCTGCCAAAAGCAACTCAAGTCTATTTTTCTTTTATTCTGCGTCGAAAATACAAATAGTCCTAAAATGCTGACAACCTCTGTTTTGATTTCTGACATCACTGAAAAGCTTAGAATCCAAACATTAAGAGTCTGTAAATAATTAAAACCAGCACCAAAGACAACAATACGCGAGTTAAGAGACTGTTTGTGTTTGTTAAATGGGTTAAGTTTGCAAATTGAAGCCATTTTCTCCAGTTAGCCTCACCGATTTGTAGTTTTCTGTTGGCTTCACAGCTGTTCAGTCCCAAACCTTTGATTTCCCTTCACATTGTGTGTCTGGAAATGGTTTTACTTGGATTACTAAACATAAACCAGAGGTCTACTGTTGGGTTTCTTCCAACTGATTTCGCCAAACGTTAAGTAATCCTTGAAAAAGATCATTCAGATTTTGCTGCGTCTCCTTAAATGTTTCCTCTGCTTGGCACCAATAATTCTAGGTTTCTTAAACAGACTAACATCTTTTCCATGTGTCTGTCCACATGGTTATTTAAGAAATGCATTGGTTGGGGTTCAGTAACATGTTGCCAGCTGAATGATAATCATTCATGCAGTAATTACCCAACAGCAGGTTCCTATGTATTTACTTAGTTAAATCCAACTGGAGCCTTTCTGTGTTTTGGCCAGGTGGCGCATGTTGGAACCATTTCCTGATTTTTAAAGATCAACCTGAATGTTTTCCCATCTTTTCAGTAAAACATTTTATTGGAGGATTCTGTAGGTAACCAGGAAAGAACCAATCCTTTCCATCTTTTTTTTTTAGTTCTTCTGCATCATTGTTGTGGCTTGGCGTATTTCCATTTTGTTCTTAAGGTTCAATAACAAACAAAGCCAAGAAAAATCTTCTATGGCTTTACTGAATGCAACAGTTAACACGACGTCCATGTCTGCTAATTCTGACGCCTACTGTACTGTATGTACTTTGTGAAGCAGCTCGCTGACGGTTTGAGAGCACGCTCTGAAGGGGGATGACCATCTGGAAATCCCGTCTGCGCCGACAGCCATCCAATTTATCTAAGTCTCCATCACTGCTGCATTTCTACTGTACACACCATTTTTCTAAATCAGCGGCATCGCTGCAGCGCGGCTCCGTGTCATTTGCTTAAAAACTTTCATGCACCACATTAATCATAATAATCCGCCTCTTCCTGCGTTGATGTAAGGCTTGTTTTGTGTTGGAGAATCTGCTGAGCCAAGCATCTTTTAACTTGTTTTTTCAGCACCTTGGTTTGATCAAGTGCGCTGTGTTTTCTTTTCGACTGAGAGGAAAAGACACTCCAGGCAACAACGTGCCGCACTCTGTTTGTTTCAGAGAGGTGTGGAGCTCGCTTCCTTGCTGTGTGACATATTGTCAAGGGAGATGATGTGTTGACATGCCATGTACACCCACTCTCTCATCACCGAGAGGCGAATTTATTTATATATAAGAAAGTCCTTGCAGAATATATAAGAGGCGTTTCTTTTCTTTAGGGAGATGTTCATATCTCTTGGAAGACAGAAAATATGATGATGTGCTTGTGTCCCTGTGCCTTCAGGTCGATGCGTTACACGTGTCATATCCCAGCCGGAAAAGCACATAAGGAAATTATTATTGGGATGTGGACTTGACGGGAATGTAAACACAGTTTTTGTATGAAGGAAGACAGTCACACTGGGGACGACCTGTCAGTTTCCTCGGTCAATAAACAGAGGAGTGTTTGACGGAAGAAAAAACATTAGATTAATAGCTTTCTGTCTACAGAAAGTTTCCCGGGTTTGTTTTCTGTATGATCGCAGTAAGACAGCGATGCACACATCAATGTGTTAAAATGCCAGATTTTTGTAAGGTTCCCATAAATCATTTCAGAACTGTTTCCAGCTTTAACCTGAGAGATATCCTGTTCAGTCTGATTGAAAACCACATTTATTGGAGGAAATATTTAGAATATAAAACGCTGCAAAACTCTGGTTGCATATTTGTGCGCAATCTTGACGAGTATAAGTATCAAACTGGTGTGTTAGAATCTACCTTAGTGGTCGTCTTAATCTCTTTCTGTGGCTGCTTCAAATTATCGGTTTTCCTTAAGACATCTTCATTTTGGTGTACCTCAGGGTTCTGCTTTGGGGTCCTTCATATTTCTGGTTTACATGCTCCTAATCGCATGTTTTGCGCTCTTAAAGCTGTCTCATACCTCTGCTACGCAGATGATATTCAGTTATTTGTCTCTTTAAGGATTCGCAAGGTTTCGAAATTGAACATTTTACAAAAGTGTGTGAAAAGTTGAGGTGCTAAAAGCATTTTCCGACTCAATGAAGATAAACATTCTTGTTTTGTGCAAGAATGTTACAACTCTAAACCTTTACTCGAGTATGTCAGCAATTGAAAACTCATGGTTTTACAATTGCTTTTAAGTAATTATTTCAATTTACTGATATTTAATTTACTGATATTTAATTTACTGATATTTAATGCTTTTACTTACTAACCCACCTTTTAATCCAAGGCATCTTGAGTTCATGTCAATTTTTGGGAACCTGATTAGCATAACTAGCACAGGTCTGGCATTTGCATCATTTAGTTAAAGTCATAGAAGTAACAAAGGTATCAGTCAGGAGGAGAGTACGAAAAAATCCACTATATGCCAGTGAAGACAGTCATCAATATCTGAATAAACTGCAGGATGGGAAGGATATTACAAAAGATTACATTTCTTTAAAAATGATCTAATTTGAGACTGAAACTGGTCAGGATGGCAGCCAGGAAGCTGAGCGTAACATTGGAAGAGTAAAAGAAAGTCCCCAAGATTTTATCAAAAATATTCCGAGGACTAATCACTTTCTTTGGATGAGCCGAATTATTTACGTGTGACAAAACAGCACAAACATAAATAAAACTGGAAAGAGGACACTTTCAAAAGTATTAAACTTGTATATCTAAAATGAAGTAAATTTATTTTAAAATTTTAAATTTGAGTTGGCCTTAAATACATTAATTCTTAAATTTCATCATGATTGGTCTATTTAATGTCCTATAATTTATGGATTTTACTTTTCTGTCAGGCAAAAGCTTGAGTCACACTCAGACATCTTAATTGCATTCTGCGACTTCAGGCAGTTGAGGCTACTGCTAACTAGCTGCTAACATAGCCTTGCTAGCTAGCCAGCTAGCTAGCTTTTTTGCTTCTATTATCAGTAGGCGTAAATTCATCGCCAACGTCTCATTCTGTTGCCAACTCACTCACTACTGCTACATTTCTGTCATGGTACAAGTCTTAAATTTCATTCATACTAGTCTTAAAAAGTCTTAAATATGAGCTGGTGAAACCGTGGCAGTAGCGTTTGAGTGGATGTGATGTTTGCAGACGTCTAGAAGCATAGAGTCAATGAAAGAGAGGAATGACGGATGAGCATCAATCCAAACCGCTTTTGACAACAAGCAGTTTGTTTCATCTGTGTTCGAAATGGACAGAGTAGATTCTCAGATCCACAGCGCTGTGAATAACGTCTTTATCACCAATCCGAGGAGATGACAAGCGTCTTCCACAATGGATTATCTGTGCACATGACTCTGCCGTGAGGACCGCTCTCCACTGCAGATATGTGACCCACTCTGCTGACAGCAGCGATGACGGAGCCGTCGCTGACAGCCTGACTTCAAGAAAGGCCACGAGTCACTCCACCAGGCGCAAAACGCTTAATCTCTCCTTTCCCATCACAAAGGGAGCTGCATGACGCAACGCTTTGCAACAGAGAAGAAGTGACACTCGCTGTCAGTGACATGTTGGCCATGAAATGGACTGTGGCTTTTAAATACAGCCATGCTCACCCTGACAGCTGGAATTATGCTCTGCATTTAAATGGAGGTGAAAATGTGCAGAATTGAAATGATCTTCTGGCAACTAGTGAGTATTATTTTTTTTGTCTCACAGCGTTCTACTTGACCAGGAACAAAAGGAAACTAAATTTAAAAACAATTTGTTTGACCTGCATAATTTTGGACACGGTGCCTAAGGGAAGTTCAAACAACCAGCAGGCCTCAGTCCAATCTTTTCTCCTGAAAGAGTTCACTTCATAGAAGCAGAACGGTCCATGTCATTCACACTGCTCTGCACTGCGGGACTTTATTTGCACTTTAATAACATGTTTGAAGCACAGGTAAACATTACGAATCACAGAATAATGAAGTTTTCTCAGCTGGTAGCTGTGTTGCTGTGCAACCAGAAGGGTTTGGGTTCGAATCCCAGTGGAGTTTGCATGTTCTCTCTGGGTACTTCAGCTTCCCGTTGCAGCCTAAAAACATGACTCTGAATTGACGCTGCATGGCTATTTGTCCTGTTGGGTTACTAAACGTATTTCTTTTAGACAAAGAGGTCATCTTTTAGACTTTAAATTCAGAAATCTACATACATTTTCTCAATATTTGGTAGATTTTTTTTTAACAAACTGCCTAATTTAGGTCAAATGTTTTGGGTTTTCTCCCGCTCTTGCTACATTTTGCTGTGATTTTGGCCCATTCCTACTGACAGAACTGGTGTAATTGAATCACACTTTCATCTCTACCAACATATTTTCCATTGTTGTGACATCAAAGCTTTGAAAAAAAAAAAAAAACTGTCGTTCTAAAGCCTCAAATTTGACAGTCTGCTTTTGGTTATTGTCCATTTGGAAAACCAATCTATGACCAAGACTTAACTTCCTGTCTGATAACATTTAGTTATTTAATAATTGAGTTGAGGGTTTGGAGCATATAAATAAAGCTTTATGTCTGAATAATAGGAATAATAAGGGTCCCAAAACACAGCCCTGAGGTACACCAAACATGAAGTGTAATTCTAGCATCTTGCCAACATAAAAAAGAAAAGATTTAGATTTTTAAATAAAATGTATTTAAATATCTGGTTTTAAGCTTTTTTTTCTTTAGTTAATGAAAACCAAAAGTCCAGTTTCTCTTGAATTTAGGATGCAACAAAAAAGACCAACTAAAACGGATTTAAGGACATTAACGGAAAGTTGAGTTTCTCTTGTCAGATTCTAATCAAATCCATAAAGTAAAAATGTAAACAATAAGCTTTGTTTGGGAACAAATAAGTCAAACGCGAGTGTTCATTTTTATTCCCGGCATACAAAGTGAGGCGACAGCTTTAGAAGACCCACAGAGCCATAACTTATACTTACAATCTTTAATTAATGACAAAATTACCTCATAAACTGAGTAAACCGCCAGGGTTTTACAGCTCCCTAGTGAGGAAGGCCACACAACACCCTCTGTGCATACTCAAGTATCTGTTTGCAATGCCAGACAGCTTCCACCACTAATGCTTGGAGTAGACTGTGATTTGCAAATACAAGGCTTTGAATAGGCCACGTGTTTAAAGTGAACAAATTATACAAGAAAGAAAAGGTTAAGTAGTTTAACCAAGATGATTTTACAAGGATTTTATTCTTCTTCAACACTAAAACACATTTTAATAAACAAAACTACTCCAATTTCTGAACATCGGACAATTATTCCCTCTCGTTTTGGATGTGTTATGATGCGTGACCACGGCAACACTGTACTGTCTTTTTTTTTTTTTTGTCCGCTCCTCAAAAGCTGCAACAACAAATTCCAGAGGAAATTAAAATGGAGGCAACACCGAAAGAGCCAGAGAGAGAGAGAGAGAGAGAGAAGGAGGAAGCTCAAACTGCTTCCCGCGTCGCTCATTTAAAGAGGAGCGGCAAAAGCAAACGAGGTGGATTAGCAGTGCTTCTCCACATCCAGGTCATGCTAATGTAGAATATCACTTCTATTCTCTGAAAATTGAACTGTTAGCATGTTGTAACAGTCATACAGCAACAGTCTTCAGTCAGAGGCACCTTCAGATTCGTTGGAAGACTGACTGCTACTGGAATTCCTTCCTGTTCAGACCATTACTGTCCACAACCACTCTGAAAATACGTAGTGTCTCGCAACCTATTTAATGTGTTGCTCTAAAATGCTGCATTTATTCATAATTATTTAAAAGGATTACAAGTTTATATTCAAATTTAGCTAAATGAACTTAAACAACTTAGATCTCTAATAGAGTGACTGAGTCCAAAAGGGGAAACCAGTTACACCAAACTGTAGTTTCACACAATAAATCATTATTTCTACAAAAGCCTTTATCTTTTAAACCTGACACTCTCAATGTATTCACCTATTTCTACGCCTACTCAATTTTCTAAATTCCTTTAAAATATTGTTTTAGGTGTACATCTATTAGTTTGTGCTTTAAAGAATCACCGTTGGGTTTTACAATGTTATGACACCATTTAATGTTTCTTTCTGATAAACAAAGTGTTTTTAAATTGGATTTCTGAGCTTGCAGGTGTTTTGAAATCCCTCAACCGGCAGCAACACCAGTGAGGCTGAGATCTCCTCTTCTACTGATCCAAAGAACAAGAAAGGTCAACTTGAATTTGCTCAAAACTACACAAAGAAAACCCAGAGGTTTGGATTTTGTGCTGTGGATAGAAATATAACACCATGCCTACAGTTAAATTATTAAATCTGGACTTCCAGCAAGGTCTCCGACTTTTACTTTTCACAGTTTTCTAGTGTACGCTAAGAGCGCTTGACATAAATTTCTCCATAATTCCCACAACTCTGGTCCAGACTTTGCCTTATCTGCCTCAGTTACTCTCGTTGCATCACTGTGGCGGAGATCTTTGGGGAATTACAGCCGCAAAACCCTTTTTGACACGTGTCTGGTACATTCGCGGGTATATGGGTCGAGTCATGGACCAGAAAATGAGTTGCTATCCTGAAATACAATCCAGAGAGGCCGTTGTAGGTGACAATGTCAAGTAGCCTTGGTATTATTTTGAAATGATTTATCTCCACTAGCGTGAAGAAACATGATTATTATTAGAAATTATCTTTTGTAAATTTGTCCACTTGAGTTTTGTATGATAAAATCAAGACCAGAAAATTGAAACTGAAATGTTCTGCATGATCAAGCTATGTTTATTATTTATCTCCATTTCAAAGATTTACATACATTTAAATTTTTGGTGACTTTTGGATTTGGTTCCATAAAGTTTTCCGAGTAGTTTTGTGATTTTTTTCCCTGTTCTTCCCAACAGAACTGGTGCACCGTAAAAAAAACACACAAAAAAATCTATTTTCACGTATAAATAAATAATGTTACAAAATAATAAAGCTAGTCTTTTCCTCTCAGTGTCACTTATAACACTCTATCCTAGAGGAAAATGCCTACCTCTATAAAATTCCTGATCCCCAATTAGCAGCCAATTATAATTTCATGGATTTGAGAGAGAAAATTATGAACGTAAAACTTTATTTTTCTATGATGGCAGCAACTTTTAATGTTTGTCTGTAATTCCTGGCACAGAGTTGGGTCTAAAAGAAAGAGAATTACACTTGTACAACAATAAGTTTGATTAACTATTAATATTTGCCAATAGCAATTATAACAGCTGGTCATTTTAATCAAAATTACCAAATCAGAAAATAGCAAATTAGCTCTCTGTCAATTACTGCCTAAGTAGCACAATAGATGGAGTGGACGTGTGCAGTTAAAGTACTCTTTAATAAGGCAATTACTTAGTAAAAAGAACAAGAAAAACCAAAAAATAAAAGACATTATGAACCAAAAAAATTATTGCAGTTCATTCTAATTATGTATGTTTTTAAGGACCAAGGTTTGTTTTGAGGATTGAAGCCAAATTAGCTTGAAAGCTAGCAAAGCTAACAGAACAACAGTTGTTAGTTCAATATGCAAAGCAGAAGAAAATAAAGCTAGTTTTATGAAACATTTCAAAAGTGGGGTGGACTACCAAGATGGCGGTGACGAAAAAATCTGGACACACAATTTTGTGTAAGGCAGGTGTTGTGACGTCACATCCTGGGTTAGCAACTCAGCTAACAAAGAAAATAAGTCCCACATATAAGTACCGCTTACAAATATTAATGTTATGCTAAGGCTGCTGGTGTGCTACGACCGGCTGCAGAACTAATGATCTTTAGCATCTTAGCATTAGCAGCTGGGAAAAGGAAGATATAATTTAGCATGTTTACAAGAACAATATGGACATATTTCATTCAAATTACCAAGAGGAAATCAGAAATGTTAGCGGGCAATAAATGATTGAACCACTCAGTGAGAGTTTCAATGCTGTCACCAGATTCACAGTATTGCATACCACTAGTAATAATAAAAATAATCATTTATCACCATCTTTTATTTATGATGTAAGCAGAAATTGATGCAAATTACTCCACTTTTGGTTTCTCCTGCATGTATTTAGTGCAGTTTGCTTTGTAAATCCACTGCAGCTAAAATCAGAATAAAATCAGTTTGGAAAACTGGGTAAAAAATGCCTCATTTTTCAGATTTGCTTTAATACAGTTTGTTTTGGTTGGTAACTAGAGTAGGAGAACATGTATTAGATTTAGAAAAACACTTGAGCCATTGCTGATATGGATTTTTTTTTTTTTTTTTTTAGCTCAAAAACATTTTTAAGATCTTTCATGGACATCCTGAACAGCCTCCAGCAGACGAACCGAAGCGTACACACATTTACAGGCAGTTTCCTCTTCTGGTCTGTTTACCACCAGCAGTGATGTTGCTGAGGATCGATGCTGGAGGGGAGCGAGGCGCGAGCGCGGATCGGGAGCGCGCGCATAGGAAGGACCGGGAGGAAGCAGCAGCAGCAGCATCTCAGTCGCCAGCGGAGTCCAGGACGGCGGATGAACGGAGCAAAGCGAGCATCGTTTTCCCACAGCGGCTTTCCTCCGAGCAGCTTCCTGCAGCCCGAAACCTGCCCGAAAATGATGCTGAAAGCGGCCCTCCTCTTCGGGGTGCTCGTCGGCATCAGTCAAGGTGAGCCGGATGCGAGAGAACCTTTTGGAGCTTGGTGACTTTGTGGACAAGTTCTGTGCCATTTTGCTCCGCTGCGACAGGCGGGGAGAAGTGGGGCTGGATTGTTTAAGTGGACGTTGTTTGGTAGTTGAAGCACGTCTTGCGGGGGGCCAGAATGCTTTCGCCCTGAAAAGGGGGATTATGATGGGGGTCCTTTACAGGAATGGGGAAACCAAGGCTTTTTAGACACAAACTAAGCGCTCGCGCTACATTTTTTGCTACCTTTACATTTTTGCTCAATTTCCTCCAACTTCAGCTGCATTTATTTGGACCACCGCCTTCCTTTTTTTCTTTTTTTTGTGTGTGTGCCCTCACTCGGCGCTGCTGCATACTGTAGATTGAAGATAGCGCTGAAACATCTCCGCATCCAGCACGCGACAGATTCGTGATGCGGCTTCACGCGCCTCAAAGTTTAGGGGATTTTTTTTATTTTTTTTTTTAACCGCCGTTAATTGGCGTCCGTGCGCACCTGTTCGTGGCCACTGGTTACCTGCGCGCGAGTAACGTGCGTAGCTGCATCCTTTTGACTTGTCGTGTCTCTAATTATGTGCTGGTCAGTGAAGCCTGAGGGGGGAAAAATGGCTAACTCCTCATTTCTTAAACCGCAAAAGCGCAATTCAATAAAACACAAAACATTCCTTTATATGTATGTAATGACAGATCTACTTACAATTTAGTTGGAGGTTTTTGCAGAGGGGTTGTTGCTCTGGTTTCCGGAGCGCGACGGCAGATGGGGGTAGAGCGCTGCAACGTGCTGCCAAGGCTGAAGTCGTTAAAGCTTGTTGCATGCTCATAATGCTTTGAGGCTCAAACTGGGGGCCATAAAGGAGAGAGAGATATGCACAACTTTTATTGCCACTTCCTTTGATGACATGCATCAGTTTAACATGTTGAAGGCTTGTCTTCAAGCGTGTTGTTATGGTTAAGCACAAACCATAACGTGTTTTATTTGGCTTTTTTGTGCTAAACCAACAAAAATAAGCAAATATTTGTGAGGAGTGGTACATCTCCACCAATATTGCTCATCTATAGACTATTATTACCCAAGGTCAGTTGGACTGCATCTATTTTTAGGTCTTGCTTGTGCTCAGGGGCCAAATCTGGCCCGCCATAGTGTTTTTGTGGCCCTCTAAAGACCAAATTACATCAATAAGTCCCTCCAGTTTTTCACAAATACGCAAAATCTACGGATCTCCATGATTTTTCTTTAAGAAACACTTATTAAATGTTAATTACTGATATATTAATGGTTTAATGGTTTTATCAAAACATTCTGGGACAACTGGCCCTTTAAGAACATTCAGATTTTTGATTTGGTCTGAAATGAAAATGAGTTTGACAGCTCTGATTTGGAGTCTTCAGATTGAAGTCCGGGATTTAACTGGACCATTCTCGCAGCTTACTGTGATGCTGGATATTTAACGTCCACTGCAGTTTCTGGAAGGTTCTTCTCTTTTTTAGATCTCTCAGCTTATTGTTTATGATTTATCGGGATAAGATTTAGATTTTTCGTTGTCATTATGTTTTTTAAAAAAAGCAAAACTGTCCATATTGTTAAGTTTTATTCATCACAAGAGGATAAATCAACTTTATGTCCATAATTCAGCTCTTCAAATGTTCCTTTAAACTCCAGCTTTGCTGGGCCTGCTGAGGAAAAGATCCTCTCAGCATGATGCTGCCACTGCCATGTTTTACCAAAGGGATGATGGTTGTAGCTGATCTACCGCCTCAGTGGGGGTCAGTTGGTCGTTATTACTGGATTGTTTAATCTCATATATATATATTTAGTTTTTTTCCTGTCGGGCAAAAAAATGTAATGTGCCGACATCTTCACTGCGTTTTGTGTTTTGAGTAAGTAGATGCTACAGCTAACTAGCGGCTAGTATACTCTTGCTAGTTGGACAGCATGGTATGGCTGAAAAACGTTATCAGTGGATATTGATAAGTATTGATTTTTTTTTTGTGTGTGTGTGATAAATATCTGAACCCTCCTGTTTTATCCAGTTCTCACTCCACAGTGTTGTATTTTTATTTTTAAGCAGTTAAGAGTCACAGTAGTGAAACTTTAAACTGCTGCTGTGCAAGTTAATCAAGAGGTTGTTGCTAGGCAACCAAAGAATGAGTGAGTTGCTAGGTTACCAAAGAGTGAGTTGGTTGATGCCACCAAACTTGCTTAGCTGGCTCTGAGAGGTTGAGCGGCTAGAATCTTTCCTCTGCCTACATTTCCCAGAATGCTATGTGGTTCTGGATTGGAGCCCAATAAGTATTCTGTATATTGAATATTGAATACTTTATCAGATGTATTTTGTATTGATATTGATCATGTGTCGATTACGATATGTTATCGATTTATTGTCCAGTCCTTCGTGCTAGCAAGCTAGCTAGCTAGCTCTTTGTGTCACAGAGCTCGACACATGAGGAGCGACGAATGGTGGCGACAGGCAAAGGTCATGGGTGAAACCCAACACCGAGGAACTTATAGCGACGACGGCCACAAAACTTTAACATTTTCTAACTTCTTTGTGTCATAAGCCTGTTTGTGTAAAGCTCAGTTGCTAATTTGTTTATTTTCGCCACTGTCTCACATCTGTTGCAAACCAGTTTGAGGTAAGATGCTTTCTGTGCAAACTGGAACTGTCTTAAGGCTGTAGAGAGCCATATGCATCCCCCATACCCAATTTATTGTTTAATTTCATTCAAGGAGACATTGAAAGGGTCTTAAAAACTCTTAAATTTGACTTGCTGAAACCTGTTCTTGCCATTTTTCCATAAAAGCCAGTTCCTTGGTCTTCATGATGCTGTTTATTCTCTAAAAAAAACTCAATTAATCTGGATTTGTACTGAGATTAAATCACATACATGGCCTCTGTGATGTCTTAATTTATCATTCAGGCTCCTCATTGATATTTGTACATAGACTTTTTACTGTTTTACCAGTGTTGTGTTTAAATTTTCTTTTTCTCCCATCTTCCTGCGAGGAAAAGTTCCCTAAGGGGATAATAATGAAGTCGTACTGATATAAACTAGATTTTAGGAAAAGATATTTGTACTTTTGCAACTTCGTGCATCACGTACTTGGACTTTAAACGGAGAAGAAGAAGCATTTCGAGTCTCATTGCTGCTTCATTCATTATTAAATTCTGACACTGAACAAAGAGATGCCACTATTTTAAGTTTTCACTTGAATATTCACGGCTTTGTTACTGATTCTTCGTTGCAGGGGTCTTACATCACCCACCAACCAATTTCCATTCTTATCGAGCTTTTTCTGATAGCAAAGTCAACTCAGTCTGACCCAGCCGACGACACACGGCTCGCTGTAATGGGAGTAATGAGGGATCTTTGCAGCGAAGCGTGGAGTCGTAACGGATCTTTCATCAGTGTGAGGTTCTGGATCCGACGTCGAACCAGGTGCTTCTGGTGCCTAAATACCGTTTTATCCCTTCTGGCTCCTGAAGGAACAACATTTGCTTGTGAACTCCCAGCTCTCCGTCTCTTTCCCTGCATCCTTGAAGGTTTATGTATTTGGCTGCTGCAGATGCTTAGCACAATGAATTATATGCTTGCTTGGGCTCACCCGGGACGCGCCGATGTGATGTTAAGTGGCGTAATTAAGATATTTCGCTGTATCTCTTGGGGATGTTGGTGGTGTCTGGGGCTAAGGGTTTAAAAGATTTATACCAACGTGCTTCAGTGTGCCTCATTACACCCGGAGCAAAGACTTCACCGTGTTTCAGGTTTATATTTTATCTACATGCTCACATTAGCAGGCAGGAATACAAAAAGGGGCGCAACCTTCTGATACTCATATGTGTTATTTTTAAAGGGACAGTGTCATGTAAAATCAACTTTTGTGAGCTTTGCATCATCTGGAGTATTGCCTTGATTCTTTCATGCATGTCTGAGAAATCCTTTAATCTCCATGGCAACCATTCAGCTGCAAACACCTGGTTGGACTTAGCCCCGATTTCAAGGTGCAGCTCCTCCTCAGGGCTGCAATTTCCAAGTTTCTGTCTCACAGCAGTTCCTGCAGACTAGCCAGCAGCGATTAGCAAACACCTGGTGGATCTGCGCATCTCGTTATAGGAGCTACTCTCAGCTGGTAAAATGATTTTAAAGGGTTAATAGAGGAGCCATGTTGGAATGACTTCCTGAAGGTGGAGTTTCAGAAAGAGCAAGAGTTTTTAAAGAGACGGCGACCCAATTTCAAGGCGTTAAATTACAAAATAAAATTTATTTTAAGTCAGATTTGAGTTGAATAGAAACATAGTTACTTGATTGCACTATAACAGGTGTCAAACTGAAGGCCTGGGGGCCAAATCTGGTCGACCATAGATTTTTATGTGGCCCTCTAGACTCTAAATTACATCAATAAGTTCCTCTAGTTTTCCACAAATATGCAGAATTCACACAAAATCAACAAATCCTCACATTTGTTCTGATTTTTACAACAGATTTTTCTCAAAATTGGCCAAAAACACTGGATTTAAGTGACAGCTGCCTCAGATCTACTGGAGGTCAAGCCATTGATACAGTGATTGATACATATTTCTAAGTTAGCACCACAAATTCTGCGACTTTGATCGCAAAAAACATAAAACAATCACAAATCCTGGATGGACTGATCAGTGTGAGAAGATGATCAATATTATTTTACTTTAAGAAACACTTATTGAATGCTATTTATTGATATTTTAACAGTTTTTATAGATGCATTCAGGCAAAACCGGCCCTTTAAGAACAATCAGAGTTTTGATTTGGCCCAAAATGAAAATGAATTAGACACCCCAGGCTTTATGTACCTGGAAAATACACAACACTGCCTCTTTTACAAAGTTCTGATTCAATTCTTCTCACACCTCCTAACGTCACGCAAAGCAAATCGCAAGTTCCTCTTTAAGCTCTGCGGCGCTCCTCGCAGAGCGAATGCAGCGCTGCGTGATTAGATTAATGGAAAAAAAGGAGAGATGTAAAGAGCCAGCACATATATGAGAATGCGATCGGTCCCTGGAGGCAGCTGTGCATGCAGGCATCAATTTAAGCAGCGACTGGAGTCAGCAGGGCCCCGTGGTTGTACAAAGTCCAATCTCTGTGTTATAGATATGCTGTTTATTTGCCTGCAAGCTTTTGATTCCCCGTGTTTGCCCTTCAGCACTCGAGGCGCCGCGTTCTGGCCTCAGCTTTGAATAATCGAGCGGAGACTCTAAACACCTGGATGTCTGAGGAACGACGGCACAGCTTGGCGAATGGGAGAGAGGTTTTCTAACGTCTGCATTTTCCTGCCTGTTTCAAATTATTGTTTGATTATTAATGAATGAGCTGTTAGCATACTTCACTGAAACTCATTTGAGCTTTCTCAGTCTGTTTGACTGAAAATGGAAAGAAATTACAATCACTGCACCATAAAACATAAGATTATTGGCTAAAAATGATCAAATAAGCAAAGCAGCATGACTAATGGGAACTGCAGAACATCTTTACTCAGGATAAAAACGAAGCATATTTGTTGATATTTTTCTGAAGAGCATACCAAATGTTTCAGCTTTAGAAGCTGAATAATCTACATTTAATATTCATTTTTCTTAATGCTGATTGGCTGAACCTCCAACAGCGTAAATAAGGAAAACCTTAAATGATGTTAGCTTCTGTGTTAGCGCTAAGACTGTTTCCATTGTGCATCATTCTAGATGATGATCCAGATAAATCTGCAGTACCGTAACTCAGTGACACTTTGTGCTGTCTGGAAAATCCCAACAGTTTCTAAAAGAAAACAGTTTCTTTGCTCTTTGCAGCCAATATCTGGTTATTACGGTAATTTCTCTCCCGCCGTAGCAGGAAGTGAAATTAATCTGAGGAAACTCTCTTTTAATAGACGGTAAATTGTGAAAATAACTTGCTAGTATTTTATGGATAAATAGGTGAAAATTTATTTACTCCCAGGACATTTAAAGAACTTTGTACAATTAAAATAAGCAAAAATATCCAGGCGGAGATTTTAAACTTGGGTTAAGGTATATTTGGTAATTTAACTTTCTCAATTATTCTCCAGAAGTTTCTGCCTTTTCTGCTTGACTGAACATCATCATAGTTTAGAGCTGATCTGATGATAATTTTTTTGGAATAACCAATCAATAATTGAACAGTAGAAGGTGATTAATAGGAGTTCTTTTTTTTCACAGTGTTTTAAGCTAAAACTGGGATTTGTGGAGTTCTGAGTTGAACTTTATTACAGACTAAGAAGGTTTTTTTATTCTTAAATGAAAATGATTGTATTTTTCGGACAGTTTTGGCTTATTTATTTATCTGTGTTGCTGTTTCAGACTAATTTATTGCTACATTCAACACGATTAATCTTAATTTCTTGGTACCAGTTCATTGCCTTTAGCAGATTTTGTGATGCCTCCTTTTCAGTATGGACTCAAACCTCTTCAGGAATGTTTCTCACACGTTGTTGAATCAATGCAACGCCATCAAAGTTACCTAAAAGCTCCTCTTCACACCAACTACTAGCAGTTTGACGAAGCAATCAGCTGCTACATTCATCTGCAGTGAGAGCTCTCTAATGTGTTATGGTGTTTTGGTTCCCTGTTGCTTTGAAATGTCCATTGTTAAGATTTATTATGTTCAAGGTTCTCTGAAAATACATTGTCAATTAGAGATGTACTCCATTATATTTATGTTTAGTTGATGAATGGTTGATATTTTGGGCTTGAAAGCAACTTAAGTCGGGGCAAAAGTGCTGAATTAACGAGTATTTTATAAAAATGCTCGGTTTATTTGTGGTGCAGTGGGAATAAACAGCAGCACGCTCAATAATACCTTCTGCCAAACTTGTTTCATTTTCTCCTGAATTACCCATTTTTGTCATTGAAGTGACTAATGTGCTCCTCAGGGAGTCTCTTCCAACTAGAAGGCAAGAAAACGCAGATAGACTGATCAGTTGGGGTCCGTGTGCGAGGAGGAGTCTTGCATCGCTCATTAAATCCTACATTGTGAATCTCAGAAAGGGAAAATTAGAGCGGCGAGAAGATTTGTACGGCGAGAGGAAGACAGGATGAGATTATGTTTAAAAATTCATTCAATTCAAGGGAATCTGATTGCATCTAGTTAAATTGCATCGGCAGAAATTGAATCAAACTCGATGTAGTCGCACTGTGCCAAAATTAATAAAATGTAATTGAATCCTGTCGAGTAGGAATCAAATTAAGTCAGAGTGACGTGATTGGAGGAGGCAGCTGCAGCATATTGCAGCTTGCTCCTTTGAGCTTGTCTGCAGTTGCACATTAGTTCGCCGCTGCCCGAGCAGGAGACCCCTTGGCTTCTGCTCGCGTCTGTCCTGCCAGTCTAAATGCCAGTCTAACTAGCAGGCTAATAGGCAGAGCTAGGATGCCAGGGTGACAACAGAACCAGTGGGCACGCTGGCTCGCTGACAGATGGCTGGTGGGGGGAAGTGGTTTCCTCTCTCCCACTCCTGTTGCTCACTTTCTTCAGTAGCTCAGGCATTCGCTTACTTCACAGGCTGCTCCTCCAAAGCGCTTCCTCTCAGGGGACGCAGCACTGTTGGTCTGAGGCTTACTTTTGGGTTTGGGCACTGGCAGGCATGATTAAACGACGAACAGAGGGATCAGAAAAAGTGGCAGCACAGCCTCGGAACCACTCCAGTTTGCTTTGTGTGTACGGAGTGACCCACTTCTTCTATATTAATAACTACGCACAAGCCTTCGGGTTTCGCTTCAGAGTGGGCTGACGTGAGTCATATCTGGAAGTTAATTGCACAAAAATCATTTTTATGATATAATGCTTTTATAAACAAATTAAAAAGGAAGCAGACAGTCTGCTGTTCTCTTTATTTTGTCTGCCTGCCAGGATTGGCTTAAACAAAATCATTTTTCAGTGTTTGGGGAACTGAAGGCTGGTATACCATGTCACATAAACAACACCATACTGTGTTATGCTAGAACGAGTTCTTAACTCTGAGCTTTATGCCAGTTTTACACATTTTAATTAGCATCAGCTACCTTCTGAATTAAATTTTGCTGCCATTGTGGTCAACTTAGCAACTATGATTATATGCTTAGCAACTTTTCAGATTCCTGCTAGTGATTCTGAGACAACTAGCAACAAATTCAGCAACATTTTCTGTTGGTTTTTGAGACGTTTGCAGACTGACAGGAAATCATGTACTGCTCTTAACACTGAAAGTATTGATGTGTGAGCATGCTAATGTTAGCTGAAACAGTAATATGAGAAGATGCTAATGTTAGCTAAAACAGTAAAGTGAGAACATGCTACTGTTAGCTGAAACAGTAATGTGAGAACATGCTAATGTTAGCTGAAACAGTAATGTGAGAACATGCTAATGTTAGCTGAAACAGTAATGTGAGAACATGCTAATGTTAGCTGAAACAGTAATGTGAGAACATGCTAATGTTAGCTAGAACAGTAAAGTGAGAACATGCTAATGTTAGCTGAAACAGTAATGTGAGAACATGCTAATGTTAGCTGAAACAGTAATGTGAGAACATGCTAATGTTAGCTAGAACAGTAAAGTGAGAACATGCTAATGTTAGCTGAAACAGTAATGTGAGAACATGCTAATGTTAGCTAAAACAGTAATGTGAGAACATGCTGTTAGCTGAAAACACTGTGAACATGCTAACATTAGCTGAACATACTGAGAGCATGCTAATGTTAAATGAGATACTAACATGAGAACATGCTGATGCTAGCTGAAAATATTAACTTGTGAGCATGCTAGCGTTAGCTGAAAACACTTGTGTTAGCATGCTAACGTTGGATAAAAATACTAATTTTGAGCTTACTGAAAATGCTAAGGTGTGACGATGCTAACTAGCTGAAAATGCTCTATAATCGTGCTAACGTTAGCTATAAACTCTGTCAGCATGCTAATATTTGGGACAAATGCTCATTGGCACATTATGATTGATGGTCAGTAAGCATTTTTAGCTAATATTAGTGTGCAATGTTTGCTCAGCTTACCTGTAGTTCTGATTTGTTTTGACAGGCTAACCTTATCCCTCCTAATGCTAACAGAAACACAGATGTTGTTATGGTAACACTAAGATTAGTATTAGCTCAGACACCAGGTCATTTTGGTTTATTTTGTTGCTACGCTAATTGTACCAAAGGACCAATTTTTGATGCGCTATTGAGTCGGTGAAAAGTAAAGGCTGCACTGAAGAAATTGTCAGATTGCAGTGTGTCAAACAGTCAATACTTGAAAGTTTGTTTTGGTAATTTCAGTTGTGAAAGCTGATATTGAACCGAGTGTTAAGGGAAAAAGGTGTGAAGTTGTGTTAAATTAACTGTGATGTTTGTGTGGGAGCAGTAAACCTGCTGGCATCCTATTGATTTCTGTAGCCAGACTCTATGATTACCACTGACATTGCTAATGAGCACCTGGAAAAAAAGAGCACAACAGTCTAAGAACTCGTGAGCTGTTAAACGTAACATTATGTTGTGTTTTTGACATGAAAAATGTTTTAATTAAAGGGTTTTAGAGGTAGAAGGAGCGCTTGGTAATTACTGCTTTATCCTTATCACATAATTGTAAGAATTGTTTACTTTTTTGCAGTTTCAAGTGGAAGCATTAGCACTTGACAGGGTGTTGTAGCAGGAAAAACCTGAGAAAAATGTGATCTTCTGCAACTCAGAGATGCCACGATGTGTGCCAGGAACTGGGAAAAACAAATTACCTGACAGGCTAACAAGCAGAGTTAAACTGATCAATAAAGTATTATTGCATTTTCAAGTGAGAAGGTCAAAAGCATTTTTAAGTAAGGTTGGTGTTAAATTGATTTATGGCTTATTGATGAAATGGTTATGTTAAGGACATTTTTCTTGAGTTTGACAGATGAAACTGCTCACGTATTTCTTTTCATGCATTGCTGCTCCTGTATTAAAGCCTCATGCAAGTAAACTTAGAAAGCTAGATTGAAAAAGCTGATAAAATTAGGCTCTTTCCCATGAAAAAGGCCTTTGTTTGGTGTGTTTTCATGCAACAAATGCTAATTACTGTCTAATAAAGCGTTTTTGCTAGAAGGTGATAGATAAAGTTTGGACTATGAGACTTTATGAGACAAATTGTAGAAAAGCGCGGCTGGATGATGGATTAATACATGGCTGAATGTAATAACAGTGAAACACAGAAGGATAATGAAGAGAAGCTGGTTGTTGACAGCAGAAGAACAACATTTATCAAGCAGAGCCAGCTGGATTTAAGCCTTTCGCCGCTGCTTAATGCCATTTATCACAAACGTGGACAAAAACTAAAGGAATCGTTCACAAATCAGGAGGAAGTGAGTTAGATTTCTACTTTAGGAAATGTGGAAAAATTAATTAACTAATGTTTGTTATTGGAAATTAAGACATTTTTGCAACAATTACTGTTTGAATTTTCAAAACCTTTTGCTCATTCTTCTACTATTTGTACAGTAATTAAGATTTGACAATAGTATTTCAGCTCTTCATCAGTTTTGCAGTGAAGCAGATGCTAATGTTAGCTTCCTCAGCGGCTAATTGTGAGCCAGGGTATGCTAACAGCATGTACACACTTTCTCTCTCTGCTGCCGTGTCTTTTCTTTGCTTAAGACCTAAAATGTTGCCATACAATAGCTGTTTGGATTAATTTTGTTAGATGAATTTGAGCTAATTCATAGCAGCAGACCAAACATTTGTTTATAAATCAAATCAGAATAAACCCTGAAAGGAAAATATCTCTGAATTTTAACATTTGAATGGAAAACGTTTCTATCAATCCAGCCAGAATCTTCCAGGTTTGTACAAACATGGAAAAAATAAATAGGTTATGTTTTATCATATTATCTTAAAGTTTTTTGTCTACTTAATGTTTGTTTTTTACTGTTTGATGGAAAATTCTGTATTTTTGAGTAAAATTAAGACTAAAAAGGGATTCTTGAATGTGAGAAGCAAACATTTTTGGGGGGTGAAAGTACAGTTGGAGATATATCCTGATGTATATTTAACTAAAACATTATTCAGTCAAGATCTCAGGAAGCTTTGTTGGCTTTAATAAAGAGAATCTAGTGTCTTCATGTGGAAAAAAGGGTTTTTCAAACATCTGTAGGCTGAAACTAAGGAGTTTTTTTTTATCGTGCGCCATCAGAAGAACAGAAATGAGTTGAGAGAAAAGGGAATTCACCATATTCCTGCTGCGCTCAGACTGGAGATATTGAGATAACCTGGTTAGGTTCTTTTACAGGAGTCAATTTATTACATCAGATCTCGGAGTAAAGTTGCGTTCCTTGCTCTCGTTATCCTGGTTTTCCTCTGGGTTTAAACTATCTGCAGCTCCACTCTGTTGGATCCTGTCCACCATAAGTCCTTATGTCCATTTATTTGCCCGTTTCAGCTCTCTAGCTCTCGTTCCAGCTGGTTAATTAAGCCAAATTGTGATTGATAGACTCTCAGCTGAATAGCTTGTTGTCGTTGCTGACCCGATCAAGGAGATCCTGCCAATCATTTCGTCACTGTGCCTTTGTGGTGGCTGGTTGCAAAGACCCAAGAGGGCGCTCTGTGTCGCTCACTCTGCTGCTTCCCAGCACTAATATCCCATCAGCCTGTGTCCTTGCAGGATTGGTTTTGTTAAGAACTGATGCAGAAACCGCCTTGAAGAAATTGCGCCTCTCGGATTTCCTTCCCGGTGGCCTAGTATCTTTATTTATAGGAGGCAGCGCCTGATGAGGGATAGATGAGACGGAGTGAGTGATAAATGATGGTGAGACGGAGGAGGGGAGGAGGAAGGACACTTGAGATGTGGTCGAGACGCTGCAGAAGAGCGAGGCCAAACAGTCTTTGCTTTCCTGATTGCCTCTTCACGCCAGACAATCTTCAAACAGAATCTCCTAATGCCATACGGGTTGGCATATGTTTGTTTCCATCCGCTCCAGTTTGATTCCTCTTTTTTCCAATCTCCTTTCTCTTTCATTTCTCCCTCTCTTCATGAGCCGGCTCCATTTTTTCCCACTCAAGTCTCATGATAAACGTCTGTGGGGGAAAGAAATCCCTTCTCTTTCCGATGCAGGTTGCTTCCCAAGCAGCGTCTCCGCTTGAAGTTATTTCCTGGGAACATTAATGATGTGTTAAAAATGTTTAAAGTTAACAGGAAATTTTAAAATATCACCTGATAATTATGTGTTGTTGAAAGATTGGAAGATTAATCCCTGAAGACCAGCTACGAAGTCTTAAAAATGCAAACATTTTAAAAAGACTTAGCCTGGTGGGGGGGCAAATAAAGCCTGGTGGCCCACCAGGCTTATAATACACTGGGGGAAACTCTGATTTGGCTTTTGGTTATTTTTAAGCTTTGATGTATCAATCTACCATTTTCTTAATGTGTTAAAAATGCAGCAGACAAAATGTTGGAGTGTTTCTCCATTTCTCTTCGAGTCTCTACAGGATCTCATTGTTCCGTCTCGTCATTGTTAGCTCTTGTAAAGATTTCAGATGTTGCTCGTCTACACAGCATGCCGGAATAACAGGAGAATATTTTAGGATAGACTTTGCTGTCCTGCCTAGTGTCACCTGTAGAAAGCCAATGTGGTGTTTGATTGAACCCTAACTTGTTTATCCTTCTAGTTAAAAGGGAGTGATTTTTTTTTCCCACTGTTGCCATTTGTGAAAATTATGGGACCTATTGCTTAAAATTCACATTTTGCATGTTTTTGTACTTCCATTTGGGTCTCTACTGCTTCTAAAATAAAAAAATAAAAAATAAAAAAAACATCTAGTTGTTTTTTGGTAATAAGTTGGTATTTTTTTGGTGTCTGGAAAATGAGCCATTTCAAAAACCTAGCAATTCAAACGAAGCTCCGTGCATTTGGTCCGCTGGTTTTCCGCTGCTAGAAAAAACAAGTGTTTTGTTGTTGAAATCACTTGCTGCATTCTTGTTGGTTGTGCAGGAGGCTCCACTTCTGCTTTTTGAAGGTGAATAGTTGTACACTATACACCTGAGCATCTGTTTGCATCTGTTTGCAGCCATTTTCACGTGCGAGTGTAAACATGTGGCCAGCAACAGTTTTATTTGGACTTAAAGTAACAAGATGCTCTGAAAAGTTCAAAATATACAGAACTAACCAGACAAAAATCTAATTATCTAAGAAAGATTTTGTGGGAAAAAAAAAAAAAACATTTTATAGCCCGTAGAATGAGCCTTATCTGTTCAAGGAAGCATAATAGGTCGTCTTTTGGACAATATTTGCTTCAAAGTTCAAAGAATCCACTGAAATTCTCATCATATCTTAATTTAGAGAAGAAACTAAGTCCAGCTGTTCTTTTAGCTTTATCTTCACATCCCTGTTGTTTCCTGAGAAACAGTGAAGCAGCAATAAGACTCCCAGAGAGATTTGCTAGATGTTGGTTGGCGTTGGCCGTCCTTTCATGTGCTTGTGTTCGCTCCAGGGCACGAGTCTTAAGAGAGCCTTGTGATCGTGTTCATTTGCACCTGCTTTTGTAACAGAGTCTTGTTTTGTATTGTGGAACAACAGCTACGGCAGCCAGGAGGAGTAAATCAGTTCCATGTTATGCAGAATCCCCAAACTCACGGTGCCAGTTTTGATTCACAGAAGGGGAACAGAGGTTCTGTTGGATCCAATTTTGGCAGCCGCTCCCAGCAGGTTTCCTCTTGTTAGCTTCAAACCACTCTTGTGGTCATACTTCAACAACACTTCCAGGACTTTGCAGCAGAAATAGATTAGATTTCCCCGAGCTTGCCATGTTGTAGGAACAGGATGAATTCCAGCTAGCTAAAGCCGGTTTATTGCTCCAGAACCCAAGATTACTTTTATTTCACGCTGCTTTTTCAGCCAACCTGTAGCGTCTGCAGCGGGCGAGCCGAGGAATGATAGATCGTCTCGGCACTTGAAGCGAAAGCCGCGGCCTCGGATGCGGAGAAACATTGGGGCGCAGTCAATAAGCAGGGAGAGGCTTAGCTGGGCGCTGTAAGGGGGAATGGAGCGGCGGTGGCAGCTTTCTCCCCAAGGAGGCGGCCTGAGCCACAAATTAATAGAGCGCTCCCACATGATCGGGGAGTTTCATTTGGAACCGTCACGCTACATAAAGCCCCACAGAAATGAGAAGTTCACAGAGGTCCCTTCCCACTTCCCCGAGGGTCTCTACATAACCTGTGTGATTGTAACACTCAGCCCACCGCTGTCCCACCTCTGCGCTTCCTGTAAAACACAAAGCCTTCCCGGTGCCGAGCCGTCTTCAATTACCACCACTGCTTTCTTCTCTTTCAGAGAGCTTTTGTTTTACACGTGTGATTGTTAATAATACAACAGTCAGCCAAGCAGCTCTAAACAACTAATTTCAGCTCTCTGTGGCGTAATAAGAATCAACAACAACCCTCAAATGTAAGTGAGTGCTTAATTTGATTCTGCAGTCGGGGGTTTAATGCAACCGCAGCATATCAGTGTTTTTATTTTACATATTTGACAGCAGCGTGAAATTCTTGGTGACAAACATGGCGAGCGCATTGCCCCTGAGGGCCGCTTTACTCTTATCATTATCTTTGCAATGGCTGAGATTAGACACAGCTACCAGGCCGCTCACAACAGCGCGCCTCGGAGCGAGGATTAACACAATGACTATTCACTCAAACTCTCCGGACACAAGAAAAGCCAGCGCCAATTCATTTTTTGCCACAAAGTCCACTTAATTAAAAACTGGCAAAGAGTATTGGCTTGTGGCACAGCATAATACACTAAAATAATCTGTAAATAGATTCTCCCCGTCTTCTTTTGTTGCAGTTAAGCAATTTCCACAGTGGAGGATTTAGGAAGTATCACATTAGAGGAGATATTTATTTATGCCGGATGTGATTTAGGTTATTTAGTTGCAACTTGTAATCGTTAGAAAATTACCGCTGGAGCTGTAAGACTAAATAATCCAGGTTAAGTACATAAAATATGAATTATTTGTACATGAGGGTCGTAATAATTAGGAAGTGTGACCAAGACAAGTCCACTAAGGATGATCTAAAGGCAGGTAGAGTGTTTGCACCAGGGTTTCCCCCAGTGTAGGATAAGCCTGGCGGGCCACCAGGCTTTATTTCTGCCCCCACCAGGCTAAGCATTGATATTTATTTAAGTCTTTTTAAAATATTTACATTTTTAAGGCCTTATAGTTGGTGTTCAGGTATTAATATATTATTTAATAACAAAATGATCAAATCATATTTTTAAATTTTCTGTCAACTTTAAATATTTTTAACTCAAAAACACGATGAGCTGCTGGATGAATGACCCAACCACCAGGCTTAGCTGGTGAGATGAGATAAACCTTGGTTTGCACATCCTTTAAAAGTCTTAAATTTGTGTTTCTAAAGTGGAGGCCTTAAATTTGTTAGAAAGAATATAAGTTGGCCTTAAATACTTTAATCACAAGACAATTTAGTCTCATTCTTTGTAGTTTTTATTGCGGGACTTTTCTGTGGGGAAAAGCATCTCCTCGAAGCGGTTGAGGCTGCTGCTAACTAGCTAATTGATAGCTAGTCATTTTAGCATCCTGTCATTTTAGCAAATTTACGGCCAGTTGGCTGGACGATGTTTGTTTTTGCCAACAGCTCAACTTCTGTTGCAAAAAACCCCCCAAACCCTTAAGCTTGGCGGAGTTGAGGCTGTAGAAACCCATGTACTGTGTAATACACCACCATCTCATGCATTTATAGTTTTTTACCTTAAATTTCATTCAGTGTGGCATTAAAAAGTTTTAATCTTGACTCTCTGAAACCTGCAGATGCCATATACAAGGCATATGAACCCTATGACATAACCGCCAATTACCGGCAAGAAATGTGGGGAACATGTCGGTGCTACAGTTTCAGCTCACAACTGGCCTACAATGTACTTTCCCTTTCTGTGGGCTGAGGTCCTGGTGCTAAATACAGGCTTCATGAGGCAAGGCCTTGATGTTGGCAGCCATTCATTGACCAACTAGACAAAAATACATCATGTGTTCATTTCTCTAGGCTTAGTTACCTGCAAAGGTCCACTGCACGCCGGCTGGTCTCCAAACTAAGCCCACTGTTTGTCCAGTCAAATTTATACCCCAGTGTGGCTTCTTATGCTTTTTACCCACATTTTGGGATTGGTTTGTGCTGTATTGACCTTTGGGTTTCCATTAGTTCCTGGATGATGATGTTGTTTTTAAAATCTAAACCATTTCTGATCGACTACAACGTTTGGTTATAACTCACATTGGACTCTCAGGAATCTCTCAGGAAAGTCGAGACGTTGGAGAAAACAAAATGACACCTGGACCAATTCTTCCCTGGACCGTCCGTTGAGGTATAAATGTATTGGGAATATTTCCTTGGCACATTTTCTGTCCCCTTCGTACAAATTGAGTTAAAACAAAACAGTGTACCTGAGCATCGGCCACATCTTCTGATTAGATCAACATTAAGCTAGTTTCTTAATGTTGGATCTAGTTGGATTGTAACGAACAAGACGAGTTCGTTACAATCCAACACCTTTGAGATGTTGTAGAATATGATACAGTGGATAAATCTGTAGTGGTTCAGTGTCACTTTGACCTGAATCTCTCAGGAAAGTGCCAAACAAGGTGTACCTAGCAAAGTGTGAATTGAGTGTGTACATTTGCTGCTGATGTCCAACATCTCAGAGAATTGGTTTCACTTTCTTAAGGCCCAGAAGAGTCTTCGACATGTTGACTCTGTGAGGCCCTGCCTCAAATTAGATTTGTATCTTAACTCAGACCTTTGTCACAGGTTGTGCACTCGGTAATTTGCAAGCGATTCAATCACATCTAGGTTTCAGAGGTTGTGATTTATCAATGCCTGTGGCACATTTAGTCGATGTTTGTTTCCCTCAAGCTTTGCTTTTCTGAGAAGTGTCCCTTTTCAAGGTTTTAGTTCAGTCTGCACAGAGGAGGGAATACAGAAAATGTGTCTGCTGCTAGTAAATATTTGACTTTCTTGCCTTTGTTTACAGTTCAGACCTTCTAAGTTGATGTGTATTTTGCTATTCTGTTTTATATATGGCTTCACTTTCTCTAATAAACAAAGAGAAAAGACTTTTCTAATATACTGGCACTGCAGATCTTCTGTTTTTTTTTATTTATCGCATTCTGTTTTACTTTGTTGTGCATAAAAAGAAGCTGATGTTAGAGTTTGTTAAAAAGTCTTCACTCAAGTTTACTGTCTTCTGAGCCAATTATCTGTGGGAGTCTAAAAGTACATCGAAAACAAAACAGTCATCAAACTAGGCTGATCGCTGCCAAAAGCAAGCTCTGGCATTCCTGTAATACCTACATGTGGATTCTTTTGGTTCTTTCTCTGTTTTTATTTGGCCAAGCAATCTGTGCATAACTGCAGGGAAACTGCAAGCCAGAGTGTAAGCTCTGCACAGCCAAGGACATGGATTCATCACTTATTTGTGGGCAGCCAAACCGATTGAGAGCTGTGCAGAGATTTCCTGCATGAGGTAGTGCTCTTAAAATAAACTCATTATCTGAAATCTTTGTATCAACCTCATGTAAACACCAAACACAACGGTGAAACACTACACCAAGATTGTTACCATTTGTATTTACATAGCTTTAGCTTATTTTCTTTTGCACAGCTCCGTGTTGGCAATTTATTTCAGGCTTAGCAATGTATAACGAGTTCCAGTGTTGCCGCTTTGAAGTGGGGTCTGTGTTGTTCCCAGAGATACCGTTCAGTGCTACAGTTTCCACCGCGCTGCAGACCGGCTCTATTGATCTATTGTCTCAGAGAGTTGCAAACAATTTTGCTTTGCTCTTTCTCTTCCACTGCAGTCCCTCTGCATCTAGGAGTGAATTAGCTTTGTGGCGACTGATAACTGCTTCTTTCAGCACCTCCCTGTTTCGAGAGGTTGCTAAAAAAAAAAAGAACAAATCTAATTTATAATGACTTCTAACTATTATTGCGGCTGTGGAAACACTCAAAGGCAGTAAAATAGTAATGAGATATTTGGCGTTTTTGCAGAGTCATAACTCAGTGATTGATCTCTCCTTTACATGTCCTCTGTTGTCCGATAAACTTATAAATATGGTATGTGGCATTTCTGCTCTGCCCTACTTTTAGCATAATGCTTACACAATGGTTCATTTGACAGCTGTTAGCAGAGAAAACTGTAAACTGGAACATGTGGCATAATCTCAAATCCCACTCAAACTGAAAGCCTGTTTCTAGGTTACTCTTCAATCCACATCATGTTAGATTACATGTGGAGTACCACAAGGCTCTGTTTTGGGTCTACTTCAATTTTCACCATAAATAGTACATCCTATCACTGAATATGCAGATGATAGTCAGCTGTACTTCTCCTTCAGATACACTGACTGAATTATTTAAGTTACTAAATTACCAAAAATGAATTTACAATTTCCATTGAAGTCCATTGACACTGAGGTCTTAAAACCAAAAATCTACTCATAGACTCCAGGTCCAGACATAAAACTGGAGGGAATCATTAATTTCCAGACTGTGGTGTCTTTTTTTATTTTACATTATCATCACATTGAAATGACTCAATAAAAAAAGCAGATAAAACGTTGTTCTTTTTCAAGTTAGCAAATTAGCTTTTATCTTTTTTAATTTAAGCTTTAACTCTAACCAGGTTTAAATCAGAAGCCTGTTGGTTGTTAATCAAGGTGCAACTTAATGCAGGAAATTTTCCCAAAATATTTAGCAGCTACACATGAACCAGATCCTTGGTTTTAGTCCTCACCATTAAAACCAAATAACTTTGAGTGTATGTAAACATCTGGCCACAGCTGTAGGTCTTGCCTTCAAGGTCTTCCATGCAAATCAAATGCAAAGGGTTACCAAAGTGGAAAGATGAATCAAATCAAGGAGGGGCTGCAGCTGTGCACATTTGTTTATGTGCATATTTATTTCAGGATTCTGCTTACGCTTTGATTTTTGATGTTTTGGGTTTTGCTTCTTTCTAGCCAAAGGCTCGGAGCGTTGAGTAAAGATCTCGCCTGCGTCAGCATAAGTTTATGCAAAACAAGCCAGTCAAAGACCTGAGTTTGTCTCTTACTCATTTAGGATTCCTGTAAACCCAGAGCCTCGCATTAAATTCGACTCCTGACTTGAGTTCTTCAGGTAATTGCAAAACTTTTAATTTAATCTTCATGTGTGTGACGAACTTCCTTGCGATAAGAAAATCAGATAAGCGGAAGAGGGAAAAAGTTCAGGCTTTGAATCAAAACCTGGACCTCCTGAGCCTGCCAGCGATTACAGTCCTATCATAATCTCTTGGCAGGATCCCTGCTTGCGTAAATGATCACGAGAAAACCCGATAGTCCATTAGGCGCTCAGAGGGAGGGAGCTGCAGCGTGGCTGCGCTCAACATGTTCAGCCATCTGCAGCGTGTTCCTCTCCACACTGAGCTCCAGAACTCCTGCAGCTTTCTGGAGAAACTGTGGAAATCTGCGAAGAATTTAAAAAAGTAGCAGAAATGTGGTCAGCAGTTAAGTGTGTACCGACTTCAGCATCTCAGTGGGTGTCTGGCTGACCTCTGCAGAACAACAATAGTTTTAATAACTGGTGTGAAAAGGCAGAAGGGAGCCAAGAATCGGCGTGTTCCTCCATGAAACAGCTTGACATCTGAGCAGCGGGAGATTCAGCTGCTCCCACCTCTGCTGGAAGTCGCTTTAGATTTCACTCGCGCCACATTTCTGACACCCATCCTATAATGATATTTCACTCGCTGCTGTCTGAAGAAACGGCCCCACGCTTTCATATCAAGCGTTTTACCCCCGGCGCTCAAATCAAGCCGTCTCTAGTCAGTGAAGCTGACAGGAGGGTCTATCAGGTTGACTGTGTGTGAAGGACAGGCCAGTAAATACCAGCTATTTTCTGCCGTTTACTAACATCAGAAACACAAGCCAGCGTGGATTTGTTCGTTTCAACCAGGTGAGGATCATGTGACGTGTTCCTGCGGCAGTTTGCGTGACAAAGTGGCTGTTGTTTGCCGTGCAGTGCAAGCGACGCTATCGGTGCTGATCTTCTTGCTGGGTTGTTATGCAGAGAGATGCCAGAAGCAACTGATGAACTGCGCCGCAGCATATGAGGCTCAGTGGGGGCCAGTTGGACGGCTCTGGGTGTGTGACTGTGTGCATATGGGCATACTGGGTGGGCTGTTGCGCACATTAAGATGATTAGTCAGTTGACCCGTATGTCAGTGTGAGACTTTGGAATACAAACAGATACAGAGCCTTGCTTTGACTTTCTTCTTTCAACAACGCCTTTCTTCTTTGAGGTACCGTGAGAGGATTACACAGTTGTCAAATCATACAAATAGATTTAAAGCATGTTTTGTACAATCACTGCTTCTAAAAACAGCCTGAGTGCTTAAAAAAACACCCAGCTGTTCTTTTTTTGGCAGTAAGTCAATGCTTTTCTTGAGAAAGTTACAAAAACTTTCTCTCACCTAGTTACCCCAGCTTAGCCCAGTCTGTTACCTAGCAACCCCAGCAGAGTTCTGCCCATTACCTAGCAACCCAAGCAGAATTCCAACATGTTTAGTCAACTGGTTTTTCCTCTGTACAATGCCTGCTGGAAAAGACAAGTGTTTTGTTGTCGACGTGTCATCCTGAAGCCACTTTCTGGATTCTTGTTGGTTGTGCAGGAGGCTCTATTTCTGCTTTTCAAAGATCTATGGTTGTAAAATTACCTGTCTGTTTGCAGCCATTTTCACATGCGAGTGTAAATGTTGAATTGGGTTGGGGGCGCGGATTTAAAGTGACAATACGCACTAAAACGTATTCAGTCTAAAAAGAGCTCAAAATAGGGAGAACTGACCAGACAGAAATCTCATTATCTAAGAATAATTCTGTGCAAAAAATGTAATTATGTTTTGCATAGACCTGTCCTAACCTGTTCAAGGAAGCATAATAAGTCACATTTAACTTGTCTATGTGGTTCATTGAAGTCCAGAAATGCCTCTGTAACCCATTTCATATTTTTTTAATGCTGATTTACTCTTGAATTTCTTTAAATCAGAGGATAATATGTTGCTTTTTGGTATCTTCCTGTTGTCAGATCGGTCCAATAAAAATAGTTTTCAGTTAATTCATAGTTTATATTATTATTATTATTATTATTATTATTATTATTATTATTATTATTATTATTATTATTAGGGTTAGGACTTTAATTCATTTATATTTTAATTAATTATGTAGATTTTAAAACATTTAAGGCAATTGATACAAGAAGTCCAGAGCTGGAACCTTTGTATTCGCTTGTTTCTGGTACGTCTGTAAATCTGATGTACAAACAACAGCGATAGACGACTGATGGTTCAATAACCTCAATAATATCTTTGTTGCTGAGTTTGTATATCTGTTTACTCAATAATTTAGCAGCAGAAATAGTTTTTTTTAATTGTTCTATCAATTTTGTATGGTTTTCAATTAAAATGCGATTAATGACATACCCTTCATTTAAGCTGATTGCAACATCAGTCCCACCACTAACTATTATATATATTATGATTTATTCATCAAATCCTTTTTGCGGTACAGTAGGCCTGAAGTCCAGATTGAGAATCCCATCCAGTAAATTAAAGCTCATGAAAACTTCATATTTACAAGCATCCAGTCTCTGCCTGTCACCTACATGTTGGTATGGTTCATGCAAACCCATGTTCATTTCCCTGGTTAGTCATGTAAGGAAGATATAAACAGTAAATCACACGCCTGGCTTGCAAAATCAATAGTGAGCATCTAAATGTCAAGGAGAGGGATGCATTAATGAGTTCTCACCTCATTGCAGAAATCACTTTATTCATTTCCTTTGTTCAAACTCAGAGTGGAGGTCATTATGGTCCTCTTTGCATTTTTATTGCCTCATCACACAAATTAAAATGAAAAATAAACTGGAGACATTCTTTGCAGACTAAGTGAAATCTATGACTGTTATAATATAGTGTCCATGACTAATTATTGCTGACTTCATGTGATGGTGAGACAGGATGTGTCCTTCAACCCTCAAAATATTTGCAGAGGATGTTGGTGCATGCTAAAAGCGTCGGTCTATTTGAGCCTTCGTGTGTGTGTGAATGTGAATAAGTGTGTGCATGTACACAGACCCATGTGAACAAGTGATTTATGGTCTGTTTTTAATCAGGCGGTAGAAAATGTTATTAGGCGGCCTTCTCGCACTCTCTCCGCCTGCAAATGAGCCGGCGCCCGCTGCTCCCAGGGAGAGCCGCCAGTAATTAGTTCTGGGAACTCACCTGTTACTGAGCAAGATTGAAGGAGGGACATGAAGGTAGGATGGAGTGAAAGGGTAACAAGCAGACAGATAAACAAACACAGAAGAAAAAAGAGGTCAGGCTGAGGAAAAAGGTCCAGGAAAATGATCAGTACCACACAGCTTTTAGCTTTCTAGCCTTCTAATAAGCTAATCTGCCTCGACTTGTTTCATTACAGCTGAAATTTACATCATTACGTTTATGTATTCTCCTCTGATATTTCATTTTGTCGTAAGTTTTGTAAAAATTTGCCTTCACATATTCATACCGTGATATTTTAATTTACTATTTAAAGAGAAAATTGAAGATTTAGTTGTTATTCATACTCTAAAATTAATTAGAAATGAAGTACATGTAGTGTTTGGTGCTTTTGAAGTTGCTTTTTATTAAAGAAAAACAGCCAAATAATATATATATATATATGTGTGTGTGTGTGTGTGTGTGTGCGTGTGTGCGTGTGTGTGTGCGTGTGTGTGTGTGTGTGTTTTTTGTAGGGCGTAAATAACCTTAAAAATTCTGTTTCAAAGCAATAAAAAATCCAGTTATTTCTTTTAAAATAAATAAATATTCTAAAGTAATTAGGCTAGCCAAGAAAATCTATCTTAGCTTAGTTAGCTTTGCTGTTTACTGCCAACCAAGGCTAGCATTCCACTTAAAACTTAATATAGCCTTTTTTTTTTAGCCTGATTTGTGATATTTAACTTTTCACTCCCATTTTAACACAGATTATTTACCCTAATAAATTGGGACTAACTTAGCTTAGCTTGAAATATCTACAGTATGTCAACAATACACAGTTAGCTTGACATGATATAAGATGATCATGCTAGGTGTAGCTTAGCCTAGCTTATGGTGACTAAATTATCCAGAGTTAATATAGCCTATCTTAACATAGCTTATGTACCATATTAAGTCAAGGCTAATTTAGCCTACCTTGAGATATCTGTTATCTTAATTTTTCTAAGACAATTTAGCTTAGCATGTTGTAGCTAAGTTATCTATTCAGAGCTAATTTAGGCTACCTAAACAAAACATATAAGATGTAACATTAAATCAGACCTAACTTAGCCTAGCTAAGTTGAATTATCTACCTTATTTCACACATCCATAGTTAACTTAGTTTAACTTAACATAATTTATTTAGCTAATTATGCTAAGTCTAGCTTAACCGAGCTTGTGATGACTAAATTATTTATCCAGAGCTAGTATAGCCTACCTTAACACAGCTTATTTACCATACTAACTCAGTGCTAACTTAGCCTAGCTTGAGATATCTATGCTATCCTATACTTTCACAGCTAACTTAGCTTAGCATGTTGTAGCTAAGTTATCTATTCAGAGCTAGCCTATCCAAACACAACATATGTACCATATTAAATTAGAGCTAGCTTAGCCTTGCTTGAAGTACCTACATTATTTCAGACATCCACAGCTAACTTAGCTTAGCTTGACAGAAGTTATTTAGCTGATCATGCTAGGTCTAGTCTAGCCTAGATTGTGGTGACTAAATTATCTATTTATTGCTAAATTAGCATGCTAACCTGGCTAATTTACCCTGTTTTTAAGTGAAAAACAGCAGCTTGTTCTTTATTGCTGGATCATAGAAACAGAGATAAAGACAGAATCAAGTCAATTTTCTAGTGGCATTAATTCCATGTAATGTACATAATGTGCAGAAAATAGTATTAGAAAAAGAGCGGAATACAGATTGTGCCTGATATTCCTATTTCAGGAGAAAATCAGGAGAAAAATAGGTCATATTCTCTTGCAAAAACCCAACAAATACCAGAAGTAAGGATGTTATTTTTCATAGAATGAGCTTTTTCAGGTCCCATTCAGCTGTGAGAATCAGGATTTTTCTGTTTTTTGAAGTAACCCTGAACTCTAGTCAAATCATCGTGAGGCCTGGCTACTTTTGTACACATCACTGAACTTCGATGAGGTGACTTCGGCTGGCTGCAGACACTCCAGTGAGCGCTGCCCTGACAGCCAATCAGCCTGTCACTCCTGGCCTCACACACATTCACTCTCACACACCCAACGCATGTATATACAGTTTAAATCTGCCCATATAGACTCCAGGAAAACACACACACACACACTGCACACTGCACACAGTTCCCCCGCGCTCCTGACAGTCCAATGAAAACATTATGAAATATTCAGTAAGCCTCGCTGTGGTTTAGATTCTACCTGTCTCAGCTTTTCTCCTTTCTTTGTGTGTTTGTTTGCATGAAACAGGAAGAAGAGCTGTCGGTTTGCATGTTGGCATCAGGAGGCTTTTTTCTTTTTTTTCTCATGGATGCAGTGTGTATGCAGGTTTCTGTGTGAGTCGGGTTATTCGTCTGTATCTCAATTCCTGCTGTCATGCTTGTGCGTAATTGGGTCTGAGCCAGTCGAACCTTTTGTCTGAGTCTTGCCTTGTGCTTACATCAACTGTGTTGGGCTTATAAATAACATCGTAAAGTAAGCAAACTTGCTGCATCACTATTTTTGGAGCCTCATGCATACACAAAACATTAAAATTGTGTAATAGGGGAATTCTCATAATTACCTATTTTTAGTGTAAACCTCCACATATTGTTTAGTTCAGTTCCTTTAGCTGGGAAGTGACATCTTTCATACCCTTGACTGCCTTTGTAGAAAGTCTTTTCACAGTTATATCCACATGATTACTCCTCTGCAGTTCTGTTTCCTCCCACTTGACTTTATAACTTTCCGTCTCTATCTGGCTCAGACGGCTGCCACTGGGGAGGCCGTCTGTTGATTAGCAGACCGTATCGCGGCTGCAGCATCTCTGCGCAGATCAGGGAGTCTCAGTATTTACTAATTGAATGTGGAAATTTGGGCTGATAAATAAGAAGCGATATCATTCCTAAGCTACTTATTTACTCGATTCTTTTGCTTTGAAATCCAAAATTACAAAAAGCTGAAATCTGTTAATATTTTAGATCCCCTCTAAAAGCACCTTTAACTGCCTACTTTAATAGTTCAAACCTTAAATTTACCTTTTATATGAATACAGTGAAAACTGTTTTAGCGCTCATTCATTGATTTATTTGTATTTTCTTCCAAATATTTCAATATTTTAGATATATTTCACAGAGAAATGTTTAAATACTGAACCGCTAATAGACATTATGATAAAATATGTTCCTGGATGGGCTGCACAGTGGCGCAGTTGGTAGAGCTGTTGCCTTGCAGCAAGAAGGTTCTGGGTTCAATTCACAGCCCTGGTCTTTCTGCATGGAGTTTGCATGTTCTCCCTGTGCATGGTGGGTTTTCTCCGGGTACTCCGGCTTCCTCCCACAGTCTAAAAAAATTGTCCCTAGGTGTGTGTGCATGGTTGTGTGTCTCTGTGACAGACTGGTGACCTGTCCAGGTGACCCCGCCTCTCGCCTGGAACGTTAGCTGGAGAGGCAGCAGCTCCTCCTGACCCCACTAAGGGACAAGGGTGTAAAAAAAATGGATGGATGTTAAATTGTCCCACAAATTATTGTGATAATTGTTACTTTAAGACTTTTTTCGTGCATAATAATTCACCTTCTGAAATTTCACTCTACACTGGAACTGGAAGATATTTTAAATATTTAAATAAATAAAACAACCAAAAACAATAAGTAAAATGAATTATGAACACAATTTCCCTTCAAAATCTTTTACTTATCAAACTTATTTTAGTTTATTATGAGATTAATTGCTGTGTTCAGATAAATAAGAAAATAAACGAGAATTAATTATCTCTGGCTATAAATCAGTATAATTACTAAAAAGTTTTTTTATTAAACTTTCTTCATTATCAGATGTGTTTTAATGAGTATTTACTTCACAAACAGACACATTTTACCTTTAAGTGATATTTAATTAACATATAAAAAAGTAGAAAGTGTTCTTTTATTAACACGGGAACGTTATTTATGCTGGAGGCGTTATAATTGCTGTGCCATAAAGTTACTTAAACGAGAAGATTTTATCATATTTTTCATTGTTACCACAATATTTCTGCAAAGTAATATGATAAAATTCAAACTACGTAGTTTAGGAAATTATTTATTAATAAGAATCTGAAAGGTGCGGCATGAATTTGCATTTGGCTCCTTTTTGCTCTTATCTTTTGGATGCGTTTCAACCAGCTTTGCTTTTCTAGAAAGTAGTGATCTGCAGAACATCTGTGTGTAGTTTGTCATTTGCATTTAATTCTGGGCTTTGACTGGACCATTCTATCAAATGAATATTATTTGACATAAGTTCTAATGGCGGTATGTATGTTTTTGAACATCATCCTGCTGGAAAGTGAACTTCCACCTCAGACTTAGATATTTTTATTTAAGAACTTAAATAAATCCTTAAATAAACTTTGCTAATAAACCATCAGTCATTCATTACTGTGCTTGCAGCACACTGTAAAAGTTACTTCATCTTACTTTTACCTGCTGTGCTCCTTGTTGTTTGGTCTCTAAAAATAACTCTGAGTCGTTGTTGAAAACATGTTTACAGTCTCAGAATCAGGCATCGGCTCTGACCTGAACGGTGATGCAATGAACCAGCAGGGCTCAAACCGCGCATCGCCACCAGGTGAAAGCTGATGACGGCATTCACCGGATATTTGTCTCGCTTCATTTCAGAGATTACGTGGGTTTCTATAAGCCAAGAAAACACTTGAATCCACTTCAAACAAACAGCAGGGGGGAAAAAAGGTCATAAAGTGATTTTCTTAATTCCTTAAAAGTTGCCATTTTTGAATAGAGCGTGCATTATCATTTTTACCTTTCGGTGGAGCTTACCTGGAGCCATAGGAGTGGGAAGAGCCAGAAAGCAGGAGCAGTGTAGCCATGTAATGGTATTACACTAATCTACTATAAATATGGTACCTGTAATCATCTCTGCAATGGTGTAGATAGCTTGGTAATCACATTAGAAGTAGACAAAAATAATCACTGTTGGGTTAGAGATTTCAGGACTTTTGGCATGAAATGAAAGCTGAAAACTAAGAGGTTAGATAAAGTTAGCACAAATCTTGTTTGTTCAGTTGCACACTTAGAGGCTGTAGTGGTTTTTATGAACCATTAGTGGCTGCTTTGAATGACGGAGTGACGGCTGACGTTTCCCAAACACATGTCGGGTCAGTGTTCATTAGCCGAGCCGCTCGTGAATCATAACCATCTGGAGCGCCGTCCGCGATACGGAGCGACCCGCTCGCCTCACCAGGACGCCCTCCTGCCCGGCGCTGCTGGCAGCCGGCCAATCAGGTGGCAGATCCCACCAAGCGGCGTCATGGCTGAGCCGGGCCGGGACAGCCTTTCCCTCCAGAACACTTTACTGGTTAACTTGGAAAAGCTAACAACATGCTAAAAACACTAGCTGCACCAATATAGTTGTTTAAATAGTTCAGCCTCAAACTGAACTGCAAAAACACAAAATCTTACCAACCGCTTTTGTCTAGTTTCTAGTACAAACATCTTAATACGCTTGAAATAAAATTAAACTAACTTGATATTAACTTTTCTGCAAAAATTAGCATCTTGTTTTCTGTTGGAACAGCACATTTTCAAAGCATTGACACTACTATTAAAATATTAAATCAGTTATCAGTGCAGTGTTAAAATGACAGTATCTAATATTTATAGAACAGAATAGAAATATCCTTTATTGTCCCTCAAAAAAGTGTAGAAAACTCTTCGGTTTTTGACCCAAAGATCATTAAAAATGTTGGAGATTCACTTCCAGAAAAAAAAAATCAATTACAAGCTAAGACACCTGTGATATTATAAAGTGTTGAATATTTATCCTGCATGGTGAGAAACTCAGGTTTGTAAAGTCTGAAGTGGTTTAGCATCTACTAGTTCTGTTTGTTTCGTATTGTGGTGAAATAATTGTTGAAACATGACACCTGTGCAGATATTCAGACATGCAGTGGCTCAGATTTTGTCTAATAACTTCTGTTCACACCCAGATTGAGCTGTTCTGGGCTTTTTTGGAAGCAGGAGCAAAACTGGAAGATGGAGGCACCTAAAATCTGAAACCTCGACTGAGATCAGAGCAAAAAGTGAGCTGAATAAGAATGCACTTATCGTTTTTTTTCTTAAATCTTAAAACTTTTAACAGCACCAACATTGCACAGTTGATCAACTCCATTTTGTAAAATTGGATCGTCTCAGTTGACCTTTGATTACCTCTACAAACACTTATCGACGTCTTTAAAATAACAGTGACAAGTTAACATTTTTTGCGGCACAATCCTGGTTGAGTCAGATTCTGCAGGACTGATTTAGATCCTGATTTGTCCGTAAACATGAGGGGAAACATTTGTAAGTTTGTGAGCTGGAAATACAAATGTGTTGTTGTGTGAAACACTGATGCAGTATTCATGTGCGGGAGTAGACGCATGCATATTCAGGTCACCGCCTGTTGCTCCCACTCGCTACGAGTCGACTCTAAATTCATCCACAATTACAGGGGACAAAAAAAAAAAATAGTTCTTCGACGGTGAGTGACACTCGGCTCATCTGGTCGCTGAGTTACGGCACAGAGAAGACGAGAAGAGACGTCTCCCAGCCATGAGCGTATTCTTTCTCCTCTTCCTCCTCCCTGGGGAAATCACTACAGGGACGAGAAAGGAGAGATGTTGTTTTCTTTTCGCTCAAGTGCCCCTCCTCTCCCTCTTCTGTCCACCTGTGCCCTCCTCAGCTGCAGCGTAATAATCTGCCCATCTGCTGTAATCAAACTTCTCCCTCCTCTCCTCCTTCTTCATCACTCTTCAACACCCTTCCTTTGTTTGACATTGCACCTTGCACCATTTTCGCCCTCTCTTTTTTTTTTTCTTAACCCACCTCTGATTTCTTTCTGCCTTCACAAGTTATTGATCAGCCTAATTGGAGTCGTTGCGGTGCAGTTCGGTTGCAGATGTGGTTGTCGTGACGAAGATGCAAAGAGGGAAACGGGGTTGACGGCGCCGCTGCTGAGCTGCTGCTTCCTGTCAAAACCAAACCTTTTGTTTTTTTTTTCTTTGGTTTCCCTCCACAGTCGGCTTTTCTCTCCCCCGCTGTTTGTCCTATTTACCTGTGACTCAGTGTATCCACCCCTGATCCACTTTTTCTCTTTTTCATCTCCTCCTTTCCTCTCGCTTCCTTCCAAACATCTCTTGCCTCGTTGTGGCAGATTTCGAGCAGACTCGTATTGATATTCAAATAATTCTCCTCCAGGGAAATAAAGGGAGCCATTGTCTCCGTCAGTGTTGATGTTTAAACTTTAATTCCCTTTTTTTCTCCATTTTGCATGCAGGAACTGAAAGCAGTACACTGACAGACATGTTTCCTTTCCCATCAACAAGAGTAATAATCTGTAGATTAGCAATACTTTAGCAAATACTTAAACATTTTAAAATGTCTTAAAATAATAAACTAATTTCTGTCATCTTTAATATCTGATTGGTTGAATATTTTAGTGTTGCTATGCATTTTCACTCAAAAATCACATTATTATAGAAATGTCAGTCTTTGAATGTTTTTCTACTTCCATTTGGGTTTATGCTGCTTTTAGAAACAAATACTAAAAAAACCATCAAACTTTTTTTTTGGCAATAAACTAAAATTTTTTTTGTGTTTGGAAAATGAGCCATTTCAAAATCTTCCTGATTATGACATCACAATCCGCAACTGTTCATCTATTTTCAGCCATTTTGAAACATAAAGTGTAAACGTTGAGTTAAAGGGGGCGTGGCCAGCAACAGCTTATTTGCATTAAAGTGACGGCGCTCTAAGACTGTTTAACCTGAAAGGAGCTGAAATCTCATTATCAATACATTTTTTATTTATTTATTCCAAAGGGAAATTAATAAATTAAATATGTATCGGCCGCCTTTAAATTAAAGCTGTGCTAATAGTTGAAGCAAATATATCCGAAATCTTACCTTTTTTTACCCAGATATGACAGATTTCTGGTTTTATTTTTTTATTTATAGCACTCAGTAGGTCTATAATTAACAATTATTGTACCAATTAATTAATCTACTGATTTATCCGATTATATGTGTTTATACAAGATTAGAAATACATTAGAAGATGCAAAAAACCCCGCAAATAATTAAATTCCTTTGTTAAATAATAATTATGTACATTTTTTGGAAGCTCTGTAGTTGATTCTGCAGCGTTTATTTGTGAGGAATCTTAATTTAATGTGATTTTTAGTGTTGTAGTTCACCATCAGCCTCTTCTCCTGTGTTTGTGAAACTTTTCTGTTCACGTGTAACTCAGTAATAGACGGAGACGCCTGGATGTTTTTCTTGACATTTTAAATCAAAGGCAGGTGTAGGTGCATAATGTGACATGTTTATATAAAGGTGTCTGTTTTTGTTGATCCGTGTGTCAGTCAGTTGGTGCAATCACAAGGAGGCTTTACCCTAAGGGGGACAGAAGCACAGGTTTTATAATGTGTAGGCAGGAAGTGGTGCAGCACAAGGAAAAGTGAATTATTTGGTAAAATCTATTCATAGATAATTTTTTTTGTCTGATTTAACATTTTACTGTTTAGTCAGTTAGAATGAACAAATATTTCTAATTAAGAAATATTTTAAAAAGTTTACATTAGTATTTGGTAGCATTTTCTTAGCGTTTTGGGTTTTTCCCCAGAGTAGTTTACTGGGATTTTGGACCATTCCCTCTGATAAAACTGGTCTAAATTAGCCGAACACATCTTTTTTTTTCCACCAGTGTTTTATAAGCCTGGCGGGCCACTAGGCTTTACTTGCACCCCACCAGGCTAAGCGTTGTTTTTTTTTTTTATTCAACAGGTTATAGGTTATTATGTTAACACATAGGGAGACTGAGGCCTCATGTTTTTTGTTTTTTACTTTTTTTACTGGAACTTCATATCCACTTCCTGTCTTGACTGGTTTACAGGCGAACAGCTTCAGCTAATAGAGTGACAAGTCATGAATAAAAGATCAAAAAAATGTGGACACTTTATTTAGGATGAAACAATTGAAGTGCAATTTTTTTATGTTTATTTTTTTTAAGACTTTATTCTTGGTGTTTAAGTGTTAATGTCACATATTTACCTCATCATAGTTTCAAATTCAAAAACTCAAAAACATGGTCGGCCCCTGCCAGTGGGCTTAGCAAGTTTCCTGAGGTTAACTCTGTCCTTCAATCAATCAATCAATAATTTTTATTTACTAAAGAACATTTCAGTGCTTTACATCATATAAAACTCAAAAATACAAAGTCGAATGACGTTCAACAATTGAAACATTGCATTTAGTCAAGCGCATGTCAAACATTTCAGTTTTTAGTCTAGATTTAAAGGAACTCTGTTTCGGCTGTTTTTCAGTTTTCTGGAAGTTTGTTCCAGATTTGTGTATAGAAGCTGAATGCTGCTTCTCCATGTTTGGTTCTGGTTCTGGTTCTGCTCTGCATCCCCAGAACCAGAAGACCTGAGAGGTCTGAAAGGTTGATACGACAGCAGATCTTTAAGCCGTTCTTTGATTTATAAACTAACAACATATTTTAAAGTCTATTCTCTGAGTGGAGACACTTTAGAGCTGGGTGATGTGCTCTAACGTCCTGGTTTTAGTCAGAACGCCAACAGCAGCAGCGTTCTGGATCTGATTGATTTTTTTAGGCAGACCTGTTGCAATAATCAATAATCGATGCGACTAAAGATAAATGCATGGATGAGTTTCTCTAGATCTTGTCCTCTAATCCTGGAAATGTTCTTCAGGTGATAGAAGACCGTCTTTGTAACTGTTATTGTTAGATTCATCAAACCACAGAACATGCCTCCAAACATTAGGATCTGTCTCTCTGAGCTCATTTTCAATCTGTAATCTCACTTTTTGTTGCTTTTGGAGGAATGGCTTCTTCCTCACTGAACGGCCTTTCAATGCAGGACATGTTTCACGTTTTCTTTTTTTGATTTGCACAAGGAAGCAGTGTGTTTGAGACCATAAAATACATCCATTTAACTGTGACTCAAAACCGTGATGAGAAATAGCTGTGTCTCTTTCTGCAGTGTGTATAAATATCTGTAGTAATCATCTCTGTTCATCCCGTCTGTGTGTCTTTAAGTGTTGATTCCTGTGTGAAGTGGGATCATCTGACTTTGCTAAATCCAGCAGATACATAATCAGCCTCTTAGGAAACAGAAAACCCTCTGATACATATGCAATGAGGAGAGCGCTCAACTCTCACAACTGATACACGTTATGTGACAAACACAAAAAAGCTTTTTTCCTCCCAAAAGGCAGATAATCTCTGTTTCGCTAACAGATTTCTCTGGAAATGATTATCTGCACCAACCTGACTGTAGTCCTAAACAAATCAAGCAAAACATAATTTCTATTCAACTTTCCAATCATCCAATGTCTAATTTCTGCAGATTATGGTTGCATTAACATTTTCAGGACGCTCACTGTATGAAAAATGCACATTTAGTCCTTGTTGGCAGGTGGATTCCTTGCCGTTTGAGTGGAGGAAGGCGCGTCGGCTCTCGACGAGCCTCACCTTGAGTTTAATTCGTGCGAATGCCTCTGAGAAGGCCCTGTCTGCTCGAATCAAAGCATGCACGGCCTCTTGTTGTCCTCCTGCCTCCGGTCATTAGTCTTCCCTGCTCAATTTCACCCGTTTATAAAAATCGCTTGAATCCTTCACTTCTTTTCTGTGGCTCTCCGGCGTCCAGCTTGTGGAGATCAAATTGTAGCGATTATAAGAGGTAAAAGTCTAAACAGTAATAAGTAAAATAAAACGCAACTGGTTGCATTTGATTTTATTTAATGTTATCTGATTAAAACGATGCACATTTCAGATCTTTACTTGTAAGGAAAGTGCTTGAAATCACTGAAAAAACATGAATTTCATGTAGGTGTTTTTTAAGGTCTGTATAAAGTTCAAACTGCACAGTTCGAAAAAAACAAACTAAATGTTTGGTTTCAGGTTAATTTAAATCACATAAATTATTTCTGTTTGCTGAATGCCAGAAAACTTGGCAAGAAGAAATTTTTAGACTTTTTTCCCCCCATTTTTATTTAATAATTTTGACATTTAATTTGAAATATTAGACTCAACAAATACAAGTGGTGTAAAAAAACCCAATTTAAGCAATCAGTTTGATGTTTCAGCTTATAACCTTTTCCTATCCTAAGCAGAAAAAAACATGATTTTTATGTTTTTTCTGGAATTTTTTTGCACTCTGACAGGTTAAGCAGATTTTTTGTAGATTTCTTTATTTTGTTCAAACATTCAAAGTAATTTACTTTAACAAGATTTGTTTGAATTGTTTAAATGTTTAAATCGTTTCTTGATCATCTGATATTTTATACATTTAGCAAAATTATTGAAATTGGGGGAATTTTTTTTATTAATTAGTGCTTTGTGCCATTTCATTTTGTTATATTTTAGTTTAATAACTAATTGAAACTGTCTTTTTAATCGTTTTAAGTTTTAAAACTTGCCTTCAAAATGTTTGAATCTTTACAGTGTAAAACTATGAGACATTTTGAGCAGTGTTGATACTTCAGCAAGGTGCTGTACAAAGAAAACTGGCTGTATCAGCTGCAATTCGCCCTTCAGTTTAATAATATATCAAAAAGTCTGCAAAGAAAAAAATGTGTCACACCAGAACAACAAATAACTATCTGAAATGCTTTCACATCAAAGAATATCTGCAGCACATTTTCCCCCAGGTATCAACTTTTCTTTTTGAGAGTGAGAATCCGACATAAATAATCCCACTGCTTTGTTCTCCTGTTATTTCTCAGCGATACCCTCAGTATTATTTAAGCTTGAGCTCTTTGATTTCCCGCCCTACTTCTCCTCTCTGCAGGCAGGCAGATGGAAACCTCTTTAATTCATTTGAACTCTTAACAATTCGCCTCTTCTGAAGCGAATTTACTGGATCTAAAGTCGGTGACTTACTGTACCGAACAAAGTGAAGCCAGTCGTCCGGGGATTTCGCTACACACTTGTACTTTAACACACTGTGACACCGTCGCTGCTCTGTCTAACCGTCCGCCGGCCGCTCGGCTGTCCCCGCCGGAGCGCGGTCCGGTATCTCGCTCAAGGGCACCTCCACAATAGACGTAAGGGGAGCGGAAAGCCTTTCTCACTCAATTTCCTCGTGCAGATCTGCTCAGCTGGACTGGAGAGTCTGACCTTGGAGTAACAAACTCGCTGTTGAACCTGCAGTCCCGCTGCTGCAGCGTCCCCAGACTGGACGGCGGGGTTCACAGGAAGGACATCCCACATGTGGGGATGCATGTGTGCTCCTTACAGGAAGTGGTTTAAATAAATCCCTGGGTGTTGAGCCGTTAATGGACCCGTCACGTTTTACCCCAAAACGCAACGTTTGCCACTAATTAGTTCAGTTCTCATCATGACAGTCGTTCATTTTTTCATTTTTAACCTCTTAGGTGGCAGTTTTCTTTAGATAAAACACAAATATTCAATGTATAATTTTGCTTACTTGATTATGATCACCATACATCATGACAATAACAATTTTATTTGAATTTTTAACCTTTTAAATGTCAGTTTTATATACGCTTTAAACCGAAAAGTTTTAATTTGTATTGTTTTTTATGAAATACAAATATTAAATAACACAATATTTAAATTGCAATTTCTTCAAGTGGCAGAAAATTTTATATTTAATACTTTTTTTTCTTACTTTTTTTGCAGATCATTGACAAAGCCTGTTTTTATTTAGATTATGAATATTTCTGCTAGATTATTCATCCAAAATGGAAGATTAATGTTAAATAAAAACACATTTGTGATCTTAACATCATGAAATTTGAAAAAAATTTAAAACTGAATTCAAATTTTAAAAATGTTCCAAAAATCCATTTTTAATGGCAGGAAGAATAAATACAAACTCAGATTGACCTTTTTGATTTAGGGAGGAAAAAAGACAACACCTTCACCAAATATTATATAAAAATTTGACAAAACATAACTTGTTCAGAGACGATAAAGCTGAAAATGATCAGATTTTACTTCCTGTCTCCTATAAAATCTGAACATCCAGATTATTTTTAAACGTCTTCATCTACTGGCTGTGGGAATTGAAACAAGAAATGTGAAGTTAGAAAGAAATTTACAACATTCAACCAGATTATAGCTATTAGCCAACTTACTTCTGCTGTCGCTTTGCAGCAGAAATTAGGAAATTAGTTGAAAATGGTCAATTAAAGAAACAATAATAGTCTAGCAACACGATCACATAAGGATTCAAAAGATTAATCCTGATTATTTATTATAACTGGAATATAACAGAGTTCTCCTAATAGAGTAGCCAGACTGGTTTGTGTTAATTTAGATAAACTGGCAGCCATTTTGAATAGGAAACGTTTTGTCCTTTAAGTTTGTCTTTGTTGGGTTAGAAAGTTGATCCACAGGATAATCTGAGATTTTAAAGGCGTGGATTATGATTGACTCACCTGCCTTTCAGTTGGGCTTTGAATTTTTCTCCATTTGTTATTTTTAACCCAGTTCTCATTTCCTTTGGTTTGGGTTAAGAGGCGTGTGAGACTAAAATCTTGTCACCTTCTTCGTCTGCAACGTCTCCATTTCTATTTTCTGACTCTTCAAGCTGTGACTACAGTCTGTCTACTGGAGCCTCTGAGGGCTTTTATTGAAGCTTACCTTCGCTAGCTGTCACTGCGCTGAGCAGCAGCGGCGCGATGAAGGATCTGCACTGAAATCTGAGGCATTTTCCACCACGGCTGTAAAGTAATTGCCACTAAAACTGATAACTGGTTGTGCCACCCTAAAGCTGCCACCAAGCATTTGTGATACAGGGGAGGAGTGTTTGATATCGCAGAGGAACTGCGAAAGTGTTTTTCAACCTGTTTAAGCATCTCAATCAAATTGGTGTCTGGACTTTGACTAAGCCACTGCAAAACCTCCTTATTTTTCGCATTAGATTGTTGAGCAACTTTTTTTATTTTTATTTTGGCTGTGTATTAGTAATCTGGTTCGGCTGTGGCTAATGTCTTCCTGGTTTTCATTTTTATTGGACATTTTTTTTATTTATTTATGCACAGACAATGTACAACATTTCATTAACCTTTCAGAGTGGCAGTATGCTATAAAGTTTAGTTTTTTTAGCTTTACATTGTGTTATAATGTCATTCTCTCCTCAAAACCAAACCTAGAGTGTTGCTTTGACTCTTTCATGCATGTTTGAGAAGTTCTTCAATCTCCATGGCAACCAAAACGCCTTGTTGGACTTAGCCCCACCTTCACCTTTCCCTGCAATCTTTCAGCTCCTTCAGACTAGCCAGCAGCAATTAGCAAACATCCACTGAGCTCATTACAGGAGCTACTTCTCAGAGCAACGCTGGTAAAAACGATGTTAAAGGGTTAATAGAGGAGCCACGTTGTGATGACTTCCTGAAGTTTCAGAAAGAGCAGGAGCTTTTAAAGAGACAGAGGCCCAATTACAAAGTCAAATTTCTTTGAAGTCGTATTTTAACTTAAGTTACTGGCATGGGAAACGTAATACTGCCCCTTTAAACAGAGAGATAGCAAAAAACACAAATTTTTACCTGCAGTTTAATTAATTAATTTTAGTAGATATTATTTCAAAATCCAGTGTGTTTTTCGGCACAAACGTTACCGCCTCATTCTGCCAGAAACAGCTTGAATAAGCTTTGCTCAGTCGAAGTAAGTCGGTCCAGAACACAAAGAGAGATGGACGTTTTCCTCAGGAACTCTCTTTCTTCTCCTCACCTACATTTCCAGTTGTCAGTTTGTCTCCCTGCTTGTTTCGTCTTCATCTTTGATCCGTCTCCACGTTGTTTCATGTCCCACTGGACCCCCGGCAGGTAGGAGATCACAGATGGCCTCCTCTCCGCCTTGGAGGGGGAAGCTGCCCTGATAGCTCAAGGCTATCAGGGGTTCTGCGTTTGGCGCTGGAACGTGTCTCTTTCCCCTCGTCGATGGGAGAAAGACGGGCGGATGTTGTGTGATGCTACTTCCTGGTACCTCTGCCTTTTCATCTCGTATTTTTTTGTCTCGTTGGAGCAAGAGGGGAGAGCTGTAGGAGGAAAGGCTTACAGATTTGACAGGAAAGTGTGACTCTGACAGGAACTTGGCGCTTCAAGGCAGGCAGGTGAGACGGCTGAGAAAGTGTTCCCCGGCTCGTTGGTGCTGCAGGAACAGTGACACGTTTGGCTCAGAAACACCTTCCTTGCAGGGGAAGAACGCCCATTTGTAACCTGCTCTGAGTAGATATGCACTTTTGAGGAAGAAAAGAGCTTTTAGAGTGGAGATTCAAAGCTTAGTGCTGCAGAAACAACTGCTGTGGCTACGCAGGACTTTGACTGGGCCGTTGCAACTCAGTCTGTCAGGAAAACAAATTTTGCTAGATGATAAATTGTCCCAGAAGTTATTGTGATAAATGATAATATTGTTTCATGTTAAGGCTCACAAGGATCTCTTTCAACCAAGTTATTGGTTAATCTATGAATTATTCAATTAATCAATTAATCAGATAAAAACATTGAACAATTTTGTTGTTTATTTCATTTAAGCCTTTTTATACATTGTTTAAAAAGATCAAAATGAAGAAATAATTCATGTCAGATACAGTGTAGAGCTGATCCATAGAGTATCTTCTGGATTAACTGAATTATAATTGAGGAACAAATTTGCTTAATTGGATATTTTATTGACAAAATCAAGGAAATATTGATTTGAGGTTAAAGTTTTAGCCTCAGGTAGCCTCAGATTTAGCAGGTGAAGCTAAAACTGATAAACAAATTTACAGATGTTTATTTTACTTACTTTAAATGCATAAAGTATATATTTATATAGTTTTGGCTTAATTACTCCTCTTAGTATGTTGTTCTTTCAGGAATCTGCCGTTTTTGCATCTGTTTACTCCATTTAATGATTCATCGATTACTAAATTAAGTGACGGTTATTTAGATTCACATTTTAAAAGTTTTTTCAAGCTTTCAAACAATCCATACACGTTGAATCTTTGAAGAATCTTAATGTAAATATGCTAACTTTAGCTGGAACTGTCTGAAATGAAACATTTTAGATTTCTGTTTGGAAACGTCCGCATTGTGTTCACATATTTATAGTTTATGTAAAGTTTTTTTGTGTTCATGGCTTGGAGAACTCCATAAAGAAACCCAGTCGTGTTGACTTTGAGTGGGAAGGACGGCGCTGCCTTCCTTTATGCTTTTGAACTTTTTTTGTATAAAACAGATCCCAATTGTAGTTTTGTTGATCAAGCCCATTTTTTGACACCTAAAATCATGACGTGTCGTCCTGGAAAGTGGAAATGAAATCCACGCCGCAGGGGGAGAAGAAGAAGGACCCGACAGATCAACACCCTGCTGGTAATCAAACCCTTCAGCCGCTCAGGGTGCCATTAGTGCTGACTTTGATTTTCTCTCAGCTTCTCATCAGCCGTTATTTTTAACCAAATCCTCTTACAGGACGTGTGTGCGTTTCATTTCCGCTGCAACTTGCAGGTTTCTTTAAGGAAAACATCAAGGCTGTGTCACCGGCTCCGCTCATTTGATTTGACTGTTTTCCTTTTGGTTCCTCTGATTTTCCTAAAATGTGCAAATCTGACAAGATGTTCAGTCTTCTAACACAAAGTCGGCTCTCGGAACAGTTTTGGATTATTCAACAATAAGTTTTTACTGAAAAAATAAATCTGAAAACGGAAAATGGAAGGTGCAACACAAAGTATTCATCTCGTCCAGGTTTTTACTTTCATATTTATGTAATTTATTAATAATAAGTACCAAAAATATCCGGTGGCTTCTACTAAAATTCAGGCTTGGACATGACAGCTTAATCAGCTTAGAAAAAATTAAACAAAATCTTGTTCTTGTTGCTGAAAAGAGACAAAAATAAATCCAGAAAAACAAAGTATGGCATGGTTTGTTGTTTTCTTTCAAACATGAAAAACCTGCCTAACCCTTTACGACCCAAGTTTCAAATCCCCACCTGGATATTTTTGCTTATTTTAATTGTACGCAGTTCTTTAAATGTCCTGTGAGTAAATATATTTGCCCATTCATCCATAACAACTGGAACTTTCAATATCTAGCAAGTTATTTTCACAATTTACCGCCCAGTAAAAGAGTGTTTCATCAGATTAATTCCACTTCCTGCTGCAGCGGGGGTTAAATTACTGTAATAACCTGATATTGGCTGGAAAGCGCATCGTCTCCTCTTTCAGAAACTGATGTAATTTTTCCAATAGCACAAAGTGTGGCGGAGTTACGGACCTGCAAATCTGACTGGATCTTCACTGATACATTCAGTCTAGAAGGGATAAACTCATACCTTTGTCTTTGCTTATTTCAATGAAATATTGTAAGTTGAGTTTATAATTTAATTAGCAGGTAAGAATAAAAAATAACATAGTTTTTACAATTACAGTAATAAAGAAAAATGGTAAAAATGTGTAGTTTCAACTTGAACTTTATGGCCCAAGCTGCAAAACGTTTTGAAAAACCTGCAAACATTTGATCTGAAAAGTGAAAGAAAGTGTTTTTCACCGACTGAGTTGATGAGTATCAAAGCTCTTGTTTGAACGTTTAATTAAAATGTAAGCCTTTGTGTTTTCCAAGCTCATAACTTTCAAATGGACTCTGCCAGTCGAGTCCAGTCAGACTCTCACAAAGCCGGTTTTATGTGACGTCGTCCGACGCGACTTTATACGGACGCCGTAAATATCGCTGACAGGCGAGACTCGCTCGGAAGCAGCGACGCCTTTTAATCATTTTTATTTTATCACCTTTATTTTATTGGGTCTTATCATAAAACAGCAGAGAAGATGTGCAGCATTTATTTTAGGAATGACAGACCCCAACCGGTGTTGATAAACATGAAAGGCGCCAGTAAAAGTTGAGGCTTGTTAATCGCCGTCGTTACGTCAGATAAAAGATTTTGATTGGCTCCGTTTGGAAAAAACAATAATATCCACAGTAGTGGCTCTTCTAATATATTTTATCTGCTAGAACTTGCAGAATAAATACATATATATATATATATATATATATATATATATATATATATATATATATATATATATATATATATACACATATTGTTTATTTCACTTAAAACTAAATATTTTTAGTTTATTGCTGTTTAGGAAAATAAATCAATTAAATAAAACATTTATTTATGTAAAACCAAAAATATAGAGTTGTTAAAATATTTGTTTCATTGGCAGATTATTTCACTTAGAATCTTTTTCCCATGTTATAAGTGAAGTAATTTAGTACTTTTTCATCAATCTTAATTAATTAAAACTTAAAACAAGTTAATATATCTTCCTGAAAAATTACTTCTAGTCAGTTTTATCTTATTTTAAGTGTTAAGATATTTGCAATAGAAACTAAACCAAAAATATTTGGTAATATTTTGTTTCTGCAGTGTTTTCCTGTTGACTCTTTAATGTCATGGTTTCTTGTCTTTCCCATTTTGAAGAAGTTTAATCATATTTAAATGATTTAAGACATATATTGCTGATCCTAGTTAAAAGGAATTGTTAGATTTAACCTTAATTTTTGGATTATTCTCTGTTGGCGTTTATTTGGGTAACTTTTCCGTAAAAAGAAAATGATCCAAGGCGGTGATTGTAGGTTCCTGCTGGGTGAATCCGTCCTCTCTGGCGTCTTTTCCTTCACCTTAAGTCGTTTAGTTTGTAAAGCGAACGCGAGGATCCTCACTTAGACACACTTGACCTCCATCCTGTCTATCCCTCCTTCAAATAGAGACACAAACACTCGGCGGGCGGCGCCTGCAGGAGAGCGTGAAGTGTCGGGAGTCAAACGCCGCGCTCACCTTGGGAGGAAACGCTTGCGCTCGTTCGAGCTTGAGGGTCGCCACGGATACTTATCCTCAATCCAGCTCTGACCCAGGCCTCATCCTGGCGCCTCTGCAGCTGGCCAAATTTGCATCAAGAAGACCGGCGTGGTTCAGAGATGCTAATGTAGCGGCGTGCAGGCATGCATATTTATCTGGGGCGATAGGAGGGGGGTCTGTGAGTGCTGACCCAGAGGTAGCTGCTCTCTGAGCGCTGCGTGCGATTTATGACCTCATTTGCATTTTAAATGTTTCATTTTTACATAAGAGATGATGTAGAGAGGGAATCTGAGCGCCATCCCACTGACACGACGGACATCGACTTAAATCATCATAAAAATATTTAAATGCTAAGAAAACCAAGGAAATGCATCAATATTGGTGTAGCTGTCAACTTTTGAATAGATTTATGGAAATGTTTTAGTGTCCTAGTCAAAGTCTGGACTGAAATATGATTAAAACAGCTGGAAAATCCCTCAAATAAAAACAAAATCTTAAGTACTTTTGATCCAATTTTCTTTGCAAATATCTTTATACACATGAAAACTAACTTTCAAGTAATTTTTAAGTAGTATATAGGAGCTTGTTTAAAGTCAACAAATCCTTAATATTGATGAAAAAGTTCTAGTTTCACTGAAATATTATTTTACTTATAAGAAGGGAAGATTTCAGTTACTTTTTCATCAATATTAAAGAATTTTTTACTTAAAACAAGCTCCTGTATCTTGCTGAAACGTTACTTCTAATTTATTTTTTTCTAATTTTAAGTGTAATAAGATATTTGCACTAAAAACTAGACAAAATAATTGTGTCAAAACGCTTCCTCATTATAATATAAGTTGTTGCCATGACATTCCTTTTGAAAATCTTTTTAAGTGGCATAAACATAAATTGAGTTTGATTTTGTTGTTTAAATCGTTTCTGTTGCGGCTCACAGTTAGCGCTGTCAACACATTTGATTTCATTTCATACAGTCGTGTTTCTCCTTCTGCTGCAGTCGGCCAACTTTCAAGGCCCTCGTTCTTTTCAACCATTTATTTGCGTTCGCTCGACTTTGACATGAAAAGAAGCAAAGTTTCATGATGGAGTTGCCAACAGCTGGCATTCAGACAGCAGAACAACCCGGTGTGTGATGAAGAGGGAGGACAAGCAAAAAAAAAAAAAAAAAAAAAAGTCAGCCTCGCTGACTGACTCGGGCCAGTTCTAACATTCATCTGCTTCTCCACAAAGTGTTTCACTCTGCTGCTGTCGGCTGAGTGATCTGCCTCTGCTTCTCCTTATTGACAGCCGGCTTTTGTCTGCAGCGAGACAAAGCATTCGGTGACACCCGCCGCATCAACACGCTCAGGAGTAGCGCGAGGAAAGGACTTGAAAAGGCTGGATTAGTTGAAAGCTTTTCAGCCAGATGCTGCGGCGCGTCCTGTGGGTTCAGAACAATGACAGAATAATAGATGTATGTCCGTTATTCTCTTGATTTGCTCATCAAGTGAGACTTTGCATAAGTGCAGAATAATGGAGGTGTAGTTTGCTTGTTTAAAATCCACTCTAATGCATCCAGGAAATAATATATTTTTACTCAAAGTGTTAGGTAAAAAGTCTACTGAACTACTGAGTCTTTTAATATTTAAAAATTACATCATCAGACAGAGCTGAATATGAAGTTAAGTGGAAATTTTCATATTTTAAGAACCAAAATGGCAATAATTCATATAAGTAACAATAAATAATGATTTATATGATGATTATTAGCATTATTAGGTGAAGCTTTCAGTTTCAAGCATCCAGAATCCTGAGGTGAGGAGAATTCTGCTGTATCTAGTAGTCAAACTGCGTATTCTGCAGTGTTAAATGTGTAGTAAGGTGATGTAATAGCATCATACTCCTATGGCATTTTATCTTCCTGTATTTGAAACTAAACTCTGATTTACAAGGTTGAATTTTGAGGTTTTTAGGTGATAAACGAGACGATTGTTTGGCCTCGGATGTCTAAAAGTACAGTGAAGGTTTTTATTTGTGCTTCTAAAATATACCAAAACTAGCAGGAAACTTTTGACATTCTTCACTTTGAAAGTTGTCAGAAATCCTGTCAGAGTCCTGACTGATGTCTGATCTTTCAGGATTTGATATAAAGGAATGAAGAGTCGTCCACAGAGGTTTGTTTGAGCTGTAAAATCTTCAGCATGACCTGCAGCAGAGTAGACTGTAGATTAAAGAAACTTTTAAAGGAAATAAACGCTTTTAACCGCTATGAATCACAGGCTGGGAAACAAATTCCTAGAACTGGATTGATTCCAGGAAGTGACTTAATTCTTCATAGCATCGATTGAACAAGGAGATTTTGATTCATATCTTAACCATTTTATGCATGAATTATGATCCTTTATGCCAGGATATTTTTTCAAATTGTTTTTGATTTTCTTAAGGCATAAATAATGGTAAAAAAAAAATTCTAGGATTTTCTCCAAATATAAAGTTGTTTGGAAAATACATCAGTCTAATTAGTCTTTAGGGGTAACTTAATGTCACAATATATATATTTTTTACCTGCAAGAGTTTTTTACAGTAGAAGGAGGGACTGGATATTCCTGAGTTGTTCGGCCATATTGGATTTAGCAAAAATTTTCTTGCACTTGCAGTGGATGGCCAGTAGTTGGTAATATATTGCATGATGCATTAGTGTCCACTTCATTGGTCTGTGTGCATTTATAACAGGGGTGTCAAACTCATTTTCGTTTTGGGCAAAATCAAGATCATCAATGCTCTTAAAGGGCCGGTTGTGCCAGAATGTATTGATAAAAACTGTTTACAAACTGTTAAAATATCAATGAATTGTTAAAATTCAATCATGTTGAACGTCTTTTCAGTCCCTACAGGATTTTGTGGTACGGATTTGGAAATATTGGTGATATTTGTCCTTATTTATGTTGGTAAATGCAACTTTTTATTACTCCCTGTATAGATCATGGACTATAATGTGACATCAATTAAGGCTGAGGCAGTTATTTAGTACAAGCAGGAATGTTTTTGATAATTGTTGAGAAAACTTTGCAATAATCTCCCAAATATTAGTGCAAAAAAGTGCAGGGATTTGTTGATTTTCCATGAATTTCCACGACAATTTGCAGGAAACTAGAGGGACTGATTGATATATTTTGGCAGTAAACTGATAAAAACTGAATTGATTTGACTCCTAACGTAATATTTAAGCACACTTATTGTTTAGTCTAGAATTTAAAGGGCCACAAAAAAGCTACGGCGGGCCGGATTTGGTCCACAGGCCTCGAGTTTGACATGTGATTTATAAACGACTTTTAGATGGCTGTCCACTGCAGTGAAAGGGTTAAAATATTGCACACCAGGCCACTTTGAATCAAGTTGTATTTATAGTTTTTGTGTGTTGATGTAAAATCTGACTCACCTCACTGTAACCAAACCTACTTAATGGTATAAATCAAGACAAGAAACGTCCTGAGAAAACCTCTTTACATAAAATTTTATACAGTAATTTCATTTTAAAGCATTGCATCCACTTCCATACTGAATCGTAATGCGCAGTTTCTCCTTTTCTTGACCAAAATGGACAAACGCTTCTCGCTCACCCATAAAGACCATTTAATGATCTGGGATCAGCAGTTCACAGCCGGCCTGTGTAATTATGTGTTTCTTACATTTTATGTGACAGGTAGAACAATGACTAATTCCTGTATTGCTCTGGCTGCAGTTAGCAGGCTGAATGTCTAAGTAGCCACTAATGAGACCTTTTACCTGAAGCAGAGAAAATGGAGAAGTTTGTCAGACGTAAAATCTTCCCATTGTGGATTATTTCTATTAATGCTGCAAGCACCTGCATGCTGAGTTTTATAATGATACCAATGGAAAGAAAAACTCGACTGCTGTGATTTAAATTATATGAGACTTATTGGTATCATCCTGACAGCATCCAACAATGTCAATTTCCCGCTCAGGGGTGTTGAAGAAAGGCGCTCCAGCTGGGAAATGCGTCGCCGTGCTCCATTTTTGTTGTGCGGCGCCGTTTGATTGAAGGCTCGGCTGGAGAAATTGGTGAGAGGACCGACACGTCAGCGACTCGGTGGCGCTCTGACAGGCCGCGGATTGCTGTGAATGTTCAGAGAAGCTTGTTAGGTGGTCAAATAATCAAACCATGAAAGATGCCTGCTTGGTGTAGCGCTAATTTAGGCATATACATGCAGAAATATCAGCAAACACCATTCCTATCCAGTTCCTGCATTACCCAGCTGTCAGGATGGAATCACAGGCAGTGCAATAAATCAAGCCAATGAGGTTCTCAGAGCCATATGGCCCTGCTGCCCTCATGATATGATCTGTGGGATATTATTACCCCCTAAGCCCTCTGCGTTTGTCTGAAAGGCCTTTTGGTCATGTGAGTGGTGAGCAGGTGAAGCCAAGGTGGTGCTGACGGGGAGTGCAGACGGGCCAAGGTGACTTTAACACTACAAATGTATTGAAGCTCCTCCTACGACCTGCGCAGCATTAATACGCAGCAACTCATTACACTTTGAAACTAGAAAGGTGTGATGGCAAAGGCCTCAGCGTAAATTAGCCCTTCACCGCCACCGCTGCATATGCTGGGACAATTTCTGCAACCTGTGACTCTGGAGAAATATTCAGGAAGTTTGGCGGAACATTATACAGAAAGGGAGCAACATTTCTAATTCTAATTGTGTTTCCACTAAGTATCAGCATTCAGTTTCCATAATGGAAGTTAAACGAACGTAGAAAGTCGTTTTGTTTGGGAAGGTGTGAACGTATAGTCGCACTCTGACACAAACTCAATCTTGGTTCAGTTGAAGTAAACTCTGGTGCGGTTTGAATTTATATTTTACCGGAAACTGCTCCAAAAGCAGGAAGTGGACTACATTGCAGGGCATTCTGGGTAAATACAACCAAAACAAACATGCTAGCCTAGCGCTAGCAGGAGAAATGGCTTGTGGCCTTTTACCAAAATGCTAAAACCTGACTTTACTCTCTTCTTTCTGCATTTCATAAAGAAGGAAGTTGTACTAATGTCTTCTTCTGAGGTTTTTGTGTCGTTTCCTTCAGTGGTTATTGTTGCAGCGCCCCCACAGGTGAGGAGGGGAACAGGTTTTGATTGATACAATGCAGAGTGAAAGAAAATGTTGGTCGAACAGAGTTTAAAGAGCTATCAGGTGTGTAAACACCTTAATACTACAAAATAACTTGTTTTTATCATTAGACTGCAGGCAGAAGAATTTTTATTTTACACTTATGAGACGTGTTTGTCCTATTTTTACAAAAGTTTGATGTCTTTCTTTGATTCAAAGCATAAAAAGATGTTTGAGTTAAAGTGTTGTGACTCTTTAGAAAATGTTTTCAGCAGAAAAGAGGGTGAAAAGGTTTATTTTTAAATTGAAAATATAAAAAATATTTGAAGCAGAGATCCAACTCTTCTCTATTGGTTTTTATTACGTGAGTTTGAGTTTCCCATTGCTCTGATTATTGGTTAGTTCAAGTGCAGTCAAACAAATCCACAGCAGAAAAATAAATGATTATTGATGGCTGTGTAGAGGAAGGATCTCACTTCGTAACGTAGAAGATTGGATCAGCTTGAGTTGAGCGAGCTACAGGAATCCATCCTGTCTTTAAGCTTGTTCAACACGTGCACTGATCAATAATTGATGGCTTTGTGAGTAAAATTTAGGATTCATAACTAATTTAGGGAGCGTTTAAGTGTTACAGTTTAATGTTTGATCAATTATTTAGAGATCCTGAGCGAGGAAGTAGCAGCTGTAATGAGCATTTAATTATGAGTTTAGCTAACTTGTCAGATGGATTTATGACAGACAGCTGACCAGTGCTATCATCTTATTTTTATTTCATATTTTCTCCTGAATTCACTAAAGTACTTCAGTGTTTAATTCAGACGAACGTGGTTCAACCAAAGTCTCTTTCTGACATTTTTCATTCTTAAACTTCCAGATGGCTTTCATTGCAACCTTACACTGTGCATGTAGAAAAGGTACAAAACATAAAATTGGCAGCTGGTAGATAAATTTGACAACCAGTGAGATAAAAAGGCTGTAATTTTGATGCTAACGGCCAGCTGTCGTACTGCTCATGTTCCCACCCAGCCTTTCTTCAAGTCTTTCCTGTCCGGACCCCTAAATTTGGGGAACTCTGCTGTCATAATGTTCTTTCACAGTGGAAAAAAGTTTCTTAATGAGAGTTTGGTTTCAAACTTTAGCTTGTTTCTTAGCTTCTTGGATAATGCATTAACTTCTGCTGCCGAGTTGTAAAAGTTTCTTCTGCGCAGTGGTTGAGTGATGGAGAGTTGGAGCTAGTTTGTTCTGGTGAAGATTAGACATCTTAAGACAAAAAACAATGAGTTTTGTTCATAATTCACACTTCTTCTGTGTTTTAGACCGACTAGTTAACATGAATGTGATATAACAAAGTTTATTTCAGCCACTAAAGACTTGTTAACATCTCTGACAGTAGTTTTGTGTCTTGAGTTTGGACCTGAAACACAAACCACAAATACTGCACTTCGTTAAAACAGAAATAAATTTTACTTAAAAAAGAATTAAGTTGTTACATTAAAACACAAACCTAATCCAATTGTCATGTATTTTGGTTTCACTGAGTGAGACTGAAAACAGGCACAAGGGAAGGAGCACAAGCTTGCTTATTTAAAATTCAAATGCTGAATGACTTGATCTGAATTGTTCCCACTTTCACTGGACCCTTATGGACGACAGAACCTTTTATTAACATAACAGGAACATTTAGTATGTCAAAATTAAAAAGGCTAACTTAAGACTGAAAAAAATTCTGGACACAAAGTAGGATCTCTAGTGACATTGTAAAGTCCCTTCACTTCCCTATATTTTGCTATTTTTCAACTTTTGCTGCTTTTTTTTTAAAATCTGGTGTAACTTGTCTTGAGCTTCAACCATTTGCAGAGTTCCCCTCTGGAGAATTACTAAGTCCAGAGGTTGGGATGCTAGGAAAGTCATGTTTTTGAGTTAAAAAATGCTTAACGTTGACAGGAAATTTTAAAATATCACAATTGGAAGACATTATTAACAATTCCTAAAAGCCAATTATAAATTGTTACATTAAAAAATGCTAAATTATATAAACAAATAATGCTTAACCTGGTGGGCTGCCAGGCTTATAATACACAAAGAGAAACCCTACATTTGTTAAAAACTTACGCAATTTATTTGAAATAATAAAACAAATTACAGTATTTTAGAGGGAATACTTGACCATGTGAGTTTGAGTATTTGTTGCACTTTTTGGAGATTTATTTCCTTAAATGGACACAAAAATACATGTTTTTAGGGAAGTATAAAGTTGTGAGTGATTCCTTCGTCGCTCCCTGAAGCGGTTTGTCTTTTCCGTCCAGACCAGATCGTCCTCTAAAAGAAACAAAGAGACGTTTGCCTTGAACTCTCTCTGAACCTTGCAATCCACCGCTGACATTTTACACAGCCCTCGCCTGGTAATACACACACAGAGACACATTTTTGCACTCAATTTCCTCCTCACAACTGTGAATGAATCACATCATTGCACATCTTTCCCTCACACACTCGCCGGCTCACTTGCTGGTGTTAACCCGTGTTTCAGAGGATCCTGATGCGAGGGCCGAAAGACGCGCTAATAGGTTCCGGTGGGTTGCCTGCGTCCGCTGCCTTTGACCATCACTTAGTGCGATCAGGAGTGACAGGCCGCCCTGGTGGCCCCATTGCCTCTGTGATGGAGAAGGTCAGTGCAGGACAGGTGTCTGTCACTGCTGTTCAATTATAAAAAGGATGTTGGTGGCATTAAAGAGGAGATATGATAAACCGCTGACCTCTGCCTTCATACACACGGGCAGAAATTAGCATTTACAAGAAACAAAGCTGCTTTTTTGAGCAGAAGTCTTTCATGAAAGTGTGTACCGGCGACTCCAGGTCCTCTTGGTGTCATAACCGCTTTGATCTGCTCCTCTCAGATGGCTCTGATGAAGGCTCCACAATGGCCCTGATTGTTGATGATCAGTGCCAGTGATTCAATTATCGGCTGCAGCTTGCACTGTGAATGTGTAATCTAAAGCACATCAGTGGCAACACGCAGAGCTAACAAGAGCTGCTGATGACGGGACAGACTTCAGAGCACTTCAAGAAACTTGGGGGACTTTTCAGAGAGCATGCCAAACCAGGGAGATTTCTATTGATTATTTAATGCAAAATGGCACAAATCAAGACCTCATAGTCCCTGTTTAAGGTTTTTGTGCCGCAAGAGATGGTGGTGGATAATTTCAGAACTGTTTCATCTAATAAATGCTGGGAAAAAATAGTTTCAGTGGACTCTTGATTTGGTTGGGGCTTTTTATACCCATATGTTGCCATTTTGTGCCAAGGAATTCACATTTACTTTTTTGAAGTTAAGTATATTCATGAAAATTCATTTTATTTTTAATGACCGACTGTATTCATTTAATATGATTGCAGTTTGGACCAGGGAATGTGAGATGATGAGCTCTGATCAAACCAACATGGCTTCCTGCTTGTAGATATAATCTTTTGGAGCCATTAAACTGATTTTCCCTGCTGAAAATTATGAGCAAATTCTAGAAAATGACTTTAAAGCAGGTACTAAGCATCACTCTAGGTAGAAATTGATTTATCGTGAGAATTAAATATCCTCTCTGTATTCTACCTTAAAGAGTTGGTTTGCAAAAATTAAAAAAACTACAAAAGATACAAAATAATGAAGGTGGAAAATGTGCATTTCTCATTTTATTCTTGGATGATTTTATGCTTTTACAGCTTTGTCTAAATGTTAGCATAGAGATATACTGGCCTTTGTCTGCCTAAGTTAGAGAAATGTCCACTGCAAATGCCTAAAAAAGTCAAACATTCAACCTCTTTTCATTACTAACTTCCTGTAACAACTAGCTTCTGTGCTGGAGCGCTAATGCTAAAATGCTAATAATCAGAACACATTTAGTTGTTACTTAAGGTTGTATTATATAATAAATCTACTGCTGATTGTTTTTGTACTATTACTTGCTTGTGGAAAATACATAATTTGCTGCTGCTTGTGTAAAACCAACATGCTAGCATATCGCTATGCTAGCCTAAAAACAGGGTCAGTATTTCAGCTTCTCCTGGACTTTCAGTGACATTTTTGATCTGAACTTTTTGTCTTTATTTAGCCATTTAAATATATTACACATTTTGCATTCATATTACACTCGTTAATTTTTATTAACCACATTTAGACATGTTAATTGGCATTAAATGGAAAACAAAATCATAGTTTCTCTCCTATTTTTTTTTTTTTTTTTTTGAGCAAAACTTTGCTGGCATGAAACCATGTATACAGCTGTCAGATGTAGATGTTACAAAAAGCTCAATGTTTGCATAAAAGCAATTTGCATCTCTATTACATAGAAGTATATAATCCAGCAGGGGAAAAAAGTTTACTTTTGGAGATGGTAACTCGACTGTCATCATGTAGGAATGAATAGGATTTGATTATTTTTCTCAGAGAGGTTCTTATCCCTTGATTTGTTAGCAGATTCTCTGACAGCTGCTTGAATAGAGAAAGAAAACTGCTGTAATTTCCATCCTATATATGTAAAGTCTGAGCAGAATGGAAACATGCATCTGACTCGGTCTTCTTTAGGTGCCTTTATTGCCTTTTCCTCCTCTAAGCTTTCTTTGCATCCAGGGATTTTTTCCCTCTGTTTCCAACTTATTGTACCATTTTCATATTAAGCATTATGAGAAGTCCCGTTTGCATAAACAGAAACTATGAATAAATGCCAGCTGATTAGTTAATAAATCATCCTAATAGAATTAATAAAATTTTCACTTTACTCAATTTTGTTGCTACTTTTCTAACTTCCTGCGGCAAATAAACCATGCTACAATGCTAATGCTGTCTTGTACATCAACAAAACAAGATAAGTTTTAGTTTTGGCCGCTTTTCTTTCCATTTGTTCCGTGTTTTGCAAAATCCTGCAGCTAATAAGCAGGGAATCTATTTATTTGCTGCTTTGCTTGCGTCACTGGTTTGTTTATATTCAAGTGACTTCTCCTTGACTGATGATCATTTTTACAAGCCTTGCTGCCCTTATGGGAGTTTTGCATAATAAACAGAAGACAGTTGGATCAAAACAACCTAATGTTCATATGGAAATCCAATAATAATTCTCCCCATCCCTGCTGCACTGGATAATGTGTCATGTTTTTATTTCTGCCTTGGATTTGATTCAGATCTGGCTTTGTGCTCGGCATACGGAGATAGCTTTGTGAATCCTAGTTAAATAATCCCATATGTCACTCTGAAGCAACAAAGTCTGTGTTTTTGAAAATAAAACTGACGTAAATAAACACGGTTTATAGTTTTAGATCTTGTTGGATGAGAGTGATGAGGATTTACCAGAGCTGAGGTTAAAAATAACAAGTAAACTTGCCCCAACTTTTAAGTTTTAATTAGCTTGAAGCTTTTATGGCTGTTTAAAGCAGGTAAGACTCAATAAGACTCTTAAACAAGCCCAGACTCGGCTGTCTTTAATGTCATCTGACAAACATATGGTGCCGGGGAGCCTTTCCTGACCCCTCTTTGCATTTGAGATGAATCGGCGCGTTCGCTGGGTCACATACCGGAGTAGTTCGTCCGCCCTCATGCATGCAGGCATCGCCTTAAAACAGCTCAGGTTTAATGAAGACGAGTCGTCCAGTGAAACAAATCGATGGTGGAGTCGTTGCACCTGAAGAGAGAGAAGAAAATTGTCAAAAATAGCAAACCAAATCCTGAATCATCATCAGAAGTACAAGTTTAAAATATATTATCCGTAAATGAATTAAACGTACTTACATTGTGGTACATTTTTCAATCATAATCACAATAAAAAGTTGGAAAATATTCAGATGACAGGGTCAACATTTTACGTAAATAACAAGAAAGCAATAATCAATCATTTGTATTAACTGGTCGCAGTGTAATAGTGTCTGATATCTTTTCACTTTAGACCCATAGTGCTAGTATCTTTGGGGTATGGTGGACACTAGATTCACATCCATTGGTGTTCAGCCAACAAATCTACTGCAACTTTGTGACGCGATCAAGTCAGTATGAATCAAAATCTCTGAAGAAATCTATGCCACAAAGAATTAAATCGCTTTCTAGAGTCAAGAGGATCCAACACGGTTCTAGGAAGTTGTTGATTCATTGTAGACCTACATAAATATTCCTATAATTCAAGCTCCTGCTTTCCTCTAAAAGTAGCACACCGTCTGCATATCAGTCCGTCTTTAATCTACAGTCTGCTCTGCTGAAGATTTTATAGCTCAAACAAATCTCTGCAGACAACTCTTCATTCTCTTTGATATCAGATCCTGAAAGCATCAGTCAGGACTCTGAAAGTTGTCAGAAATGCTACCCAGTGTCAAAGTGAGGAACGTCAAAAGTTTCCAGATGATTTTTAGTATGCTTTAGAAGCATAAATATCAGCCTTCACTGTAAATTTTATCAACAGAAGTCAAACAATCCTCAATGGTTTTCTTGACTTGATTATGGCCTAAAAACTCAGCATTCAATCTTGTCATTACATGTTCAATCACCAAAACAAAGTTTTAAGAAGTTACAGGTTTAGAACTGCTCAAACTTTCATGAATGTTGTGAAGTAAAACATCACTTTGATGAGTGAGAGCTGAACAAAAACAAAAGTTATCAGTTTTACACTTAAAGAGGAGCAATTTGGTCATCACACATATTGAATTGTTACAGCTACAAACCAGCGATCAGGTCTGAAATGTGGTTATAATGAACCTTCACAGACACATAAAGATAGTTATAAAGTCAGCCTTTTATCACCTGAATGCATCCTTGTGTTTATCTTTATGCATATTGATTAGTCTTCACAAATTTGTTAGTTTATAAATCACTGAATTATTTAGCTGTAAATATATTAAAGATCTGATTTGTATCCACAGATTCACAACCAAACATGGAGGAGCAACATTCAGTTTTATGCTTCTCTAATATGGAAGACATTTCCAGAAAGCTGCAGGAAAGCTTTAAATCAAACATAAAAAAAACAAAAAACTCACCAGTTTAAAGTTCATAAACTACAGTCAGCGTTTTCATTTACTTAACTACTGCTATGTGTACTTAACTAACTTAACAAGCAAACTTAACTTTGCTTGTTTTTATTAAAAAAATACTTATTTGCATCATGTATCCATAGTTTTGTCTGAGTTGTGTCAGAGGATTACTGTGTATGTTGATGATATGTTGAAATGACTTGATACCACAGAGATTTTGTGAAACTCAAACATGAGTCTTGCATTATTTATTTGAGCATTATCACATGAATTATTACAGAAAATGCTTTTTTAATCTTTTAATGTTTTTTTCCTCCTCTCTGTTGCCCATCATGCATCCTCTGTAATATACGTTCCTAAAGAGAATACGCCCATGCTACCAACACAGCCATCTTCATGTAATGGAAAAATGATGACAAGCTGCCAGCTCTACAATAGCCAGAGGATAGACAGAGGAGACTGTCTTCTTAAAAGCATTATTTTCCTCCCAATCCAATTCCATCCTGCAAAGGAAACTAAAGATTGATTTCCTTCTCCAGCTTTTCTTTGTCATTTCCCATCTTCTCTGTCAAGATAGATAATGTGATTGTTTCCTGCACACCAGTTCAATCACATATTCGTCCATATTTGTTTTGAAATGACATATTTTTCTGCACCCATACAGATAATCTGAGCCAGTGGAGAGTAGCGGTAGACTCCGACATCCTCAGTGTTACAGTCTGTTTTTTTTTTCTTTTTTTTACATTGTTTCTTTCTTTGTTATTTGGACACCAGAAAAAAAAATCACAACTACTGTGGGCAGCTTTAACAAAGATGGAGTCAGGCAGGAGTCTTGGTCCCTTTTGGAAATGAAACCTTTTCTGAAAAACAGCATTGATTGTGAAATCAGTGGGTTTCCTTCCATGCGTTCACTTTCAGAGTGCAGATAAAGGTTGAAGTTAATTGTTTGTCACGACTGATTAAGCTGTTGATTATTTATTTAATTACATGACTGATTTTTCACTTTAGAAAATATCCAAATTCATTAGAAGAAACGGTAAATAAATCTTAATCAAAGCTTCACTCTGGAAAAAACCTTAATCGTACCAAAAAGTGTGAAAATGAGGTTTCAAGCAGCTGCAAATGGTTATTTTTGCATTTTCTTTATGCAGAAAGATGTTATATGAATTTATGAAAAGACTGTCCATTTTACTGTTACTCTAGTTACATTAATTTGCATTGGACTGTATTAAACTGACAATAGCCAGCCAGAGATTGCGATGAGATCACAAAAGAAAACAGAAGGGAGAGGAAATTGCATCAACTAATGCAGTGTGCACGTTTCTGCTGATTTTACCGCCTGCAGTCTGTGTTGCTGGTTATTTAGGTTGCATTAGGACAAATAGTTTAATCACCTGGATGTGATGAGGCGCCTCTTTATAACCTCTTGGCTACAATGCAGAGCAGAAGGAGCATTACTCTCCCTTCTGTTTGTGTTTCTAGAACAGCAGGAAGAATAAATATCGCTCCTTCTTTACTTATTATTAACACTCCTAGTGAAGACGTGTTAAAAACATTAAAACAATTTCATCTTTGTCCACATTGACATCATGTCAATATGAAAACTCTCATTTTAGTAGCCTTTGATTTCCTTGGTGCTGATTGGATGTTTGCTTTTGTGATTGGGACTGTGCGCATTAATGCATATTGAGGATTATTTGGTATTTGAGCGATTTAAATATGATCGTTTTTTTTAGAAAATGTCTGAAGTTTTCACTCGATCTTTGATTCCAAATGTTTCATACGTCATACATCATCCCACCCACTTCAAATTCCTCACCAATCGAAACAGTAGCCGCCAGAAACTACACACAAAAAAAAACATTTTTGGCCAGATGATGTGTCCAAAACCAGCAACAAGAACTTCCCAAACCATGACTACTTGATCAGATTCACTTTACTTTGTTCTGGAAGGAAGAACAAATTGTTTTCTTCTTCTGGAGGTTAAATCGGCTTTTAGCCTCATCTGACCAAAGTCTCAGGAGAGTGTTACCTACTCCTCATGTTTATTTTTGTGATAGCAGAGCAGAAAAAAAAAACACTTTCTCCTTGTTTTCCTCCTTGTTGTTGGTTTGGAGCTACTGGTGGTTCTCTCTCGCTAACCTTGTTTGTCTAATGCTGCTTTCACACCAAATGCGCTTCATGCTTCAAAAACGCGTCTGACGCTTCAAGTTCAACGCGTGTGCACTTTGAATGCAGATACTTTACATTTTGCTCTAGTTCAGGGGTTGGCAACTCCAGGCCTCGAGGGCCCGTCTCCTGAATCTTTTAGATGTGTCTCTACTTCAACACACCTGAGTCAAATAATGAGGTAATTAGCAGGACTCTGGAGAACCTGACTGCACTGAGGAGGTGATTCAGCTGTTGGATTCAAGTGTGTTGGACCAGGGAGACATTGAAGAGTTTCAGGACACCGGACCTCCAGGACCAGGACTGTCCACCCCTGATCTAGACACGTCAGATGTGTCAAACTCTCAAACTCGTCCACCGTCTCCTGCGTATTTTGTCTAATTAAATAAATGTGTTTATTTATTATTTAATGTGATTCAGTGTTTTTGGTTAGCTCAAATGTAGGGAAATATTTTCAAAATAGTAAAAGTCAGAACTTATCGACTTTCTAACTTCCTCGCTGATCCTCTTCCAATCAAGATCCTTTCTATTCCTGTCTCTGTAGTCACAACTTCATGGGTCATAGATTATAGGGCAAGTGCAAACAGCGACAATTGGTTTGTGCTCCATAGTTTTATTTTCTGAGATCACGTCAGAAAATGCACCACTACGTCACATATCGGAGTCTCTCTGATCGGTTGATGCTCTGTGTGGAGCGGCGAAAGTTCAGATTTTGAGTCAGACCCTCAAAACGCTTTAATTGCGCAGCACTACACACAAAATGCACAATTAGTTTAAGTTGTTTCAAACTTATTAGCCACTAATTACACTGAAATGTGGAGAAACATGTATTTGCATCATGTCATTTGGTATATTGCTGAATTAAAATCCAGTAGAAGATTCCCATGGTTCAATAAAAAGACCCTGGTGTCTTGGACTCTGGTTGGTTTTAGACATTTCCAACCAGCCATCTTTAAAAGTTGCGTGCACTGCAGAACTGTTCCCTGTTAGGCTTAGTGAACCTACTGAACTGCTTTTATTAGGATTGTTGCTTCAGATTTATCACAACACGTAATCTCCAGGATGCAGTTGGGTTTATGCAACAAGCTCTGGCATCTTGTTAAAATGTTGTGCTGTTGCCGTCATGATTTGTTGTCTCAGATAAGAGCAACGTTGACAAGTTCTCTGGAAACACATCTCCTCTGCGGAGGCAGTTCCCAGCTATCATCTGGATAATTAATCATCCTCACACTAAGAAACACTGATTTTCTTTTTTTATTTTTAGCTCACAAGTTGGTAATAAACCACATTTTCTTGCAACGTTCAGCTTAAGCCAAGCAGAAACGACGTGATCTTCTGGTAATTGAAGGATTTCTGTACAGTAAAAGTTAATGCTGACCCTGGCCTTCTGATTTATCAGCTGTAGTCAATGTTCCAGGCATTTTGTGCTTGGCAGGCGTTTACTGTTGAGACTTCCTGTACACAAATGGGACCAAATTAGTCCTAAATGGTTCCCAGGGGGGAAACGGTCGGTTTGGCTCTACATCATTGACCTCAGGGTTGTCAACATGCTTCCTCTCCGCTCTCTACTGTCACTCTCCATCTCTGCCCAGCTGGTGTTGGGATGTAGAGTTATTTCTTCAGGCATCACAAGTTCAATATAAGAAGTAAAATTGATATATAGATTCATGACAACCAGGTTGACATTTCAAGCATTTACTTATCTTGGTGTCTCTAAAAATTCAGATGGTTTTGTCGTCTTTCCAACAGAAAAACTATGTCATATTCGAGTTTTGCTTTATGTATGCTGAGCCTGTCTTGCTCAAGCAAAAGAAAATAAAGAGAAAACATGTTGAATCACAACCCACCAATGAACCTGCCTCTGACTTAAGCTTTTAATATATCTTCTTCTCCAGGAGTTTTCCTCACTGCTGCCTTGAAGTAATACATTTTTCTGTGAAATAAAGAGCCTCGCAGCTCCCCAGGTGAATAAAAAGAGAGAACCTCGGGGGAAAACTCAACTTTCTGTCAGGTGATATATATTGTAGGTTAATACGTTTCACTCTAATGTGTGATTGTGCTCAGAAATATCTAGCTGGCTCTCAAAGTTCACTGTTCAGAAACAAGCGATGAGGTGGGAAAATAGATTTGAGGCAATTTTTGTGTCAGGATTTGAACTATTTAAAGAGATTTCTGAAACGTGATGTGAAAAAGTGTTTGTCCCTTCATAAACTTCTCCTGGATTTTTTTTTAGATGTTTCAATTTACCAAAGAACAATCAGTCAAGGGGAAAATAGCTTTTCAAGCCATCCTGGTACTGAGAGAAAATAACATTGACTCTTAATCATGAGTTAAATTAACTGTACCATCGCTCACAACACATAGGCCTGTTTGTCTTCCAACCTTTATAGCTAAGAAATTATTTAAATGGGACCTGTATGGCAGCTTGAAGTAGACCTAAAGATCTCAAAAGCAACATTTTCTCTAATCTAGAGTAAATTAAAGAAGCTCAGCAGCCCTCACTAACTTCATTTAAGCTAAAGATCTCAAAAACAACAATTCTCATGCTTGCCAACTTCCCAATGTTCTCCAATATTTAGTAATATTGTGGAAAATTTCTTCAATATCGGGGAATATTTGAGAAATATTGGCAAAATATTTGCCAGTATTGAGTAATATTTTGGAAATATGATCTAATATTGAAAAATATTAGAGAATATTACCCAATAATACATAGTATTGGGTAATATACCAATATATTGGGTAGGATTAAGACAATTAACAGTTATAGTTGAAGCTTGATGGCAGTTATTGGACTTAGGAGGAAGCAATTATTTAATCATAAAGGGCTTTAATAAATAAAATAGTCTTTTAAAAACTGCTTTTTTCTTTGCCTGATTTGATGCTTTTAAATGGGTGAAAATGGGGAAAACAGAAGAAATCTGTAAAGGAGAAAACAGTAGAAACAAGATGGAGAAAACAGTAAAAATGCAGGTAAATAGGCAAGCAGAAATACTTTCAGAAAACATGGATTCCATTGTAACTAATATGTTATTCACCTGTCTCTAGTTTTGACAAGCTACATTTTCAAATGGTCTTAAATAACAGCCTTGAGTTGTGAGTCATAAAAACATCTCAGCATTGGAATGAACTTTAACAATTTCTCACTGCTGGTTGGGATAGAAATACAGGAGAAGTGGAAAAATAGTCATTTCTGAACAGCACTCTGATAGCTATATGTGCTGGATATTGATGCTAAAACTTTGAGGGGAGAAGTAAATATGCAATGACGCGAGTTCAAACCTCCCAATCTTACCTTTCGATCACAACCCACTAACCCACTGGTGGACGCTGCCTGAGTCCAACGTCTAACATAACACAGGGCCACATTGAGAGGAAATGCACCATACATGGCAGCTCTAGGCAACGGTTTCTATTTATTTTTAACACCAAACTACAGCAACACTGTTCAAATGCTGTACCATCTATTGAAGGACTGGGATACAGAAAGTTTGGTTTGAATCTGAGATCTTGAAGGAATATTGCTCCATAAACCTAGAGGAAATAATCAATACTGACTGATGAAATGTTAGCTTAGCATCCGAACGAATCACTAGGTAACGTTTCATCAGTCTAAGCCTTAAACATGCTAAAGAAAGAGATTGTTTCAGTCCTAGAGTGAAATCTTTTTAATACGCATTAAAGCTCCTAATATCAGACTGGTTAAAAATTGCAGTATTCTTAAACTCAACATGCTAATGCTAATTCTACCGTGCTAGTGGTAGTGTGCACAGATAATTACTGGAGTCTTCTAACTGTGAGCCTGATTCCAGCAGGTTTGCCTCAATAATTTACAAATGAAATGATAAATACAAGCGTAAAACAAAACCGACAAAGAATTTTACCATTTTAGCTTTTGACGTGTCACTTCATCAAAGCTTGATGAATTTTTATCAAAGTTGCTGGTAGTTTTACAACAGGCATGGCAAAAACTGCTTTTTTTAAAGAATACACCTTTTTTTCTCCATTCTGTATAATCCATTGTTTAATAAATATTCACAACCACAGTTTTTGATAACTTTTAATCACCTTTAGCAGCAAATACAGCTCCAGGTCTTCTTGGTCATGCCTTTATACGGATGACCAACATTGGCAACATTTTGACGACAGTACCCAATCACTGACCCTGTGGATGGTTCTCCAGGGTTGCCTTGGGGACGTTTATGTCTAATTATTAATTATGGATACAGAAGTCTGCTGATTATTCCCTAGATTTAATTTTTGGGATCTGGTTTGCCAACTCCAAAAGAGATAACTTTTTTCAAATCATTTTTATTTTTTTCCTTTTATCAGTTTACAAAGTTGTCTGAAATAATGTTCCACATTTTGTCATTTATCTTGTTTTAAGACACCTTGTGATACATAATGGTATTAATTGCATTTGTTTATTGCATTTTTTTCCAGTTGGACAATTCATTTCTGATAATAAATAAATCTTGATGGTCACCAGCAGAGTTTTATAAGCAAACATCAGCTGCCTTCAAAACAACTGATCCGCTCTCTGGCTTTTGTATCTGTTGGACCAATCAGTGACCTTCAGCTTGTGAAGGAAGACAAATTTATCTGTCAGGTGATTTTCAGAGCTTGACCAGCAGCCAGATTCTGCTGCTGACGTCCTACTGATTATCCTCATTAGCTTAATACCCAGAACCTAACCAGTGAAACACATGACAGATGCCATAGCTGTTGAATTTCAAAGCCCTCAAAAAAATGCAAACTTTTTGAAAATGTTGTGTTTTATGTATGTGAAAATTTTTTTTAGTGTTAATTCATAGGTGTAGCTTCTCAAAAATCCACCTTACATTTTAACACACATTAAATCAATCAAGACATAATACATCTGATATAATATTTGATATTCAATGGAATATTCACTGAACTCCAATCCAGAACCGCACAGCATTCTGGGAAATGTAGGCAGAGGAAAGATTTTAGCCGCTCAACCTCTCAAAGTTATTTATGTAAAATTTGTGTCAACTGACTCACTCACCCTTTGGTTACCTAGCAACAATCTACTTTGTAACGTGTGGTTCCCTAGCAACAGTCTACTTTGTAACTTGTGGTTACCTAGCAACAATCTGTTGAGTAACAGCAGTTTCAGGTTTCACATAAACTACTTAAAAATCCAAAAAAGCAACAGGGTGAAGTGAAAACTGGATAAAACAGGAAAGGTCATCAGTTTGGCAGTATTTCAGATCCTTAAAATAAAAAACTAGTCAATAATTATCAATATTAACTGACATTAAATGCTTATATTGTACATTTCTCAGCCATATCGTCCAAAATCTTACGCAAAAAAATGTAAATGAATGCAAAATTTAGTGCTTTATGAATTTAAAAACAATTTTGGGTGTCAATTTCAAAGAAAGAACTTCATTTTAATTATTAAATTTAACACACATTTCACAGTAAAACAAGCAAAGTTTTCAAAGTTTATAAATGTTGCAGTGTCAGTGATATTCCTGCCTGATTTATAATTTCTTGTCTCTAGTCAAAACAAATGTGAAGTTACTATAAAATAAAAGTGAATTTCTAATGCAGGATAAAAAAAAAAAAGACGGTTTAGTAGAAAACGCTCAGATTCGTTGTCTCTGCTAGATGACAACTCTAATGCTAGTTAGCTAGCTGTCAGCTGCAGGTTTTTGCCTTACACTTGTAATGGTGTTGTTTGGCTTGTTAAGCTGTCATCTGTGCTGTTGCTTCTGATGCGTGCTGAGAGTCTGAGGGAAACTGTGACAGCTAGTCACACGTCTGCATCTCAAATAGCATTCTTTTGATTCAAGACTCCACCAGTTGAAAAGTAGAAACTGAGTCAGTTTTTTGTGTTTCAGTGGAGAGAAAGGCATTGTTAGTGCTTTAAAAGCGACAAGTCTGCCTAAAGCAGTTAATGCAGGATCTGTAGTCAGAAATCCTCTTTCCTTCCAGGGGCAGTTTCATTTCTATGCAGCAAATTTGGCAGAGGCTCATGCTGCAAATCAGGATTTTTGTAACTCGACAGATTTCTAATTTCCTCAGCAAAACATTTGATTCTGCAGCCGTCTTAGGCTGCCGCCTGTTCCCTTTTCTTCGCCGTTTGGGCTCAGAGCGACTCTGCGCATTTGGATGAGTGTTACAGCACAAACACCCCAGATCCATAATCACACACTTGGCAGGCGCTGGGAGTAATTTACTTAAACCAAGCTCCCTCATTTGAATACAAAGATGTCTCTCTTGCATTGCTGCTGTAATGAAATTAGCATGCAGCATGACGGCTCTCGTCGGGAGTCTCATTGTGCTGCAGCTACATGTTAATACTTGACGCTTTCTGTCAATGAACTCCTCCTGGATGGCTGTCTGTGGCAATCACCTCGCCTCCGCAGCCACTCGGCTCAATACTTGTGGCGTTTCAGGAACAAGGCGGAGACTCTTCCCCATCTCAATTACGTTGCTTGTCTCTGGAAGCTTTCCTTTTCTGTTTTGTCTGTATCAGCTGATCGCCGGCCCTCTGGGACGCGGAGTCATTCTCAGCTCAGTCCCTCCTGTAGCTATCAAGGACACACAGCCTGCATTATGAGGAGAGCAGAATTGCTCCGCATTTTTAACTCAGAAAGGCCACGGCTCGCCCTTGGCTGGTGTTAACATTCCTCTGAAATGTAAACCTGATCTCTGGTGTCAGGAGGTGTCTGGGTGGGTCGCACCCTGCATGTCGGGACGGAGAAGGAAAATTACCATGGACCTTGTGTGTGTCACATGCTCCGATTTGCACATCTTCACCCCAAACAAGCCAGTTCTATATAATGCTGAAGGTGATTTTATTCTTTTACTTCCAAGAGTTTCTAGGTAGTTGGAAAATAGTTAGAAATCTGCAGAAAAATCAAAGAGAAATATATTTTTAGAAGTGCAACGGTTGGAAACTTCTACGTTTTTTGTAGAAAATTTCTGAGATCACTCTCAAAATTTCTGTGTTTTTTGGCAGAATTTTACTACTTTTTTTCCACAGTAGCTCTAATAGGCCACAGCAGATTTTGCACATTTAAAAGAAAGACCTCGAGTCTTCAGGAGTTTGTTTGGACTCTATTGGATTTGGGTTACTTTCTTTCAAAATGCTTGCTATACTTAGCCAAGTTTAACAGAGAATAAAAGCTGATTTGGTTGCAGCAACATTTGTAAAAGCTTATTTAATCTTGCCAAATGTTGTCTTGTTATTGGGATTTGATATTTTGTTAAAATAGACGAAATGTTAAACCCATTGGTTAAAAAGCAAATCCCAACTATTTAAAGCATTGTATTAATAATGGAAGCGATTAAAGATGGAGTGCATGTCCCTACTTTAGATTTATGCAGCACAAACGCAGCAGACAACTATCTCCACCCCACAGAAGAAGAATGAAACTGCAGATGTTTATTTTGGAAATGTTATTCTGCAGAACATTTCAGTGACTAATACCAGCTTGTTAGGTTTAATTTTCACAAAAACTCTGAACAACTTTGTTGATCAAAAGTTTTCAACTCTTTAATTTAAACCAAATTACTTGCGACCTAAAGTAAAGGACTTTTAATACCCTTCAAAAACATATTTTCATGCACGCTCTCGATTTGCTTCTCAATTACTTCAATTAACCAAAAGCAGATTGGAAAATGAATATTTTAGAAAAATCAGTCAGCTAGACTATTTATTTTAGATGTGGCCAAAAGTCCAGGAGCTTTTCATCCATAATTTATTGCAGAGGAAATCAAGACCTAAATAAACCGTCTGACCTCTTGTGACATTTAACAGGTTTAAACTTTTATCGCTTTCATGAAAGAGTCCAACAAACAACCAAATAGGTAATTAAATATGAACTTGGTAGTTCAGCAGCCAAACATAACATCTCTGATTGAGAAAAGTATACGTTAATTATTCATCCTGGGTCTTTTCTAGGTAAAGTTTTCAGTAACGTTTAAAACCTTTGCAGGTTTTTTCTGTTTTAATCAGTTTCTCGCATCATTGTGGATGTTTTCCAATGTTTGGTTTACATCTTTTAAGGTCCTGCTGCGGTTTTTAAATGAAGATGAAGTCTGGATTTTGATTGGGTTCTTGATTCTCCTCTATTTTAGCCATTTGGTTGTAGATAATCACCTTATTGAGCACCAGACTGTGGTCAGATTGGCCTCAGATTGGAGCTATAAATGTTTATTCTCCAACGTCTTGGAGCATTACGAGCCCTAATTATGACCAATCAACCACCAACTGTTTGAATAAAATACCTTTTCTAAAAAGGTTGATTTTCACCAATAACAACCAAACCTGCCAACCCACAGAACATCATTCCAGACGTCCTGAGCTTCATTCAAATGTAACTTTCCCAAAGAACCAAATCAATTCTTTGGTACGGAGATAAACTTTTGTCGTCAAACCCAACAGGTAACATCCTAAATTTTGATTTTTTAAAAGCTCTTGTTGCAATAGTTGCATTTATTTGCAGTAAAATGGGTAAAGAGAACAAGTTAGGATATGCAGCAAAGGTCCTAAGGTTGGGAATTGAACCCAAAAGGCTGCGTCAAAAATTAATCCTGATTTTGATTCTTACCAAAATGGACATCAGATGTTTTAGAAATGGCCTCATAACCCTTAATCAAGTGAATTTTATGACAGCACACTGTTGCACATTCGTTTCATTTTTAATTTATTGTCAAAGATTAGTGTGAAAATAGCTGGATTTTAGTCAAAGAAAGGTATTAATATTAAAGTGTTTCTCTGTCCTGAACGTTGAGTCATGCCTTAGTCACCAACACTGGTAATTAAGTTGAATAATTTTCAGCAAGAGCATTAGCTGAAACACGGGGGACAACAAAACCCAATTCTGGAAACAAATATAAATGATTGTGATTAATTATTATTGGTGGTATGATTTTTTTTAGCAAAGTGATCAATCAAGTTAATTATTCAAGACACAATCATGTGCGATTGTTGTCTGATTGTTGAGTTGATTAAAACCCTTGTTCTGTACTTTGGTTGGGTTCTTCAGCAGGTCTCATTGCACTTGGACCCAATGAGAAGCCAGCAAACGCTGCATGTTGACACAGGAAGGAGGATGAGGAGGGTGAAGGGTGAGCAGATGTGAAATGACACATTGACAGCCTCTCAACAAGCCACAATCAGCACTTCATCATATCTGAACCTCCTGTAAGGTCCCTGCGGAGCGTTAGCTTCTCCTTTGTTTCCATTAAAGATCCGATCATCGGCCCGGATCGATGCGCGTAAATACTCAGATTGCCGGTCTGCCGTCGTCTCGGGTTTCCGTTAAGACTCCCTCTGGAAGACGTCGGTGCCCTCAAAGATCTGGTTAGCGGTTGCTCTCTCGCAGCAACCCCTCGACGCTCTTGGGGATGTAAGCAAATATGGCAGATGGGTGGAGGATAATGTGTTCTGTGGCCCATTAGAGGAGGTGAGAGGTCTGGAAAGCAGAACGTTTTCTGAATATTGCTCTTCGTCTGACCTCCAGACTCGCAGCTTGATCGAATCGAGACACTCCGGAGTGTTTATGGTGTGATTAACGTCGGCTGATGCCTGGAAATTGGCACTTAATCCTCTAACGTTTCAGAGAGATGAAAGACTTTTACTTGACGTTTGTCAGATGATTTGGAGATGCAGAAATATGTTTGGTTGGCGGGAATCTCAGATTCAGTCAGGCTTTTTCAAGGTTTGGAAATGCTTGAAACTGAGCAGTTTTGTAAGTTCATTTTAACATAATTGGTTTGGTTGTTTAAATGTGATTAATATTTCTTATTCCTAATATCTCAATGACTTATTGATCATTATTGATAATTTATACAATGAAATTAGGAGATTTTTTGTTAAATTAGTGTTTGGTTCTGGAACCAGAAGACTTTTTAAAACTAATAATTTGTTTATTTCAATTTTCCTCGTCCTTGTAGAACACTGCTACAAAAACGTATTAATATCACTAATAAAATATATATAATAATGAAAACTGTGTTTTTTAGTTTTGATATTGGTTGTTTTTTTTGGTTTCAAACTAGTAAAGCATCACTGGTCATCCCTCGTGACATAACGGGATTATGATTTTAAAAAAATGTAAAAAAAAAATGATGTTATCTAGAATGGTAGCAAAAGGAATGTGCTACTTCCATGCTGGGATGGCTCAGGAAAAAATCCCATGGAGGAAATATTTCACAAAGCAATCACCTGCAGGCAGAGTACATGAACGCTGCGAAGGCATTTTAGAAAAACTCATTAAAAGCCTTTTTATTCCAGTTAGCAAGAGCAGCTCTGGGATTATTCCCCCTCCGCTCTATGGCAAATTGCCTCGGCCATGACACCGCCGTTATTTTCTGCTCCCCGTCAGTCAAATCACCCGACGTTCCTGACAGGTGAAAGACGAACGGCGGCCATCGCAGAGGAAGTAGCGAGCATGATTGGGGGAAGTGTGTGTCTGTGTCAGGGCCGGGAGAAGGAAAGACACATGGTGTCAGGTTTGATGCATTGGAAAGCGTTGAGGAAACCCTTGACCTCGTGTCTCTTTTTCTTACATCTATTATACAGGCTTGTTGTTTCCTTGACACTGAAATACCATAAAATGATATCCAGCAGTGAAGATCACAACCTTTAACAGCTGCTGGTAACGCTGGAAATGTAAAAAGTTTAAAATGGTTCAGATTTTATCTATGCTTTTCCACCTGGAGCTTTTGCAACCAAAGATGTTCACATGGTTCTTGTGGATCAGAAAGCTTTTTATCTGCTAAATATCCAGATGGTATGAATCTGTAATGAAGTATGTTGCTATGGAAACTTGCAGTTTTTTCCTCCGTTACTCATTTACCTCCTCATCGACTGCCATGGCAGCAGCATTAAAAACGTACAAAAGACGAGACGCTAACCAGTCTTTTCCATTTATGCTAGGCTACATGACGCTGCGGCTTTGTCCCCATGCTCATTTTTGATTAACGGCTGCTACCCATCTTTATTAAAAGTTATAAAATAAAATCACACATCCTCGTCTGTTTGTGCAGCCGGCACCTATGACCATTTTTAAAGTGAAATCAACTAATTAGAAGTGATATTAGGTTACATATGTCTGTTTTTAGCCCAGCTTTAAAGGAGCGAATGTGACGCCACATGCAAAGAGTTTGGACTTTGTTGATCTTATTTCTTCACAAAACGACTTCCTGTTTGCTGGTCCACTTCAAAATCCTCCCTGAGTCTCCCAACCTCACCAAGATGCTCCTTTTAATCTCCTTTACATTCATATTTTCTTTAAATTTGCACTTTTGCAGCACATTGGACAAACTGAATCGAGAATCTGCAGATTTAAACCTTCCTGTCTGTCTTGACAAGCAGTTTCTGGGTCATTTCTGTGTAAATACAACAGAAAAAAGAACAAATTGTCCTTTCTTTGAAACAGATAAAGTTTAAATAATGCTGACTTGCGTGTTTATGCTCGTTTCTCCCCCGCAGCAGATGTGTTTTAACCTCTCTACTCATTTCTATAGGCCCGTTAAATCCTTCTCATGTTTACGTTAATATACAATATCCCATGCAGCAGGGTGATTTCACACAGGGAACCCCTGTTGGTCTTGTTTACATGCCTACTGGTTGCACAGCTGTGATTCATTGAAAGATGGAGGAAGAACATGGAAAGCCTTCTAATTTGTTTTCACTGTTTTAAATATTTGCTGTTTTGCATGTTTGGCTCAGAAATACATTGTTTTAATTAGTTTACAAGGGATAAAATACTTTAGTTTTGAATTCAAACCTCATATTTTGAGGTTTGTCGCCAGTAATCATTAGATCATTTCTGCTCCTTTTTTCTCTGCTTTTGGCGTTTCAGTTTATGCTGATTTGTTGTTGTGATCAGATTTTTTGGCAGATGCTAAAAAGCTCAATGATTGAAATTAAATTTCCTCCCTGAGGTCGGCATTAGCTTTGGCCCTCCAGATGTGTCATAATGAGGAGTGAGGATTAATCCGTCTTGTTTGGGTAGATGAGGTGAAGAGTGTAAACCCCTAATCACACGCCTTAGTTTTGTTGGTAAAGTACATTTTTAATTGGCTGGACTTTAGAATCCTCCACATTTATTGGCACCAGGTCCAGGCTTATTGCTCAGTTCTTGCCCTGAAATGTTTTGTTGTTGCTTTGACTGTAGATATTGTTAAGCTTAAGCTATTTGCTATTTTCTTGTCTTATGGCTGATGTTTATGTGCTATTGTTTCCATTTATTTCGTGATATAAATGCACCAATTCCTTCGAACCACCTCAATAATTACAATTATGAAGGTGTTATCAAGCTAGCACTTAAGCTAATCTTTGATATATTGGCTAAGTTTAGCATACTAAATGGAGTAAGTCAATGTAAATCCATATGCTAGCGATACCCGACAGCATTGAGGCTAACCATAGCATTTTAGCTAAGTTTAGCTTGCATGTGCAAGCAATATTGCGAATGGAGTAACTTGGACTTACTCCATTCACTTACTAAATGGAGTAAGTCCAAGTTAGTCAATATGCTACTTACTACATGCTAGCTACCCTTAGCATTTTAGCCAATTATAACGTACTCCATTCAGTATGCAAGCAATATTACGCAACTCCAAGTTAGTCAACATGCTAGCGATACCTCACATGCTACTGACTGCAAGTTAGCATGTTAAGATTAGCTAAAATGCTATGGTTGCCTCATTTTAACTTGCGTAATACTGTTTGCATACTGAATGGAGTAAGTCCAAGTTAGTCAATATGCTACTGACTGCATGTTGGCTAATCTTAGCATTGTTGCTAATTTTAAGCATCAAATCACCTGATTTGTGTCTCACAAACATGCATACTTTGACTGGCCCCTTTTGAATTTATTCAGAAATTTTCTAGATATTTATTGCTCTTCAGTTGTGGAGGATGCTGCTGTCTACTGTATGCTGGTCGAAAAATGATCAAATTTCACAGAACAGCTCTAATTTTGTGCCCTGTGCCGACCAGATGGTATGTTTACATTTTTGTTGTTTGTTCTGTTTGTAAGTAGAAAATCAATAAAATTATTTTGTCTGTTTTTAAAAATCACACATAATAAAGTTTTTAGTTTTATTGCTGCAAATTTAGTAAGTGTTTTACTGCTTCACAGGTTGAGGGAAAAGTAAACTTTTTTCCCTCTCACTAATAATCCCCTGTTGACCATTCTGATTGCGACTTGCAATGATGCTAATTTGTTCTTGACTAGTGGCGTTGAAATCATTGGTATTACCCAGGAGGGGCAGCAGGGGAGCAGATGTTGCTGTTTAAAAGCTGAAGCTGTGGGACTGCTAACAATAGATTAAGATCAAAGACAAACTAATATTTGTCAAATGTATCACACGGCGTCCTAATGAGGCTTTGTAGGAAATATTGCCTGTTACTGTGTTTGAAGATCTAATCAAAGATGTAATGATTTCCTTTTCTCTGTGTTTCATGCTCTCCGCCCCATGTGGATTGTCTCCTCAGGTAAGTCAGCCATTGTTCTTCACACAAACACACAAAACATCCATCGCCGTCGCCGCCGCTGGTCTCTGAGCGAGCATCAACCAAACAGCTGTCAGCCCCTCACAGCATCTACACCATCTGCATTTCCCTAATGCACCGCGCAGCGACTGATACCTGCGCAGCCGATTGTGTTCGGCAGAAGGGCTCCGCTGTGGAGAGTGGAAGGTTGTTGTTCACGTTGGAGTATGACAGATGCGCGCGTCCTGTTGCGACGGCGCCGAGGACATTACGAATGCATGCAGAAGGCAATTCATCACTGACAGCCGCCGCGCTCCGGCGGCTCCGACGAACAGGCCGTTTGATTGAAACTCACGCCTGTTCATGTGTTCATGTGCGTATTTACATGCAGATATTTCTATCTGCCCCCCTCACACGGCCTCATAAACATTTCAGTGGATATGTCTGACTTTCTTTGAAGCACATGCTCTGGTTGTTGTGTAATTTAAAGGCTTAATCCTGTTTTAACTCGTCTGAAGTTGCGTTTTAGGCGGGGATGTGATGCGATATTTCACTGTAGCTCCATCTGTACACCAGGGAGTTTGAAAAATAGTTCAAGCTATTTTTGCTCTTGGATTCAAGGGAACTTCTACAAAGAGTTACTTCTTACTCTGCTGGTGAATCTTTCTTCAGTCCTGCAGCAAAGTGTGGATCCTCTCCTCACTGCTGCTTTATATAATGTAAGAATATGCATCTTATACCTGCACAGGTTCATCATTTCAGCTCTTCTTTTGGTTTGCTTTCTTAAATATGAGCTGAATTTCTGGATGACAAGCTAAATGCTAACAACCAACTCTCCTCTGATGCAATAATATCGATATAATCTGTTAATGCATCATTTTTAAATGGTTAAAAGTAAAAAATAAATGGTTAATAGTGTTACAAGTTTCAAGGTTTTCTCTTGAAATTATATTTCTTTGTAAAATCTCTTCAGTCCTTTTAGGTATAAAGCAGCTCCATTAGGTTCAAAGTGCTCAGAAATTATTCTCAGTGGTAATAAAATGTTCATTTCACCATGGATGATGATCCATGAAGTCGTTATGGACTTTTAGATGATCTCTGTGATTTCTGTACATATTTTTCTCATTAAACTAAACATTTAATCTCAGAGTAAAGTGATAAGAAGCCAAATATATAAATATATTTATCCAAGAGGAACCTCTTAAATGTCTTAAAAAGTTATTTGCAAACAAATTCGCGTTTGAAAATAGTCAACAAGCTGAACACAATATTCAAAATTAAAGCACAAATAATGACGAACCAGACAGGAGAAAATGAACATATTTGATTTTTTTCATACTTTTATGAGAACAAAAGGTTTCATTTAAGGCTTAAATATAGAAATCACATGTCTGGATCCAAACAACAACAACAACTACCACCAGTTTAAGTGTCGCTGTCCAACTAACAGCCTTGAACTGCTGGCAGGAACTGTAAAACTGTCTCTGGGTTTTCAGATTAAAAGCACAAAAAATATAAAACACATTTTTACAGGGAGTTTGTTTTTCTCTCTTTGCTGCAGAGAGTTCATTAGCCAGAAATACTTTTACCTGACAAATAAAAAAGCTGGATAATATTTTCTTCATCTAATCAGAATGCATTATTTATGATATTCATTTTCTATCGATTTCTATTCGTCTGGTACATTTTGACAAGTGTTTAATAATAAAGAAGAGCCACAAAATCTCTTCTTCCTGACCAGAGAAAAGTGAGCTTGTTTTTATATTTATATCCAGCTCTGGAAAAAACAATTAAACCTCATGGTTATTCCAGCAGATATTGATTTCTGAGTTAAAACATTAGAACTTTATACTATTTGCTTCATTTGAGGACTGCACTGCATATTATTTGTTATTTTCTGCAAATAAATACTATATTTTTGCTTGGCATGTTGTCAGTAGTTCAATGTTCATTTTACTCAAACATAAACCTGTAAAAAGTAAAATCAGAGAAAGTGATGTCTTGAATTTTTTCCAGATCTGTTCAAAGACATTAATGGAACGAAAAACAAGTTTTTTGATAATCACATCTGGACTGAAATGAATAAAAAGTTTAACGATCTTGTCTATAGGTGACCACTTTGCTCTTCTGTCCATTTTCCTCCAGTGATTGAAAAACTTTTCTCTCCGTGCAACAAACTCTGACTCACTTTGAGCTGCACTTTCGTCCATCCTGGACACATCCAACTCTGACTGCCTCATTCAGCCAAAGGTTGACATAATTGAACACATTCTTACGTGTTTAGCGTAAAAACCTAATAGCTACATCCATTTCACTGACATTAAAGCTGATTTTTTATTTTATTCTTCTCTTTCCTCCTCTCCTTTTGTGGCTCGTCTCGCTCAGTCTAATCGAGCCAGGCTACAATTTATTGTCCGCCCTGCAGAGAATGTTGGAGAGGTTACCTTTTATCCTCAAAGATCGCACATTAGTGCACTAAGTGCTTTTTTTTTTACTGCCACTCACAGCTTTCCAAGCTTAAGCTGTCTGCAGCCGTATTAAAACCTGTTTTAACGTATTAAGGTGGGGGCGGTCACTTGAGGGAGCTGTGTCTCTGCAGCTCTCCCACACTTCAGGAAGGATTCAGGTTCATCAGGTGGACGTAAGTGATGTTTACAAAACCCTGGTGATTTAGGTCGAGTTTATAATTCCTGCCATGTGGTTTTGTTTTGTCCTGGAGGTTTAAGGAGCAAACGATGCGTCATGAAGTCTGACCGGTTTAAATTTAGCCAGCACAGCATGTGGTGTTGTTTTCTCGCCGCGCTTTAAGACGATCTTTGTGCTTCTCGGAGTCGGCTGGACACTTCAAAGACGCCCAGACAGCAATGGAGGAACATGGCGTACCCGAACAAGAGCGCTTTCTTTAACAGGCAGAGATACGACAGAGGGACGAGCTGACCTTGACAAATGCAAAACGGTTTCCATGACAGCTCTTTCTTTTATCCTGCTGCAGCATCTTTAGGCGGCGCTGACGTGAGAAACTAAACCTGAGCCTGGAGCTTTAACGTATTCATACCTTTGCCTGTTTTTACAAGCAGTATTTGTGGATTTTAACTAATTTTTTTCCTGGAAAATTTGCGTTATTGTGCTACTTGACCTGCTATTGGCTGGCATTTACAAAGCGGCCAATCCATGAGCAGCATTTATTCTCCTTGTTGCTGATTGGCTGAACCTGAAGGTGCTAGCTTCTGTTGTAGCGCTAAGATGGTTTCCACTGTGACTGTTAATGCATATTAATGTATATTTGTTGTTTTAATCATTAAAATAATCAGTTATGAAAGTTTTTATAGGCGATAGAGTTCAGATATTTTAATAATCTTTACTGTAGGAACTTAAATTTATTTATTAAGGGACAATTCATATTAATCAACATAAAAAAGTGTAATGTAAAAATGCCAGATTTAGCCACAAGGAAAAAAATAAAGGAATAAATAATAATAGACATAACAGTTACAGTTGAAAGAAAAGCATCTCCATTGGGAAGCATGGTGGAGGCAGCATGTTGCTGTGGTGATGCTTTTCTGCAGCAGCGACTCAGAAACAGACGAGAATTAATGACAAGACGGATGATGAAATCAAAAAGCTGATGTAAAGTATATTATAATTACTAGTAGTTACAAATTCACAGTGAAATTAAGACATTTCATTGTAAATTAGTGCTTAAGAGGCATATCGAGGAATAGAAAAGGAGCGTTAACAGATTAACTTTTTCTAAATCAGTGAATAAAACTTTGGGTTTCTGTAAAGGTTTTGTTGGCTCTAGTGGCCTTTACATGAAAGAAGTTCAACAGGAAGGAGGGCAATGAGAGAGAGGGAAGACATGCGGCAAATGTCACCAGACCGGGAATTGAACCTGTGATCACCTCCACAAGGACCAAGGCCTCAATATGTGGGTTGTGCTTTGCCCCTGCGCCACCACAGCACCCCCCAAGGGTTTCTACACATTTAAAGCTCCAACGAACCCAAAGCATTCCAGCGGGACTGAATCTAAATTTTTACCACTATTTCCAGATTTAAATTTTTAAAAACTTTTATGGAAAAGCAAGTGTCGTTTTCTTGTCTCTATCATGTAATGCATTTGGGAGGCAATTTGACAGAATAAATGTATTTATCTGGAATCTATTTTGTTTTGGGGGTTTGTAACTCCAGCACCATCGCAATGACGCGGCGTTCTTTATGTACAGACAGACTTGTAGATGCTATCTGAACAGAGTTGTGCTTTGTAAGCAGTGTTTAAAAAGCCGCTCTCAGCTGGAGGGCGGCGTCAGATCTCGGTCTCCTGCTGCAGCTTTGTGTCATTCAGCGTCTCGTTGCTGCAGAAGCAGCGTGACGAGGAGCCTGAGCTGAATATCAGATGTTGAATCAACAGAAAGCAAAAAGAAAAATTTATTGTGTTTTCCCTGTTCCAGCCCCCTCAGATTTATAGTACTACAGCCAGGAGGTTAGACAAGGTTTGTCATTATAGCACTCTTTAGCAACAATATATATAATTCAACTCTTTCTCAACTTAAAAGCAGGTAAAGCCACAATTTTCTTTGATGGCTTGGAACCAAAACACTCCAACTCTTCCCTCCCACTCCGCCGGCAGCTGCAATCAGCCGCAGGACTCGCATTAAAAGAATAAGAGCTGATTTTAAAACTGGAGCTCGTTTCTTACACCCACTGAGCTTCTCATGGCAGATGATCAGAGCGAAATTATATCCACGTCTACGCAAGAACAAACCAAAGTACGTTAGATGCAAATATCCTGCACATTCAGGTTTCACAGGACTGAAAGTTACTGCTTTTGTTGATTCAGGTTGGAAAACTGAAATATATTTATCATGATAATAATTTAGATTTATTGGCTCAATAAATCTCAATTAATCACAGCTTTATCGGAAGTGTTATTTTTACTATTTTCTCCATGAGAGCATCAATAAAAATTCAAAAAATATGATTAAATACAGTTTACTATACACAATTTAAGTCAGTAACTTCAAATGTACAACGGCGTGTTGGGTTCATTGTAGATGGAAAAAAAGGAGTAAATAAGAAAATTTCTGAATTTGAAAAGTCAAAAATTGGTAGAAAAACATGGGAAATTTGTAAAAAAAAAAAAAATCAAAATAAAACTTTTTTAAATGATGCCAATATTTCCTTGAACAATTGAGATTTTTTTTTTTAAGAGCAATGTTTGTACTTACAGTCACAACCCTACTGTTACCTAAAAAATGTAGTAAATAGTTTTTCTTAAGTCATTTTTATCATTATTACAATAGTACCAAAAAATATTGTGCTAAAATTCTAGGTCCGTATTGCCTATCCATGACACCTAGCTTAAACGCTACTTGACACATTATTGGCTGGCTTTAGCTTAAATGCTAGGTATTAGCATATTAGCTGATATTAGCTGATAGGTATTAGCTGATATGCTAATACCTAGCATTTGGAGTGTTTTAAGGGAAATTGTTACAATATTATTTTTCTGTTTTGTTGTGAATGTTCTGTAAACTTTGTGCTTCTGCCAGGACTCTCTTGCAAAAGAGATTTTTAATCTCAATAAAGTGTTAAATAAATCCCAGATTTTGTCAGAATCACCCAACCTCTACTTTCCATTCTTGTAATCGTCCGTTGAGCTGTTATTGCCCCCTATTGGCCTGGCATGAACGTTTCTTTGTTGTTTTAGTTGAAATGTTTAGAAATGATTGACAATATCTCATTGGAAAATGTGCAGAGTGGGTGGTAACTTGGTATTTTTAGGTTTGTTTTTACGGTTTCATCCAGTAGATTCCTTCCTAAATCCTCTGTGTTGGTTTAATTTTCAGGCGTTTGACTCAGGGTAAGCTGTTTGCACTCTATAAATAGTCTCAAAATGTTGCAGGCTGATGTCTATTCATTTCCTGTAACTAAAAACTGCCCATTTTCACATCTAGTTGCTCTGAGTGGAGCGTTTTGATGCCCTGCTCAGAAAATAAACACTCCAGAAACGAGCAGTGAAGCTCTGAGGATCATTTGTGCTACCAGGGAGGAAGCCGCTCACCATGTCCTAATCCCCATGCAGCCGCTGTATTGATTGAGCTCTCGGCTGGAGTGTTGTCCTGTCATCTGCTTGCCTCTACTTAGAGACGCGGAAGGTCGGCTTCCACGTCGTCCGACTTTGTGAGTCTGACACATTTCTTTTTTGCGAAACGTGTTTGAGGAGAGAGGGCGAAACAGATTTCTGACAGCTGCTCACTGAAAATGTTATAAAAGAAAGGAAATCAAGCCGTGAAGCAGACAGAAGAGTGAGAGATGTTGGAGAGGGAGTAATGAAGGGCAGGTTTCACCGGAGAAGGTTCTGGAAATTGGCTGGCCCTTTGGGGTCTGTGACATTTCTTTGAAAGTGCTTTGAGCAGCACTTTTCTTGGCATGCCACTCAGACCGATACTCTGTTAGAGGACCAAAGTGACTGAGCGGAACCAACTTTGTTCCCACTTAATTAGACTGGAAAATGTCCCCATTTAGCAGCTCAGCAAAAATTAAACGGCCTCATCAAGAATCTCTGAATACATGTTTTAATTTGTTTTCTACGGAAAACGATTAGGGTCACAAAAAAAAAAAATCTGACTTTAATCTCATAATTCTGACTTTCTGAGGAAAAAAAATCTAAATTCTGAGAAAAAAGTAAAAATTCTTATACTTCTAAGTTCCAAAACCAAAATCTTTCCAAGGAAGAAAAAAACTCACCAGAAAGACAGAGCAGGAATTAAAAAATAAATATTGGTTGTTCAAGTAAGCCCAGTTTTATTTACCTGGCCAATACCGATATGTCAAAAAATGAATAACATCGTCCGATGCGATATATCGTATCTAAAGATTTTGCACAACTTTGATAAAAATTAAAGTCAACTTATTCTGATCGTACTAGTTCAATAACATCTCCACTACCATCCAGCGTGATCTTAATCTATTGAATGGATTAATATCACACTGGAGGGTCTAAAAGTTATCAAGTATTTGGAATATTAACAACTCCAACATCAAACTGTAATTACAGACTTTGGTTAGAAACTGGCATATTTTATCTGCCTAAAGAAAAAAAAAACAATATTGATGGAACTGATCAAATGTTTTAACTCAAGGTTTTCAACGGGCTTCGGTTCAGTAGTCTGAATTTTTTCCAGAGCTGTACATCAATATATATTGAGAATATTACATTTTATTTTTTGCTTTAAAAAAGTAGAAGGTGTCCATTCCTCCAGTAAAAATGCGCAGTCTGCTTGCTCAACCCTTTGGGCGAGTCTCCAGGGGAGTTTCCTACCATCTAAGCTCTTCATACCCTGCAGCAGTTCCTGCAGAATCAACTGGAATATGTATCCTGAAACACGACTTGTCACCGCTAAGCGTCAGGGCCTGTAGCAGTGAGTGAGGGCTGCTTTCAGGAGTGTTGTAAGTGCCAGTTTGAATTGGTCATTTGTTATATTGACTGCGCACTGAAGGCTTCCCATTGATTCGCCATCGATGTGTAGGTGAGCAGTAGATAAGGCAGCAGATGTGGGGGGGAGATAAGCGCCTGCCATTTTCCCTGACAGCTATGGACGCCTCAGAGGACAGCACAAAGTCAGATGTCTGACAAAGTCACCCATGGAGCGTGCAGTACACCGCTAACACACACACTTGGTCAAAATCACTCAACATTTTCATGCTTAAGCTGGTCTCTTGCCGTCGAGCACTGCAAGGCTGCTATATTGAATTAGCCATCGTCTCTGTCACATTAGAAGCTCTCTTCCTGACAGCACCGTATCAATCAACTGATTCATTCTTATTAGATTAAACTATGGGGGTGTCACGTCGTTAATGTGAAAAATAGGACGTTAGAGCCGGAAAATGGAAAATCTATTTCAACAAAAGGCCAAGAGTCAGAGGAAGAGTGTCAGACATTACTAATGGTAATGTTTGGAGTTTGAACTAAGGATATTAATATTGATTGAGTGACACTGTAATATGCGTTTGTGCATGGAAATTCAGATGTTGTGATTCTTGATGGGCACAATAAGGATTCCTTCAGCAACCTTGGACATTTTACGCCTAGAAATCAATCAGGGAACGGCCACATGCATGGAGAGACCCTGTTAGACTGCAGACACAAATGAAAGGATGTTAAAGAGGTCGATTTGACTTTTTGTGAGCGGTAACTCTGATTTATGGAGGCTTCTTCAAAGACGACTTGATTAAACTGGAGAAAACAGGAGGCACTATGTTGTTTTTCAACAAAACAAACTGTTCCCAACCTAAAGTTTAGTGTAAACTAAACACTACATTTGAATCCTCAAAACAAGTAACAGTGGTTAATTAATCAGAAAATTAAGCCAACTTTTAAATTTTCCTTGGCGCAGACAGAGAGCCTTTATAGTGTAATAAGTAATATATTTCAGGAGCTCATTTCAGAGGTTTTACACATACAAATTCAGACAAATAAAAATAATAATTAAAAAACTTCTAACTTTACAGCTGGAAATAAAACATTTTATTGCTGAAGAAGCTGGTTGTCACTGCTGTATAGAAGAATGTTAGTGGAAATTTGAGTTGAAAGGAAAATATGTAGTTGGAAAAATGGTACACAGACAACAAGAATAACTGACTGAGTGGATTGTGAAGCAAATATAATTTAAAAATGTGTTTTACTTCCAATTCCTATTCTGGATCTAATTGTTAGCTTGGTATCATCGTATATTTCTTTTTTTTTTTCCTTCTCAATTTGATGTCCATTGGTTAATTTGATCCACCAGCAGTTTTTACCAGAACGTCCAGCTGGATCATGTTGTAATCTATGTGGGATGGTTAATAGCATTTGGTGATTCTCTACTGCTAAGTCAGAATAATTAATGCATTTGGAAAAACATTTTATATCCACGTTTTGCCATTTTGTCCTGCTTTGCCTTCGTTTTGTACTTGGTTGCATGAGTTTATTTCTCTTGGTAGCTGGGCATTTTAAAAGAGAAGACTTTATCTTGCATTGTTCCCTTTGATTTTTGTTCTGATCCCCATTAAGGCCAGTTGATTCACACAATTAGACGGTTTCTGACCTCTAATCAAACCAATACAACTCTGAGCGACCTCCAGCTCACAGATGCTGTTTATCTGGGTCATATTTCCTTCCAGTAGACATGAGTAGATTGGAGAAAATTATTTTTAAACATCAGTTGTCAGAGCGGGACAAAAATCCTAATTAAAAGTTAAAAGACCCAAACTGTAAAAGTGAAGAGTTGAAATCAGCACTGAGCTGCAATGCAGTTTGAGTTTTGAGTGTTTGTAATTGTATTGTTTTTCCTGCTTTCTTTTCTAAAAAAGAAATGACAAATTACAGAAAATGTTTTCAAGAAGTGTTTTTTATTTCATCCCAAGCTACAATAATTTTTCTTGAATTTTGAGAACAGTTGTAATATCAGCAGGATAAAGATTTAGATCAACTTTACCAGAAGAAAGTCTTAAAATTCTGAGAAAACGTTATCAGGCTCAGGCCGTGTGATTCTTTTTCTCTGAAACAGATGCTCATCTGTTACAAGTATTAAGTATCATCTGTAAAAACATTCCTCATTTCAATTCTCTGTTACTTATTGTTACCATAAAATTACTACTTCATTCTTCTAATATTACAACTTTATTTTGGTAATATTGTGACTTTATTTCCGTAATTAGAAAAAGCATAATATTCCGTCATAAAGTTGATCTTCAATTCCCAGAAAATGACAAATGTCTGACCGTGACATCTGCTGCACTCCTCCTGAGCAATGCGCTAAAACCGCAGGATCGTGACGTTTGTTGAAACTACGTTGGTTGTTCACTGCTCTGAGCTTGTTAACTTCTGTACTTTTATTTATTTCCTCAAGATAAACTGCTGGCTCCTCTGTTTAGACTATAAATAGATTCTCATTCAACATTGCATTCTCTTTAGTTTTCTCTGTTCTGTATGTACTGTAGACTAGAATTAAAGGTTTACTTCAGTGTCTATGAGATTGTATTCAAAAAAGGATTATTTTTATTGATTTATTGTAGTTCCCTCTGCAATGTTTATAATGTCTATGCATGTGCGCTAGTCGAGGTGTGAATTATAACCTGTTTAAATGACGGACAGGCTTCAAATTTTTCCGTCTAATTTGTGAAATATTCCGGTATTGTGCCGTCTAGTTGGAGCATCAGCTACTGGTGTTGTTTCATCCGAAGTCGCCTCACCAGTGTCATCCTGCTCTCTTGACTCGGCCAACTCGTGTTTTCAACCACATTCATCCAATTCGCTGGTGGCTTTTTCACACTTTGCTGTCCCTTGGGCTCGTTGCTCTCCTTTAAAGTCGGGCGAACGGAAACCTCTAGCGAGCCAAAAACACCAAAGACAACATAAATCCCTACAGAATTTTCTCCCTGCGAAATTCACACTAGTATAAATTGTATCTGCCGCTTGTTGTTGTGCAATGCTATACTCCTTTTAACTTTTTTTTAGCAGTTGGCAAACTTGGCCTATAAATAGTTGTCCCCAATATCTCCTCTTGCAGACGTCCAACCAGCAACTTGCTAAGCCTTAAAAGGGCATTTTAGCATGATGTATTCCTCAACGATTACCCAGGCCAGCATGTTTTATTCTTAGCACTGCTAAATCAGAAGAATACGCCGCTCTGTAGTGCTCTCCAGTTGCATTTACAGACTGTTTTTATGCCGATCAGATCTGACAAATCAGACAGCTGTGGAGAAAAACATTTGCGGGAATTCATCAGAGATGCACAGAAAGTTCAGCTGAAGCATGAATGCATGAATCTTCAACAAACACCCTTCTAAACGGTCTATTAAAGGCGGCGTGAATAATGCATGGGGATGCTGGCCAGTTAGTTTTTTTCTTCTCTTTGCTGCAGTTTCCAGCGCCAAGTGATGCTGAAGCACAATCAAACGGTCAAACAAGAGCAGTCAGAGGCACTCTGCCTCTTTGCCTCACAGCTTGCTTTGGCAGTGTAAAAGATCCACAATCCCCACTTTGTTCCTGACAGCGATTTCTTTCTTTCTTTCTTTTGCCGTCTTGCGCTTTCTTCTGGCCGTTAAAGACGGGGACTGGGAGTTGGTGTGTGTTATCTGAAGCCTTGTGAGGCTCTCTCTCGTGGCCTCCTGCATCACAGTGGGTGTCTGCGAGCCTCGATTCCCCCTGGGAGGAGTGAGCAACGCTCGCCCACCTGGGTCCGCGCCGAAGCAGGGCAAGTGAGAATCAGGGGGTGGCGTTTAAAGGAAGAAGAATGAGATGAACTGCTGTGTCCGCAGAGAAGCCTCTTTTTTTTATTACTGCATAACATATGGAAACAATCCTGAGGGGCAAACTGAAAGAAACAATTTCTGTGGCTTTCTTCAGGGCACACATGCTGCTAGAAGTAACCTCCCTGGAGAACAAGTGAAAGGAGGCTTTGTCACCATATTTATGCGCTAATGTTGAAACACAATGTTCCTGCGACATAAAACTCCTTCAGAAATTATTAGATGAATATTTTCAAACATTCAAATGCAGTTTAAAACCTGCTGAATGCTTGGAAAAGTAGCAGATCTTGGGTTTGCGAACGGTTGATGACGCACTTTTTTTACTGCCTGAAAAGTTCATAAAGTGATTCTTTAGTTTGAACCAAAAGCTTTCCTGAGTTCAGTGTGAAAGAGAACCGCACCAGCTGAAAATGTAACGTTGGTCCTACTGGACTGTCTGATGTAAAAACATCCTAACATCCGTAGCATCTTTTTTTGTTTTTTGATTGTTGGTCCTGAACTTTAACATTTGGCCTGCTCATTGATGTCTTTAAACTCTAAACACTTGTGATTTCTCAAAGTGTTTTCCACTCATAAACCATCTCAGATTGCTGCAGATGAACTGTTGCTTCTCTGCTGTTGCTGCTTTTGTCTATTCGCTTTTGCATTGTGTTGACACACGTTTATGTTTGAAGTTAGCATCAAAACTCCCACCTTCCTGAGGAGCACATTTCAGTGACTGTTGGTTCTTTCAAGGACACAGACTTTGTGCTCCTGAACCCCTGCAGTCAGTGTCCATATTTTGTTCTTTAGGGGGTTGGCCAGGTAGAAAGAATCCCCTGAATCTCATCGTCCTTCGTAGAAGGACCTTTGAACACTCAAGTCTGGTGTCATCAGTCAGGTTGAAGGATGAACAGCCCAGGCTGAACAGGCTGCTTTACTTCAAAAAGTGGCTTCGAATGCTTTGTTCTCTTGTCTGTTTCACAAACTACCTAATTTGTTTGTGCAAAAATGGAATCATATATTATTTTTCTTTATGTATTAGAGGGAATTAGGGTTTTAGTTGTTTGCATTTAGAAATTAAAGCAGTTCTCTTTTAGATTTCGGTCTTTTTGTCCTTTATTTGCAGACAGATTGACCAGGCCAGTAAACATAATTGTTCAGTTCACCGACATCATATCGTACATCCTCAGGGTATTAAAGTGGAAACGGCTCACACAGTCGCCTCTCGCTGCAAGCTGCCAACATGGAAGTCTGCCTGCTGCAGCTTTAAAACCTTGTTCGATAGATAATAATTACAGCCAGAGTCCTCCATTCGACAAGACGCGGCACAGCAGCCGGCCAATGTGCCTGACAGCAAAACCAGAGACTCCTGGAGAGGCTGGGAATCTGCAGTACCTGCAGCACAAAGTCCAGCTCTCGATGTTTGCTGCTCTGGGAATGAAGGGCAGGTGTCCATGCCGTGGCAGCAGTCACACTCCTGGCAGCCTCTGGGAGAGTAATTGATGACTCCTGGTGGCAGCAGTGATGGGATCAGCTGGAGGGACCCGCTGCAGCCACTGAGAGGCCGAAAAGCCTTATTGCATCACCCACACAAAGATATTGCACTCATAAGCCTGAACTCATTCCTGTGTAGCAGAGAAGCCGTGTTTCAGCTCCATGCCTGATTTGGGGTTTTCTTTCTGCAGATTTCTGCAATGTGTTTGTGGTTATTCTGTTCTTTACTCACACCACTCCACTGGATTAAATCCAGCACAAAGTACAGAATTAGCAGCACAAACTGGATTATACCATTAAACCTTAATTCATATTTTACCAGTTAGTTATTAAACACTAAAATACCAAAGTTGAGCATGAATTTGATGTATAGATGGATGATGGATGACAAATACTTGGATGAATGATTGTGTAGATGGATGGATGTGTAGAGGCATGTTAGGATTAATGGATGGATGGATGGATAGATTGATATATGTCTAATAAAAATGGATGGATGGATGGATAGTTTTTGTTCTTTAATCTTGTTCATCAACAAATGCAGCATCTCTTCCTCCTCCTCCTCCTCTTCTTCTTCTTCTGTGACTTTAATCAGTTCGTTCCTCCCCGTGTCCTCATGCTGCCCTCCCCACAGCGAGGGTCACCCCTGGTCCTGCACACTAATGATTTGCAACACGTTTACTACTGTAACTGTGCAGCCTCAGCCTGCGATTAGCATAGCTCTCCATATTTATGGAGGAGATCTCCATATATCCAGTTGGTGGCATATATTACCAGTTATCGTGGCTCATTAGGACGATTGTTGGCTGGGAAGGATGAGAGGTTTGATTCTGCTTCCCGTCAAATGAATCTCGGCCTCGGCTGACCTAATTAGCCGGGTAATAAATCAAAGCACCCTGCAGGCTTCTGGTATTCTGTTGATGTGATATGTCAGTGACCCTCAGGGGAAGCCGGGCCAACCTTCATCGCTTCTCCACATCAAGGTTAGCCAAGAAAACCAGGCAACATGTTCCAACTCCGGCGGTGGACACTTCACCTTCCTACCAAGTTAAACCCAAAGCAACGAGCGCAGCGGTGCTCCCAGAGTCCCAGGCACATGTCTGACTGAAGCTTCACCTAAATACACACTCTGACCTTAGAGGATTCACTGGACGGATGATGCTGGGCCTCCAGCTGGAGGGAGACGTCCAGCTGGAGGCCATGTTGGTGTGGAGATGAATTAAGAAACCTGGGAGAGCATCTACTCGTCTTTTACTCTCTCTGTATTGTCTGTAAAGTGTTAAAATTATTATGTAACTATCAAAATTCACCAGACGCAGATACCAGCTGCAGATTTTCTTAAAGTTTAATAAGTTTTTTTTATTGATTTTGAACATTTTCTTTTCCTTTATTTTTTGTTACTAATGTGAACTATTAACATTTTTGTCCTTAAAATACCAAAATGTCCACCAAACTTTACATTGTGATGCGTCGGCCAATGTAATTTTTAAATATTAAACAATTGATCATTTGATCAATTACTCAGAATTTGAGTAGCTCTTTTACCAAATACTTTCTTACTTTTACTTGAGTAATTTTATTATGAAGTATCTCTACTCTCACTTGAATAAAGTTTCTGGATTTTTTACCCACTGAATGAAAAAACAAAGATTCACCAGACACAGACACACCTGCAGGTTTTGTTAAAGTTTTATAAAAAATTTTTATTGATTTGAAACATTTTCTTTTGCCTGATCTTGTTATTTTTTGTTTCTTAAATGAATTATTGTCATTTTGGTTCTTAAAACACCAAAATTTCCATTTAACTTCATATTTCGGTCGTCTGATGTTCTAATCTTTAAATATTAAATGACAATTTGATCAGTATTTTTCTAACAAATATTTTTTTACTCTTACTTGAGAATACTTTTCGGCTGCTAGAGATTTTCTCACTGGAATATTTTTATTCTAACTAAATTGCTTGATGACAAATTCACACAATTAATATACAGAATATTTTTATGGGAACAGAAGAACTTTAACTTAATTTAAAGTCCAGTTTCATTACTGTATGGCGCAAATACACCTGAAATAAAACAAAACCAACCTACAAGTAACTTTTCTGCAAGAAATAGGAGCTTATTTTAAGTAAATAACTCCTCATAAAAAACTACTTGTTGCTTTGACAGATTGTCATTTATAGCAGGACATTTTTCCATGTTGCAAATGAAATAATCTGAACTTTTTCATGAATGTTAAAGGATTATTTACTTGACCAGCCCTAACACTCTACTACAATCTATTAGCTGTCACACTTTTAAGATTCGTTGAGATCTGCTTTTCTCCTCAGTCCAGTTTATTTAAAGAATGGATTGTTTCTAAAAACACTGCAGTTTTAGTTTAGGTTTTATTTTTCTTTAACATTTGGACAAACACTGACTGTCTGCTGCGTACAAAAGAGAGACGACGTTGGTTTTTGTGGTAGTTGATGAGGTTGCAGACGTTATTGATGGCATCCATTGGGGGTGCAGTGGGTGTCGTGGCATTGTTAACTTTTAAATTAAAAAGCAATTAAATGATGAATCAGACTGAACAAAAATCATTTCTTTCTACTTGCTGATCAAGATTGCACTTCCACCCAATCTGTTACATCAAAGCAGATGTTTTTTTTTTTTTCGCTATTAGCAGCAACACACATGGGGTGTTAATTAAATTGTTGGATAGATTTAACACCAAACATAAAGTAGAGAAAAATAGATATATAGTTAAATATATCTATATTACACTACATGCCTCTCTGTTTTTAATAATCACGTTTTGTTCAACAGCTCATGCATATAAAACTTGCCTCATTAAATCTGAAAATTAAGAATAAATGGCTGTTTAAATTGATTCTGTGAGCTTTCCTTTGCATTAAAATCAGCTTGTTATTCTTGGAGAAAGCAGAAGAATTTAAATTTAGACCAGAGTGGCAGCAACTTCTTGAAAACAATATATTTTGCTTCCTTAATGCTAAATGGGCTTGAAATATGCAAATTTATCTCAATTCAGATCTAAATACTACATTTAAATTATGACATGCTTGGATTAAGACATAAAATTTTGGTTACAGGATCAAATATTAACAATGCCTTTTCTAAATGATGCTAAACGGTGCTAGCATGCTAAACGCTACCAATTAAGATCAATTAAACATTTTAAGAAACATCAACCCAACATTTTAAATGAAATGCATAAGCTTTAGATTGACTTAAATATTTTCTTGCACAGCACAGTTTTATGTTAGCATCAACCTTTAGCCAGTTAGCATTAGCTTGCGCTACACCTTCTACTACTACTGCTAATGCTAATTGAATTGAAGTACTTAAATTAATATTTTTCTAGTGTGATAAACATAAAATCAAACCTTAAAACTTTGATTTTAAGGTTTGATTAAACCTTAAAATCAAAGGTTTACCAGAACGTAAACTGTGAAATCAATTAGGTTTTTTTGACTTTAAATACAAACAACAGATGATAAAAACATATTTATCTGAGTTGTATTTAGTTTAAACAAATATAAACACATCAGAAATAAAAAATGCATCATTTCTTGACATAAAGGAAAAATGTAATTATTTAAACCAAAAATAAAAAAAAAATTATGTTTTTAGAAGGGGGTAAAGTAAACAATATTTTTTATAAAATTGTGTTTTTAAATAAAGAGTTATTTTAAAACATTTTCAACATCATAGCAGAACATATTGATAAATTCATAAAGCAAAATAACATTTCTTTGCACATTATTAAATGAATCCTGCATAATGTGTAAAATGTTTGTTGCTGTTCTCTAACAATTAGCTTTGGACATTTTTATTATCGAGATGAAGTTTTTTAGTCATTTATGAAAATCTTAAACTGGATAACTGAGAATCTACTTTAACCTTTGGAAAATTTAAATAAAGAAATAAAAAAAATCATATATTTTTGCGTAAAGCAGCCGCTTATCTTGTATCTTTTATTGTGTCGTGTTCGACACGTTGTGCTATCGCCTCGGCAACGGATCAATTAACTTAAAGTATTTGCTTGTTTGTTTGCATATTAGATTATTCTCTGCCAGAAACCAAATCCAGAGATTCTAATAAGGATGAAGAGCGACCCTCAGGTGCAGACCGAGACGTTGTTCTGTAATTACAGTCAGACACAACAGGCCTCAGCAGATAAACAACAAACTGAGATGTTTTCTGCTTGTGGCTAAAGATGGCCAGTTTCATCTGTCAGTCCAACTAAAGTGAAATAATTGCTTTTTTCTTTTCTTTTAATTTCTTTTTGTGTTGCATGTTTTCTGGAAAAGGTCCTGCAATGAATAGATTGCAGCTTCCTTCAGGAGAAAACTCATTTCCTGTGAAAGAAAATGAAAAGTTTTATCGTCTGTGAAGATTTTGTTTCTGCTTTTTCCTCATCTGCTTCATCTCTGCACTCAGATTGAGACTTTCAGTGCTTTGAAAGACGATTCACTCCGGCTTACATATTTCTTGTTTCTTCTTTTTTATTAAATGTACATGTTTTACAAATTTTAACATTAAAAATGACCATAAATTGTTGGCTTCCTGGATGTTGTTTTAGTTTATTGTAAAGAACTTTGTGACTTTTGTCCAAGTATCTGCAAAGAGTTGGTCTTTCTTGTGATGCTGTGGGAAGCAGGGATTTCCAGTAGCAGTCAGTCTTACAACAAACCTGAAGAAGCCTCTGACTGAATGATGCCATCAGTTGTTAGCTAGCACTGCTAATCCACTTCATTTGCTTTTGCTGCTCCTCTTTAAATATCTATCTGCTCGTATGGTTTGAAAATCGGGCAGAGAGACGCTGGAGTAGGGGATCTGATCATTTCATTTTTTTTTTGCAAATATTTAAACTCACTCTGTTTATCTCAGTGAAATTTGTCTCCAGACTTTGACTAGGCCATTTTTAAACTTCTTTTTTTTCCTTTTATAATCCATTTAGTTGTTGACTTGCTGATCTGCCTATAGTTTAGTGGATTCATGACAGTCACCAGCAGAGCAGTCCCAGGCCATCATACTGCCTCCACCGTGTTTCACTGTGAGTATTTTCAATGCTACTATCTTAAAAACAAATGTGACACAATGCAAACCTTCCAGGAATGTCACTTCACAGAATATTGTTTCAGGAGTTAGGCTTGGTGTTCCCATGGAAACCATCGCTGAATGTTTGCTGCTGTTCTCGTTTCTTCTGTGACAAAAAGGAACAAATCTTTTTTCTTTTTTTTTGAGAGAGAGAGAGAGAGAGCGGTGAGCTTGCCAATATTTCTGATTCTCCTCCATCATCGGATGTACGTCAGCGGCCCGGATTCCTCCCGAGAGTAAACACATCCCTGACCTTTCAGGGGTTACTGAGGCTTTCATTCGGCTGCATCCCGAGTCGTGTTGATTCTCAGGTAATCATCTCCATGCTCCGCTGCTTTCTGAGAGACGGGCCGAACACCTTTCCTCACTCTGCCGTCAAGGCCACCGCCGTGTAAACACACACTCGTCTGTGTCGGAGGGGGACGCCGGCCCCTCACCGGGGGATCCAATTACCTGCGATCGCAATGCAACGGTTAGCACACATCAGGACCCAGGAGACGGACAGACACCTGCTCCTCGCTCCACATGCACGTACATATGCTCTTTGCATGCCGCTTCGCAGCTCATTTCTGCATCGCTCGGTGAACCTCTACCTCACCGCTCGCTTTGAGAGAGTGGGTTTGTGACGCTCCAGTTTGGGCGCCATCAGTCCTCATGTTCTGAGGAAAAAACAGATCAGAAACATCCCAGCTGCAGAGCGAGAACACGTTTTACTCACACTCTCCTCTCATTACTGAGAAACTTTTCTAAACAGAAAACAGTTGCAAATTATTTTTTGGAGACGAACGTGATGTCGACACGTTAGCGTGTTTACTCCGAGCTAACTGATGTTGTTTCTGAAATGAGTCATAAAGGGAAATTCATTTCTGGTGCTGGTGTCAAAACTAAAGGTCCAAGGGCCAAATCTGGCCCTCCACAGCTTTTATGTGGCCCTCTGGACTCCATAAACTATAACAGTGTATTAGGCCCACTGTAGATAGAAAAAAAAATTAATAAACTTCCACTAATAGCTAAGAAATTCAAGATTAATCTCAGAAATGGCGTAGAAGTTTCTGATTTCTAAAAGTTTAAAATAAAAAACAACAAAATGTTAACCTTAATCAGAAAAATGGTCTAGAAAACTGAACTAATTTTCGGAGCTACATAATAAGAAAGGAATAAAAAAAATTTGAGATTAAAAAACAAAAGTTTAAAATCATCAAGAAAAAACTAAAAAATGTAGATTAATCTTAAAAAGTTGAAATTTTACAAGAACAAACAAAATTCTCAAGTATTGATTATCGCCACACTTTTTTTGTGCTAATGTATAATTGTGACTTTATTTCACATTTTCTACAAAAATTGTCAAAAATGTTGGGTTTAAGTGATACTAACTCTGACCTGCAGGTGGCAGTATGTTTTACTTCTACACAGCTGCCTCAGCCAAATTTTAGTCCGTGACAGATGTGGTGAGTGACAAAGAGCTAATTTCTTGCTAAAATCTTAAAATTAGCTCCACAAAATCAGTGCAAAACAAACAAAAGCACTTGTGAAATCCATCCAATATTTTTTATTTATTTTAAGATGTCCTTGTTGAATGCAGACGCAGCTATTTATTAATATTTTTGACAGTTTGAGAAAAGGTTTTCTGGCATAAATTTGTGGCCCTTTGAGAACATTTATGATTTCAAATAAATTTGACACTCCTGGTGTAAAGTGAAAGCAGAAAATGTGACATTAAGTAATGCGGCTCGCCTCCTCTTTGTTGGCATCCGTCAACACGAGGCGAAAACATGAGAAGAAAGCAGAATAAATTGAAGTAAAGCAGCTTTTTATCTAAATGTCCCATTAAAGTCCAAAAGAAGCCATTTGGAAAAGTTTCTTTACAGAAAGGAGATTTTTCTCAGCTTGTCTTTCATGTGCAAAGTGGAACCAGGAGGAAGGAGTGTTGGGATCAGTGCTGGGTCTGTTATCCAAGGTTTCCTCAGACCCTGCAGAGGGTTCAGTGGCTCACCAGCAGGACTGCTCTCCTCCAAACCTGTTGCTACACCAGTGGACCTTCCCTTTGACCTTTTTGTTTCAGGGTTCTTTGTATTGCTTTGCTGTTTTTAAGCAACCAAGTTCTCCAAACCTTGGGTGCCGGAGATGGAGCTGAACAGCCGCTGTGCGTTTATCTGGTCTGTGTTGATTCTTCCAGGCTTCAAACGTTGTGGTTAATTTAACTAAAATCCATAATTATCCTCCAGAAACACACAAATCAAAGATGCACTTGTACGTCCTAAACCTAAATGCTATCGATCAGTTTACTTTTGTTGTGATTTTTCTGCTAAACGTGACTTTGCAATGAAGCTAAAAACGAATGAGTGGAGTTTGAGTCCTCCTGTAAATCTAAGAATGAACCCGTCTGACCTTTCTACCGTGTGCGTGGATCTGGTGTTTGTTTTTTGTTTGTGGTTTTGCAAACTGAAGAGCTGATCAGTCGACCGGTTGTCCGACTGTGACATCTGCCGTGATCTTCCTGAGCGCCGCGCTAAGACTGCGGGTTAAACAGTTAAATCTAGTCAAAACGAAAGAGTAGAAATTAAGCAACCAGTGTAAAACAAAAGTCTTTCTTATTTAGCATAGTTTGTAAAAATAAAGAAAAAGAAAAGAAAAGAATATGTATTTGTGAATGTGTCGCATTGTGTGCATTGGGCTTTGTGTGGATCAGTATCAGTTTTTCTGAGTGTAAAACATTATAACATCCAAACATATTGGTGATAATGTGACAGTCTGGGGCTGCTTGCAGAAAAACCACAGGTTTTGGAGTGGCCTAGTCAAAGTTTGGACTTAAATTTGTTGTGATGTGATGTGAATATGGACCCAAATGCAGCAGGCGAGGAACCAGGAAGTAAGATGAAGATGATTTTAATGACGAATAAGCAGCTCACACAGTCCAAGGAGCATGCAGCCCGGCAGAGCGGAAGCTAGGCTCAGCGGTAGCAACACAACAGGAAAGAGCTGACGCCGTAACTTAACCAGTACAACTGATACGATGAAAAGACTGACCAGTGGAACCACTGGGTAGACACGACTACGATTCGACAAGAGACAAAGACAACAGGTGGGCTTAAATACACAGGGAGACAATCACAGGGAAACAAGGAACAGGTGACAATAATCAATGAGTAGACAGGACAACACAGAGACACTACAGAACCCAAATCTAAAACACAGAAAAAGTCAAATCAACCTAGAAAAACCCAAATCCTAACAAAATTCTGATTAAATGACTTTCAGCAGGTTGTTCCTGCCTCATAAATCTCAAATGTGGCTGAATTAGAATAAATCTGCAAAGCAGAGCAGGTTAAAATTCCTCATTAGTGATGAAAAATACACTTTTTAGTTTTTGGTTTTGATAGTTTTTATCTCCTTATTAAGTAAAATCATCATTTTCTCAACTTGTCTTTGAAGAAATGTTGAAGGAACAAATCATTTTGCTGTCCAAGAAGAAGCACCATCCTTCTGGAAACAACTGTAAAAATCAAAAGAGCGACTAAAATACACACTAAAAACAAAACCAGTCCCATTGTTTCTGGTGGTTTCTTATCTGTACTGGTCCATTTGGACACACAGGTCGGGTTCTGCAGACGATTTATTAATACATGTGGAATTGGTTCTCATCCATCCTGTTAACTGCTGAGGGAACCAGATAAAACTGTAATTAGAGCGTAACTGTTGGTATCTGTCTTCTTCTTTGGTGATTCCCTCACTTCCTGTAACAAGAACCAGTCTAACTTACTTATTTATTTGTTTTTAGCTAAAGATCAAGCTTTGCTATTACGTAATAAATTTAGCAAACTGCACATTTTAATTGAATTTCTTATTTTCTTGCTGCTTCTGCTCCAAAATCTGCAAGCTAATGACGTTAGCTGCCCAGAATGATTGCTTTTATAAGCACTTTAGTATCTGGGTGTAAGTTCCTTAATTTAATTTAATATATTGAACATTTCCTGACTTTTCCTACCAGAGTAAATAGTGTTGATGCTTTTATTTTATCCACTGCGATTGGTGAAAAACAAGATATCGACTTGACCTTTTAAAGTCGATTTTCTTCTGTTGGATTTAATTTGAATCTTCAACCAGCTTGTGCAAGAAATTAAATTCTCTTTTCCCCACATCATAGTGGAGCGGATTTATAACGGGAAGCAGTAGAAACGTTTGTTTTCTTTTGAAAAGAGGGTCTCCTGAAATGGTTTTTGACTGATTTTGGGAGCTGGCCTTGGTGCTGAAACCTCAGCTCTCTGCTCTGCTGTTGAATCACTATCAGGATGTTTTCATCCCCAAATTAAATTCACTTTCCTCTGAAAACAACACAGTCCAGATCCGAATTCTGTTTTAAGAGTACGCACATCCTAGAAAGATTAAATTTCATGTGTCTAAAATTTAGGCCTTGAAAAGTCTTAGATTAATAAAAAAAAATGCAAGTTGGCCTTAAATATGTTATTCATAGGTCTTAAATTTTTATCGTAGCACATCTGTTTAATCTTGTATATCCTTGTTTATTTTTCTTCTTTGCGTTCTATGATTTGAGATGGTGAAGGCTACAGCTAACTAGCTGCTAGCATACCCGTGCTAGCTAGCTTTTTTGCATCTATCATCGTTAGGTTGGCTTGACGATGTTCGAATTCGTCAATGGCCAACCCATACAATGTTATGTGCATTGTGTGCAAAATAGCTTGGCTCTATTTCTACATAAAATATGCAATTTTACTTTGTACATTTCTGTAAATTTAATTCTTTATGGTCTTAAAAAGACTTAAATTTGACTTTATGAAGCATGTTCTGAACTTTCCTTCATAGTCTTGAATGCTTCATAAACATCTCAATGTGGGTACATTTTTTTTTAAACCACTTTTTCCTTCCACCCAACTTTCCATATAGTAAAATAGGATAAAACTGTGTTTCTTGGAAAAGCAGCTTCTGGCATTTTATCTGAAAACTGTCAAATCAGCATGATTTGCTGGAACATTTAGTGTAATTCTCTGGCTAACGAAGGATATCAGCTGATTTTAGTGTTTTTAAAACACCAAATCTGAGTGTTTTTTTGTTCAGTGTGAAGGTTTGTGTCCTGGTTAACCGATGAACAGCAGGTGACGACTCACCTGTTCAGAAGGAGCCGTTACTTGAGCCGCATGAGGCCATATTCCTGCTCTTGTTTTGGAAAATCACCCCTTGTTTCGACAAAGAATCGAGGAAAGAAGAAAGGATGTCCACTCGGGCTGACAGATGAGTATTTTTGAGCCCATGCACGCTGCGGGAGGACCACTTACGTGACACAGATGTAGTCACGGAGCGAGCGATCCGTCAGAGAGCTGGAGGAGAGCGCCGCAGACATGCCAAATGACAACGCCGTCGCAGACAGATGAATCAGCCCAGTTGCTGTGAAAGGAGCATGAAAGAGATGTTCACATTCATCCATCCATCCTCGTCAGCCGCCGGCAGGGCCACCCGCCGCTCCCTGAACCTGACGGCTCTCACCTCAACACACACACACGCACACACACACACACACACACACACACCGGCTGGTTTTTAGCGCCATAAAGCGCCGCCGCCATCATGGGAAGAGGGGAGTTGGCCACATCTTGTTGACATTTTCATAGGCACTCGGAGTAATTTATGTAAGGTTAGCTCGCTCCCAGTGCAGCAGGCCAGAACACAGTAAAAGCAAACAGAGGGAAAAAGAGAACAAATTGCTTTTTTAAATTGCTCCGACAAGAGCTGCTCTTTTTGCTCTATTAGGACGGAGTGCAAACAGCGCTCCAAAGCAGGGGGGCGTGAGCTGCAGGACTGAATCAAACAGAAACAACAACTACTCAGGGTTTCCGTCCGGGCGTTTAGCTTTATTTTCAGCCTCGCTGGACGGTTTTGTTTCACGAGGCTCATCTGCGCTAATAGTTGAAGACACCCACCTGAACGGGCGCCGCAGTTCCTCCTGACCTCGTGGTGTAAACATCCTCCGTCACTATTAATTAGCCGCTTCCAACACATACTTTTCTCTCATTAGGGGGAGGAATAGCAGATAATGAGGAGCAGGATGTAAAGTGAAGGAGCTGCGCCGGTAACGTGTCCTCTAAGCATTTTATCCTTGTTTAAAAAGGAAATATTTTATTGTGCTTTGACAAAGTCTTCTTCTTCTTCTTCTTCTTCTTCTTCTTCTTCTTCTTCTTCTTCTTCTTCTTCTTCTTCTTCTTCCCAAACCAACCCAATCCTTTTTAAAAATCTAATTTCTCTTGGTAAATCATGAATAAACTGTAATTAATTAAATTATTATTTTTTTTATTACCCAGCTCCCATCTGACAACATGAAGTGGGGTCAAATATCCCTGAAAGCAATGAAAAGCTCTGTTAAATCTCTTCTTAGAAATGGTTACTAAGACATTTCTTTCTACCACACTGAGAACAATAAACCAGAAAACGAGAGAAAATGGAACAGGAGTTTCCATTATTCTTCCAGGCGTCAGAAAAATAGTCATTTTTTCAGTTAAGGAAACATTTTCGTCTCTTCTTTGGATTAGGAACTGTCTTCATGACTAATCCAAAACCACGGCTGATCCAAAGAAACACAAAGACTGGACTCACAATTATCAGAAACCAACTTGATACGGTTTAGATCCGGTGTAAAAACTAATGCAACATTTCATTAAAAATGATATCATAGTGACATTAAAGCACGGTGGCGGCAGTGTGGTGGTCTGCTAAAACTTTTAATTGTTGGAACCATTAATTCCTGATGGAGGATAAAGAGTCAGACGCTCCTGACACTGAAATCGCATTCGGTCTGAACTCAGAATTAGTTTTACATTTCTATTTTGGATCAAAGCTGAATAAGGACTCCATATGTGAACGCTGAGTGGACTGGAGGAAGTGGACTACAGCGCAAGGAATTCTGGGTAAATGCAACCAAAACAATCACACTAGCAGGTGAAGTGACTCGTCTTTTAATCCTACAACGGCTGAGATCTGACGCTACTCCATTTTGGATTTTGTGAAGAAGGACGTTTTGCTCAGTGTCATCTTCAGTGGTTCTTGGTGCAGCGCCCCCACAGGCGAGGAGGGGAACAGGTTTTTCCAAATTCTTTTGACACAGTGCAGCTGAAAATGTAACAAATGTCGCAACTACCAGGTGTGAAAAGTAGTCGGTTCTGCGCTCTGTAATTACTTTTTAAGCATCATGACGTTTAGACCAAATCATGTAACAAAAAAAAGATGAAAAGGATCCAAATGCATCTTTAAAAGTGCAGATTGAATAAGAGCTTAAGGTTTTATGTCTACTGACTGGGCTTTGCCCTTCAAACCGGCCTGTTTAATAGTCAGGACAGAGGAAGCCATGTTGGCTGTCCGGAGGAAGCGCGCCCCTCGGTGAGACCACGGCCCGTTTCTGGCCTGGACCTCAAAGGTTTCTTGTAATCCCGTGTTGTTCTCCCTAAAGCTCATCCTTGGAGACGCATTTGATGCCACAAACACAGCTGGCCGTGCTTTTTATTGGCGCGTGATCAGAAACGGCTCGGCTGAATGAGACGATACACTCCCAGAATTCATAAACCCAACTTCAACCCTGGTCGTCTAAAGTTTACACGCCTAAACTGGCCGTCTGAAATGTACTCCAGAGCACAAACAGAGCACTTCACCCTTCCCTCCTGATGTTGACACACGGTGGATCTGGAAGATTAGCAGAGACAAACACCTTCTGCACCGTCTCTGCTTCCTCTCCGCTAACCGTCTGACTCGGCTGCACCTGCATTTTTTGGCTGCAGATGGGAACTACCAGCTCTGTGATTTATCTACTTCCTTTCTGTTTCAGCTGCTGAAATATAGATTTATCAGAGGACGCATAGCTGCGTTTAAAGAGGCATTTTTCATTATAGCACTCAGATGTACTGTGGGCGCAGTTCAAGGGGCCAAATCTGCAACACATTACATATTATCTTTGATGTACTAAAGTGCAGCTTTGCTGCTGCAGAAGAAAATAAATCTTTTTCTACTTTCACATTTCAGATGGAGACGCCAGTCGCTCTCTAGTTGCTGTATGAAGTGAAATAGCAGGAAAAACAAGAGTTTTTCTGCATCTTTATGGGTAGAAAAGCAAATAACCGGCTTTTTTCTTTGATCTGTGGAGGTTCAGACCGTGCCAGGACTTTTCTCGCTTATCGTTAAACGACTGATGTCTCACACAAAGACGCGGATCGCTTTGTTCCACGTCTAGGAAACCTTTCTCTCCCCTAACAAGGTGATAATGGACCGGTGTTGAAGTGATCCCCCGCCGCTCCTCCTCTTCCCTGTCCTGGAACGCAGCGTTCCTCTTCATCACTGCTGGGAATCTGAAGGAAGCTGCTGCTGCTTCCCTCAGATCACAAACTTCACTCTGAAGTGGCAGAAAAGCTGCTAAAGCATTCACCACCCTTGATTTGTGTGTGTTTTTTTAAGTTGGGAGGGTTATAAATATGAATTTGAACCTTTTTAAGATATAAAAATCTATCCTAGGATGAGTAAAATTTTGTTTCACCACAGATTCTCAACAGACTTTGACTAGGTCGTTTTAACCCAAAAGTTCACTGCAAAATCACAAAATGTTACAAAGTATTTTTGGTCTATTTTCAAGTGAAATAAGACAAAACTAACTCAGAAAAATGTAAGAGCTTCTTTTAAATCAAACATTCATGAAAAGTATGAGATTCGTTGACAGATTATTTCAGTTGTAACAAGATATTCTCCCCATTTTATAACAAATAACTTTTTCATGAATATTAATGAATTATTGACTTAAATCAAGCTCTTATATCTTGCTGAAAAGTTACTTTCAAGTTAGATTTTGTCTTATTTGAAGTGAACTAAGATATTTTCACTAGAAACTAGACCAAAAACAATTAAGATTTGGTGTTTTTGCAGCAAACAGACTATTGAATTATAACCCTCCTTTTCGCTCCATCCATTTCTAATGAAATCTAACCAGCTTCCCAGTTTTCCCTCAGCATGACGGAGCCACTGCCTTTCTGATTTATACTCCAAAGACGTCCCTCAGGTGGGCTTTTCCACATTAAATGTAGCTTTTTGTCCAGCAAACTTTGTTTGGTTTTGATTTTTAAAAAACTTTAAAAATTTCACAAAAGTAAATCTGTAATGTTCCGACTTAAATTAAAAGTCTGTATTTAATGTAGAGCTAACAAACCCAGATTTGTCACATTTATGTTTTGCTCAAGTACTAAAGAAAAATCAACATGAAGTCTAATAGATAGTAGAGAAAACATTATAATTATAAACACTGTTTGCTTTATGTTTCCGTCTAAACCGTGATACGCTTTTATCAGACTCTCCTGCTGCGAAGCTGCAACAAAACATCATCTAAACTTTTCCCTTTTGTAATTCTCTCATTTAAAACTTTAAAGAAATCCTGCAAATTCTCTCCAGTTCTTCACGTCAAGTCAGACATCTGGACTGATTTCCACCCGTTTCATTCAGAAACAATCAAACTGGACTGAATGATCTCAGACAGCCATTACCTGCACCGTTCTGTGCATTAGAGGAGAGTTTTAACATCGATTTCCAGAAAGTAGACGTCAGTCAGACTTGGGCTTTAATGCTATTAAATGAGCATTTGAACTAATTGCTGTCTTTCACCACATTTCCGTCTCGAGGCGTTTGAAACTGTGTGGACAGGTGTCGGTAAAAGCTGCGTTATGTGAAGCTCCCGGAGCAGCCAAGGCGCCCGGTTGTTTCATCGCCAAACGAAGGTGGTCCTGATCTGAGCGAAATGGCAGAAAAGCTCCTCGTTCTTCTTAATCTGCTGGCCTGATTTGAAGGCGACTCAATCACAGCGGCGCTCTGACTCATGGCGTCTCCGTCTGCTTTATTTCATTATGTTTAATGGCGCTCTAATTGTGTGCTTTTAATGAGAATCAAAGGGACGGCGGGGACAAAGAGAGAGGCGTGCGCTGTCCAGGTGAGCCCGTTCACCCCTGGTTAATTACACAGTCACTCAGAAGGTGTAGGAAGCAGTTTTAGGAGCAGAAATATTTAACACTTGGAAGAGTTTTCATCCACCTTCGCTTTATTTTATGTAACAGACCTGCAGCTTTAGAGCAACATATGCAAACAAGGTTATCAATTGAAGTCAACATGTTAAAAACTACATGGCTTTCCATCATTTTTAGGTTATTTTCTGTCAAGAATGTAATTAAAGAAAATGCATTGAGGCTAAAACCAAACATTTAAATGTGTCTTATGGGTGTGATTTGCTTATTATAATTGACAATTTGTCCAGCTATTATTCATTTCTTGTAATTTTCTGTAAATGTTATGTTAACTGTGTTATTATTGGTTTTTTACCATCAATCTGCCAGAAAACTAGAGATGTAAATGAGCTTATGTGGCTAATTTACATAGTCACAACGTAAATTAATGTAAATTTACATAGTCACAATGTAAATTAATGTAAATTTACATAGTCACAATGTAAATTGTGGGGAAATAATCTAAAATCTCATGAAAATAAAATGTGATTTCGCTCAAAATAATAATAACAAAAAAACAGTAAAACAATAAATACACAGGCTGTAAAATGTCCATTTTCAAAATGTTCAAAATGCTACAAAAATAAATAAATATTTGTGGTTTTGTGCCTAAAATTGCAGATTTAATTCAACATGAACTTGTATGCATTATGGTACAGATTTTAAAGAATAATATGCACTGCTCCTTATGAAATAAATAAAAATGTAGTTTTGTATTGTCGGGATTATAGACAAGTTAAAAACACCAAATATACCTTAATATGCATTAACACGTTTGTCGTAAACCGTATTAGAAGTAAACATCCATAGTTCTCCTTATCTCTGCTTTTTGAGGTTCAGCCAATCAGCAGTAAGGAAAAATAAATGGTGCTTTTCGATTGGCTGCTTTGTAAGTCAGAGCTAATATTGTGTTCTAAAATTGTAAGTCATCTGTGTTTCATTTCATTCAAACTGAATAATCTGAAAATATAAAGTATGACAACCAACACATGAAGTTTTATTTATATCCTGGACTCGCTGTACGTCCTGCAGCAATTCAAGAAACACAAAGTCTGTTTGGAATAAATTATTCACCTTATAAGAGCGTAGATTTAAATGAATGTTTCATTTTAAACAGGTTTGATCAGAAGTTCGACTCATTTTGGGGAAATATTTTCAGTGGAAGGCGGCTTTTATGTAAAGTTTTTCCTGAGTTGAAGTTTGTAACCAAAGGCGAAACCGTTCGAAGGCTATCGATTCTTTTACAAAGCAGAGCAGGAATGGATCTGAGAAACAAAAAGAACAGTGGAGCTGATATATTTACGATCCCATCCTACCTGTCCAGCCTCGCCACCTGAAACCAGGCGGCGGCCTGAATGCTCATACATTCTCTCAGGAAATTAATCGCCTGAGCGAAGCTCCTTTAGTCGAATCGATTGTCTCACAACGAGCCGCTCTCCGTCACTTCAGCGGCCGAACGCGGCTCAAAGCGAGCCGCCATCCTGCTGGAAATGTGCGATAAGAACAAAGGTGCCCATCACGTTTAATTCACGACTCTCATGAGGGAAGGTTCCTATTGTGGCCGCATTGAATGCGCCGCCTTCTGATAAATGGAGGCTAATGTCCAGATGGTAATAACGTCGCCTGCTTTTCATTTCAGGATGTTTTCATGTAACTGCGGCTGTTTAACAAATCATTTCAGCACATTGCTCCGGCTTTTTGTGTTGATCAAACTGAGTTACTGATTGATTTTGTCCTCTCAGTCAAACTCCAATATAATTGATGCAATCAGTGTTTATGAATCTCCCACAATCCCTGAAATGTATGATTCAGGTCTGGATGAACTGTTGTCTCACAGTCTTGCTGTTATTTTTTAAAACAATGCAGCAAACAGCAGCCGTACCTCATGCGGCGCTTCGGTGTATTTCTCTCTTCTGCCTTTTACTGCAGTGATGGATGCAGCTTTTAAAGCCGGCTGAAGTTTTAACGTAAAGAGCTTTAAAAATAAAACAGATTCCTAATCGGTTCTGGTAAAACCTGAGAGGAATCGTTTTTACTTAAAGGCAAAAACAACACTTGAAATTTGTGCTTTGTGTAATAAAAGCTTGAAATCTCAGGAACAAACAGCTTTGATTAATGACTTTATATATTTTTAAAAGAATTGAACGTGTGTGCCGGGTGGAAAGTTAGTTTTTTTGGTCAAAGGGCCAAAATGGATCTGAAGAAGTTTAATTTGCAATTTATTTATTGGAAGGTTAACCTGGAAGTCCAAGATGTACAACCTGAAATGAAAATATTAGTTTCTTAACTCTGCTTTGTTTTTAGTTACTTACAGATTCTGAAAGTTTGGATTCTAAGCTTTCCAAAGATGTCAAACATTTTAGGACTATTTATAATTTAATAAAAGAAAAAATAAACTTGAGTTGGTTTGGCAGAAACAGAAAATAAATATAAAAAATATCCACCCATTTCTATTAACTGTAGTTAAATTATTTAATTTAATAATTTTAATTCAATAAAAATAACAATAGCTGTTGACGTGTGAGCAGAGCATCATAAGCTAAATCGTAAAAATCAAAGAACAGTTCTCTAACTGTGACTCATTTGTGGCTTAGAGCCGTTCAAAGGAATCAAATCTCTAGTGAACAACATTGAAGTACGACTTGAGTTCCTCCGATCATGTAAATATTTTCTTTCCACCAATATCTTGGTTTTAAGCCAATTATCCATTTTTATATTTAAACACATTTCACAAAAAAATGTGGCTAAAAAACAAATTACTAATAAAAACTGCTTTGATTTTATTGATAATATAATATTTAAAGGCACAAGTGTTTTATTTAAAGCAGGAGTGTCCAAAGTTTGGCTCGAGGGCCATTTGTGGCCCTTGGACTGATTTTGTGTGGCCCCCAATTTCAATTCAACAATGATGCAAAAGTGTGCAGATGGCAGCTTTTAATTTGTAATCAGGGTAAAAATTACTTCCTGTTTCTTGTGTCTTTATAACTAAATATTAACAAAAGGTGAAACCAAGAGACTTTTACTGAAAAACCAACCAAATCAGATTTTATTCTTTCTTAAACTCGACTAAATATACAAAACCTTTTGAAACAATTACACCGTATACACATGTTGTATCAATCAGACTTTCTGTGTCATTTCTGCTAAAACGCCTTTGTGATCTGATGTAGCTCCTCGTTTAAAGCTCCTGAGTGATGTTGATGTTGATGTTGATGTTGCAGTGCTGGCCACCCACTGGTCTCCCAGCATCCTGCCAGCCACTGGTCAGCCAGTAAGTCTGGCCCCAGCAGCCGCCCACACCTTCATCTGCTGATTAAGTCCTGCTGCTGCTGCACAATTTGTTTGCACAGGCGGGTTGAGCCCCGCAGAGGAGAGGCAGAGTGGGACTCCAGGCATGTAAGGAAGAAAGTTAAACTGGTTTCCATCGCAGCAGCTTCTCTCTGGAGGAAACTTACAACTGGAGGCTTTGATGTGACGTTTTACCATTTATTTTCTGATCTAATTAAATTATACATGGAGCTGTAACTCTGCTTTGCTAGCCAGCACGGCGGCTTGTTTGTTCTTGATTTTTTGAAGGCCTTTTATAGATTGGTGGTTTATTTAAATCAACAGAGTGAGGCCTTGGGGCTGCGTGCTATCACTGGGATTCAATACAAGCAGCTGGAGATGCAGCATTTACAGTTTTTATGGTCGTTTTGGACTTTAAGCAGGAAAAGAAGTTGTAAAGCACGGTGGTGGGGGTGTCATGCTGCCTGAACTGCTCATTTATGCTTTAATTCACCAATTAAATGATTTTGCTGTAGTTGTTTTTTTGTGTGTTTTTAGCTTTGAAGGTTAATTTCTAACAGCCTGACCAGGAACTGAGCTGATTTTTTTAAACATAAAGAAAAATAAACACACATCCTTTTAACAATTTGACACATTTATCACTGGTTTCTTTCCTCTATATCTTAAAAAAATAGCCTCTTTTTCTGAAAGTCTTAAAAATGTTCGAATGCAGCTCTTTTTGTTCAGCCTTCCTGTTTTCCCCATATTGTCGAACTCTCTTCACATCCTTCATTGAAGTGTCAACTGTCTTTTGGTTTAATTAGAAATTAAAAATGTTCTACAAAAATTCCCAAAACACTTAAATTCACATTAAACTGTGATCTGTAACATGTCTAAATGAATCTATATGGATACTTTAACAGTCCATGCAATGATTTCTGGGTTGTTGCTTTGTTTAAGATGAATAAAAATACATTAGAGACCTACTAAAAACAATAACAAACAGAAAATAATGTTATTAAACCCAAACATTTGGTGAAAATATAAACTTTTAAACCTAAGACAGCATTCACACTCAAACATGGTGGTGGCAGTGTGATGATGTGGGAATGTTTTCTGCTTCAAGATCTGAAGGATCTTTAGTTTGTGACATTAAACTCAAACTTTTCTGATCCAAATTCACCCAAAAGTCCATCTTACATGGCTCAAAAACTGACATGAATGTTTTGGAGTGTCCTAATCAAAGTCTGGACATAAATTAAAGCAGTATGCTGATATTGAATAACCCCAAGCAGCCGGTTTGGGTTGGAAACGTCCCCGACCAGAACACGAGTCAAGCAGTCCTCTGCTAAAGACGCTTCTCTCTCAACAAATCGATTCTGTGCACAAAGCAGCCGAGGTCCCTGTTAGAGCTCCCAGAAGAAGCCGAGCTCGACGGAGGCGCCGCGTTTGGTTAAGTTCATTAGAGCAGAAACAGCTTTACCCGCCATTTTCTTTTCTGCTTTTTATCCTGCAAAAACAAAAACTCGTCTCACTTCCTCATGTTTCAGTCTTTGCAGATTTTAATGTTTGCAATCATCCAGATACGTAATTACTATGAAAGCAGTAAAAATATGTTGCAGGATGATGGAAATGTGTGGAAGTTTTCACCCCTGTGACTCTTGGTAATTGGAACATTCACAGCAGGGGGCCGGTCTGGCTTTAAACAGCCAACCAGGCTGGCTTACACTTACCTCCCTGCTTCCTCTGCTGCTCGTACAGCGGCCGCGATCCATCCGCCTGAAGGTTGCAGGAACATTGGTCAATAAATCACAATGAGGGAGATTCGACTGCGCTTTAGTTTTTCGGCCCGTTTGCCGCTGCTGTTTAATTCATCAGGGTCAGCGTTGACAAGCGCTGTCGATAAATGCAGAAGCAGCCGAGTGCAGGATGTTTGCGTGAGGCGGGAGGCTCGAGATGAATCGCCAAAGAAACGGACGGTGGAAACGCGATGGCTGCCATTTGCTTCATTTTCTGTTTTTATTATAATAAGCACAACGTTCTGATTTGACACAGAGACGAACTGATCCATTTTTTCACCTCCGATACCGATATCTGACACAGAAAAACAGATATAAGTGTAGTGAATTACACATTTATTGACAAATCTGACCACAAAAACACACTAATATAGTCACAAACATGGAAAAACAACAGCAACAAATAAATAATAAAGCATAGAATTAGACTGAATAGATCTTTTTTTAAATATCGGAGCCAATACAGATATTAATATCAGATCAGTGCATCTTTAGTTCGACCCTCTGATACATTTGTACAGATTTCTTTATCTATTCCATAGAAAGTATTCCTGGCTCAGTGTTCAGCTAAATCCACTGCTGCTAAGACTAGAATAGAAACTGCATTTGTTGTCCTGTAAAGGAGAAATTCATCAGCATCAAATAGAAAGGTTCACAAAACCAAAACGTTCTTAAAGCTTACTTTAAGTTTTCTACTTTCATTTTCATTCTGTTTTTTTTCTGCCTCTTTCCTGTGTAAAGCTGCCATCTTTGATTTGTGGTTTGTTTATTTTTTGTTTATTTTTCTGTAGAAACTTCTCCTGGGTCAGTGTTTAAGGTTCACTGCATCTCTTTCCTTCATAAAAGCGTCAAAGAAACCAAAGTTAGCATCTTGTTTGTGTTTTATCTCAGTTTATTTTCAATAGAAAGCACACCAGGCTGCAGCTGTGTTAAGTCTAACTCAATTTAATAAAAACATGGTTCACTTTCAAAGTTTGGAACATTAAGAGCCAGTTTTAAACTCTATGGTTTGTTGTTTATTTTCAAGCCAAATGTTCTACTTTGACTAGGCCTGTCTGGAGTTTAGATTAAAAAACTGAAGTAAAAACTTTTTTTGGAGCCACATGAAATTGCTTTGACTAGACCTCTCAATATATTACATGATTTCATTATTTGTTTTACTCGTAGTGGTACGTCTGAACTTGTGTGTTGAAAGTAAAAGAAATTATTATTAAAAACAGTCTCCCATCTACACACACACACACACACACACACACACACACACACACACACACACACACACACACACACCCGCACACGCACACACACACTCCTCCATCCTCTCACTTTATTATCCTGGGCTCCAAGCCTCTGAGGTTTAGATTTCTCACTTTATTTTTACCTTTTCCCTTGGAGACATTGTGGTTCTACAATAAAAGCTGCTTTACTGCACAGCCTGCCTCAGCTTAATGAGCCACCATGGGTATCTTTCCTCTTAGAAGTTGTGAAGCTTCCCAGCTTAATGCATGACCACTGATTTATCGGCGCAAACTTTCAAAAAAATTGATCAGATATCGTCGTGAAAGGTTATCAGCACTGCGACTGAAAATAACACTTGGAGACTTTCTCTGTCTCGCTTTAGGGCACTTCAGCAACCAGGAGGGGAGGGGGGAGGGCGGCCATGCTTTCTCAGGCCTGCTGGACCCAATTCAGCTCTATTGATCTCTCCCGGCTCCCTGCAGGCTAACATTTATCAGCTAATTGGGCTTAAAGCTGCTCCTGTTGACGCAGCTGCATTCTGATGTCCAAGTTGGGGAAACTTTAAGCCAAAGAGTCGTTTTTAAATTCTCTCTGCTTCCATAGATGTCGAACTCTTCCCTTGCGCTTTCAGCCATGCTGTTTCCCACTTGCTCTGATTTGATGCTGGGCGATTACGTCATCAACAAACTTTACCGCGCTTGGCTGGCAGACTCTCTATCATAGGCCAAATTTCTACCGTTTTTACCGTACACCATGAATAGCACGCGTTCCTACTTTAGAGTATAAGTCAAAGCAGAAACTGAAACATTTTTGTAAGTAGATTCTGATTTAAAAGTTGTAGTTTTGTTCTAATTTATTCGTAAATTGTGTCTGGAAGTTGCAAATTGCTCGTTAGGCGATCAAAAATCCAGGTAGAATACAGACGTACGCCTCACTTTTCAGATGTTTATTTGGCGAGTGTTTAAAACATGCTTTCCCTTCTGCTGTACATTGATTGACCTCTTTGTTTTGAGCAAAGCTTAATAAAATAAGCAGCATCTAGACACACAGGAGCCCCTCGGCCCTCATGCAGCAGAGATGAAGGAGAAACATGGCCGACTCTGATCCGCGTTCCGACACAGCCATCCTTTATTAACTCTGCTTGCTGTTGGTCCAGCCGAGCTTTTCTCTGGAGATTTCGTATCTCGTCCTCTCATTGGTCGCGGCGCAGACTCTGCTGGAGCTCAGCTGCTGTTTAAAAAGGATTATTTACATCCGTGAGGCTCGGTCCGGCCCGGCCCGGCGCGGCCCGCTGACCGCCGCATAAATATTCCGCTGGTGTTTCTCTTCCTTGGAGATCATCAGCAGTTTCAAAGCATCCGCGATTGTGTTGTGGCTGAGAATTCGTTTGATGAATGGAGCCATTAATGATTGATTCCTGGCTGGTGCGCGCCGCTCGGGCCCCGCCGGGGGCGCAGACTTCGCCCGCCGTTGGCAGGCTCGCGGCGCCGTTGTCATAGAGACGGGCAGACACGACGAGAGGAACAAAAACGAATTAAATCAGTAAGAGTCAACCTTGTACCGATTGAGCCCTTGAGACAGCAGGCTAGAAATCCTGGGAAACGTTTTGAGCTGCTTGTTGTTTCATTGCTGTTTATTTTAATTCTTTTGATTGTAAAATATTCCTGGTGATTTATTTCCAACTAAAACGTTACCTCAGATATCCTGAATGAATCCGACTATTTACACATAAAGGCTACTTCCTGGCTTTACATTTTAAAAACTCATTTTGAAAGTATTTGCATATTTAATGAACTCAACTTAAATCATGTCAGATAATTAGATTCTGTTCAATTCAGGTGGAAAAACACAAAAATATGTTAGTGAGGTTGTGATAAAATGGATCTTGGGTCTGAACTTTTACTTTTTTACCTTATAATCAATGAATCTTTATTCCTCGCCACCATGATAACTTAATATACTTTGATTTTTCTGTCAATAAAGCCTCCATTTCCTCTGCTTTAGGCGGCCGTGTCTCAGCTGCTGTAAAATATACGCACATGTGAGCCGGCTTTTATGGCAGCATCAGATCTAACGCCCTGTCTGAGGCAGAAACAGCCGATCGGAGGCATTTTTAGGTTTTAAAGCCATCAGGCGAGGCTAATTCTGTGTGAACCGCTCACGCTCGCTGTGAATAACCAGATTTGACAGAACAAACGGCGTTATGCGTTACGTTTGTGGGCGATGTTTTAATTTAGCCTGCAGAGAGCGTATAATTTATTGAAAACAATCAGTTTTCATGTTTCAGAACCTCGAAGCAATCTCCGGCGACCCGAAATGAAGATGGACGTTTTAAACGGAGGGCGTCCTTCTTCGGGTTGTTTTCCTGCCAGCATATCTGATGGAAAGCAGGAGAGTTAATAAGGAAACAACAGTTAGTTGTTCTAAACCCTCTTTGTGGTGCGTTCAGGTTCCCAGAGTTTGGATTGGTTTTCTCTTTTCTGACCTTGCAGTTTTTTCTCTTCTTTTTTTTTCCAGAGGAAACATCTCCTCCTCAGATTGTTGTGTTTGATCACATTCTGTTCCCACGGCGGATAAAAAATGCAATAAATCAAGAACGACCTCATGTTGCCATTCAAATCTCCCCAACAAGGCGGGTGAGGAATGCTTCCAGTTACCGTGGCAAGGTGAAGCATTCTGGGTCTCATCCATTCAGATGATTACATCTGACTTGTTGAGAACTGAACACTTGACCTGTGCAGAAAGTGAAGCTGCTGAAGCTTTTCACAGTCAGGTTTCATGGTGACGTCTAGAGCTGCACGACGTTAGCAGATAATTAGCGTTTCCAGTCATTGTGTTGAAGTTTTTAGTCAGAAATGGCCTTGATTTCTCCAGCTCAAACTCTGTGATAATTTCTTTTTGCAGATTCAAACTGAGCTTTTTCTTTTTTTTTTTTAAGGTTGAATTCCACAAAAATATGGAAATATTGTTACACTTGCAGAGTTTGGCGAACATATTCTTTGTGTGGGTTCTTATATAAACCCACACAAAGTATTGAAGTTTTTCATACTGAATGCATTTGAAAATTCAGTTTTTATGTTTCTAAATGCTTATTTTTGTTACTTATAATGATTCAAGACATTTAAGATTAAAATATTAAAACATTTTAACACATTTTTAATTTACATTTTTAATAATAATTAAAAGTATATTTAACACCTGTTTAGGTGAGGTAAGGTCATTTTATTTAGATAGCATATTTTCAGCAACAAGGCAATTCAAAGTGCTTTACATGAATTAAAAGGAAATACAACAAAATAACAAACCAAAGGAAAGAAAAACAGAGGAAAGAAAATTAATCTAATCTTGTTCTAAAGTATGTAAACTAAGTGCTTCTGTTCAGGGTTGCTAAGTATCTAATTCCATTTCTAAATAGTGAATACAGTTTCTGATTAAATAAGCTAAAGAGTGACTGATCTAATTCCTTTTCTGGGTTAAAAGTAATATAGACTAAGCAGTGACTGTTCCTGTTAAGTACGTCTGGATTCCAAGCTCGTAGTTATTCTAAATCTGATTCCATTTCTGGGCCGTATAATATCGATCTAAATAGTGCATACTCCACAATTTCTATTACTAATAAACTAAAATAATCATTTTCTGGGTTAAATAGGGAGTACTCCACCTGAAACAAAAAAGAGGAAAGGACACATTAGGGCAAATGGCAACATTCAGACAGAACAAAGACACGAGTGAAGGCGGTGACGTCGAAGGGCCATGAAGCCACGTTGCTTCGCAGCTCCGTGGATTCAGGAGGGAAGAGCGTTGTGTTTACATATCTTCAAGGAGATTAGAAATATGCAGCCCTTCCAAGGCCACATGGGGAAACAGAATGTCTCAGGTCAGGAAGATTATCATTATACATCTCAGCTCCCAATCATCCATTTTCTTTACACCCTTGACCCTCAGTGGGGTCGGGAGGGTTGCTGGTGCCTCTCCAGCTATCGTTCCAGGTTTAGAGGCGGGGTCATCCTGAATGGGTCACCAGTCTCTCACAGGACAAACAACCATCCACACACACACTCAAACCTGGGGACAATGTAGAGAAACCAATTAACCTGACAGTCATGTTTTTGGACTGTGGGAGGAAGCTGGAGAACCAGAGAGAACCCATCATGGAATACCACCATCTGATCTCCGCAGAGTCGACCAGAATCTGTGCACACATCCACTTTCTGAGGCTTCGCTGGCACACAGCAAAGGCATAAATCAATAATCTGATCTGGGAGAAAAGCTTGTTGCCAGCTGAGACCATTTTTAGCCTCAGACCAAAGACGGCATCAGGTCTCTTTGCCTCCCATTGATGAGAGACGGCCGAAAAGTCCAGATTTTCCTTTTTCTTCTGATCAGTCGAGCAGCAGATCAGCCTTTGATCCGTGCGCTCTTGTTGCTTTTAAGTGCAGATGCGAGCGTCTTGTTTTTATGGGCGCCAGGAAAATGGTTGATGAGAGCCAGAAACATGAACTGCAACTCCACACTTCCTCCTCTTGGTGTTTGGGACTATTTATGGAGGAGCACATTAAAATTAGAGGAGGGAAGAGAAAAGCTTCAAGATAAGGGAAGGTTTCTTTAAACTGGGGGGTTCAAAGTGTGGCTCGGGGGCCACGTGTGGTCCTTGGAAAAAAATGTGCGGCCTCTTGATTGCAGAAAGTCTCAGGCACCAGAGTTATAATAGTTTTAGGTTTTTAATTATAGTTTAGTTTTTGTCTAATTCAGTTAGTTTTAACTAGTTTGTAGTGTTTGTAGCTTGTTATTAGTCATTAGCTAAATATTTTATCTTAGTTTTTATTAGTTATAGTAGTTTTAGTTCATTTTTAGGTGGGGAATTCAAAAATTCAAGTATTGTATTCATAAACATTAAAACAAAGGTTATTATTTCTATCATTTCTGTATGTTTTAGTTTTATAAACAAACAATTCAGTTCCAGTTAGTTATAGTTTTTCCCCATTAAGTGATGTTTTTATTTATTACAATTAACAAAAATGTTTTCTCAATTTCAGTTTAACTATAGCATTTGAAGGCATAAAGTGTTTTTCTTTTAATGTTTCATTTCATATTAAGTAGAATTACAAACTTTTTTTATTTAGAGACTTGGCTAATAGAAGAACAGATTCTTTAAGTTCTTGTTTTTAGATTTTCTAGAACAAAATTTGACCCAAAAAGTTAGAAAACTCTCCACCTTTTATTAAGACAAAACAATATTGTTTGCTCAATGTATTGCAACAAAGTCATTTTGCAAAAACCGTATGTCTGCTGGGTATTTTCAGCCCGTTTTGTAAGAAGTTTGGACAGCAGAAAGGCAGCAAAGCGGTGAAGAATCCAGCTCAGGTTCAGTGCTCGGTTTGCAGCTTTTCGGGGTTTTGGACTCATTTGTCACCCTGAAGCTGCCGGCAGTTACAGTTTGAGAGGAAACAAAGCTGTTTGCCTTCATGTTGCAGGAAAGATTACTTCCCAAGACAATATTCAATCTTGTGAGCCATCCGTGCCATAAATATTAAAGAGGGGATTCAGAAGCCTCCGTGTACCAGGGAGGTTTAATTTGGCTGTCGGTGGTTCAGCTTTCGTCTTGATTACTCGATCTGAACCGGCTATAATTTGATGTAGAAAGTGCTCAGTTTCAGGTCGGAACCGGCCCAGATGAGACGTGGCCGGAGCGGTTCTGACCCAAGCACTTCCAGTGTTGGTTGGGAGCCAGATCCGAAATTAAATTCAGTCATTCCTGTGCTGGCAGCTTCAGCGAAGGACCTTGATCCAGAAAACTGCTGCTAGAGTAGAACCAGCTCCCGGACCGCCTCGTTATTGCTCACCTTCAGGTCCTGGATGAATCACAACGTCCGGACGGATTGTTCTGGCAGCATCCTTCAGGGAGAAATAAAATCCAAAAGCAGAGCAGGACGCATTGTAGAAAAACAAATACATATTAAAAATATGAAAGTTTCCAGTAGAGTTTAAACCAGGGGTGTTCAAGATGTGGGTCAGGGGCCGTTTACGGTCCATCACAGGTGGTTGAATCAGAAAGACTTTTTATTTTTAAGCAAACTAAAATCATCATTTTTTAACAACACAAAATATTAAAGTTTTCATAGCAAACATTTACCAAGACACTTTTACTGAACAACCGACTTTGATGCCCCAAAATCAGCTTCTATTTAATTTAAAACTTATTAATTAAAACTAGAAAACCAAGTACATTTCTCTTAATACAGCAAAATTATTTTCACATTTTGGATCTACTTTGGTTTCTGCAAAAAAAACAAAAAACAAACTTTATTTGCTTATTTTTTTATGTTCTTGGTCTGCGCTACTTTTGATTCAGTGATTTTTAGTTGATTTAAACCTCTTCAGAAATACAGAAACCACACATGGGTACATTTCTGTCAGAAGTTTTTAGATTAATGCCACCTATTTATGCTCTCTGACGTCAAAAGTTTGTAATTTTTAAGAAACAGTTTTACATGAGTAAAGTTGGATATTTACAACATTAAAACTAGGATATTCTCTCATATCACTAAATCAGGTGCAGGTGATTTAAAAAAAAAGGTAAATTCAGGAAGTAAAAATGGTCATTTTGCAGCTTCGCTTCTCGTATTTGTTGATGCAAAAGAGAATATCTCCGTTTTAATATTGTTTAAATATGCATTTTATGCATTTGATCGTGGTAAATTATGCTTTGACTCAGGCCACATTATTACGTTTTCTGTTGTCCTGGTGACACTTGCTGTACCTTTGAGGTGTTTGAATTTATTTTGCTCACTCCACCTCCATCTCCACCCCAGTTTGCTTTGCTTTGTTGTTCCTGACCCTGCTTGTTTGCTGGCTTATCTTTCTGGCCCCTCGCCACTGCTGTTTGTGTAATGTAACAGAACCGCTCTGTGCTGTTAGGTCAAAGCGTTTTTGTCAACGCTGCTGCCTTTTTTTGTTTTTCTCTTGCTGGCATATTGGAAAATACAAACAAGTCTAAACTGTAAACGTAGCAGACCTGTAATATCAAATCCTGCCACATCATGGGAGCACATCGCCTTCCAAAAGTGAAGGTTTGATCGTTTCATTCAAAATATTTTCCACATAAAATGAGGAATACAGAAGAGAAAAAGCTGATTCATGTTTACAGGCAAAACGGCTAGACACTTAATTTTTTTTTATTTTTTTTTATGCCGTTTACCTAAAATATTAAGAAAATGCAGCTTGGGAGACTGACATACTTCACTACAATGCTACCTGACCTGCTATTGGCTGGTGTTTCCGAAGCAGCCAATCCGGGAGCGTGTTTCATTTTCCTTAATTCTCATTGGCTGATTAAATAAAACTGCTAAGGCCAGCACAGAGCTGCCATTGTGAGTTTTGTCTCTAGCTGGAGGAGCTTGTAAAGCATTTTTGGACCTTTTACAGTTAAAACCAGAAACTATTCATAATAACAGCTACTTAATTCAGTGATCCTATTTACTCTGCAGTTAAGAAAGTTAAATTATGATTAGTAAAATACTTTTTATCGTAATTAACAGTTTCTATTGTGAAAATATTTAGATTTTTACACACAAGGGATGCATATAAATGTGTGAACAACAGAAAAACTGATTTAAACTGGGGATAAATTATCTTTAGCTGAAGAATATATTGTGAAACATGTCATGGTTTACAAGTTTTCATTTCTGTGAAAACAGAAAATGGCAGAGTTTCGACTGAAGTTGTCCAAATCTCGCGTTTTTAACATGCTGGGACTTTACCTCCCTGCTCCTCTACCATCTCCTTTAAGCACCAAACCGGTCCGTCTACAGAAAGCTTCATATCTGCATGACGCTTTGAAGGCTCAGCAAAGTGATCCAGACTTCCAAAGGCAGACGTTTAAATCTGAATTTGGCTGGGAATTGTGTGGATTTCTGACATTTCCCCAGCAACAGGAGCCACAGACCATCGCTGTGTTCATGAAGAACTCATGCAGGATTACTGGAGCTTTATTTCAGGTAGAAGTCACCAAACAGGGTTCAAATATCCCTTTTATTTGACTTAACTTAAAGGTTTCCTTCTTGATTTATTAGATTTGTCCCAAGCAGTGATGGTCTGGGAGGTAGAAAGCATCAATGAAAGTTGAAACCATGCACAGATAAGTGTGTGTTCATGCCTTTTTATCTGTTTTTGTGGACCAGAAAGAGACGAGAGCTTAATAAATACATGTGGGAACAGCAGGGAGGTGAAATTGAAGTCCTCCCTTGTTAAGGATTTAGAGTACCAAAAGGCGGCCCTCAGGTGACCCTCTATATATTCCCAAGTGCTCTTCTCCTATAGCCCAGAGGTGCCTTTGTGCCTGAACAGGAAACAAAACGAAGACAATTTCTTTTTCTTTTTTTTTACAATCTCATCAGACTTTTCTTTTGTCATTTCCTCTTAGCAACAAACTCCTCACCCTTGTATTTCCTCTCATTGTCTGTTGCTCTGACTACTCTCTTTCTTCTCCTCTCTGTGTCATAATAGCCTGCAGATGCAATTCATTTCACAAGCAGGGTGTAGGTGGAGGCATTGTACTTGGAGCGGTGCTTCTGCAAAATTACTGCCAAAGCTCATACACTCACTACTGCTCCGTTTCATACAAGCCGGATTCCTCGTGCAAACCCCAGCACTATTTTTATATTAGCTAGTTTTTGTAGACTTATCAAAAAATTGATGACAACCCGAGAAGATGAAGGGAAAAGATGCCCTCAGGGAGTTGTTTTGTGGAAAATCAGGCGGCATATTTGTTCAGTAACAGGGCTGTGAAACAGGGTGTCAGTCGTTGTAGAAAATAGTGTTTTACCGTAAGAAATGAGGTTCTGGATGGAGCAATAAGACACAACGCGGCACCAAAGTCTGCCGATAAATGAAAGGCTCAGTTGAAACACGTCTAGCTTAGTCAGCGTACAATGTAATTACATCCTCTAACCGTCTGCCGACAAATACATGATTAGCTTTCATTGGGAATACAATGTCACTAATCTGAAGGTTTAACCTGGGAGGACAATTAGGATGAAAGTTGAATAGATGTGGCCGTCACAGGTGCAAAAGGAAACCTTTAGGCTTTTGATGTGATTATTTAATTGCATGGTTTCCCCCAGAAAACTCGTTAAGCCCAGTGGTATGGCGTCAGGGCAGTCATTCATCCAGCGGCCCGTCGTGTTTTTGAGTTAAAAAATGTTTAAAGTTGACAGGAAATTTTAAAATATCACTTGATAGTTATGTGTTGTTGAAAGATTGGAAGATCAACACCAACTATAAAATCTTAAAAAATGCCAACATTTTTAAAATACTTACGTAAATAAGCAAAGCTTAGCCTGGTGGGGCACAAGTAAAGCCTGGTGGCCCGCCAGGCTTATGATGCACTGACTAGATATCATGATGTCTCTTTTGCATTAAATGTACAGAATTGGTGTAAAATATGTGGAAAATTTTATTTACCACATATTTATGCATCTGGTAAGTCAGCTGGTGTTGACAGATGTTGGGTAATAAAAATAACAATCAGCCAATCACGTAGCAGCAACTAATCACTTTATATGTTCATTAAAAACTGTAAAAAAAGATGCTAAATTTGGATGAATATCATGGCTGTGAATAACTGGTTTGGAAAGCCAAAGGAATCTGTATCAGATGTTTGAAATGCAGAGTTAATAAAACATTTTTTTGTTTTTTATCTTAGATATATTCCCTCCAGAACAAAACTGTAAAAAACTGAACCACAAATAGGCGGGGCTTCACTGGATCCTGATGGATTATATTTTGATATAATTATTTAAAAGGCAGTTTAGTAAACTCTTTCAAAATAAGAGCTTGTTATATTACACTGCCTGGTCCAAAAAGAACAAGTCACACTCATAAATCTTTGTTTTGTTATGACATTTATTGTGGTTTTACTTTTTAAGTTTCTGCCAGATTTATTTCCATCCAGTTTTGCAGTATTTTTTTTTTCCAAGTTCCTTCCAGTTTCTACCCAGTTTCTCTAGTTTCTATAAACTTCTCAAATGTATGGACTGATTGATACCAGTGATTTGACCCTTTTTTAACTAAATAACATCTTTCCCACAGTTGGGATTGAAATAAACTATTCCCAGCTGAGTAATAATCACCCATGAAGCAATTATCCAATTGGAGACTCACTTTGTTGTTGGGTCAGACAGTGTATTTCTCTCCAATAAATTAGTTTTTCACTTGAGTTGTACAGGAAATACATCACATTTGATAAAATATGGTTTGTCAAAGCCACATTTTTACATTATTACAGCCTCCCAGATATCTGTTGCACAAAGCAGCTAAAGATTAAGGCTGTCAATACCTCATTTTTCTTCTCTTCACGTCTAAATCCAACAGTGGCCTTTCAATGCTTTCCCAATGCCTCTCTTTCTGTCTGGTGCTCCGTTTGTTCCTTCTGACTAAAATCCATAAAAATGGGTCAGAAGTCTAATTTTTTTTATTTTGTCTTACCCAATATATAAACAACAATAATAGTTTGTAGTTAAGAGGAATAAGCTGCTGCGTATCGGCTTTCCTTACACACATAAAGCTTCAAATAATTCCCTGCTGGCTTTGATGTGTTCAAGGGATTTATTCACAATATGAAGAATGTACCAACAGCAGATTATCCTGTAAAAATCAATGCCTAATTTGAGATATTCTCTCCGTCTGTATTCCAGTGGGCTTAACTGTGGTTTCTGTGACAGAGTCATGCACTTTGTATTCAAACCGGGCAAAGGAGTAAAAAATGTAATTTCTCTTTGAGAACACATTGCTGAACTGGATTAGCATAGGCATTAATGTGCCCACAAAGGCAAAATACTAATGGTTGCTGTAATATAATTCATATTATTGATATAAAGAATGAGTTGGAATACAGTTGGGATGAAAAAGCTTCGTCAAAGCGCATTAGGATTGCAGAAAACTTTAATAAGTCATGATAAATGAAATCTGATCAAAGCTTGAATGTTTGCCTTTAACATGGAGGTCGTCCTGTTAGATTCATTGCATGGGGGGAATGTAGAAGAATATAATTATACTAAAAGGCATGTTGTTGGTTGATTCACATTAAGATATGTTTTGACTGAAATGAAATGTACTGGGTCAATCTGACCTAGAAGTCAGAAAGGAACTCAGAATGGAGAGGTGTGGGATAAACAATCACTAAAGAGGGAAAGGTTAAGTTGTTGTGCAAGAAACTTCTAGCAAACGTCTTTTCCTGCTTTCCAATCAAGATGCTTATTATTTAATGATATATATATATTTTAAATGTGCTATAAAACAAGTGAAAACTGGAAATCTGAGTGTGTAATTGTATTTTTTATGGGCAGGCCATGAAATACTATAAACTAGCAGATATATTTTCTCCAAAAAGGGTTAATTTATGTATTTTTACTGTCAGATCCCTTGCCTTGCCATTAAACCAACTAAATAGCCTCATAATGTTTGTCACTCTCTCAATTCCATTTGCTGTAGACCAACGAGAACGGCAACGGAAAACAACGGCTCGTCCCACCCCGAGTCTAATGCATCAAAACTGTAAAGCAGCAGAGTGCAGGCTAGCTATATTAGGTTGACCAACCTACCATTAGCTTGTTAGCCTTCTACTGCTGCTCTGTAGAAAGCATAGTGCCAAGAAGCAATAACATCCTGCGCAGTAAGCTGGTTTTCTCAAAATGACTAAAGTAAGTGAGTCCTTATTCTCATTTCCAGATGAGCTCACAGTAACTTTTATACCTTGAATCCAACGGGTTGGCACACGCTCGAGTAAATACCAGCTTTAAAAAAACGGCAGCACATCCACAAAACGATCAAGTCGGTGTAAGTTTGCCCACCTGCACCCAGAGAAAGCAGAGGGCAGTTTTCGGTTTGACTATTTTGTCTGTGACTCTGTGATTCAATGGAGGAGAAAGAAAAGGACACCTGAGCAGCAGGCGGGCGGATCGATACCCAGCAGGCCTCCACAACACAAGGGGTCAGAGTGCCGAGCGGCTGATTGGTGGAAAGCTTGAAAATAACTGGTGGCTCGTTGAGGCGTCCGTGACCCCCATCATTGACACCACACTTGACGAGATTGGAGCAACATCAACAGACACAGACGGTGGAATGAAGCTGTATTGGATTTCAGCTTCAACAGCCTTTTCGGTTTTATCCGCCCCTACTTTCTGATTTTTAGCCGACGCTTTCTGTGCTGGCTTCTATATTGTGCTCGTTTAACTTGCTGTGAAATTGTTATCTGTCTTTGTCTCTCCTTCGGAGAGAGCGGAGAATACATCCCCTCCATTACGCTGCTTTGTGAGCCTGCTGTGCAGCACGCAGCGTAAAAGTTGATGTACTCCGCACTTTACAAGTTCATACAGCGATCCGTGTATAAACTTGCATCATGGAAAAAAAGAACATCACTTTCTATGATGTTTACCTAATTTCAAGCTGCTGGCACACGGCCTGAAAGGTTTTCTGTGTGCCGTCTCCAACAGCCCTGAATATTTCTGTAGCATTATTGAAGGAAAACTAACATCAAAGCTTAGCAAACCCACAGAAAACTGGATCCCAGCAGGAAGAAATTCCTGATTATGAGGGGCTTTTGAGCCGAGTTTAACCTAGAAAAATATTGGTAGAATAGGTGCTCGGTGTATTGAGCTACACGGGGAAGCTTGCGGTCTGAATTTCATCATTCCTTTTCTCCAAAGTTTTTAAAAAGTGTTGCCTGTTCCCTGCTTTAGAGCGTAAGGTGGAAAATATAGTTTTTTTATAAAAAACAACAACCAAGGAATGATAACCTACTTTCCTGACTTTTCTCTGCTTTGCTGGATATTTTAATATTTTAATATTATTTACCTGAAAAATTGTTTTCTGTGAAACACTAAAAATTGGTTACATTTTAATTCAATGTTAGTTATTTCTCTGGTCTTTGCTGACAAATACTTTCTTTAAGTTTCCTTAGATTTCTTTGGTCTTTCTTCCAGCTGCATGGATGTCAGAAATGGTGACAACATTATTTCCCCCAGTGTATAATAAGCCTGGCGGGCCACCAGGCTTTACTTGTGCCCCCACCAGGCTTAGCGTTGATTATTTATTGATTTTTTTTCATGTTTGCATTGTTTAAGACTTTATAGTTGGTGTTCAGATATTACTCTTCCAATCGTCCAACACATACTTATCAAGTGATATTTTCATATTTTCTCTCAACTTGAACCATATTTTAACTCAAAAACGTAACGGCCGCTGGATGAATGACTGATATAATTGTCACCCAAACTCAGTTGTATATGCCGCCACCACAAAGGTTAAAATGAACTGATTGATGTTCACACATTTTTTCCCCAAGTTTCCTGCAATAAAAGATAACAAAAATATCTTGATGATGCCACACACTGATTAGCATTTTATCTTCATCATCACGTTTCCATTTGTTTTCTGCTCTGTGGCAGCCTCTGAACATCTGCTCGTTCCTCTCCTTTCCTTTCATCTCTGTTCACATGTCGATGGATCTGAAATAAAAATGCCAACATGGCAGCTCAGCTCGGTGTCTCCACGCCTTTCTCTGGGCTCCTGCTCTACTTCTTGTGTCGACACGCTGAGGTTTGAATGCATCTCCCTCCCCTGGGACGCACACAGACCCCGGGTCTGTCAAAAATCATTTACCCATTTTCAGACTTCTTCTTTTTTTGTCCCAATTGATTGTTTTTAAGTCGTCCTTGGCAACAGCCAGCAGTATGTTGTTTAGATCAGTTTTGGTCTTTGCACAAATTGACTTAATTCTGTTGCTGACCACCACAATGTGACGTTTTTGTCCAGAAATATTGTTGATTTTACATCAGCTGTCAGCAGATCACATGTTCCATATTTAAGTTACTATTTCCTTTAGATTTACATCAATAATTTTATTACCTACGTTAATTTTTCAGATATTTCAGCCAACATAATGTTGTCAGTGATGTGACTTTTTCATTTTATTCAAGTCAATTTCACTGCACCAATTCACAACAAATGTCATCCAAAAAAGAATCATTTCAATTCAATTACCTAGATATCAAACAAAACTGCATTCTCAATTATTCAAAGTAGATTAAAAAGTTTCTAACTAAGAAAATCCAGCAGATTGCTTTGAATCATTGACTTTATTTATACAGATAATTTAATGAAGAGTTGTAAACTGAAATCTACCCAGATTGTTGTGGAGAAACATTCCCAACTAAACTCACCACTAAATAAACCGCAGCGCCACAAAAACGGCCGTTTTTATCTGCAGCCATTCAGCTGAAAATCATTAAATAGTTCCCCCAAACGGTGGCCGTCCCACCTAGCTGTTTATGAGGCGGTCTTGAGAGAACGTGCCGCCCTCAATCTGCGCCACCATCCTTAACACCTTAAATAAATCCTCCGTCCATCTCAGATGACAAGATAAATGCCATCTAGCAGCTGACTGAAAGGGAAACCTGTCCTCCCCCTGAGAGAAAGCACTCACTTCGCTGAAGGGGAGATAAGGAGAAGCGATGGTTCACGACCAGAAGCTTTTAAAGATGAAGTGAGAAAAGATTTGGATGTTACATGTTTGTCCCGACATGAAGGGAGGTGATTATTACAAGCACTGCTGATAGGTTCCAGTTCTGCCTCGTGCTTATCTGCATGTGATTGTTTATATTTGTTGGGACAAACACAACCTTCCTCCATTAGATTTTTTTTTATTGAAACAGAAACGCCTCCAGCTGAGCATCGTAGGGGAGAAACGTTCAGCCATCTTGAGTAACAGCAGCAGGTCTGAAAAACACCGGAGCTGCATTTCCACCAGTCAGGACGCCCTGGCCAGCGTTTCTCAGAGGATAAGAAGCATAATCTTCATCAGTCTCAAACTGCAAAATCTGACAATCGTCAACATCATTAATAACTAATTATTCTCTGCTTGGGAATATATTTTTACATTTTGCAGAGATTTAAATCTGTTTACAAGCAAAATTGGTGTAAAAAGACGTTTCTCACAGAAAAAACTGAAAGAAAACAATCATGACCAGAGAAGGGATGCGCAAGCATTACGTCATGCAAAAACTGGAAAAAAATTACAAGTCGATTAGAAACCTGCAATATAAAGAACATAATTAATCAAATATTCAATCAATTAAACGATTAATTGAATTAATTGTGATTAAAAATCGTCAACTAATTTAAAAATCGATTAATCGTTAACTGGAGTATATAGACTAAAAAAAAAACATTTGATGAAAAATATATACTCAAAGCAATAGTTAAGCAAAACTGCACAACAATATATATATATTTTGCATTTAAGATAAAAACACCTTAGTCTGTAAATATGTTTGACTCAAAACTTCACAAATTGTATCGTTTTAGCTTCAAATTTGCTAAAGGAATGCTGTGGTGTTGCATTTTATACAATAAAACGTGTATTTTATTTTAAAAAAATTATTAATATACTTTAAATACTGTTTAAAAAAGACTTGAGAAGTTAAATGAAAAATCAGTAGAACGTGCCATTTTTTATGTGATTAATCATCAGAGTAATTGATCGATTAATCAGCTGCTAAGATAATCGTTAAGTGCAGCAAAATGACAAACAAAGATCAAGTAATCAGCTGAAACTTGTCCCTAAATCCAAATGTGACATGGATGAAGCACAGCATTGTCTCAGGAAACTGTCAAAGCACCAAAGTGGAAAAGAGATGATAGTCATTAGATGTGGATTTGGAGAAGAGTTGAGGAGAAAATGGATCGGAGCAGACAGACGGACGCTGTTCTTTAGAGGAAAAGGTGGGAATGGAAGACTGAGGAAGGTGGGAGCTAGATGGATTTTTACTGAGCCGTATCTATTATTATCTTGGCTTTGCCTCTTGGCCACAACCTTTCTCCTGCTCCACTGTTTGTCCCTCCTGTCGCTTGTTTGTATTCCATCCTGCATCAATTATTCAGCTGCTCTTGTTTGCTTTTTGTCTTTAATTTTCCCTCCAATTTTCATCTGCAAACCTAAGGTTTTATTTCCTGTGACTCTGTGAGATTTAACACAGCAGAATGACGTTCTCCCACACTTCAGGCACTACTTGTTCTTTATTTGGACCACAGATCCCCTCTTTCTGACTCCTTTAGCTTGAAGATTCCTCCATGTTGCCGGGTTATCAGGTTCCCCTGGGGGCTGTGAAGTTATTAGAAAAAATAAAACATTTTACCTCCCCAATTGAGTTTATCCTCTTATATCTGGGTTAAACTTTGAATCAAACTAATTATTACAAATTATTTGTGGAAAATTTGCCAATACATGGATTTGTTTGTAGATTATAGCTTAAATATTGAAAAGAGAATGCATGTTGGGAAGCTGAAATGCGTAGCTGTGATGCTAGTTGACAACTCGACCAATCCAGGAACGCCATTTGTTTTCCTTGGTGCTGATTGGCTGTACACCCAAGACCCAAAATAAGGAAGACTGTACATGTTGGCTTCTGGGGTAGTGCTGAGTTGGTTTCCACTGTTTATATCAATAGATATTAAGGTATATTTGGTGTTTGAACTTTTAAAATAGACAGTGATGAGCATTTTTCCAAGAGGTCTTAAATATTTTAAGATCTTTGTGGCGCCAGTTCTTAATCTCTGGTACTGGGGGTCCGCTGTTTTCTAAATGAGAGGTTGGTGGTTCGGTCCGCATGTGTTTTGCGGACCTTGATGTATTTTCTACTGTAGGCGTTTGTGGTGTTGGGAGTCCCAGTCCATGACACCCAGAGCCAGAGAAAGTTATAGAGGTTGGTCCAATGCATGTTGGATTATGCCACAGTTTTCCTCCTGTCACTGTCCCTGGTTGTAATGTTCAGGGTCCGGATCTCAAGGAGTACTATTGGAGCTTGGAGTATCAGCTCCAATAAAGTCCAGTGCCATGGTCCGCAACCAGAAAAGGTTGTTTTTTTCCCTCCAGTTTGAGCTCAGACTCTTTTGTAAGGAGTTGAAGTATCTTGGTGGCTTGTTTATGAGTGATGATGGAAAGAAACCTGGTCCAATTAGATTGATTGGGGCCTTGATTAACCTAGAGGTTTAAAGGTTTGGGCCATTGGGGACACCTTAGATGCATATCTAGGTTTTCCTTCTTGACATGCTACCGTCTTGAAGAAGTGCAAAACAATCACTGAAAAGAGAAAATTGATGAAAAATTGCTCATTAGTTGTCATTTATAAAATGTCTCATCACAAAACATTATAAAAATGAGTTTTAACCCTCCAAGCAGCTCTGTGAATGTCCCAAGGAGAAAGTTCCTGTCCAGTGACTTGGCCGTGACCTGGTAGAAGAAATACTGCTCATTAAAATGTAGTGGCCAATGTTGTAAAACTCACAGGTGTTGCTCTAATTTAGGCAAGCAGCCGCGGCCTGTGATGGGGGATTTTACTCTGGGTGCACTTCAGAGAGCTGGAGCCAGATAAAAAGAGACAGAAGGCAGCGGAAAACCAAACAAGTTGAGACAGCAGCACTGATACAGGATGTTTTGCATGTATCTCTTTTCCTGCAGTCGCCTTAATAAGGGCATCTCTCTCTCTGAGCAGCAGCTCCTGCCAAGCCAAGATTGTACACCCTCTCCTACACTGGATATGAGAAACTACCAACACCTGATAGATGCTGGTTGGCTAATTTTGACATATTATCAGTGCCTCAGATCTTCCCCTGGTGCCCCTTTATTTCAAGTTACAGAGCAAGGAAACTAATTAATGGACTCTGTGTCCTCTTTAGAAGCCATTAGATTCAGAGGTGATTACTATTCAAGTCAGTGTGTTTCTGAAATACAACTTAAATTATGCCTTTATGCTCCACCAATAATAACAGTACATTGGTTCTCAGATATCAATAAGGGCACGCTGCTGCATTATTAACATGCAGTGTCCATTTCTGGATTTGTTCAATGGGATCCAAAGTGTTTTACAACACCACTCTGTCACGAGTGCGAGAAAATACAGCAACATGATCGAAATTTATGAGAAATCTGCTGTATTTGTTTACAGTCATGAAGCAAACACTGGCTTTTGGATTGTCCTGGTGGTGCTATGGTAGCAGCATTATTTTGAGGTGCAAGATTTTTATTTTTTTTTTCATCCAAGACCAGTAAGATAATAGTAATAATTACCTAAACTTGCTGAAAACAATAGATGCAGTAGGTCATTTACTAATTAGCACATAAACGGTTAGAGATGTCGTTGAACTCCCTAATCTGGCGTTCTTTATTTACGTTGAACAAAAGTGGCCCAAAAAACAAGCCATGAGGAACTCCATATTTTAACTTTATTTGCTGAGATTTGTATTTTCCAAATGACAAAGCCGCCCCAGTTCTTGGAATAAGATCTGAGGACACAGAGTCCAGTCTCACCCACATTTCCAGTCTGTTAGTATGTTAAGATCTGCCTAAATCGCTGCAGGAAGCAGCAGAAAAACATAAATAACCAAAGCAGCAAACGTCAATATATCCATCAAAGTAAATGCCAGCTCTCTCCTAAGGAAATGTCATCGATCGCTTATAATGAGACTACCATCCAGGAGAGCGAGGCAGCACACATGCTTCAGACAGCTCTGTATACGCAGCAGATATGAGGCAGGTGGTAATGGGTTTGAAACGCGGCGACTCATGGGGGTTAAGCAGATGGAAGTGGTATGTGGAGGTGACAAATTAAAGGTAAGAGAGGAACGAAAGAGCAAAACACTCGGCTGTGAGGTTTAGAAACGCTGAGGAGGTTGAGCCCCTTAATTAACCTGCTCAACTATTTGTTTCCCATGTAAATCTGACTTTATGACTTGCATCATGTCAAGATTGATGGCGTGATTCGGCCACTTTAGGAAAATATTCAAGCCAGTTGACCAACACTTGCTTGTTTTCATTCATTTTCCACCTCTGATTCAGTTGTTTCCTCAGGATAACTTTATGTAATTTCCCCAGACTTGTAGTGTTTTTTTTCTCCTGAATGGATGAATTAGGCAAAATTGGACAGATGGGCAAGGGGGGAATGGCTGCAAGGATGAGGGAGGGAGGGATGGATGGACGGACCAATGGACACATTTAGCAAGATGGATGGATGAGATAACAGTTGAATGTTTTAGCAGAGATGAATGGATGGATGTATCTGCAAAGACAGATGAATGAGGTAAGGGTGGATAGGAAAGGGAAAGATAGAAGGTTGATGGATGGATGAAGGATGGATGGACCAATGGAGATTGGTCCATCCATTTGGCAAGATGGATGGGTAAAGTAAAAATGGATGGATTTGGCAGAAGTGGATGGATGATGAATGGATGGTTGGATGAGGGATGAATGGATTTACCAGTTTGGCAGAGATGGGTGGATAGCTAAATGGAGGTGGGATGAATGGACGGATCTGGCAAAGATGGACGAATGAGGGATGGCTGGATGAGGGATGAGGAATGAATGGATGCTGCAGATGGACAGATGGATGAAACAGATTGAGTAAAATGGATGGATGGATGGATGGATGGATGGATGAAACCTCAAACTGTTTTTATTCTTACTCAGATCTTTTCCCTACATTTCACACTTTCTCTGATAATATGTGCCAGTTAGTATTTCCACAATAATAAAATAGAGCTGAGGCTACAATCAAGGTCTAAAGTGCTCAAAGGAAATATGAGTGTATTACTTTTACACTGCTCCAAACATTAAAGCACAAAGGCACCATTTTATAGTTTGCTTCAGACTGAAAAAGACACAGTCCACAGAGAGATGTGGTCACTTAGCTTCTGTTCTCTGCAGCTCCACGCTTTCCTGAAACATTTATCGTTGGCTGTGCTTTTTATTTGTCACATATTAACAAACCTTTTGGCTGTAAACTGCTGCATCCTTTCAGCAGAGAACACACAGTTGCAAGGACTCGATATGAAGCGCTGTCCATTTCACACCTCGCACCTTTTTATTTGCACCCAACACCTCCCCGTCCTCTGCAGATTTTATTAGGTGTCATCCTGCCTGCGGCTCACCGCTGTGTCATTAGCTGCCATTAGCTCTACTGTCTGCAAACTAAAGTGAAGATCTCAAATGGCAACAAGCTGTTTTACTCACCGTCGCCAGGACAACGAGCGGCGTAAGAGCGATCATAGAGGCAGTGGTTTTAACAACTTGGTGCTTTTTCTCCATTTGGAGAAATCATGAATTAAATTAGACTAACCTGGGCCTGTCATGGTAACAAATGTTACTGGACGATAATTTATGGTGATAAATATTGTTGTTTTTAGACCATTTGCAAGTATTTTATTGGTAATGGTAATAACAATGCAAGAGCACATTCTCTAAGATTAATAAACTTTAAGACTGGAACTGGAAGACATTTTAAATATCCAAAATAAATGAACAAAACAACAAGAAGTAAAATGAATCGTTCATTGCTTCGTGCTGTATCAAACCTCTCACCATCCCTACTAATTCTCCCCGGAATGACCAAAACACAGTGGCCTAGTTAAAGTCCTAAGCTGAAATCAATTCAAGGCAGCCAACCAAGTGCTAAGTCACGTTAGCAGTCGGCGTGTTTTTATTTTTCAGATGTGTGTTGAGGTGAAAGGCAGACGAGTGGATGATAACTCTGCCTAAAAGCTGCTGCAGAACGATGAGGCTCTGTCGTTGTTTTGCTGAGTCGGTTAGCTGAGCTTTACCCAAATCAGCGCAGGCGCTTCAGGGATTACAGTGAAACATGCAGCTGAAGCATGTGTGCCGCTCTGCAGGGGGTCTTTCATGTTCAGCATGGGGCGAGGTACTTTGTAATTTGGCTCAAGAACTTTGTTTGAAGGCTATTTCCAGCCGTGATGAATGAACACAGATTTGACACGAACATCAAGAAGCCGCTTTTGATAACTGAGGGCATCGTTCAACATTTTCTTTTTGTAAATGAACTAATTTGTTTTCTCTGGCAAAGAAAACTTGTTTCAATTTTTGCTGTTTGGTGCAAATTTTTCTGAAGATTCAGATGAAAATCAAGAGCTGGAAACAACCTAAAAGGGTTGTAGTCATTTCATTTCCCCGCTCTGCCGTACATGGTGCTGTTTGCTGACTGTGGAAAATGTGGAGTAACACTGATCTGAACTATAAAACATTATTATTTTTTTTGTTAAAATGGGATGTTTGGCAGAGGTATGCAACATTTAGCTTGTTGCAAAAGTCGTAACGTTTAACTGGGAATGACGTGAGTGGTTATGTTTAAGTAATTACACCTCTGTTAAATCATAAAATAATCAAGAGATTTAATACCAGAAGACAGAGCCTGTCTGACAACACGAAGTAGACTAATAGATATTCAACAGAATTTAGTTAAATCAATCAGCAGGTTGTTTTCTGTGATTAACTTCGACTCACTTTACTAATAGTTTCTTCATAATGTCTTATGAAGAAATTATTCTTCTCAATAAGTATTTTATGCTGGCTTAAAGAGCACCTATACTGCAAAATTCACCTTTTTTGTGCTTCCATTTGGGTTTTCACTGCTTCTAAAAGAGCCCGAGCAACTTTGTTTTTTTGTTCATGTTTTTAAGTATCTGAAAAATGAATCATTTTCAAAAACCTCCTAATTGTTAAGTTGCATTCCATGGGATCTGCGCCGTTACCTAGCAACCCCAGCAAAGCCTAACCCTGTTACCTAGCAACCCAAGCTGAAGTCCATCAGGGTTTGTCAGCTGGTTTTATGCGCTGTACAATGGCTACTGGAGCAGACAAGTGTTTTATTGTTAACTTACCATCCAGAAACCACTTGCTACACTCTTGTTGGTTGTGCAGGAGGCTCTACTAATGCTCTTCAAAGACATGCGATGCCAGCAGTGCTTACTTTGGATCTAAATGGACAGTTCATTCTGAAAGGAGCTGAAAATATGCAGAACTGAACAGACTAAAACCTCATTATCTAATAATGATTTAGACCACAGACCTATCCTAATCTGTTCAAGTCTGTATAAAAGGTCACCTTTAGGGCTAAAACAACACAGAAACTAAATAGTTTTTCTCTTGAACCAACAGATAAGCAACAGAGAAGAAGTCAGACATTCTTCATTGGATTTCCACGGCTGCTTTTATGGCGTTTAGCACAAAATCTCAGTGTTAGAAGTTTTTCCAGCGCATGTAAAGAAAACATGAACGGTTGATCCGTTTCTAACACGACCGCTCTCTGGTGCATTCTTACTCAGATTATATCGCGCAGACAGCCGGGACAATGTCAGACTTCACTTCCAGACGACAACAAGCCAACCCAAGAGGGTTCAGTGTCCCGGTGACGCTCAGATCCCAATACTCCACGGTGAAGAGCCGGATAGAGGAGCAGCGAAAGGATTAACATTAGAGCTGGCGGCAGAGGCATTGCCCACAGGTCAGATTAGCTGAATGTAAAGCTCGCTCCCCTTTACACTGTACTTTGAAGTGGGGCTTACATTCTCAGCTTTATCCTATCAAGAAGTGGATTCAGTGTTGAAAGGAAGCATCAATTCAGCGTTTTGGTTTTTTCACATGTGGATTTGCTGAGGGTTACAGGAAGCCAAGGATCACATCAGGGTCTGGTTGTTGTGGCTGCTGTCAGTTCAGTTTCTTCCTCTTTGACTGCAGATTCAAATAGAAATGCTTCTACTGGGTCATGTTTGTGTTTCGTTGAAACGCGGAGTTTAAGTTTCTAGGAACATGGATGCATTTCACATCATCCAGTTCTGTTTTATTAATTTAATTTTGAGGCATACAGTTGAATCAAAAATGTAGTTACACCTCTGACAGATTTTGATTACTTATTATTTCGATTCAAACCAGACTTTTGTGTCTGATATAAGGAGGTGATAATGTTTCTCAAAAAGATGATAAAACAAAGTAAAAGCAGTATTAGATGTTTTATTTAAAACATTTAATCCTTTACTTCTAATTGCTGACCAGGATGTTTCCTCTGTTGTTTTGATGATTCACGCTCCCTCATCTCATTGAAACGGTAAAACCATTATGTACCTTCATACCAGGAAGAAACTAATGCCTTGTTGTTACCATGGCAACCATACTGTGGAGAGAAAGCCATCTATGTCCTTGTAATGGCTGATCTTGGTGTAACAACCATGAGTTGTGTTTTGTTTTTTTGTTTTTTTTTAAACCTGTTGAATGTGGAGACATTTCTTAAATATGTAAATTGATATATTTTAGCTTTTTTTTTTATTGGTTTGACTCTTACAGGACAAAACATGTTCAGTTTTTGTGATGAAAAGCTGCAAAAAACTGTTGAGGAACATGAAAGTTGATTTGCTGCATTTTTATTTTTGGGTATCAGATTTTCTCAGCTTAAATCTTTCATAGTCTGACGTGCCTTTCTTCCTTTCTTTCCCTCTCTTTCTTCTTCATTTTTATGTGCTTCCTGTGTGACCAATGGGACGTCCACGCATCACATCCTCCCTCGCTGGCATCAATAGGTAAGGCAGACAAAGCGACAGCTTTTGATGGGTTTTATTGTTTTGAAATCTCTGCAGCTTTTTGTTGTGCCTTTTCTGTCTGAAATCCTTTAATTCGTCAGATTTTGCTTTGGTGTCGGAGAACATGAAACGAATGAGGTGATTTGTATGTTTGTGGTAAAAATATAGATAAAACGATCCTTTGAACTGTTAAAATATGAATAAATAGATGTTTCTACATTCAAGCTGCTTTGATTTAATTGACAAAATAATATTTAGGCACATAAATGTTTGTATTTATGTCTCTATAGGGTTCATGTGTCAAACTGAAGGCCCGGGGGCCAAATCTGGCCCACTGCTGCTTTTTATGTGGCCCTCTAGGCTCCAGATTACATCAGTAATTCCCTCCAGTTTTTCACAAATTCGCAGAATTTACAAAAAATCAACAGATTGACACATTTTTTCTGATTTCTTCTGCTATTTTGTTTCTCAAAATTGGCCAAAGACCAAAAGCTTTACTTGATTAATAGTTCATTAATAAAAAGTCACATTTAACGTCATGCATTAGCACAAATATCGTAGAAATTTCTCACAAATATTTCTAAATTAGCACCTCAAAATTTGTGATCAATATTTAATTTTAAGAAACACGTTTTGAATGCGATTTATTGATATTTTAGCAGTTTAATGGTTTTAAAAATGTATTCTTGCACAACCGGCCCTTTAAGAATATTCAGGTTTTTGATATGATCTAGACGTAGAAAGTTGAGGAAAACAGACGTGTCTAAATATTATTTTATTAATCAAATCAAAGCATATTTTTTCAGTAATCTGCCAAATTACGTCAATTTTAAAAAAGTTTAACTCTACTTAACTTGGAGAGATTCCTATTTATTTACATTTTAACAACTTAATGGATAGTTTATCAATAAACTTGTCCTTTGAGTTCATTCATGATCTTGATGTGGCCACATAAACCGTTACGGCGGGCCGGATTTGGCCCCCGGACCTCCACTTTGACACATGTGGCTTACAGTTTCAAGCTGTAGGTCGGATTTTAGTCGTTTTAAAGTTACAACTTTCAGTGTTGATGTAAGAACATTTCGCCTGCAGGGGTTGATAAACAAGTACAAGTGAACAGGATCGTCCCTAACAAAATCTGGATGTTTTTTGTGTGTGTGTGTGCATGTAGTCGAGCCCGTAATCCTCTAACAGGATTACAAACTGCATTGTCCTTTGTTCACTTGTTCCTCTCCACCCACATATCCCGGTATCGGAGATGTCAGAGCCCACATTCAGGATTATGATTTAATGGGTTCACAAAAGAAACCCTGTTGGTTAGTTGCTCGTATTTTCCCTCGAGGGATTGCTTTGTGATTTCGCCTGAGGTTCAGACTGCTTGTCATACATGAAACAACTTGTGACTTTGATTTACACCTCCCAGTAGAAAACTGCCCCACATTGCAGGAAATATAGTTTTTATCATCTGTAGCACCAGAAAATGACATAAAATGAATGTGTTCTATGTATATTTGTGAGAAAAAGCAGACTTACAGTCAGATGTGCTGGGTTATAAAATCATTCATTCATGTTATTGTAGCCATGGAGAGCAGTTTAAGCTGCCTGCCTGCTGTGAATGATCAGTATTTATTAGCAGCGGATTCTATGGCGCTATATGAAAAAATAGATTTTTTTCTCAAAGACAAATTGATTGCAGAGCTAACATTTTCACCACAAGTACAGTGGTTAGCTTCAGTAGCTGCAATAAATATATTCAGCTGTCGAAATTCAGCTTGTTTACCTCAGACTTGATTAAAAAGAACTGATCTTATTGTTTTTGTTCAATAATAGACAAGATAATACATTGATTATTGATAAATGTAGTTTTAAAGAGGAAACCATTTTTATTTGAATATATTTGAAGTCATGAACAAACCAGGCTTTACTTGTGCTTATTTATTTAAGTTTTTTAAAATGTTTGCATTTTTTAAGACTTTATCGTTGGTGTTCAGATGTTAATCTTCCAATAACACATGATTATCAAGTAATATTTTCAAATTTCTTGCCGACTTCAAACATTTTTTAACTCAAAAACTCGACGGGCTCGACTTCCTCAAGGATCTGTCTTGAGACCATCCTTTATTTTCTTTTTACATGATCTCAGAGAAATCTAGATCCAGCCATGCTTCCTTTCAATCATCTTTAAAAGTAGCAGTCAGTTTCTATTTGACCTTTTTTCTAAGTTCTTTGACAAACATGAAGGCTAAATGGAGTTTTTCTTCTAATTCCCGCTCATCCATTGCTTTCTTTGTTGTTAATAGGTGGAAAGTGTGTAAGTCCTGAGATTTGGCTTGATAAATTTTCATTAGGTTCTGAAAAAGATTAGACCTAAAGTAGGATTCCTATTTTTTATTTTTGACTTTAAAGGAGAAGATCAACCCAGACATTGGTTGGATTTTGGGAAACCATCATTATTACTTACCTGACATTTTATACTCATTGTTAAAGTGCTACCAGATTTTATCTGCAGTTTGCTCAAATGTTGCTTCATTGTTTGTCTTTTCCATTATTTCATTAAAGTTTCTAATAAAGTCCTTTATTAAGCTTATTATAAGAGTCCTTTAAGTTTATTAATTTATCAGTAGAAATGACGGTAAATTACTGTAATAAATCCACTGGAATGTTCTCACATAGCATCTTTAAAAATGAAAAATCCCAATTATACACTTACTTAAAGCACTGTGCTATTTGTGAATGTTGAGCTGAGAACTGATTTCTTAACTAATACAAACTTCAGATAATGTGTCCAACTAATGAAATCAGGCTAAAACTGAGTATTTATTAATGACTTGACCAGATATTTTTGCCTTCTAACGTTTGTTACTGTTTTTCATATTCCGTAGCGTGACATTGCAATAAATAGCGACATAAAGTGCAACTTCTGTTCTCCTTTTACCCATGTGAATCATCCTTTTACATCCTTATTTTGCAGCATGTTACTGTTAATAAAGATGGCTTTTACGTCCAGACCAGAGGCGTGATGCTGCGAGGTCGATTAGTCTAAAAAGATTTAGAGTTCTCTGACTTGCTGGTCAAATATGCACACCTATTTTTCAATAATTATTTAGTCAAAACTCAAGCCTTTTGAAGCTAATTTATTCCAAGTGCTAACCTCAGAGTTATTCATTTCCATTTATTAGGAACATGAGCGCACATTACAATTTTTTTAGCGAAAACGGCAGATTCAGGGCTGCAGGAAAGAATGGTTGAAGCTCTGCAGAAGCACTGAGCCCATTATTATAACACTCCCTTTCTTCAATGGCCTTCAGTGCATTCCACAAACACTGAGGCGTTTCTCCTCAAACGTGTGACACCAATCTGTTGCTTCACAAAGGTTACATTTCTTCCAAAGATAAAGTGAAAGCACAGCTCCTCTCTGCAGTTTGACGTCAGCTGCACATTGGAGGCGACACACAATTAAAGGCAGCAACTTGAGTCAGGATATGGGGAAAGTTATTTGAAAGCACATGCCAGCAGTTTTGCATGTTCTACCCCATTAACTGCAAATTGCACCAAGCTTGCTTTAGGGTCTCTCATTTCCCAAAACATAGAATAAGCAAGTTTTTAGATGGATTTTCTTCATTACAATCAGTGACTAGAGAAGATGGTCTGCAGAGAGTCTGCAGCCTGATGGCTTATTGGTCAACCTGAAGCAAAAAGTGACTCACGTACACCACTTATCTAATTTATTACTCTAACTGAAAGCTTGCTTCTATATTTGCACATTTTTGTTTTTATTACGATTAAATCCAGCTTTATTCTTTAATACTTCAGGCATGTACACAAAGGCAGTTCAGTTTCCTTAAAACATATTAAAGCAGCTGTTTAATTTAAGATCCCCTGACATACAGCTTTTATTTATATGTACTTAACATTGATGAATATGCAATCAGATTTTCTTTCAGTGTCTACAGCATGCACAGTCCAACTGGACTAGCTAGTGCAGCAATAAGCTGCAAAACTTTTGTAGGATTCAGCTTCTCTTCCCCGATGTGTCAAGAAGCGTTGTGTTTTGGTATTTCATCTTTCTAAGCTGAATGTTCTTTGTAATGTTTTAGAAATGCTAATATCTTACCGCATTGCTGTTGTTTGTGTGTCCTTAAATGGTCTGAAATCATTAAAAATGCAAGTTGGCATTAAATGCATTAATCACAGTCTATAATTTTGCTGTGGCAGAACTATTTAATCTCGTTTTTCTTTTGAGTCTTTACTGTCTGACAAAAGTTTGACGTCTTAAGTGCATCGTATGATTCAAGGTGGTTGAAGCTACCGCTAACTAGCTGCTAATATCCTCCTGCTAGCTTGCTAACTATGTATTTGTGTCTACATCATGGGTTGAATGAATTTATCACCAATTGGATGGATGATGTTCATTTTTGCCAGTGGCTCACTTTTGTTGCTAATCCATACAAGGCTAGCTGCAAAAACCTTTTAAGCTAGGCGTTATGGCGGCTAACGCTACAGAGAGAGTTACAAAGACCCCAGAAATGTCACAGTTTTTGCTATATTTGATTGTAATACAGCAGGATCTCCCAACCATCTGTGATACTTTGTTTTTCTGTCTTAAATTTCACTCAAAGTGGCACTAAAAAGGTCTTAAAAAGTCTTAAATTTGATTTGCGCCGTACAGCTGGATGTCATCAACAGCCAGATAACAGACACTCTCTGAACAAACAAGAATAAATGCAGATTTCAGCACAACATTGGAAAGAGTTGCATTTCCTGCAGATACGGTTTGTGCTCACATTATGTGAAAACCACAGCTGAAGAGGAAAATTGAAACATTATGCTATTAGTGATGATTTGCACTCCAGTTGCTGCTTTAAGGTGGGAGGATAAATTGTATGGTAAAGTTAAGAAACACTTCAGAGTTCTTATTAAATATGCGCACATAAGGATAGAATAGCGCTTTGAGTGATTGCGCGGGCGTTTAAATGGGGCTATAGATTTTCTTGCAAGTGAGTCGAATCATTTTTGATCAAATCCTGCTGTAGTTCACCTCCAGCCCTCGACGTAGGCGATGGGAGGGGAAACGTCCAAGGTCAGCAACTGGAGTGGTGGTGGAAAAGGCCAAATTGTCCCCAGGGGAAAGAGTGTGTGTGTAAATGCGGGTGTGTGAAACCCGAGCGGAGGGCTTGTGTTTTTGCTGGCGTTATCGACTGAGAAGCTATAAGTGGATGAAGGCGGTCTGATCTCATCCTGCTAATGCACAGCAGCTTATAGAGACAAAGATGGCTGTCAGTAGATCAAGAAGATCAAAGAGGCAAGGTTGACGCCACTGAAAGCCCAATATGTAATCCGCGTGTAAACAACAGAAGCACAGCACTTTAATCTAGTTATCAATGTATTCTGATAGCACACCATGAGGAGGAACGGGCCAAAGTGTTGAGAATTAAACAAAAACAACACATGCGTCATTATTTGACATGTCTGTCAGTGAATAAATAAATAATAATCTAATTAGGCTGTAATTAGCTGTACATGTATCCAGCGTGTGCTCCTAATGACCCATTACTGTGATTAAAATAGTTTCAAGGCACCTTCTTTTATGAAATGGACCAGAAAGTACAAATGAGAACCCATGTAAAGGTAACGACGTGAAGTAGATTGTATTCACCTAATTGGTTTTGTCTATTTTTTTCCCTCCCATTGCATATCAGGTGCACCGCGTCCTACTTTTCACATACTTCACACCACACCGAAAACACCTCACACCGCCTCCCCTGTAAATATCTGCAGGAAAGAAAATAGAGTGCATCCTGTGCTAATTAGCTTGTATCCTCCACATGTGAAACTCTGTGATTCGGTTTGTTTGTTGCATCTTGAAAATGCTGCAACCTATTTCTACTAATGAGATTAATCATGGCATTGTCCTCTAGGTTGAGGCTTAAAACCAAGATTTTAAGCTGCATGTTAAATGTTACGTTCATCGTATGTAGCTTGTTTGGAACGATCGCCAATGAAGAGGAAACTGGCGCTAATGCATGAGGGATTTTCACACCTCAGGCGTTTAGTCGGTTTGGTGCGACTTGTTTGTGTGGATGTAAAAATAGTTCAACTAGTTTGTGGTTCAAAACAACAAGATCGACTGGAGGAGTTGGACTGATTACGGTCCAGTTTTAATGCTGCAGGCTTTAGCCAAACACCTGAATTATAAGCAGAGTTAATGTCTTTTTCATAAACTCCTGTAACTTTCAAGACGTCTTCTCAAAATGAGTTGGTGTACTTCTCAGAAATAGTACCAAGAAACATTACTGACCTGATTAAATTCAGTGTTTTCTATATTTCCTGTATTTACATCTGGTCCTCCGATTCTTTTGTGGTTTCGAATGACCTATTTTGTTCCGCTTTGGTTTCTTTTCTCTCGAAACCAAATCACTGGAAAGGTTACAAACTAAACTCATCAACTGATTCAGAGCAAAGTAAACAAACAAAAAGGTACTTTTGAATCTGAAAGAACCACAAGTCTGAAGGAAAAATCTCTCCTGGTCGGATGAAGCCAAATAATTTTTTGGCAGCTTAATGTAGCGGGTAAAAGTTTTTCCTGACTGGATAAATGAGCTAAAACCAATCAGCTTAAAGGGGGATAAATGCCAAGCAGATGATTCAGGTTTTTGATTTATGCGTCTTGTCTAAAGCCTTCATGCTTTGCGTGCTTCAGACCAGCAGTACAGAACGAAATCACTGCTTCTCAACCGCTTACATTCACATTTACAGTCATTCAGAGGAATCTGCCTTGGGATCGGCTGAACTTTCTTCCCTTCCTCAGACAGGTAGAGCGGATAAAAGAGGAAAATAACATGGCAATCATCGACTCAGAGACAGAAGTTATTTGGTCAGCGGAGCGATTGAGAGAGTGTAGAGAGGTATCTGGAGGAGAAAAAGAAGCGGGCAGGTTGTTGTTCTTAACTGAGACAAACTAGAGCTATTACAGGCCCTATTGTTGGCTAGCTGGCCCCTGAAAGAACAGCTTGTCCAAGCACTTATTCACTGAATAGATGTGGCCCGCACTGCTGGCTGTCTGGACGAATAGCACAGATCAATCTGACCAGAAAAAGCAGGAGACGACTGTTGGAAACAGGAAGATGATGACAGCTTTTTTTTTTTTATTTATTTTTTTATAGATGTTTTCTTGTAAATATAAGTTTGTCAGATTTCCACTGTGTTCAAGTCTGTTTTCTCAGGCTCATTCAGGGGTGAATTCATTAAAACTGAGTTCGGTTTACCCAACTTACTTTGCAAATGAACTGATAAAGTCGTGACTGGAAGTGGCAAAACTTTTCTAAAGAAATGAAGACACTTTTTTCCAAAGATCAGAGATTCTCATATACCCTTAAAATTATGATATATATGGGGTGGGGGGGGGGGGGGTTACCATAAGGAAGATCTAACAAGACATCCAATATGCAGCGGCTGTTAAAAACTGGATGCACATCTTGCATAAATATAAACTTAGAAAAAAGCTGGCAGCATCCTGATTGCATAAATGTGCACACTCAAGCCTTTATATGTAGGAATGTGTTAGCTTCCAATGTGTTAGCAATATTTCCTCACTTGTCAGGAGATTATCCATTTGTTGATTTGGATTTATTTTTGGGGGCTACAGTTTTGATAACTTTACCCAAACTTAACCTCAGTTCAATTTGAACAAAAGTATCTGAACATATTTTGTTTTTGAGCCGTGATGCAGAAGTTTAAAGCCCCCCAAACACTGATTGGTCTGAATGCGTATGTGAATGCCAAGCGGACCAGAGATCGAAGCAGACTACAGTGCAGGGAATTCTGGGTAAGTGCAACTAAATCAATTGCGAGAAATAAGCACTACCTGGAGAAACAAAGGAGAAATCCTGCAACTGCTAAAATCTGACATAACTCCATTTTTGTTAAAATTTACTGAAAAAGGAAGTTGCGCTCATATCTTCTTCAGAGGCCTGTGAGACGTTTCCTTCAGTGGCTCTTGGTGCAGCGCCCCCACAGGTGAGGAGGGGAAAAGGATTTTCAAAGAGTTTGGTTCGTTTGACACAGTGCAGTGTGGAAATGTTACAGTTTTGGTCACCAGTTGAACCGAATTACTATCAGATGTTAAAACTCAAAGTTTGGGTTCTGCTGCACAGAACACATTCACCCATAAGGTTTAAGAAGATTCCAGGCAGTTCTGGATATTTTCTTTGGAAGAATAAGCTTCCGTCTCCCAGAAATTGTTGCCACTTCTAGAAAACAACCAGAAATCAGTAGAGATTGTAGAGGTCTGTATTTTTACATTGAGAAATTTGGCATTTTAACATTTTTTTGTAAACACACTAGATGGCCCAGATTATTCTTTGATGCTTACTTGCTAAATAACATAATAATAGTACTCTACAACTTCTGCTCCAAACATTCCTATAGTATCGCACTGATCTCTTCCTTTTGCTGCGCACGTCTCTATAAACACACACACCTTTCACCTGCAGTCGCTGCACAGCTTCAAAGATGGCTGATTTAACTAGCGCCGTCTCCCACTCCAATAAACAGGATCCAACGCGGCTTTGAAGTTGCATCAATCTTCCTTTTGCATCTGTCAGACTTCTCCAACATCCACCTCTCAACCAAACAGCCCATCAAGAGGAAATCAGAGTGCCCTCAGGCGTCTGACGTGCTGTAAATAGCTCGGTATGGATAAGCCGCTGCCCGAATGAGCTCTGAATGGGACGAGTCTATTTGCTGGCTCATAACCGCGCTGGTTTCATATCCCCCACAGACCGTATAACACGGACCTCGTAATGGTCCGCTCATTATTTCAAATTCAACTCGCAGGGTTTTTATCACCTCGGCCTTAATTTGTGTGTGCATAATTGAAAGAAATGAGATTTATGGGAACCCCATGTACAGTAGAGAAACCCTGCAGTCTCTCTCCGTCTCTGTCTCCTCCTCTCACTCTCCTCTGACCTTGTTGCCTCTTTTATTTACTGCACAATGACTGCAATTTCCAGACTGTAATTAGAGCTGTTATAGCCCGGCCTTTGGTCTCAGTCATTTAGAGGTGAGTACACTATCAGTCCTCTCTCCGTTTCGCCCCTCAAGTCAGAGTTCCCCCACCCACTGCACCTCCCTCTTGGACCAATGCCCAAAAGCCTAGACTTCCCTAGTTGAGGTCAAAAGTGGGCCATTTTCTGCACTCATTTCCATTTTAGATGCTTAATTAATCATTGCCACACATTTTCAGCTGAACACCAACAAATTGCCCCGGTCAGAGCCGGAAGACAAAAGGATTTTATGTTAATTAAGCATGCAGCAGTTCATTTACACTCCGCTCCTTCACTCGCGCTGGCCCACATCCACCAGCAGCAGCGCTGCACGTTTCAGCGCGGTACGCTCTGCCTCGGCTGAATCCACATTCAAACTGTTGAATAATCTTCTGTGGAACAGTTTATTCAACCCTTTTACATGTTTTCTATTAATTATTTACAGTATATGTAAAAAAAAAAAAATCCCTGTGGGTCTTCTGTTTTCGACATGCAGGGTTAAAAACATTTCAGAAATGATCAGTTTAGATTTAAATTGTACAAATTAGTGATGTAATTTTTTGCAAACCCAAACTGACCCATAAATTATCCCAAACATTCCCTGAATTGAGTCAAATATAACTTTATTTGTGTCCTGTTGACGAAACAAGCTGCCGTTTCGATCTTTTAAATAAACTAAACAAATTTATTTTGTAATATTCTGATATTTGCCCAGATTCGTTCAGGCGTTAACAGCTTGTTTAACTTCATGCCACTCTAAAACCTTAATTTATGTTATTAGGAGCTTTTGAGGAGATTATCCTCTGGACGTTTCAGACAGAGAATAAAATGTTGTAAATTAAAAATGTACCTACTGGTATTTTATCAATACTTATACAATGTTTGGAGCGACAAATTGGCGTGTAACAGCCTGACCAGTCTGAGCAAACACTACGGACAACAAGGTCCTTTTCTTAAGAGGAAATGCTGAGCAATTATCTACAATATTACCTTTAGAAATCTTTGAATATCTCCTATAAATCCTCTAATTTATTCATATCTGAATAAACAAGATGTCTATTCAGATATGTTTAAAAGCTCTAAAGTGTTTCACTGATGAGTTGCTTCTGGAGAAATGCTCTCATAATCCGTCTTTAAGTAACCATCCTGCTCGCCGCTAATACCGTTGACTCTTGTTTCATCGTTGCCTGGCAACAAAAACCCTTATTAAACAGATACATTAGTGTCTCAAACTGATACAACATGTGGCAATAAGGAAAAACAAGCTGTTTTTTTTATTATTATTATTTATATTTTTGGCCCAAGGAGGAAATCAGTGACTGAGTTTCACTTTGAAACAAAAACACATCCCTTGTGGTGGTCTCGGCGTCGCCGTGGCAACGAGACGTGACCATTTCGCAATAGGCAGGAGACTTCATTAGTTCTGGGCAGAAGCATGCACCGGTACGCCGAGGAGCTGCTGCACATTTCCCTTGAATTACACCAAACAAGCAAGGCCACTTATTTGCTAATTGGAGCAGAGGTACAGGAAGACGTGAGGAGGGGGGTCAAGCGGAGGATGGAGGAGGCATGAGAGGGCGAAACGGAGCCCAGTTCTCCCACCACCCACCTTGTATCTGTCAGCAGGAAGTGAGGTGTGTGTGCCGGTGCAGAGAGGAAGCCTCCAGTTGCCTGACAGGCTTATCTTTATCACCTGTCACTCTGATACCGGGTGTCTGTGCTCAGCCCCAAATCTCTCCGCTTCCCCTCCTCTACCTGCCTCCGTCGCTGTCTTATAGGAAGTCAATACAGGGATTCTGCATGTAGATACTCACATCGTTCTGAAGACGGACGGCTAAGCTAACGAGTCAATCCAAGGCAGCAGAATGATGTTGCCAATTATAGAGAGATGACTCATTTCTGTCTGACTTATAGCACTTTTTACGTGCCATCAATGGCGCATTAAGTGTTGTACATACAGATTTCTTCTGATTTGTTTTCAGCAACTGGAGGCCCGGGGGCCAAATCTGGCCCACCGTAGCTTTTTATGTGGCCCTCTGACAGCATCACCTTCAGGTTTGTTTGGCAGAGAAGAGAATCGATGGTTGAGATACTGTTGAGATCTACCATTTTGCAGATTTTAGGCTGCTTTCGCCATGTTTATTCCCCTTTGATCAAACTCTGGTTTGTTTGCCTAGAAAGTCTCGTTCATTTGGTGCGGCTAAAAACCCTAGGACTTTATTCAGTGGAAGTGAACTCCCAGCTGACTGGAGATCACTCCAACAGCAGGAAGTGAACAACAGCTCAGGACAATTTGGGCAAATCCACCAAAACAAACGTGCAAATCTATTTCTATCAGGGGAAATGTCTTGTGAAATCCTACAACCACTGAAATCTGACTCCTCTCCATTTTTGTTTACATTTTGTGAAGAGGAGCGTAGTGTTCAGTTTCTTCATCAGGGGCTTTGATGTTGTTTTCTGAAGTGGTTCTTGGTGCAGCACCCCCACAGGCGAGGAGGGGAACAGATTGTTCAAAGTGCAGTGTGAAAGCGAACCGCAGCAGCTGAAAATAAGAAATGTTGCATTTCTGGTCCCCAATCAAATCTGGGTGTCCTTAGATGTCCAACACAACATTGACAGAGAGGCAGAAAAAGATAAAATGATTAGTTTATTTATTATGGTGGACATTTTTACCACCAGAGCCTCACAGCAGAAACTGTGAAGTCGTGACCACTTATCAACCCAGCTGTCCAAAAGACGTCAATTTATGTAAGAAAACTAGATATTTCATCTGCAGGGTTGAGTAGAATGACACGAGGAAGACAGATCTTATTATCCATCACGTCATTCATGTGATGGAATATATTAAAGATGTTTTAATCTAAGGCAACCCCTACTTGTTGCTAGTCAATAAAAAGGTAGCTTCCTCCCCTCTGTGACTCCTTCTTTCCATTGTCTTTGCCCCCCTGCCTGCTATTGTTGCCCCGCGCTGCTAAAATCCAATAGTGACAACAAACCGCGACTCCAGACAAACAGCCCACACACTGAAGAGCAAGCAGACCCGCACCGGCTGCCATACAAGCTGAATTGAATATTGATTGTTGGTAAGCACAGCAGCACTTTATGAAATAGTGTTAAAGAGACAAACTGCGCCGTGTAGGACGATCACCTTCAGCCTGTCCACAGATCTCACATGGAGTCCATTAGGACCGCAGCAATCAGATCATGGTCACATTACCAGGCCGGTCCATTTCTAAGAACCGAATCATCCCCATTAGGGCTTGATGGCAAAATTGAGGTCATCTTTTTGAAAATCTATCATCTTTACTGCCACATCAAAGAGAAGATATTGTATGGCTCGTGATTGCGGTTTGGGAAATATAGCAGGGAGCAGTTAATGAAGCACATTACAGACGAGGGATGACATGGGTTTTGAGGGCTTGAAATTGGCACCACAGATGCTCATCAAGCAATCAGCACTATTTGGATGTAATTTTATGGTAATCCTTTCATTTTTCTGAGCCGTTTTGTTCATTTCATGGACCGTGGATGTGACTGAAGAGAGATGGGGGGGAAAAATGGCACATGGCATCCGATAAACAGACGCTCCAAATTCAAATGAGAGCAACACATCATGCTTAGAAATTACTCTGAGCTGTTCAGAGCATAGCTGTGTGTCGCACATGAACAAGTACATGGGTGTCTTGTGCTGCATGCAGCAGTTGTGGCTTGGTGGATCAGAGAGGAATAAAAGACCACGCTAATATTCCTTCAGCGAAATCAGGAGTGAAGAACGTCTAAATGAGGCTGCACCACCACTGCTAGCACTTGTTCTGATTTTGAAGAGGATGCATTAGCCTTATGAGTGGAAAAACAACAACAACACAATAAGCACTTACAGGCTGCTCTGGAAAAAAACCCTAAATCTTTTCTGGTCACTTTCAAGTGGCTGCTGACACTCATTGAAATGAAGTTTGTGAATTATTCCCAGTTTAACGTAACCTAAAGGCTGCTAGCTTGTTAGCTAGCTAGCCAGCTAGCATGGACAGTTAGCATGTCACGATCTAATTTGTTTTTTATAGATGCCATCTGTCTATTACTATTTTTATTGTTTAAACTATTTGATTATTCCTTATTTTAATAATACAAAGACTTTATATTTATAGACTGAATAATTTAGTAATTAATTCTAAAAAAAAAATGGATTCATTTTTTAGCCATAAATATGCCATATGTTTATCTATAATATGGGAAATAAAACAAATATCTAACTATATTTTTCTGATAATATATCTAATTATATATTACAGTGGAGCCATGAGGATTTTCTGTGAAAAATCCAAACTTTTTGGTAAAGATTCACCTTATTTGGAGCTTTTTCATAGATAAAATCTTAGATATTTGACAGAAAATGTGTGTATATACATTTGGTGTCCAAACTAATAAAGGTTTTTTTATAAAATAATCTGTTAAGGCTTAAAAATTGTTCTGTTCCAATTAAATTATTGTTTGTTCTGGAAAAGCACACTCAAACACCAAATTTCCCCAAAGACTAGATTACATTTTTATTTCCTTGAGAAGAGATGAAAGAAAACATAATTGTAAATCTTTTTAAATGATTATTAAAAAGAATTTTGACACATTCTTATGATCTTGTTAAGGGAACAGCTGCTTTGAAATTTGAAATTAAAAGCTTAATAGCAAAGCAAGCAAGCAAACTATAAAATAATTAAAAGTCTAAACTAAGCAGTAAAAGGAAGATATTAATAAAAACATGGTTCCTTTCAATGGGAACTGCAGACAATAAATAAACTTGGAATAATACCTGCCTTAAATTATTTGCCCCTTATTATGAAGTAAAACGGCATTTAAATGCAGCACTCCACCCGTAATTGTCGAGATCGAAAGGCGTTTAGTTCTTTACTTTCCTCCTGCTGCAGGATAATCCTGCATATTTTATGAGCAAATGCAAACAGTGATGGATTTACATAAAAATGCAAACGTGCATGCTGAATAATCCCTTCACCTGAAAGCCACAGTAAATGATATTTCATCAACTAATCAGTCTCATAATCTGCCACAATCCCGTTGGAAGCATGGATTGTTTGCCTCTCCTTTGAGATAACAGTTGAAACTTTTATTGTCAGGATTATTTATTTACAGAGACTAAAGATTGTAAAGAAATAGAAGAAAAATTAAGTTTACTTTCTGTTCTGGACGAAGCGTCTTGTTTACTGTTTTCATTGCTTTTCACTTAGAAAGTGGCAGATAACCTGGCTCTGGTTCTGGTTCTGCTGGAGGTTTCTTCTGGTTAAAATCTGAGTTTTCCTCTCCACTGTTGCTCAGGCATTCCTCCGTCAGCCTGACCGATTGTTGCAATCTGCTGCGTTTCCTTCCATTGAAAACTTTTTATTTGACCAGTTTGAACAATAAACTGAACCGGACCGCATTGTTCCAGTAACTGGGATGCAGTTGACTTGGAAACTGTATGATTGGTTTGAATTTACTTATTTTCGTATGCAGAATCACCCAAAGCAACTAATGAAAAAGTAATAATTGAGAAAACCTTAATCATATAAGATGTAAAGTACCAGAAGACCAGCTTCTTGCTTTTATTTGACAGGCTGATAGCGTCTGTTGTTTTATTCCGGTGTTGTTTGTGCTTTGCACTGCAGGAAGTCATTTTAGATTCAAACAGTGTAACAGGTTTCAGTCGTGATCTTTTGTTTTGGACGCTTTGCAACAGAATATTGGAGAGTTTCACTCTGAAATATAAAACTTGGTTTGGCGGAGAATCCAAACAATGTTGGCTTTTATGGAGGATAAAAGTTTGTAAAAGTTTGGTTCTGATGTGGGAAAATGAAAAGAAACTTAAGAGGTAATTTAATCAATATATTAGTGGTTTTAATAGAAACAAAACAGAACGGCTGAAAACAATCTGCTTTCCAGGTGTGAAAGTGTTAAACAGCAGCTGTGACCTTCTGCATGAAGAAGCTTTATATATAATATAAAATCTGTGTACATTCAGCATCGTTTTTATTCAAATTCGTTTCAAAGAAATCAGAAAACTGATTTAAAAATCTGTATTTTTTGACTTCATACAGATGTAAAGCAAATAAAAGTCAGCATCTCTGTTCATTCAGAATAAACAAAATATATTCATGTTTTGAACAGACTTAAAGCCATCAGGAAGATCTCTCAAATCTCTCCTGCTACTCTCGAAGCTCATAAATAAAGATTGCTACTTAAACAGTTTAATTAAATAAGTTAGGGCCGGGTCTGTTATTCCCTGAGGTTATCGGATCCCATGACAGTGAAATCATTTAGAACGACGCCACATTTTGGGGCATTTTTTCCCCCTCGGTTTGTTTTCCCAACAATGACAACAAACTGCAGCAGCGCCGCTTCAGAAATAGCAGCTTTTTCAAAGCCGATGTCCATGGGCAATTTGCAGCTTGCTTTAGAAACAAATTGCTGATCTAAAAAAAAAAAGAAAAAAGAAAATGCTTCATATACAAGGACTTTGAAGTTCAAATGGTTCTTATCAAGTTTGTCCAGCTGTTTAAAAGACACCCTGTCCTGCGTTTGTGTGTTTTGTGCATTTAGCTTTACCCAGAATTGCTTTTTACTCATGCAAATCTCAGTCATTGTAATTCAACACATGACCAAAGTGCTTTTACTCAGCAAACAAGTGGATTTATCGCCTAAACAGAGTCGGAAACTTGTGAGTTTGATTTGTTTAGCTGTAGTCTTCTTTGTTCCAAAGCGATCGATGCTTCTTCCACACAAATATGTTGTGGACTAAAAGTTTCAGATGTTTTACTGGATCAAACATTTGCACTCTTTACTTGGATAAAAAACATATGTGAAAGTTTAAACATCTAAATGAATCCAGACCTTGAAACTTGTGAATATATGCCTCATATTATTGCGCTCTTTCATGGGGACTGAATACAGATTCATTCAGCGGTTTTACAGATTTTTCTCCATTGAATATTTCAAACTGTGAATCTTTTTCCTCCCGTCTCTCTGCTTTGTCTGTCACATGAAACACCTCCAAGTTTGCGTCTGAAACGTAGAAAAAAAAAAAGAAAAAAGAAAGAAAGCGAGGAAACCGTGACTTCGCCGAGAAATGTTTAATTTCAGGGAAAACATGCTGCGGTTTAAAACGCGGATCCCTCCATGATGAACGTTGCTCTTCTCATCCTATTACCTGAAGGCAGCCACTAAGACAGATTGTGACATTTTTCTCCGGGTTGCAAGCCCAGCATGTGTGAGGAAGCTATTTCAGCTCCAGAAAAGATAAGTGTGAGGGTGTCTGCTGGCGCCTCGTCCTCGTAATAAATGTAAAATGGACGTTAAAGAGCTGATGGCGGAGATATTTCCAGGTTGGATTACCAGCCGCTTTTAGATTGTTTCAATTAACACTTCCACAGACGGACTCTGCTCCTCCACGCCTTCCTGCTGCAGCGCAAACACACTCGTTACGGCCGGCCGTAATCCATTTGCAACGTCCCGGGACATGAAAGCGGCCCGCGTCTGAAGCCGACGCTTTTTAATTAAGCGGGTTTACTCGATCGCTATCGGGGAGCTTTATCGGAAACCCGCATGTGTGGCGCGTTTTGGAGATGCGGGGATAACGCACTCCTCTCCTCCTAACCATCTCCACTTGAAAAAGCGAGCTAATCTGGTTTGACACTGGTTTGAAGTGGAGGTTTTACGCTGATTTCAGGGTCCAGGATTAGATGCACAATGAGAGACAACTGATGGAGGTTCGCTCTCAAAACAGCAGAGCCAGGAAAAATAAAATACTTTTTAGATTTTGTTTAGGGTGACACTGTCAACGCCTTTTGCTCGATACAAGCGTAGAAAACATTTTATTGTTCTACATTTTATGTCTTTGTGTGAAGAAAGTCATATTTTTTTAGGATTGGTCTAATCTTGGAAGAAAAAAAAAAAGTGGTGAAATCCAGCCTTTTGTTTTAATTTAAATGTGATGAGAGAAAATATGTTTTCTACAGAATTAAGGCTAATTCCCAAAACAATACGCTTTCAAAATCCCACGAAATTTCTGTTTTTTATGTTAATTAGAATTACCAAGGTTATTTTTATTTGCTAAATGCCAGAATGACAAGAGACAGAACGTCAGAGATTTATAAAATATGGTTTTCACAGGTTTACAAACATTTTTTCTTCCAAATGTAACAATTATCATTAAGAGCAAACGGCTCCACTTTAGTCTTAGTTGTCAATTTTACATTAAAAAACAAATCTGACATATTCTTACTCTCATTTAGCAAAGTGGAATAATGTTGGTGATTCTATCTGACCTGTAAAAAGAGAAGTTTGATCTGATTTAACTTCAGGCAATGAGGAAAAAGATGGCGTGCGTCTTTTTATTTAATATATGCAAACTTGTGGTTTAAACCGTACTTAAATGCCGACTGGTTGTTGTTTAGATTGAAAGCCAAGAAACATAAATGTGTTGTTTTCTAAACGCTCTAACTGGTCAGATGGGACTGAAATATGTTTTTTGGCATCAAACAATCCAGGATGGTTTCCTGGAAGACAGAGGTTTAATATTTCACACTTTGTTTGCTTTGCAAAGATTTAAATGTGTTTATGTTTGACTTTTAATGAATGGCAGTTTTATAGGTATTTATGACAGGCTGCAGAAATGCAGCTTACAAAAGGAGAAAGCTACTTGGACTTTGAAAAGTGCTGCGATATACAGCTCTTAAAAGTTCTTCTCGTTTATTAGGTCATATCTTGTCACGATGTCAGTCAAATCATATTTATTATAACTTTAAATGATTGTTTAACTCGACTGATTTAATGTGCCTCTGTTTTATATCCAGATTTTACTGCTTTGCAGTTATGACTACCTAAAGGACAATGGTGCAGAATTTAAGAGGTGAGGAGATGTTACTGACTGAACCCTCCTGCGTTAAATCATTACTTTAAAAGCACGAGGAGAAGCTGGTGGCTGAAGGACATGCAGCTTTAGAAAACAACAGCAGATCATTTGTTGTTATCTCAACAGGAGATGCTAACAAATGTTAGCTGTGGAACCTCGTTTGACCCAAATACTATTTTTGATTTTGCCCGTATGCAACTTTTTAATGGAAGTCTGAACGACCCATTTCTGATCTTTAGACACGCCCAAAAAAATCAGGTTTGTCCCACTTCTATATTTACATGGATCATAAATCTGCATAAGTCTGGACGTAAAAAATGCCAATTAACTTTATTTTTTCTTGCTTTCCTTCAACTTAAAGTTGCTCAACAACTTTGAAACCGATCCATAGCTGGTGGCGTCCATTATTAGCGCTGTAAATATTGCATTGGTGTGTGACGTCAACCTTCCTGCGGTTGTAAATTGTTGACACAGACAGTCTGAATGTGGTCACAACTAATAAATAAGTTTGTACAACCATGCAGAAAACATTTGGTTTCATTAAAAAATCAGAATTGAGCATCCAAAACGTGTTGCATGAATGTAGCCCTAGTTAAAGCTGGCAATGTAGCACAGCTAGCCATTCCCAGAAGTTAGAAAAGTAGAAATTCTACTGGCTTCTAAAGATTTATTGATTTTGATTTGCTGAGTTTATTTCTGGTTGATTTGTTGTTGGAAACTGTTGCTTTTAGACTTTTTATTGAATGCTAATGTTAGCTTTTTCAGAGCTACTTGCTAGCTGCAGAATGTAATTTTACTGCTAATATTAACAGGGACAGACTTTGTTATTGGAAATTTTAATCTAAAGCAGAAAATCCAGGACACCATAAGTCATTCTGGTTTTATTCTGATAAATGAGAACAGGAACCAAGACATTTGACATCTGACTGGTTTCTGCTGGCTTAAAATGGAGGTAGACGACTTTAAATATGAAGGTTTTTGCTCAAAATGATTGTTTCCTGTTTTGATATAATATAAAACTTTGAATGTAATTTTTGAATCTGCCAGAGTTCATCCCATCTCAGAGCTGAGATTTCTACATTTTAGAAGCATAAATAAATGTTCTTTTAGTACATTTTTGCCTGCAAATAAGATGTAGTTTTAATAACTGAAAGCAGGGGTGTCCAAATCCTGCATGGTTTAGTTCTCTCCCTAGTGGTAGTAACAACCTCCTCAGCAAGTCAATGTTCTTCTTAGGCCTCTAATGAGCCATCATTTGATGCAGGTGTGTAAAACCAGGGAGAGAACTAAAACATGCCGGCCCTCCAGGACCGACTTTGGACACCCCTGACTTAAAGCGTAGAAAGGCAACAAATGAATAAATGTCAGGGACTAAAATACATTTGCTTCCAAACTGGAGCTCTTATCATGCCGTGTTCTTTCTGTGCTGTTTTTAAATAACAACCCTTAGTGGGTTTCCTTCTGTGCTTCTTGAATTTGAGCATTACTAAGAGTAAAATCATGAAGCTACGCCTGGGTGACCAACTTTAGCATTTATTTACAAATGGAAGTTATTTTCCCCTTCCAGTGTAAATGCATTAGGTGAAGCGGTATATTCTGTGCGGTGAAATGACGTGACGAATAGCACTGTCACATATATAAGACCACGCCAAATCGATTTAGCATGCAGCGATAAAGGCTGTGTTTGTGCTAATGTTTGCGTGACTGGCGTGGGATGCGCCGGCGTTCTTTCAGGACGTTTCATCAGTCCAACTGGCCGCTGCACAGCAGAGCGCAGCTCGTTTGTCTTCACTTGCCTGGTGTGAGACCAAAGTGGATTACCCTGAAGTTCGCTGATATATCGGGGTAATAATGAAACGGAAGAGAGCGAGGGAGCGTCTGAAGGTGTTTGGCTGGCTGCTGCTGCAGCACTGGCAGATAAACGGTGCTGTGTCAGGTAATGAAGACGGTTATAATGAAGAAGGTGAAGCAAGGAGGGACTTTTTCTCTCAACTTTGGTTGCATCATTGACTTTGGAGCAGCTTAAATTTCGTTCTCTGAAACCAGTTGGAAGTTTGGACCAGTCTCTTGCTTAAAAGTTTATCCCGGTTTAATATTAATTTAATAATATCAGTCATGTCTTAGTACATGTCTCTATTATCCTTCCTCTTGTTGTGTGTCAAACACTTGAAACGCTTCAATCGCACAGCGATTCGCCTCTTTGAGTGTAAACTGGACACTCCTGACGCTCAAATCGCGTTTGGTGTGAACGCAGCATCAGTTTTCCTCAGTGTTTGTGTGAAAATTGTACCTGAACTTGTGATTCCAGGTCGTTTTAATGAGATTATTCTTGTACAATACATTGATACTAAAACCTTTTTAGTTGGAACTAAACCAGCTGATGATGAATTGTTTTCTAAATGCTGACAGATTTCTTTTTTTTTTTTATTATTTCTATGCCTTTTAACACTTGTTTTGCCTCATTTTTTTCAATCTTAATTCCCTCTGTCAAAGGACTTTATGACACATAACTTAAACTTTTAAAATATCTTTGTATGTGCAAATTAGTTGGGCAAATCCATCCTTGCAGACCACACACATCCTGGACACAATCTGTTTAAGGCTTTTCCTTCAGGTTTGCACTTCTGATCGCTTTCTGCAAAAAAAAAAAACAGCTGTCACAAAATATCTATTGATAATAATTTTTTTCCATTTTACCACCAATATGTCACCTATTATTTAGTCTTAAGAGAACAAGCTGGATGTTCAGTTGGGCCTTTTGTGAAAGTAACTCCTTGACTCTTCAGAAAGTTTGCAGGAAGTCCATCCTGAAATTGGCAAAAGCTTCCACTTTTAACTCCAAGCCACTGGCAGCATCCCCCGCCTCATAACAAAAGTTGTGCTTTGGGTCAGAAAGGGATCATACCTTAATCCCAGACCATCAAACGTTCTATTGATTGCTCGTGACGCTTAGGTTTCTTCTTTTTCCTCCTTTCTCCTCTCACTTTCCTTTTATATCCCGGCCGTGACAGCTGAAGGCTGTCAGGAGCCAGGCGGCCCGCGGGGGTAACTAACACACCGGCACATCAAAGCCTCATCATCAAAGAGCGCCATCTGTCCTGCTCTGTCGGCCGTCCTCTGTCACACACTCTGGGCTGCTCACCTACAGTACCAACATTACGCAACGCAGGTGATTTATGGAGTCAGACCTAATTAGCTGTTAAAGGAGCTTAAAAATCCGCCGTTGGTTCTGTTCCTGGAGCCTTTTTGTGAATTCAGTTTTTACTATTTTTCCGATAATGATCAGGAGCTGTTAGTTTTGCTTACATTTTAAAGACGTAAATCCATTTTGTTTACTGTTTATCTGCAAGGTGGAGGTGAAAGGTTCACATGCTGTCTGCAGAGAGCTGCTAAATATTCTGTGAAGCACTTTGTTTTCTTTTCAGCAGCAGATATAAAGGAAGATCATTGAGAAGTGTCAGAAATACTGCACCAACGTAAAAAATGCTTTAAAAATTAGACGGTTTAAGACTTACAGATGAGGAAGAGCTGTAAGCTTCAGAAAGGGATGGTGTAAGGATGGAAATACATTTTCTATGCGTTTGGAGAGTCCAGTCTGCTATTATATCTATATTTATACCTAAATATAGATATAATAGATATAATAGCAGATTTTCAGCCTTTTTCTGGAATTATTCATTGAATTTCCTCTTATTTTACATCTGTTTTGTGGTTAATGGATTTAGATTATGCACTTTTTCTTTTACGTTGTTTTCTAAAAAATAACATACCATAGAACAAGTGTCAAACTCAAGGCTTGGGGGCCAAATCCGGCCCGCAAAAGCATTTTATCTGGCCGACTAGACGCTAAAGGGACACAAAAATAGAACGGTCAAGATAACAGCGTGCTTTAATATTATTTTATCAATCAAATCAAACTTTTTACTCCCACCTGCAGGTGGCAGTATTTCTTACTTTGCCTAAACATCTTTCTCAGCCTTACTTAATTTAAAATGAATGATGATAAAATGTTGCATTTCCCATCATACATAAGTGCAAACATTTCAAAAGTAGTACCACAAACACTTTGATTTTTATTGTGAAATCCTGGAGGGACTGAAAAGATGTTCTATATGATTTAACTTTAAGAATTTATTCATATTTTAACAGTTTGTTAATGGGTTTTATCAGTAGATTCTGGCCCTTTAAGAGCGTTTATCATCTTGATTTGGCCATAAATGTTGCACGTTTTCCTCCATTTAAAAACGAAAAGTAGAAATAAAATGTTGCTTCCTTAAAATTGACAACAAATTTCCTGTTGTTCACATTTATCAAAACTGATAAGTTATCTTTTCATTTAGTTAATGAAACATTTGCGGCTCAAGTGCAAAAATGGATTTTAAAGCCAGATATGCTCATGTCAGGAAAACCCTGAACTTCTTCTAGGTTAATAAAATATCACTGCAGCTAATATTTGGTTGGTAACCAAGGAAACTGTGACCTAAAATCTAATGAAAAGGTTTTGTCAGAGACTTTTTGACGATTTTGTACATTTCCCTCTGTTGAGATTGCTTTTAGTTTGATATTATAGTTTATGTGTCACATTAAATGTGGATGAAAGTTCAGTTCGAACTTCGATATCCTGGGAAAACCCAGCTGCTGATTAGAAAAAGGGTTTTGGTTTCACACAGTATCATTTTGAGAAAGGTGAGCATCAAGGGAGAAGAGTTCATAATCAATATTTAACGCTAACAAATGAAGCCTCGGGGATCGTGTTGGTTTTATAGGGATTAGTTTGGAGAAACACTCGGCCTCTCTTTTTCTCTTTTTCACCCAGAGTTATAAAGGTTTTTGTTTTCTCACAGCTCAGATGATTATACCTCCGTTTGTCCAACAATAAAACACCAACAGGCTCCAGGTTTCTGCAGCTTTCAGGAGAAAGCCGACGCTGGTTTTGTCACATTAGACTAGACCCGATAAAAATCTGTTTATATTTTAATAACTAGTTAAGAAGCTGCATTAGTCACACCAAATTTATACCATATGTTTGTATTCATTATTCAGAAGCAAGCCACAAACTGTGATTACTTTACTTTTTAAGCTGTAATCTTCAAAATAACTTTAACATGTCTGGATTTAGAAAAGGTGGATTTAGGTTTTATTTTCCAAGAAAAAGATCCTTTCAAACAGGTTCTGGAGAAACGCCCAGGGAGTTATTGACATAATCATAATCACTATTGTCATAAATGTCTATCCTATGAAAACTGACATTTATCAGCTTTTTGGGGACAATTTATTGCAGCCTGCCAGGTGCTTTCACTGACCATCCGACAGAAGAAATACAGTTTAAAGGCTTTCCTGGCTGGGTTTACAACAGCTGAAACAAAATCGGTCAGCCTTCTCCACCAACAAACTTTGTACGTCTTTCCACCAGATGGACAAAGTTTAGGTGATTTTCCATTCCAGCAAAGTAACAGCTCTATTGGGTGGAGTCATTATATACCACCAAAGTCTGAAAAGGGTTTCCCCCAGTGTATTATAAGCCTGGCGGGCCACCAGGCTTTACTTGCACCCCCACCATGGAAACTACACCTGCATTTCCATTACAAATGCGCACAATCTTTATGTTCTGCTAATGTCACAAAAACACAATTTGCTGTGTTTCCAGCAAATAGGAAATTAAGTTAAAATCATCTGAGTAAGCCATTAAAAATCATGGCAACGCATGAAATATATTCATAATTCAGCCATAAGAAGAGACGTTGGCGTCTTATTCACTCATTGGAGCGACAAGCCGCTTATACTTTGGGGAAATTGTAGTCGGCCATTTTACAGAAGAACGATGGATTCAAAACATTTGAATGACACAAGTTTTTATGAACTGTTCAATGCTGACAATAAAAACAATCGTCCTCCAACTACTTCCTGTTGTCTTCTTTGTTGTTTCTGCCAGTAGTAACATTTGGCTGTTGATGCAGTTTAGTGAATTACATGCCACCCTCTCCCAAGATGCATTTCAGGCTGAATGGGAGGGTTTTGTTCCTGTAGCGACAACGTGAGAGAAAACAGTTTTAAACATAAGTATGTTAAAATCCTACCGGAACAAAAACTAAAAGCTTAAATCGGTTGTTTGGCTTTTGTTATTTGCATAGAGGAAGAGGTCTATAATCACCGCAAACTGCACTGGCACCTCACTTATAAATTCCACAGCTTCCTTTTAAATGGTTCCTCGAAACTTTGGTCATGAATCAACATGAAGATAATCGACCAATTCTACCAAATGCTTGATTAGAAATGTAGTCATCCACTTTAACACTTTTTTGCTGGGACTGAGTTGTGTTGGAACGACAATTTAACATCCTGAAGCACAGAAAGCAGAGAACATCATGGATTAGTGCAAACTCCTGGTCTGTGTCTTATCATTTTCTCTTTAACAAGAGGCGATGGCTTAAAGATGGCGAGCCATTTATCAATTTGATTTCCTAGAGTAATAGCACACTTATGTATTTTTGCTGAGGCGTCCTCTCCAATAATCCGTCCCTCTGTTTTATTAGGGTGGTAGATGCTCTGAATGGAATGACAAATGTGCTCCGGTTTTATTGATTTGTATTCTCTTCCCTCTTTGTTTACGCCATCAGAACCTCAGTTCATTACAGGCACAATGAGCACCAAGTTTACGCGACCGGCAGTGTTCGTCTCCAGAGAGTATTAAGACTCAGGAGGCACACTGAAGCCTTTCATTAGCACTTATTGAATATTCATGATTTTTTTACATTTCCTTTGGGTTAAATGGCAGTTTGGGTATATTCCTGAGCGTTTATGCTCCACAGGCCGCCGCTGCAGCCTGCTGTACGTCCACTTTTTGTGAGTTTAAGCTACAGCTGTGAAGCTGCTATCGAATTTTCTGGATCTCTCTCTCCTGTAAAAACAAAGTTGCACAGTTTTGATCTTGTAATGAAAGATGCAGAGCAGACATTTTAACCCGTGGTAGCGTTTCCACTTTCTGCGCCTCTTGGTGTCATTCAGGCTCTGGGACGGATGTGGCCTAATGAGGCACTTAATGGAACCTTTTAGGAATATTAATTACACGTCTACTCCTTCAGTTTTGACAAGCTAGAACGTCCGTTGTTAAAGATCCGTGAGGCTTTGACTCGTTGTATTAATGCTTCCTCTTTGTTGGAGCTGTCACTTCCTCCATTTTTAAAAATTTTATGACAGTCGTCGGCAATTCTGCATAGATTTCTTTTTAAAAGAATATGACCAATGTGTGATTTTCATGGGCTGATGCGATAAAATGGGTAAACGTTGCAGAAATATCTGATGCCACATAGCAGCTACTGTCACTCTGACCCGTTTCTTTTCTTAGAAGCATTTTTTATTAGACTTGGAAAGCGAGGTATGAGGTTTTTCTCTCATTCAGCCACAAAATGATATTGACTTTGAACTTTGATATTAGCCAGTGACACATGGCTCTTATCTATGTGAGGTCAGGCTTCTGTAAAGGAGAGTCAATTTATCCCTCACCAAACATGGAATATTGATTCTTTATGGGTCTTGCTTTGAGTAAAAAAACTTATTGACATTTGGAAATAGGAAAGAGACCCACCGAAACCTGCAGTGAGGCTCAGGAAGCTGTAATATTGAGATTTATTGGAAGAAAATATGACCCAAAACTCAGATTAGAGGTGGTGGCCAGAGGTGTAGCGATACATAAAACTCACAATGTTGAATTCATGAAAACGAAACGGGATGAGTTAATATAACGGGAAAAAAACCCCTCAAAAGATAAAATTGATGCTGCAAAAAAGCATTTTTCTAAACGTGTCACTGGATTTGACCACTTCGGAGTTCATTTGAATCGGTTGGATTAGGAACAGACTAATGGTGTCCAAACGTTTTGAAAAGAGGAAAGTACTCGTGCCGTTTCCTTTTTTCTTCAGCTAAAAACCGTTTTTCTTTAGTTTGTTACCTGCATGTTCCTGAAACCAGGACCTTTTTTTAAAAGGTTTAGCTTGTTGGAAGACATTCAGAAGAAGACGGCCGCGCTTTCTTAAAAAAGAGTTTCGTTCAAAACTAAAAACCTGAATCAACTCTTGAGCACGGTGGTGGCTGTGTCATGTTTTGCTGCCAGTGGTGCTGGAAAGGGAGGCAGAGGAAGTTCAAACCATCTCCTCCATCCATCTCATCCCCTCCTCTAGCATCTTTCTGCCTGGCTTTCTAACAGACAGAGATTTAAAGAGGAGCAGCAAAAGCAAATGAGGTGGATTAGCAGTGCGTGCTAACAACTCATGGTGTCATGTTGCTGTGGAATATCGTCTCTGCTGGCTGCTAGCATTTCATGCAATAATCAAAGATCTCTTTAGGTTTGTTTCGGGTCCAAATTATTAATTTAGTTTACAAATCAAAATTTGATTGTCAACAATGATCAGAAGTTGGTTTTGAAATAGAAACAAAGCTCCGACCTCATGTCAGAAGCTTTTTTAAACCAGCCATTTCAGAGTATTTCCTCTTCTCCAGTGACTCACCGACCTGCAGGCCGGTGGATTACTCTTCTACACATCATTATCATTATCCACAATTACTGATATTTTCTCCTCTGTTACTCTGAATGGTTTCAAGATAATCCAGGTCATGTGTTGACATAAACACAAAGCTGCCTGCTATTTTCTTGTCAGGGGAACATTTAAAAATTTCTCCCAGTGCTGCAGTGAGGACTAAATTACCCAAAAACACCCAGATCTGGTGTGTGCGCCTTTCGTCCAACTCTCTTTGACTTTTTATTGAAGTTGGCCGCCTTACTTCCTTTCTTTCATCCCAACACTTCCTTTGCCCTCCTCCTCTGCGGCTGCCCTTCTGTCTGTCTCATTCTTGGCTCGTGGCGGGTTTGGTCTGTCTAACGAGCCAATGAGGGACAACTCCACAAACATTTCTTCACATTAGCATCGGGCTACTGGGGCCGGGGATTGTGTTATGCTGAGCATTAGCCAGCATGCTGCTGCTTTAATTACGTTTGCTCAGCACTAGCCCTGCTAATAGCTAGCTGCCTCCCACGTTTCCTCCTTCATGAAGGGCGAGTGCAACGAGTTTCAAATGGTGGGAGAGGATTGAGAGGCTAAGTACCTGGGCAGGAATGTGTTCTAATAAAGTGCTGTTTCCTTTTTTGTCACACTTAAATGTCGCAGAAAGATTAATACCCAAATTAAATCCAAACAGCAGTTTCTAAATGCTCCTATGTGCTATGGAGGAACTGTGGCCCACTCTTCTTAGTTCAGCCATGTTGAAGATTTTTTGAACATGAATGGCCTATTTAAAGTCACACCAGTCATCACACTACCACCACCATGTTTTACTTTCTTTTTTTTTTTTTTTAGATAGGCCCATAAAAGTCTTTTTCTTTTTGGTTCGTACTGGATCTCTCCCTTGGCAGCAATTTTTCTCTCTTTCTTATTGTTGAAGCATGAACTTTGACCTTAACTGAGTCAAGCGAGGCCTTTAGATGTTCTACTTCCTGTTGTCATTCATGATCTGTTAGTTTGTCCCATAAAATGTCAACAAAAATTCAGATAATCACTTATAACTCTAAATTTAAGTCTGTATTAATTGATTATTTCAGTAATTTTCATTTATCCGTTTTTTAAATAACAAAATAAATTTTTTATTGCCAGAAATTTAATCATTGCATTTTCTTAGTGTACGCTTAATAATTTCAGTCTGTAAAAAACTCGTTTCTGTTCGACTTGACATCAACACAGTGAAGGACTAATCTGCTGATTTATTTTTTTGGATTAACCAATTAATAATCGAGTAGCCAAAGGTAGTTATTTTTGTACAGTTTTGGTCCAATTACTGCTCTGAGTTTGTTGTTCCTCCAGGAAATGAGTTAACGATTATTTGATGACTAAAATAGTAGCTGATTATTTCAATAATCAAATCATTTCTATTAATTGTTTCGGCCCTAAACTGAAGAGCGCTTAAAAAACAAAACCAGCAGAAATACTTTATCTGAGCTGTAAGTATAGAGATGAATACTGCTGTAAAACAGGGAATAAATCTTGTTTTAGTGAATCAATAATTCAAAGTTTTACCGTTTTGTCTCACTCTTGTCAGATGGTAACGGTGGAAAGTTGAATTCGCGTCGTCTCCGTCTGCTCACTTCTGGGAATTTTAGTATTCAGGATTTGTTCGGGAACAGAAAACGCTCCAAATGTGTTGCAGCAGCCCAGCAGTCAGGCATTGTTATTCTGATTGCTTTTTTATAGCTGCACTCTTTATTCCTGCCTGTTTAGTCTTGTTTTTACTCTATTTCCCCTGAACGCTGCGGACAGTTACCCCTGTGTGGGGAAATCACTGAAATATCACGTCTCTCACTGTTTCATCTGCTCCAACATTCCCGGACCATAAAAACTTGTGGCTGCTACAGATTTACACAAATTCAAGAGGCCGTCTTTGATTCAATCAAATGTTTTTTCTTGGTTTTTCTCCAGCATGTTGGTTTTATGGAATGCTAATGATGTTTGGTTGGGCTACAAACTTGCTGGATTTTATTCTGGATGTTTGAGACACAAACATCCTCCTGCTGGGCATCGAAACTGAAGCTGACGGCTGTGCAGCGACTGAGGAAGTTTCAGCATCTGCAGAAATCTGCAGTGAAACAAAATACACTGATGTAGTCGAGCATATGAACTATAATAATGATGCAATGTGTCAAACTTGTTGTCAATCTTGGCGTTAATTCTATAATAAAGTCTTCTCTCGCTCGCTGCTAATTGCTGCATATGACATGATTATTAGTTCAAAACCGCACAGCAGGGGGGTGTTGTGATTTCTACACAGCTATAACAACAAGACCTCCCACTGAAGCAGGGAGGCAGTGAAAAACAGCTCTGAAATACAGCAGGATAGATAGATAGATAGATAGATAGATAGACAGACAGACAGACAGACAGACAGACAGACAGACAGACAGACAGACAGACAGACAGACAGATAGATAGATAGAGAAATGTATATAGACAAATAGAAAGATGGACAGATAGAAAGACAGGAAGAAAGATAGAAATACATAACTAGATAAATACATAGATATAAACATATACAAACAGAAATGGACAAATACCTTTATAGAGTATCTTTCTAATTACGTTTATAGAAAGATACTCATAAAATAAAAATATAGGCAGAAGGAAAGAATGCTGGATAAGTAGAAAGATAAAAAGAGACAAAGATAGATCCACACATGTATATTTATATATATCGACAGAGAGAGTTTTTTATGGCATCTTTCATGTAACCTAATGTGTAACCTCCATGTTTCCATGGAAACCTGGAAGGTATTCCCATCCCAGTACTCAAAGTAGAGGGCGAAGGATGTAGGATGACAGTTTGGGGTCCAAAGGTGCTGAACAAGCGGGCTTGGCATAAACTTCTGGGTACATGTCTGAACTCTGCCACAGTGTGTGAGAGTTGTGGGAGCGAGGAGTCCTGACAGCGAAGCGTGTGTGTGCTTAGCAGAAAGGTGGGGAGGAGGAAGAAACAAGAAGAAGGAAGATCCACTTCGTCCCAGGTTAATTAAAAGATGATCTTGTCTTGAAGATGGCGCTGCGCAGCTGTCAAATTCAATGAGGAGATAGTAGTCAAAGAATTGCCTCGGGGAGTATTCCAGCAGAGCGGGTGAACTGAAGAATAACATCTCACTGATGCATTGGTGTGTCTGCGAGCAGGAGGAAGTGTTTTGTTATAAAGACAGAGAGAGAGAGATTTCCAAAGTGTTCAGCTGTGGCACTGATTCACTGAAGCAAGGAGCTGAATGACAAATTTGTTAGACTTTCAGCTGAAGTTTCAGGTGGAAATCAGGAGAGGAGATTCCTTTAGCTTGGGTTAAACACTCAAGGTTTCAGTCTACAGGGACGATTTGACCTTGGATCTTGTGTTTACGCTGCAGGATAGTCAAAGTACCGGCCTGACTTCGATGACGCTGCTTTGACGTGACCTTAAAAGCTCAACCAGTTTGGCTGAAACAAATAATTATGTAGGATTAAGTTTTTTGACTGAATCGAAACACTTTCCTTCACATCATGAGTCATGTGATCAACAACCAGGATGTTACTACTGGCAGAAAATACGAAGAAGACAACAGGAAGTGGTAGCAGGATGATGGTGTGGCATGCTTTTAATGACAAACGTATTCATGTGTGATTTTAATTGTGTTTCCTATTTAATGGGATGATGAAGTCGGTTTCTATCCACTGAGTTTTGATCACATTTGAAATGGAAACTCAACAAAATCACTGCAAACACTTGAAGGCAGGTTTCAGGTTTTGACAGGATTATTTTTCATCTGGAGTCTGGATTTCTGTCCTGGGTTTAGTAAATCAAACAAAGGTCATCTTTGTGTGATTTCAAAAATATTTTTGTTGTGACTGAAAAAACAGAAATGAAGGAATCTTTGATATCAAGTTTAGATTTGTTGAAAATTACGAACATTTCTTATGAGGATTTTGACATATTGTCTCAATAAATTTCAATTAATGATATCAAACAAAAAAATAAACAGAAAGTATCATGGGAAACAATTTTTACCATTTTCTCCAAGATCATCCAAAAATATCAGTACATTTTAAATATGATTGAATAAAGTTACCATGTGCAGCTTAATAATATAAATTAAACTTATTTAAGTGAGTGGCTGGCTGAAGAAGCTCATTTCAAATGGGAATATGTTTTATTTGTGTTTGTGGCGAAGTGAACGCTGTGCCATGCAGCCGAAAACACACACACACTTTCCTAAAGAAGATTCAATAAATAGAATTTTATCACTACATTTTGTCAGTATCACACACACACACACACACACACACACACACACACACACACACACAAAATAATAAAGCCTGGCCTCTACAGTTAACTCACAGTAAAATAAAAATGATTAATTTTAGCTAAAAATGAAGAGATGAGAGTGAGTGTTAAAGGTTTGTGTTGATGGTTATTTGTAAGGACTGAGCCTTCGATCCTCTGCTCCCCCACATTAAGGACCCGTGTCGTCACGGCGACCCGTCCTGCTCCTCTTCCTTTCTCTGCGTTCCTGTCTGGCTCAGCCAACGGGTGGAGCAGGAAGTGCTGACAGACGTGACGCCGCCGCTCCAGGCTGATTCCGCTCCGCCTCACGTTCCCGTTTCCTCCTGAACGTCTCTGTTGTTCCCGCCTGTTTCTGACGCAGCCTCTTGTTGTTTGTGTCAGTTTGTGCTGGAAGGTGTCAGATGGGATTTATTACACTAATTGAGGGCAGAGGATGTGCAGATTGAGCCTTGATTGCTGCCTTGTCCCTCTGTTCCTTCTCTTCGCATTCACTTCCTTTCTTTTTCACCTGGAAGTTAGCATGAATTCACACTAAAAATTCAATTTCTGTCGACATCAGAACTGAAACTCCTCTAACTAGGACGGGATTTCATTATCTCAACCCACAATGGCTGAATCTGCTGCATTTTTCCTCTCGCTGCCCTAATCCTCTTTGTTTCCACTGCCTTTTTGAAGTCACTTGCTCTTGTATCTGATAAAGTTTATAATGACTGCTAATGAGCCATGGTTTATTCCTAGCTAATCAGCTGCGTATCGCATAGGGGGAAGGGATTGATGGTAAAACAAAGTCTCATTTTTCATTCTGAGTGGGAGCGGCGCGGCTCTTTCTGCAGGAAAAAGTAGCAAAAAGGAGTTCAGGTCAATTAAAAGAAACAGACTATCACAGCTTGTTGCTGATATTTATCTCAGTCGGACCAGAAACGGTTGATTTAATTGGGAAAGCAATGAATTTCACCTCAGTTATAGGCAGCAACGTCTCCTCCAAAACAACCTTTCATCGATATTATATTAATTACTGCAGTCACTTGGCTGCAGTTTGTTCCAGTGGATACTGGGGGAGATTTATGACTATTTTTGTGCAATAATATATGGGTCACATGTGTTTTACTATTTTTGAGTCACATTTGACACATGCTAGCACAATTAAAGGGAATAGTTGAGTTCAGATTAGGAATTCAGCTGATTAATCTGAGGAAAACTATTCATGTTACTTGAACCTTTCCTGCTTTTGTCACTTGAAAACAGACAGAAATGTTCATACATAACCAAGAATGTACAACTATAAATTATTCTTAATCTGTGTTATATAGCAATGAATAACATGTAAAAAAAAAAAAAAAAAAAAAAAACAGATAGAGAGAGAAACTAATCAAGGTTCCCCTAAAAACTTACCAAGCCTGGTGTTTGTCCTTCATTGAGTTAAAAAATGTCTAAAGTTGACAGGAAGTTTGAAAACATCACTTGATAATCATGTTATTGAAAGATTAACACCTGAACACTTAAATTAGTAAAACCGGGGGAAACCCTGCTAATGACAACCATGATAAGCTGCCAATAGAGTTAATAGTAACACAGAATAGAAGGAAAAACTCATGTTTTGTTAATTCCTATCTTCCCTATACAATGTCAGTAACTTAGCTTTTTATCTATTTTTAAACTGCTTAATCATTTTTTTATTTCCGTTCACTGATGTCTCCACATGTAACGGCTCCTTTTCATCGACATCGTTCGATGGAGAGTCCTGGCATTAGTTTAGTTTCAAAACTCTCATTTACATTCTTATGTTTGAGTTTTGAACCCGAAGTGAAGGAGAATGAGAGTAAACGTCTGATACGATCTTCTGTCTGCTTGTGGAGCATTTTATTTATAAAACCTGTCATGAGTTGAGGTGGAGGTGGTGAGAGTGAACGCAGGCAGGACCCAGACTGAGAGGCGATGATGATGATGATGATGATGATTGGTTTAATTGACAGTAGCACAAACAGTCCGGTCCAGGCGGCACGGCAGAGAAATAAGCAACAGCTTGATACCGGTAGCAACTGAAACTAATAAGACTGACATACAAGAGCCAACGCCGTCACAGGACTATACAGTTCAACTGTGACGACTAAGACAATTACTGACGAGGACGAGGACCCGACAAGAGACAGAGACAACAGGTGGACTTAAATACGCAGGGAGGGTAATCAGGGAATGAGACACACCTGGGAAGCAATCAATAGGAAGACAGGACCGGGACAGGGCTAAACACAGAAAACCTCAAAAATAACTACACAGAAAATACAGAACACAACAAAACCATGCTCTTTATGTGCAGGATTTATTTTACCTTAGTGCTGATTTTGCATTACTCTCCTCGTTTCCACCAATCGTAGCCCAGCTCTTGCACAGAGGCGTAAAACTTGAGTAGCGTCTAAATCTTTCATAAAATCCCAATAAAAACATTGAGGTTTATGGCTGTAATTTGACAAAACATATATTAAAAATTGCACTATCGCAACTGAAACCTCGAATTAGCAGTAAACCAATAAATCGCTGTAACCCACTCCACTCCAGGATCCCACACTAAAATGCAAACTTCAATGCTGGACACTATTTGGACCGTTAACTCTGATTTATTTGTGCCTGGATCAACCGTCTGTCCTCAGCGACACTCTGGTGACAGGAAATCCTCCAGCTCCACGTTTTAGCCTGAACCCGGCGAAGGCGCACCCAGAGGAAAACACAATCTGTAAACTCTCTCGCCGTCAGCACATCCCGCCTCATCGCCGGCAGCGCGCGCTCGCGTACACGCCCACACACTGCCGCGCTCCGTCTCTCCCGCTCATACACCTTTAATGGTTTATGGAGAACATCACCGATCTCTGACCTGAATTTTAACACCTGCATTTCGCAGGAGTGGAGGTGAGGAAAATGGAGGAGTTATGCAAAACTCGGTGCGATGCATAAACAAAGGCATGCCGGGTGAAAATATAATAACATTCTCTCTCACACACACACACACGCACACACACACACACACACACACACACACACACACACACACACACACACTCTCTCTCTCTCTCTGCTGAAAAAAGCCCAAATATGGCAAACTGGTCACAGAGATTAATCATAAATTAATAAACTCAAACTTTAGGAAAACAAACAACTCAGTTGAGACGTGTGAGAATAAAGCGACAGTTTCTTCTTCTCTCCTGCTGCGTAGAATCTGCTGACTTTTGCTAATTAGCAAACTGCAGGGGCTCGATGACACATCCAGGCGTTGGTGATGATAAAGACGATGATAAAGTCTTTATAGGGGAACGTTTCCAGAATGTCAACACGTTAGAATCGGGGGATAAATCACCACATCACTCAGGCGCTTTTAAAGCTTTCAACACAAATAGTCAGAAGAAAATCTGAGTGGTTTGGTTCCGTTTTTAATGGAAACGCAGGCTTTGTAACAGGAAGTACTCGTGTGAGCTGCTTGCTCTCATTTGGTAAAACGACACATTATACATCCTGCTTGGATTCATTTTCCAGCATCAGCTAACATGTTTGTGACGTTCAAGGATCTGTGCCGGATTTTGTTTGTTTGCTCTCAGAAAGCAGCCGCCTCCATCTTAGACCACGGGAGGTGAAACTGGGCTTGTTTTCATTATTATTAGGAAACGATGACATAACGAGGCAGAACTTGCAGCACGTGCAACCGCAGACCACTTCCGAGCTCCACAGCAAATTATCTTCCTGATAAACAAACAACGTCGCCGTTGCTTCTACATTCCTGTTTTCAATTTGCGTGTGCATGTGCAACAAGCAGTCAGGTGACACCAGCTGCTGTAATTATCTCCTCGCCTCAGGATGGACATGGTAGCTGGTCTGTGGGGATGAGACAGTGGATGATGGCTGCATTAATACTCATTATTTCTCATCTGGATAATGAGAATCTAATCGCGAAACCAAACAGAAGCATATAGACATTGGGTTCAGTTAAATCTTTCTGAAGAGAAACAAGCCGAATATATCCCAGAACAGCCAATTAATTATTAAATCATTTGCATTTTAACTGATGGAAGAGAGCCACATAAAGTAGGTGAAACTTTGTTAAAAATGAGCCTCGACAATGTATGAAGATGGTAAGAAAAATCAGATTTAAAAAGCGACCACCAATTTGTAACTCTTAACAGACCTGGATGACATGATCTACAGGAACCTGTTAGGGACATTTGAGAGCAGAAATCCTCTGACTTCTGGTAGCTGTCCATTAAGAGCTCCTAAAGTCAATAAAATTATCTTAAAATAAAGCAGAAGCCAGAGTAGTTGCATCAAGAGTAGAGTCACGTGAAAACGTGGGGCACAACAACATACAATTGTCAGAGTGGTTTTTTAAAAGAAGTATAAATCATTTTAAATCCAGTACAGAGCGAGTCAGTGGACTTTTGTTATATGGTAAAAATGGAAATGAACCATTTTTACCATCAAACTGAACCAAAATGAACCATGAAACCAGATTCCAACAGAGGATTTTACCAAAGAACCAGGAGGTCCAGGTGTCTCCTTCTGGTGCAAAGATAATTATTTAAGTTTTGCCTTCCTATAGTTGAAGAAAACTATCAGCCATTCCTCTGTTTAACAGAACTAACCACCTTACAAACTGTGGAGTTCAGACGTCTCATTTTTGGTGTACAACTGAATATCATCTGCGTAACGGCTGATATTTCTAGATGTCTTTAGAGGTTGACTGATTGTGCCCAAAACGGTGCAAATACAGTAAAATCAGCCAAAGTATCAAAACGGAACAAGGAGAGAAATGATCAGAGAAGCAGCCAGGAGGCTTTGGTGGCTCTGGAGGAGCTGCAGAGGTTGCTTGACCAAAGGGGAGTGGCTGTTACTGTGTCATTCTCACCTGTGCAAAACGTGCAGGATTAACTTTGGAGAAAGAATCTGCATGTTATTGTCTGCAGATGCTGCAGGAAAACACGATGCCTCCAACTTTCATTCTCCAGTTTTGTGCAGTTTTCACATATTTTTTTTATTTGCCGTTTTCCTGCTTTGCACCACTTGGAGCTGCTCTCACATAAAACCCCACTGCGTTTGGCTGGTACCGTCCTCATTTGTGTTTCAGCCTCAGAGCAGCAGAGTTACCAGCCAAGTTGTCATTGTTAATTTGTAACTTTATATTGGTGGAACACACACAAGCTTTAATATTTCACCTCTGAGCCTTGGATAATGTGGTTAAATGCCTGGATATGTGCTGGTTTCTAGAAAAGACAGGATGTAAAACAGGCCAAAATACACATTATTTATAATATGAATGGTTTTTATTAATATTTTATCGTGTTTACAGACACTTAACAATGTAAAAAGATATCTTTAGGATCCTTTAGGCTAACTGTGTTGTATTTTCTAGGATGACCTTCAACTGGATCTCATTATCAGGACTTCTCAGACCAAAACGGAGAGTATTTGGTATCATAGTGGAAAGTTTTTTCAGGTTTCAGACCACTGAAAGCTTTCACAGCCCGTATTGATCTCTGTATCGAGCATCCTTGATACCTTCCTCTCTGCAGCCGTGCGCAAACTTTGGGGAACTGTCCCCCAGCACATAAAGAGGGACCTTGTGGAGTGCAGATAGTGGCTCAGACGGTCATGGGGAGCCGGCGATAATGGCCATCTCCTGGCAGCCCAAAGAGCCGTGACGGGCCACCACTGCCTGCCACCGGCTCCCTGCCTCTGATAAGAACAGGGCAGGCGAGAGAGAGACACTTTGCAGGGCATCTCTGTCTCCTGCAGTACATTCACACGCTCCTCATGCTGCACAGATAGCTGGCTGAGCGGCGCAGGCAGCAGGCTCGTCCTTGTTGAGCTGTTGGTTCAGATGAATGTGTGCACCTGCTTGGAGCCGAGAATCAAACAGAAGGAAACCAAATGCAGGGAAACAGGGGCTCTGCAGTTAGCATGTGTACGCTGTAGAGGACTGGCTGCTTAAATATGATTACATTTCCATTTAATATCCCCTGTTTAAGCTTTGTTTACACTCAGATTACCAATGTCTGATTTTTAGTAAACTGAAAAATGAGTAGTAGAGACAGGAAAGCCATTAAACACACATCCATCATATCTGAGACCGAACCTGGAAGGAGGTTGAAGTGATATTCCCTGCGATTGTTAGAGGAAATCAGAGGAACGATCTCTGCCGGGATTGTTTTTAGATCCTAAGGGATTAAAAATGAAACAGAAAGTATTAATCCTCTGTTCAAAACCTCATGAAGTTATGGGAAGGTTGTGAGTTTGACTCCATGCTGATGTCTTGAGGATGACGTACAAGTTCAGCCCAGTTACAAGAGTTAGCAGAAGCTACAACCTTATGAGAGACAACATAGACTTGATATTTTTAGATGAAAACATGACTGATAAACACTAAATGTTATCGTCACTAGGGATGTAATATACCAGAACTGTCCAGTACAGGCTAACGTCCACATCCAGCGTCCAGTCAGTTCAGACCTCATAGGAATCACTGATGAGACGGGATTTTCCCAACAGCTGCCATGATGCATTCAGGTACACCTGGGACTTTAAGATGTCTGCAGTCGTATTTAAATGTGTTTGAACACCAACTTTGACCTTATTTCAAGGGCAACAGATACTATTGAGGCCTAGATGTTCGTTGTTTAGTACTGCAATCTAGTTTCGAGTTGTTTCTTCAGCCAAGTAGCTCAGGATGAATGACGATGAGCACAAGTAGACTTACTAGTTAACAAGCCTGAAGGAGCAGGAAGCACATGGTCTGATACTTTCATACCACCATGCTCACCTTCCTGAGGATTTGCATTGCATGTTTGTAAAGCAGCTCATTAGAAATGGCTGAACTCTGATTGGTTTGTTGGTGTAGTAACACCATGTGTGTGGAGCTGCTGTGTTCATAGCGTGCCACCAACAAGTTGCTGTGTCCGTCGTGCATAATATATCAGGTTGCTGTTCTTCCTGATTGATTGTGAAGAACTGAAATGTAGCTCTCTTGCTCTAAAAACAATTCAGCCTGGAAACAGAAGGAGCAAATGAATTTTACGTCCGAAGCGGAGAGGTTTCATGATGGATAGCACTCTAGCTAATGGCGTGCTGGCATCTGGACAGAGCAACAGCAGGCCGCGTCCGAGACGAGTCGTTTCCTGAGAAGGCGAGTGTGGCCGCCACATGAGCCATGGCTCCGTCAAGCACTGCCGGATCGTTCCCTCTACTCTAAATGGTAATGTCTCCCTTGGGCAACACAGCATGGTGCTACATATGGAGCTACAACATGCCCTCCCAAAGGTTTGTGCCTGTGTGTGTGCGAGTAAACCTAAGACGGGGAGCAGCGAGTGTGCAGAGCAGCTGTGTCCCCTCCATTCAGCTCCTGGTCACCTCACCCAATCGAACTGGATCTCACGCACTGTTGATCCAATCACCTTAGCCGTCACGCGCCATTGAGCCAATAAGTTTGTACGAGGCTCCGTGTCGAACTTTGGCACACCCATGAATCTGGATTTTGTCCCGGTTCGGGCATCTGGTTGAGACGTGGCGCCAAGAAGAAAAACTTTTTTTATTTTTTTTTCTTATTGACTGAGAAAAATAGCTCAGTGTTAACACACCTTGTTTTACCAGACGTACACCTGTTCATCGCAGAGGGCTGTCATATTCACCTGACATGCACCATGATCCATGTTAATGAGAAATTAACGACACGCCATCAGATATGAATGAACCATTAGCATGTGCAAGGTTGTTATCATCTGTGGAGCCAGGGTGGCGATCACATGCACACAATTAACATAAAATCTACTGACTCCATCAGCCTTTCCTGCTATCTGAATATCTTTACATGATTCTAGCAATGGGCAGGTTTGTCACAACAATGTAGGAAACATAAAGGCTTACCAGAACGAATATGACATGCAGGGTTTCCCCCAAAGAACTTGGTGCTCAGGGCGCTACGGCAGTCATCCAGCTACCCGCCGTGTTTCTGAGTTAAAAAATGTTTAAAGTTGACAGGGAATTTGAAAATATAATTTTATAATTATGCATTTTTGGAAGACTGGACAATTAATGTCTAAACACCAACTATAAAGTCTTAAAAAGCTAACAAATTAACAATGCTAATCCTCTTGGGTTAGCATGGTTAGCTAAATGATGACTAGCGCTTGTTAGCAAGAATAGGCTGCTAATTTTGTTATTTATGTTTAAAAGTGAGTAGTACTGGGAAAAAAGGCATAAGAGTAGTTTTACTGCACTGTACTTTTCTCTTTAACTTGAAAATATTATTATTATTGCTACTCGTACTAGAGTATACTGATTTTACATTTAAATAAATAGACTTTAGAGATTTATTATCAATATCTGATTAAAAAGTCGTGATTTTGTTTTGTCATTACATTCAAATCCTTGAATATTATTTCTGAATGCCTGTTGATGCATATTTTACACACACAGGACAGTATTGGAAGCATTTGCTGCCGTTTGAAGGTTGAAGATGTGGAAAACAGCCACCAGTTTAGCTGTATTTCAATAGTTAAAGCAAAATAAGAGCAAAAAATTAACCAATAATTTTGGAGATTGGCTGTTAGGAAACACTTTGTTGCTTGAAATCTGGATGATTTTTAGTCACCATGTGTTGGTTTTTATTCCTACATACAAATGTAGCTAAAAAAAAATGACTAAAAAAACTTTATTTGTTCTCAAAATGTCCGTCCAATAAAGTCAACGTTGAGTTATGCTGAAAGTAAACTCTTACCTGCTTATATAATCTTCTACTGACCTCTGTATTCTTTATAACTATATTACTGTCCAACCCCTCAAACTAATTACTTTAATTTAAAAGTCTAAAAAATGATAATGAGATTGATTGTGACACGTTTCTTGGCACTGATACGTGAATTACAGTTCGCTTAGACTCACTACATCATTTGAATCAGACATTTAACCTTTTAAAACGCAAATAAGTCAAAAGCAGGAAGAGTTTAACGCTGTGGATCCACTGGAAAGCAAACCAAGAAAGTAATTAAACCGATTCTGCACAAATCAGTCCAACAAGCTCCTATGAGTTCAATTTAATTTTTATGTCATGTTTTCCATTATTGAAGTCTTACCTTCGAAATGTGGCTGAAAATCCAAAGCTGTAGGAAAGAAAAGAGGCTTTTCCTCCGACTGTTTTTCTTCAATCATGTGTAGGTACGTCGTCTAGCGGCTCTCGGCCGGCTTTGATCTGGCAGATAATTCGCTAGACGTATTTATCTGAGTGTAGAACAAAGTCTGAAACATTACATAAGATGTCAGAACTTTGTTTGTTTCAAACTTTGGAGGCTGAAAAGATAAAGACGGCGCCTCGTTTCCAGAAATTTGCCCTCATTCAAGTTGTAAAAGATCTGCTCTAATGAGAAGCTGTACTTCTTTCTCCTAACACAGCAGTCACACGCAGTGAATGACTGGTTTTTATTCCCCTCAACACTGAGATAATGTGTGTACATCCATATGTTTCACTCATTATGCCTCCAACTCATTTAGTCGATACTGAATTACCCGCACACGTTTCATCATCGCAGCCCCACCAACTTAATAACAACGGCTTCATCTCTGCCTGACCGCTGTCGTCTGTATTAGCTTCATATATTCACAGAGGTTGTTGAACTGTGAAGCCAATGAATTGAATGTAGAGAGGCCCACTCGCACTAATGACTCACCCAATCCAAAGGCACGACGTGCAGCTAATAGTCAGTTGGGTGTGTTAGCATTTCAAAACAAGGTCGCAGCCTCCTTGTGAGGTGATCGCCGGTCAGGAGCCTGTGATTTATGACTCAGCATTGCTCTGCAGGGGTCTGCAGGATGTGCTTCTCTTCCTGCCCCGGCCTGTAATGAATGTAATCTAGAGGGTGTTAATTTGGGAGCAGAGAGAGCTAACTGCCTCTTCTCCTCACAGGCTGACAGCAAGAACTTACCATTTAAACAAGCTAATTAGTCCTCAGCCCAGGCTGGAAACTTCAGGAAATGGAGAAAAAGGCACAGGAAGGTGCTAATAATTCAAAACAAATGAACAGGAATTGTGAACAGGAACAGAAAAGCTAATTAGAGCACATCCTTTATTGAAACGTATGATTGAAAAATGGGAATTGCAGCCAACTTGATTTTATTCGATGCACATTTTATTGGTTCTTCTGTGAAACCTGAACACAAACCTGCATATCAGCAGTTCTGGGTCTAATTTATTCCACTTTACATTTTATGATTTTAAATCCAATCTAGCTAAACTTCACTGAACTGAAGAAACATTTCTACTGCTTTTGTTTAACTCTTCTTACCTTTATTAAGCATGCAGTGAAGGCTGTATGATAGCTCCTCTGCTAAAAACAGCGAGTTTTTCAGCCTTGGTATTCAAAGTGTGGACATAAAGGCATAGACTTATAGATAAAAATAAGAGTAAGTTTTTTGTTACGACTTACTTTAGGCAAAAGAAAAAAAATCACTTTTTACCATATACAATATTTATTTGTTTCTCCTGTAGTAGAAACTAATCTTTGTGGGATTCACACCAAACATTACAAAAAAAATATATAACGATATTCCTTAAATTAAACACAAAATTCAAATTAACTGCTTCAAAGACTTACAAACATTACAAAAAGACGACAACATTTCTCAGCACATAAACTAGTTCAACCATATCGGAACTAAATTAAAAAGTACGACAAACAAAAACAAACTATAAATATTTATTTACAATATTTGTTTTGAGCAAATCCCTCCTGAAAACTGAAAATGTGGAATATTGCCTGTGATATTTGTATTAAGGTATTTTAAAAACATGTTGTGATTTTCACATTTTACATTAATTATGAGGACAGTTCAGGACCAGAACATTTCTCTGAACATATTCAGAATATTCTGCTTCTGCAGAACCTTTCAGCTGCAACTTTAAGCCTCTTTCTCTATAAAAATATACTCACCATAAACCTCCAGCGCTCTATAATATTCCATCTGATTAAGGCATATGGTCTTAGTTTAGGTCATGTTATTGCTCCATATTATTAATTCATCCTGTTTGCTCCAGGTCTGCCCATCTTAGCTCTTTTATTATTGCCTAAATTAGCATAAAAGTCAGTTTCTTCTGGGTGGAAACTTTAGAAATCTTAAAGTTGTGAGCTGTTGTCTAGTTACTCCCATCGCTGCTCTTGAAGTTGCTTCTTGCAGCTGCAGGATGTCCTCTTCCCCCTCCTTTCTTTATCTGCACTTCTTTGTTGTGAAAGGAAGTGGTGCGCCTGGCTTTCTATCTCTGTGCCAACTGTGTGGCCATTACACAGCTGATTATGCCAGTGGGCCATCTGTTGCCTGGTTAGCAGTGTCCAACAGGGGAGGACAGTGAGCGTGAGGTTGACCCTCTTTATAATTCACAGACAGCCAACGTCCCCAGCTCACTCGTTTGACTGCTGCCTCTCTCTTTTAGACAGAAACCCGGCGTCACTCTTACTTACAATTCCAGAAATACCTCGCTGCACACACTTACACCTGAAAAATATCCACATCCTCTCTGACACCAAACAGAAGCACCCACAGAGGACCTAATTGAGCCAAGCCCGGGTTACAGCGGGCCCTTCTGAGCAGACGGGCTCACTGTTAGGTCACCGCAGGTGGATGTGGTTCTGGCAGAGCCACAGGCTGACAGCTATGTCTTCAGGCTCTGCTGCCCCAGCAGCACTGCTGGGCCAGATGGTCATACTATGGGAGTTATTAAAAAGAAGTGGAGAAATCTCAGAGTGCAGCCTGATCAGGACATCCCTCCCATACTTTATTCCTCTTCTTTTGCCCTTTTTCTCCTTCTTACTCCCCGCTTTACCAGCAAGTTGTCAGTTAGCGCTTATATTTCTGAAGCTAACCTTTCACAACTACTTTAGTCAGATCCCAAGTGTCGTTGACGCAGAAGGTCAACTCTAACACATAAATTAGAGCGTCTCATTGGCGCAGCCTTGACTCGAGTTACTTTTTATCTCAGAGAGAGAGAAGTTGTCCGATTTTTCTTTCTAGTGCACAATTTCATTCAGCTTTTAGATGAGATATATGGATATTTGCATATAAAAACAGGACTAGAAATGGGATAACTTGCTTGTCTTAATATTTTATGGTAATGTCTGCTCATTTTTGTTACTTTTTCAAGAATAATAGTGGATTCTAGCAGCCCTGTGTGCCTTTGAAAGTTGTTAATTTGCAACAATTCATGTTAAATTGACATGACAATCGTAACTGGTTAATTAGAAAGCAACTGGACCTTTCATGCAAAAGACTTATGCATGTTTATCAAAACGACACTAATGGTTGATTAAGACATGAGAGCCACTGGCCCTACCTCATGTTCAGCTCAGTGTCTGAGCTGTTGACGCTTGACCATCCACACATGTCCCTCATGATGTCACACGAGCTGTTTTGTGTTTTAGATGAGGTAAAATGTCTTTAACAAGAGGAGACGTCCAGTTGTCTTTTGGCTAATTGATTGTCTTTTGGATATTTATTAAACCAACTTGAGGTTTTTGTTGGTTTTCAGTAGCTTGTGGAAGCTACAAAAAGCAGATAACCCAGTGAGTGTTTTGCTCTACACTGCCCCCTAGAGTCCAGCCGGGTCTGAGTATAAATGCTACACATCGATGTACGCATCAAACATAAACCAGTCTTTAGTCTGCCAGGTTCGGTTTTCTACCTGCAATTTTAAAAAATTAAATGAATTAAATTCTATTTCACGTTTTGATACAAATGTTGGCAAAATTGTTCTTTTCTTGGTAGAATAAGCTTCTTATTTTCCACAGGTTTTGTAGAATTTTGTTAAGGACTAGAAGGAGGATTTCGACTTGATGTTTCAGCTGGTGCCTGATTTTATTTTTATTGTAGAGAAGAAAGGAAATTATGGAGGGAAAAAAAGTCTAGAAATCCTCAAATAATCAAACAGAAGTCATGACAAGACGTCGCCTGATGATGGCGCTGGGAGCTTCTACTCAAAGGGTTAATACTGGAAACTCAGTGCTACAAAACAAACCATTAATTGGAGTTTAATCACCACAGCACACACAATCAAAACACAAAGAGCACTTAACAATACCCAGATCTATTGATACAACTATGATGTAATTAAATTATTTGGCTGCATATGCATGCATTTGTTCTGTTTTTAAAGTGGAGTGGCACACACCACACACCCTCAGGCAGAGCATTACAAACTGAACATCCCATAATCAGCTCGTCTTCTTCAGGCTCCGAATGCCTCCTGCTCTGGTTTGACTTCCTTGCTAGAAAAACACCTGGAGCGAAGATGAAAACAAACATAATGCCTGGTAATCCTTCATATTAACATCAGAAGCCATCAGATTCATTGCATTCACAGTAGAGTGGAAACAAAAAACACATTTCTGAAAACTGGATTGATGTAACAACATGGTGTTTGGATGTGTTACTGGATTGTCGCTGTAGAAGAAATCCAGCCTCGTTGAGCTCTAGACATGTAAAACATTTAGATTTTTGTGGCGTGTTTTAGGTCTACAAATACAGCAGAGGGGGTAACATATCCTGAAGCATCATTTCAGATATTTTACAAAAGGTAAAACGTCTAAAATTCATGAAAAAAATGCATAACACAGTAGGTTAGACCTGGGCAAGGTGGCTGAAAAATATATCATACAATAATTGTTTAATATCAATAAATATTGATTAGTTTTTTGTTTTAGAGTTCTGAAATCCTGCCAAACTGGTGGCGTGACCTTTACTGTTTTATTCAAGTTTTTACTCAACATAGTTTGTTTTTTTTTGTTGTTGTTTTTTTAAGCAGTTATGAGGCACGGTGGCGAAACCTGAAACTGCTGCTGCGCAAGTTACTCAACGGCTTGTTGCTAGGTAACCAAAGAATTAGTGAGTTGCCTGGTATCCAAAGAATTAGTGAGTTGCCAGGTAACCAAAGAATTAGTGAGTTGCCAGGTAACCAAATAATTAGTGAGTTGCTAGGTAATCAAAGAGATTCCACCAGTCTGAGAGGTTGAGTCCCCCAGAATGCTTTGCAGTTCTGGATGGGAATTTAGTGAATGTTCTATTCTATTCTATTCTATTCTATTCTATTCTGTATTGATATTGATCATGTGTCTCAAAATGTGCAGAAGTCCATAGTAGATTTTTTTAGTTCTTTGTGTTCCAGGTAGATGTTACCACAGCAGACGTTCTGAGCTTCCAGGAGTCCCACTGCAGATGAAACACTGACTAGTGAATCTGAACAGCCATCCCCCCCAGCACTTTTAATTTACTTCTGACACTCTGAGAATTTCTGCAAGACTCTTGCGGCGGTTACAGCAGTCGACTGCTCTGCGCTCATGCTTGTGCTGCTGTTGGCCGCTTCGCTAAAGGGTGTTGGCTGGTGAAACTGCAGTCCTCTGCCCCACAGAAGAATAAATAAAGCACCAGACAATAGAGTCACTCACTGTAGACTTCAGCCTCCGGGCAATGCTCCAACCAAACCGGCCAATTGCTCAAATGGAAATTAGAAGCGAGGAGAGAGATTGTGAATAGTACATTTACTCCAGTCAGGCTGTGCAGATCGATGAGGCAGATTTTCAAGGGAAAGGCAACTCGTTTGTGTCTCAGCTTGTATAGCTTGTATGCATGCACCCCTCATAACCTTGTAAAGGCCATAGTACTCTCCAGTTATGCATGCAGAGCTGTCTGCCTTTTTCTTTCCCAGTGATGGCTCTTTATTCCCCTCTATTATCTACCTGAGCGTCGCTCTCAGCCAAACCCAGCTTGGCCTCGACTCGCGGCCGGAGCTGCTGTCACACGGCAGCGCTCATCGTTTCTTTTGTCCCCAGGCCAGAGCATGGCTTCAGCCTCAGAAGTAAAAACAGGAGCCTCACTTTCAAACAAGGAATGGTTTTATTGTTGACTGTTCAGATGAAGATGTGGCAATTAAAGGCTGATTTCCTTCAGCTTCAAGTTTCTAGCAACCGCAGGTAACGAGTCGTCTGTGCAAGAAAAACAAAGTTTTTTATGGAAAAGTTGCTTCTGGTTATAATAATACTTTATGCTTTGGTGCAGTTAATACCTGTTTTATAAATAATTTGACATTGGTCAAAACTGGCTGTTTTGCCATAGAAATACTGATCTGTATTTTCTTTCTGGGGTTGGATTTTTTTCAAAACAGATTCTAATTTTAAGTGCAACTTCTTTCTCTTAACATTACATCTTTATTTTTGTGATATTGAGACTTTATTCTCATATTGTCACACAAATTATTCTCGTATTATTAAAGCTGCAATCTTATAATATCATGACTTCATTTTCCAAATTAAAATATGAAAAAAAGTGTTTCATAACACGTATCCTATTTTTTTTATGGCACATATAAAATTGTTTTGGTGATAGGAAACTAATACAAGAACATCAAAATGGAATTTAAATAGAAAATTTCAGTGTAAAATAAACTTTTTAAAAATCAGTCTGGCGCTGAAGTGCTTCCTGGTCTAGATTTGAGCCGTAGCTAAATGCTTTACAAAACATCTTGACCTTCAATCATTTTCGCTTTAACCAAACCAAAGCCAGTGGCTGTTTGTCTTCTGAACCATACTCTCTGCTCAGCAGCAGTCCGGTGGCACTCTGAACCTGTAAGAGGCTCTAAAGTCCATTATTTCTGCATAGAGTTGCGATTTAAAAACCCAGACTGTGCGCGTGTGAGGCTGCGACTCTGTTTTCAGCCTTGTTTATCTGGAAGGAAGAGCAAAGCAAAGGCGGCTGATTTGTGTTTGAGTTCAGCTCAGACAACCACAGCCACATACCCCCCAGTGTTTACCACAGATCTTTATTTCAACAACCGATCTGATCGGCCGAGATGAGACGCGCCGACGCCGGGCCATCAGGGACGCGAGGCAATAATACGCCGCTCTCCCGTCGTTTGGCTTGCATGCATCATTCCCATAGCGACGCAGATAACCTTCTGCCTCCGTTATCTTCACAAGTCGCAAGTAGAGCCCGGTGTTTACAGCCCCTCTCATCCCCACATCACAGGAGAGTGGAAAAGACTCCCCTTCCAATAAATTCCTCCTATCAGAGCGAGGCATAAGTCGCAGTAGCTGCATCAGATTTAGTGGTGCCACTAGGCTCTAATGAATTCCCCCCCCCAGCTTCTCTCCCGCCCCCGCGGGGAGCGAGCCTTTCCAATCGGCTGCTCGCCTCACTGCAGAGCTATTGATAACGAGCCCTGGGGGGGAACGGCGGTGAGCTCAGCGAGGGCCGTAATGAAGGAGGCCGGGACTCTGCAGAGAAAACAGCTGGCGTAATGAGAGTGGCAGGGGTCGCCGGGGCAGCTGGGGGTCAGTGGTGCAGGCGGTGCGGCTGGTTACCGCAGAGGCAGTTTGGAGGAATTGTTAGACACGGGAGGTGTGAGGGACAAGACCAGCATCAGGTGATGCCGATTGGCAGTAAGGGCTTAGAACGCCATCTGTTTAAACATCCCAGACATATCCAAACATTTGCTGCGGTCTCACCGAGGACAACAGCAGATCCAGGGTCTGTGTTTTCAGGCCAGCAACTCAGCTGTTGTTTTGCCGACTTCGTGTGATTGCATCTGAAAACTCTGGGACAATTTGTTAAATGTTTTAGTAGATTGGAAATGCTGATTTACCCAAGTGAGTCATAAAATGTCTGATTGAATGAGCTATAAAGAGAATTGTAAAGCGTGTTGTGGAAACAGAGCGGCTGCATTTAATCACTGATTTGGACTGGGGCTGCTGGGGGATTTGGTTCCTCTGCTGGTAAATGGAGGCTTATCCCGCTTTACCTCCACCCCCAAACACAATTACAGAACATCCTTAAACTAAAGAAGCAGTTTTATGTAAAGTCAACTTTTTTTTATCTTTACATTCTGTTAAAATGTTATAGATGAAGCTCCTTCAGACTAGCCAGCAGCAATTAGCAAACACCTGGTGGAAGTCGTTATAGGAGCTACTTCTCAGAGCAACTCTGGTAAAAACAAGGTTACAGGAGGAGTTTCTTAAAGAGACAGAGGCCTAATTTCAAGCCGTTAAATTAGGAAGTAAAATGTCTTTTAAGTCATATTTGATATATAAAACATTTTTATAACAGTTGAAGGTAACATAGTTAGTTTATTATACTGTGAAATGGCACTATTTTCTTGGACAACACATGATACTGCCCCTTTAGAATGTCTCAAGTTAATTTATCTAAAATAATAATGTCTTAAATTCATCTTTATAAAATGTAAGTTAATTACAAGTCTTAGATTTAGATTCCACACCGAACGATCCAGCCAAATATGCAGTGCTGTAACTCTGCCACACTTTCCGCCATCTGAAAACTTCTAATGGTTTGTGAAAGGGGAGACGTTGCGCTTTCCAGCCAATGTTGGGTAATTATGGTAATTAATTATTGTGGTAATTAATATTCAGTTTTCTTCTGCACATTTCAGTTAGTGAAACCTCCAGAAAACTCCCCTCCCAGCCAGGTATTCTTCCCTGTTGGTGAAAAACTGATGACAACCTCCTTTAAATCATCGTCAGCGTTCGGTTTTCTTTTAATAATTGCCTCCTTTATCTCTGCACAGCAGCTCTTATCGCCTGTATTGCATTTGAAGGTCTAAGAGGTCAGCATGTTAATTTGCACTTTTATCTCGTTTAGACCATGGAATATGACGGCGCAGCTTGACAAAACAAGAAGCACCAACACGGATCAAAGTTTGCGCTCCCCTGCTAAGAGTTCCTAAAAAAAAAAAACAAGATCCCTTTTCGACATTCACATATCGTCGTCAGATCATTCAGGTTATGCAATCGGTAATTAATTTTGCAATCGCTGCTAATTACGTGAGTGTTTTTCCATTGCCCTCCGTTTTTCAGCAAATATTTACGGCCGTGTGACTGAAAAGCAGCCTCCCATCTCCGTCGGCGCTCGTCGGGGAGTGTGAGATGAAATTAAACTCACAGATAATGAAAGAGAAATGCTTGATGCAGATGGATGTTGTGGAATGAGAACCCGTCGGAGAAATGGAGTACGCCGGAACGAGCCAGTGAATTAGGATAAAATGGAAATCCATCTCTGTGGTTGTTATCCATTTAGCACGCGCTGAATTCAAATGGATAAAAGCTTTAATAACCTGGTTAAATCCCCACTGTGTGCTGCCAACAGGCAGGCATGTTCTATTTTGACAAGTGTCAGCTAAGCAAATAATCCACAACAATCGGTCTGGGAATGTTTACCCAGTGATCTGAATTGTACTTCATATGCTCTCTGAAAGGCTTTGTTTGGCTAATCTGCTCAGAAGAAAAAAAAAAAAAGAAAGAAGAAGAAGTTTTAGTCACACAAAATCAAATATTCATAAAACCCAAACATAATATCACCCATTGCAGGGTGCAATCACACATTGTTTTCTTTTGTTGGGGAAGATGAGAGTTGTGATTCTAACTGCAGCTTTTCCTCTTTCTGCTCTGCAAACCTTTCTTCACAGTAGCAAAGTTGACTCAAATAATTAAAATCCTGACCAATCAGAACTTAAAAACGTGCTGGAGCCAGTGCAGAGATAAGACCTTGGTGAGTGTACTGACTAGACTTGGTATGAAGTCTGAATAGCTTGCAGATGTGAGAGTGGTGATCTGTCCAGACGGGTAAAAAGAGCCTTACAACGGGCCAAACACAAAAGCACAAAAGCATGAATAATGTTCGGAAGATCTTCTCAGGAGACCATATCTTTGATTTTGGAAATGTTTTTAATTAAAGGAAAAAGGAAGGAGAAGAAGCTCTGATGTGATGTAACTTGTAGATCTTTGAAATTGATGCAATTTCAAGAAGTAACTGTCTGGTTTCAGAATACAGGCGATGAGGAGCTGCTGCAAAAACTTAATTGTGTTTAAAATGAGGTTCGGTCCTTCAGCAAGGCCCAGGTTCATAGTAGTTGAATATTCAGATCTTGCTTTGGAGGGGGAGCACCTAAAGCTGCAATCAGACAGCAGGCAAATCTGAACGACCAAACTCTTCCACATGTGGCACTAAATTAGGTAATTATCTGATTGTTTGGTCATTTTATCCTAATTTTACATCATTAAAACAATTGAAACAATACATTTTACAGTCGTTACACATCAGATTGTTGATTAATGTTTCATTTATTATCTTCCAAAAGCAACAAGGTGGGTTTTTAGTCTAGATTTAAAGGCACTCAGTGTTTCAGCTGTTTTGCAGTTTTTTTGAAGTTTGCTCCAGATTTGTGGTTCTGCTTCTCCATGTTTGGTTCTGGTTCTGTGGAAGCAGAGCAGAAGTTGCAGTCAAAGCTCCATAAAATACCTTTGCTATCCGCTGCGTTTTCTTTTTATGAGATTCTCTCGCATTATCATTTTGTGACAAGACTTCTAAATTCATGCAGACGTGACAATGCTGTGTCACAGAAGTCTGATTGTGATCTGGTTCAGGGTTTCCCCCAGGAAACCTGCTAAGCCCGGTGCTCAAGGTGCTCCAAATGTTTAAAGCTGACAGGAAATTTGAAAATATAATTTTATAGTTATGCATTTTTTGAAGACTGGAAGATTAATGCCTAAACACCAACTATAAAGTCTTTTAAAAAGGCAATAATTTTGATAAACTTAAGATAAATTAACAATGCTAAGCCTGGTGGGACACAAGTAAAGCCTGGTGGCCCGCCAGGCTTATGATACACTGAGGGAAACCCGCAAAAGATTAAATTGAGCATGAAAACCTGTTGTGTGAACCTTAGAGTTCTAGATTAGGTGTTAAACATTCATCTGGTTTTCTGTATTTTACCTCTGATTTGGATTTCATTTCCTGTGAACACGACTGCTAACATTTTTAGAGCGTGGTTCGGTCTTTCTGGTGAGCTTCGCGCGCTGAGCTCTGAATGTCGGCGGTTTTGTGTTGTGCTGATCACGTGGTCACTGTGGCCTCATTTAAGTCATTGATTATTTTAACCACATACAAAATTTCCCATCAGAGCGCCGATCTGTACCTCGTTTCAAACACGCAAACTAGATTCTTGGATCAATTTTCGCTGCCTGGAAGCACGTCCTCCATCCCATCCATTAACTTTCCTTGGCAGCGCTGCCCTTTCTGGATAAAGGGCAGCGGGCCATCATTGTAAGTAAGAATTTGTTAATTAATCACAGCTTCCACATGCTTGCAACTCCTGCACTGTATGAAATAAACATCAAACAGAATTAAGGGATGAATGTAAAGCCCTAATATTTTAAAGTCAGATCTTTATTTCTGAGCTCGGCTACTTGTTTTCATTTCAACCTTAACAGCAACATCTTCTCCCTCGTGGTTTTCTACATTGATTTCAAGCTTCTGCCTAATGAATATCATGTAGAGTATTTAATTTCCCTCACGGATTGGAGGTAAGTGGTGGTTTTCGCTTTCAGAATCCAGAAGAAACCCTTGCATATCATGTCCTGTTACACCAAAATTGCACTTTCAGTTAATATGCGCTTGTATGCAACATATAAAGGTTAACATGAGACTGGCATCTGTGAGATTTTATAAGCTGCAGGCTGTTGCTTGTTTGGAAAGAATGATACTCTTCCAGCAGCAGGGAAGGAAGCTGCTGCCACGAGAGAAGAATACATGGGACAAGACCCAGTTACTATGGAAACAAAGGAAACCTAAAAGAGGTGTTGGGGGTGGCAGAGAAGGATAAGATGGAAAGGAGAAGAAGAGGAACGTCGGGAGGGATTGGGATGTTTTGGAGACGGATGATCGTGATCGGAGGTAGAGCGTATCAAAGGGATGAGAATCTAGGCCTCCCCTGTGATACTCTGTTATTTATTCATCGCCTGCATGCGTGCCACATCATCATTCATAACCGCAGCCCTCCTTTAGCACCAAAACAAACATATCAAAGTATTTGCAGAGATGAAATATGTTCCTACGACTCATTATCATGCTAAAAGACAAGGGTCTCTGGTTGGTCCTCCTTTAGAGCACAAGTGGTGCTCAAACTAACAACCAAGTTCAGCCAATCAGGCATCTTCTTACAATACATGTTTTCTTTTTCCTTTTTAAAGCAAGACAACTAGGCAGGAATGATCCAGACAACAATGGGAGAAAGAATTGGCTCAGTATGAATAATTAAACAGGCTGCGCCATTGATAGCGATGGAGAAACAGCAGCTAATTAACACCGAGAGGTGAAACGAGGGACGAGTGGGAAACTGAAACCTCATTCTCTTTTTACTCCAAAGGAAGTCATTTTATCTCTTATTGGTGTAAACATCATGAAGATGCCAGAGGACTTTTGACACAAAGTTTGTGGCGTTCAGAGATGCGTACTGCTGTATATGCCTGAATCCAGTTATTTACATACACTGTGTAAAAAAACAGGCAGCACACCGAGAATAGAAAGTATCAGGAAGAGAAATATGGACTTCCACAGGTTTGGTTTATCCTCCGGTACAATTTTTAGATGCCCGAAGATGAACAGATTGAAATACGAAATGTGGAAACAGAACAAAAGAAAAGAAACTTGGAAAGCTGCTAAGAGTGTCAGTAACTCCAGTGAAACATGGACTGGAAGGCCAATCGGAGGAAGAAGCCATGACGACAGAAACAACAACAAAACCTTAATTTCTTGAGATTTGTCCCGTGGTTGGATGAAACCAAAAAGTTTTGGAAAACGGGGAGACAATCCCAACTGTGTAGCATCACTTTTTAGGGCTGTTTTGCTGCATTTCATTAAATAAATGACATCCTGAGGAAAGATTATGTGTAAAGATTAAAGCAATGTCTAAAGTCATCAGCCAGGAAGTCGACCAGATGGACGATGTGATCTATCAAACTACTGAGAGAACAAAATGTTTTGTCCCACGCCATAGTGTTTAAAAAGAAAAAAATTAAATGTAAGGAAATTTGAGGTTGTGTCTCATCATTGGAAAGAATTTCGGTCACCCAGACTGACCCAAAACAGAAAAAGTTGAGTTTGATTGATGGTCAGACAGGAAGAAAAAGAAACGATTTGCAACAGTTTGTGTGTGTGATTCCATCTGTATGTTATCAACAAAACCTCTACATCACAGCTTCCCTAGTGAGCCCTGATGTTGCAGCTCATTTCCAATGCTAATAAGAAAGAAAGCCAAGATGCGTTCTTTTGACTCATTGCTGCTTTTTTATCCTCAAACAATTGTTGCACTGCGTCAGAGCCGCCCAGGATGCTCGTTGTTGCCAAGCCACTGGTGCAGCTGTGGAGGCTTGTTTTTTACCCCCTATTTCCAGCCCCACCATCCTACGCACCCATGTGGTCCAGCTACAAACACCATTATCAGTACCAACAGTACAGGGATAAAAGCAACTCAAGCCACTAAAGAGACTAAGGTTTTTTTTTTTTTTTTTCTCAGCAGGGACTCCATCTCTGAATGTTACCACTGGTCCTTTTTGCCAAAGATAGTGTGGAAAATATACATTCAGTGGGCAACACAAGGCTCATCACAGTCAGACATAGAGAATGTTCACCCATCAGTAAGCATATAAAAACAAAGAGAAAGTGGGAAATTGGAAAACAAATAGCAAAAGCGAAACACTAGGCCAAGTTATTATGAGTAATGCATATAATTAAACTGAAATTAGGTGGCTGGGATTCTCTAACTCTGGATTGGATGTTTTAGGGACCGACATGCTTCACTGAAACTTTTCAAATGGGGTCTGTTTGAGTGAGCTGAACCACAGGAATCCACTCAGTTTTCACTCCAGTCTAATGGATGACATTATTCCAGTGGTTTGCTGACAAAATGTTCCAAAAAAAAGGAGATTTCAGTGCAGTTTTGTGGTATTGTTAGCTATCTATGCCGTCAAAAAGCAAACATTGTTTTCTGTTCTGTGCACATTGTCTTTGAAAATTAATTTTCCATGCTTTATATGGTGCAACCTTTGAATTTAGTCGAGTAGCTGGATTCAGCTTTAGAGACGGGGAGAGGAGCTCTGTCTGGAGGGAGGTAGGACCTAAAACCCATTGAGAAACTGTAGATTCCTCCTGGCCTGGGAACCACCAAAGGTTTCTGGCACAACCTTACCGAACCTCAAGGTGCATGGAGAGGTAACTCTTGAACTACTAAGACGTTTTTCATCATTGCATCTGGCAGTAGTAGGAAGTAGGCCTAATACTACCTCACAACACCTTGGTATCCCCCAAAGGGATTTCTGTGTCTCCATCCTAAACTTGTTGCTCCTGCCAACCGATCTTGGAGAAGACAAGGGATAGATGGATGATCAGACGAACATTCAAGGAGATGCTGAGTCCTGAAGATTGAAAAGAAACAAAAGAATCTTGATCTCATTTGATGACAGGACATTTTTGAACATATTGGAAGGACGCCCCTTCTAATTTCACTAAATCTCTACTCTATTGTAGTTCCTTGTAGATCTCGTAGTCTGAGACAGCTCTCCTGTTGCTAGGTGCCTTCCGTCTTGTGGCCTAAGCTGGGGTGAATCCAGTATGTCTGCGCTACACCTGGGGGAAAGTGACTCCCAGAATGCTGTGTGCGCATATTTCACACTAAAAGTATGAAATATAAAAGTTTTTTTTTTTTTTCCCCACTGGGAAACTTTCTAGACATGCATTATTGTTCAGTTGATTATCCTGAACAAGTGGGGAAAATTATTAGCTTCAGAATATCATAAAGTTTTGCAGGAACAGTTAAAGTTACCTTTGGACTCGCACAGCTTGAATCAATATGCTTTTTCCTCTTTTTCTTGACGGGTTGTCACCTGTCACAGCTTCATACTAGTTCTTCTCCTTCTTGTTGTGACTCAGAAAGAGCCATGCAGTCATTTCAGCATGACTAGCGCTGATTATATCCCCGGCACCACAGCTAGGGTACATGCGCTCTACTGGGAAGCTCTTAGGCGGCTGCCAGCTGGTGTTTAGTGATGAACTACCGGCCTCAGCTGATGAAACCCAGCTATGCATTGATCCAGGCATTTCAACAGCCTCTCCTTTTGACGATGTCCTGCCGACACCCATCACCCTTTGTTGAGGATCACAACTAGTGAAAAACTGCCGAATTGGCTTTTGGATCCATTTATGAGTCATTTCCTGTTGACTCTCAGCCAGGCGCGCATATTGAATGAACCCCACGCCGTCCGCTGCAAAGAAACGCCGGGAACTAGTGAGTGTGGGAAACCATCAAAGTTTAATATCCTCAACCAGGATCAAACAGACGCTGATATATGGCCTGAGAGTGTGTGTCATTAACTCAAACGAGCAGAGACGAGAACTGTGGGGGCATTTTTATGAGCATATATCCAGCCCCCCCTCACACCCATCCCTCCTCTCTGATTTAGAAAGCTGACATCTCCTAGTTGGCTTTGGCAGTGCATAAAAATGAGACTGTTTGTGCCAGAACGCAGCAGTGATATACTTCTCATTTTCAACAGCATACGGTTAACAACAGAGATATTATGGGTTTGTTTTGATGCTTTCTTTTTTAGTTCACTTTGATCCGCTTTATTTGCGCCAAGGCACAGAAAAATCTGTACGTCTGCAGTAAGGAAGCGATGGCGTGATCTGGCGCTCTGCTCATAACCCAGAACCAGCGTGATTCAGCGTTTGATTATAGATGTCTGGGGAAGAAAGTTAGTCGCTTTCCAGATGTTTTATGTGAATTTTTAGGCCTTATACAATTTTTAGGCCTTATACTCGGTTTTACTGTGTATTGATGGCAGAGGATGAACAATTGGATGGGATGAAAGGATAAATGGTTGGTTGGTTGGACAAAACAATGCATGGATGAGCAAATAGCCACATGGGTGGATATGGAGGAATGGATAGATAGATAAACAGGATTGTGGGAGTTAAAGAAAAAGGAAGGAGTGGTAGGAAGTGTTGGATGGATGGAAATAGAGAAAAGATGAAAAGGTGAATGAACAAGACAGGGCAGGGTGTATGGAAGATAATCAGATGGATGGATAAACGGACAGAAGGACGTATGGATAGATAGAAAATGGATGAATGGAAGGTCAGATGGATTGCTGGAAGGAGAGAAAGAGGGGTGGAGGGACAGACAAATGGTAGTATAGCTCAATAAAGTATAGGATGGATGAAGAGAAGGAGTGAAGGAGAGAAAAATGAGTGAATGAACAAACAGACAGGTGGATGTGGATGGATGCACATAGTGTAGAATTAGGATAGATGAATGGATGATGGAGAAATCAGATGAATAGATTGAGAGAGTAGGATAGACCTTTAGGGGTTGGATGGACAGATCAATGGATAAATGGATGGATGGTAGAATAAACATCTGGATGGATGAACAAAGGGTAGGACGAATGGACGGATGGTTTTCCAAACCTCGTCATTCCAAACTTTCCCAGCCTTTTCCAAACTCCGTTCCTCCGCCCCCGTACTTTGTTGGTATTTTCCCCAGGTTCAGTTTAATCAAATTCCTCTTCTCATGTGAACATTATTTGAAAGCATTTCATTTGCCAATTAGCCAGCTGCTCCCCAGTTAAATAATGAATATGCTAATTCTAAAGCTGGGGGATATGTTGTCTTTGGAGCTGCAGCAGTGACATTTATCTAAGTTGGGATCCTCGCAGTGAGCTACAGTTCTGCCTCTGACAAGGGCAGAATCTCCCATACAGACAGATATACATGTTTTCAGCATTTATTTATGCAATGCAGTATTATGTGAATGCATGACGTACAGTTGGAGTCAGAGGTAATAGTTTATAGGGATGCTTTCCTCCATGCATGCTGATGTGTTTGCCCACCTTTATCTCGTTGAGTGCATGTCCTGACAGTTCTAATTGAAAGCCATGCAGAGCCGAGCCGGTGGACGCATATAAACTCGCAGCTATCATCCGTCAGCGGCGCAGGGCCAGAGAGCTGCTGTTCTCGCCCAGGAGCTCAGTGACAGATCCTCCTTTAATGTGCTTACTGCCGTGTTTGGAGCAATCCTTCAGTATGCATGTACCGTATCGCCACATACAGTACTCTGTCAGCCTATTAATTAGCCTATTAAGCTGTGTCCTACTTATGGTGGATGACAGCTAAAACACGCCTGAAGGCATCTGACTGTCCATCCTTTAATCTGCTGTCCATCAACCAGTCTGCAGGTTTTCCACTAATACTTATATTAAAGAAAACTAGAACTAGCTATCAATTATTCTGATGATTAATCAAATAAAAAAGGTGGTTCATTCTGAATATTTTTGGTTTACATTGAAAGATGCAAATTCCTTTATAATTAAGAAAATAAACATGTACTTGCCTAAAATGCAAAAACATGTCATTCCTTTGTAATTTGTAGCAAAGGACACATCTAAAATCAATGTGCTAATTTAAGGCTCAGGAGGAAATGGTGAAAGCTCTGCAGGGTTAGGTTGCAGACCTGAAGGTGGAGTTGAAACTTGCTCTAGAAAACAACCATCCTAGAGTCTCCACCCGACCAGAGGTCCCCCTGCAAAGAGAAGGCTCCCTACAAACAGAGGAGACCAAGGATAGACAGACCTCCAATCAACCAGGGAGGTCTGAAGAAAGATGGACCTCCAATCAACCAGGGAGGTCCGAGGAAAGACGGACCTCCAATCAACCAGGGAGGTCCGAGGAAAGACGGACCTCCAATGAACCAGGGAGGTCCGAAGAAAGTCAGACCTCCAATGAACCAGGGAGGTCCGAAGAAAGTCAGACCTCTAATCAATCAGGGAGGTCCGAAGAAAGTCAGACCTCTAATCAATCAGGGAGGTCCGAAGAAAGTCAGACCTCTAATCAATCAGGGAGGTCCGAAGAAAGTCAGACCTCTAATCAATCAGGGAGGTCTGAAGAAAGACAGATCTTGAATCAACTAGGGGTCTCCATGCATAGCCTGGCTCAGCCTTTACGCCGACCCACACTCAGGTTGCAAACAGAGGAGTCCACGCAAAGCCAAACCTCCACACAAACATGGAGGTCCGAGGAAAGACAGACATCCATGCGATCAACCTCCACTGGTTGCATGGAGGGTCTTCATGTTGGTGTTGGCATGAAGGCCAAGCTAAGCCCGGCTCGGCCTTTACACCGACCCACACCCAGGTGGCACTAACCTACGTCACTATCCCAGCCCAGGTTTTGCCAACACTTTGCATTATGAAAATTAGAGGCTTTGCACAAATTTGGCAAAGCCTCAAACTGTTTAACAAATATTCATCATCATCATTTTAACTGTTTAACAAGTTCCTTATTCATCCATCATCTAACATACATAGGTATGTTTGATGATGGATGAATATTTGTTAAACAGTTGACAATAGAATACGAAACAGAGAATTTGTGAAAATTCATTTGGCTCTGCTACTGTCCAGAAACAACCAATCAGAATCAAAAGACAAACTTTTGGTTCTTATTGGTTTCTAATGTGTTGAATGTGTCTCAGTACATTCAACACATTAGACTACTAGCGTACGGCAGCTATGCAATTTGCAGAAAAACAACCTAACATTATATAATCATTTATAGAATGATTTAGAAAACAAAGTTCTATGCAGGCTTGTCAAAACTATTTTGATCCATATTAGAACTTTGCATTGATTTCCCTTCATTTTAGTAGCTGCGATTTTCCCTAACCCAAACCAATATTAGTCTATTCCTAACATTAACTAAACCTTAATTCACATCTTACCTCTAAACATTACCCCTGACCCAAAGCAATGAATCCACCATATTACGACAAGTCTTTGGTCCTAATATGGTGGCCCTAATATGACACTGGACCTATAGTGGTGCATTCACACCGTCAGGCGCTTCTGGTTTACATTCAAACTCTATGTGGAGGCGCGTCGAGGGCCGTTGCGGCGCTCTTCGAGCGTCTAGCGCGGCGTCATTTGAACCGTTTGGAGCGTTTGACATGTCCAGCGCATCAAATACGTCACATAGACTTTGAATATAAAGCAGACTCGCCTGACGCTCAAAACGTGTTTGGTGTGAATGCACCATTAGAATGTTTAGTTCCTATGGTAACAATGACATCATCAGTGATGACATCACTCTTTGATGTCATCACTGATGTCTTGAGTGTAGCACACAGACTGTTTTGTAACTTTTAAGTTATGAATCTTCTACAGGAGCATTAAAATTATTTGAAGGCACAGAATCAGCCCAGTAGATTCACATTCTCAGGTGAGAGACTCACCTGGTGTAAAGTTAATTTTTCGGTACTGGAATTACACCGAGAATAAATTACTTTAATCAAAGCATGTCATGAATATATGTGCATATATTCCATCTTAAGTACATAGCATAATAGTTTTTTTGTGGCTTTTTCCGCCACTAGATAATATAACATAAACAGCACTATTCAGATATGCAATGAGTTTATAGCAGCGGCTCTGATGCCAAGATCTCCAGAAAACATATTAAAGATTGTAGCATGTGTTACACACATCAGGGCTGGTGTCGGTGTAACAGATGCTGATTTTCCTGTAAAAGGTCTAGAACAGGTAGGAGTGATGAGGCAGAAACAAATCTGTGCTTCACTAATCCTCCTGGAATCTGTTCTGGTTAAATAGTTAACATTTCCAAACAGCACCATACCTGATCTTTCTTCAAAATAATCATTGTGTCCACGTTATTTTCTTTGTCATTCTAGACAATATACTTATTCCTGTAATAAACAGTTTTAGATCCTTTAATACAAAGGTACAGCTTATGTCACACACTTAAGTCTCAGAACAACCCCCATCTGCTACTGCATAAAAAATATACAATATATTTGGGGGTTTTTCTGTACACGAACATTTTCACAGAAAGACACAATATAGCTAAACAGATTCGACTCATGTAACGAAAAAACAATCTAAACATGTCAATATTACTTTCCAACAACTTCCACAACCATTTTATTTCAAAGGTGTATTAAGCAATCTGTACATATAAACAGATCGAAATTCAGCTCCTGTACAGTAGGTTTATACTTCAGCTAACTAGAACCGCCGTCGCTCTTTTTCCTCCCAGCACCTGTTAGTTCAGTTGCTATGACAACGTAAATAAAACACAAAAGGAAAAGCATTAGCAGAGTGTTCCACCATGTCTGTAGTTCTAAAGAGCAGCTCAGAGGGGCAGACAAAAGTCTACGTCTATTTTGAGTCTAACTGACCCTGTTTTGTGTCAGACTTTTGTTTTGAGTTGAATTTGGCTTGTTTTGTGTTAATTATGTCGCCACCGTTACTCAAAATGCCAACAAAAGCAATAGCTCCCTTCACGGGATCGAGCCGCGTGTTTTGATATATGTATAAAGTGAAGGGGGCACGCAGCGGTACGAGCCGCATTAACGGTAGTGGGAAGAGGCAGTTATTTTGAGGTGTAGAACAATAGGTGCCTGCCTATGCATTGCTATGGCAGGTACCTATTCTGAAAAATTATAAATTCAAGATTTCCCCTAGAAAACTTGCTAAGCCCAGTGTTTGGGCGCTAAGCTCATCTATCCAGCAGCCCATCGTGTTTTGGGGTTAAAAATGTTTAAAGTTGACAGGAAATTTGAAAAATAACACTTGATAATTATGTCTTATTGGAACATTAATATCTGAACACCAACCATAAAGTCTTAAAAAATGCAAACATTAAAAACAAAACATGAAATAAATAAGCAATGTTAAGCCTGGTGGGGCAAAAGTACAGTCTGGTGGCCCGCCAGGCTTATAATAAAACCCTGAAGTTATACGGTAAATTCCCACGCCTACTAGCAGGACAATGATCCAGAGCAAAGCAGCTATTCCATTCCTGAGTGGCTCAATAGAAAGTGCCCTAGCTAAAGTAACACAGGTAGCATAAAAAAAAGACACACCAATGTTGACCTATAACCTCCATTCTTTTTCTTCATTTTGTTGACTTGTTACAGGATGAAATATATTTATTATTTAAGTTGTTCTACTAAACTGGAATCTATTCTGCAATATAACTTTCTCACACGCGCAGAAAAGACGCTGACTGCTAATAACTACCCCCGAGAAGCCCACGTTTAAAAAATCCAAATAATCCTTTTAATATGTTCTGCAATTTAAACTGCAGTATCAAGCAAACGATGATGTCAGTGTTTACTGGTGAGCAAAGTGAATCACTGCAGACAAAATGCTAACATGCCTAGAAAAACATCCATCGCATGAATAAAGGGGATCAATGGAGGGGCTTTTAAAAACGCACTGCAAGGGTTTAGAGGGTTCCCTTCATCAAACTACAAGCTTCTTTTGAAAGGATTTATGATCCTCTTCAATACTGCTACACTCATATGAGCATTTTGTTGCTGTTGTAAATAATCCATTAACTTAATGGAAGCCTTCATCAGCTCCCAATAAATGTTGGAGGTAATGTAGCTGTTTGCTTCTCTGCTTAATGCTGCAGCCTTGGCAGCTTTGAACACAGTTATATTTCCAAAAGAGTGATCTGGGAGAGAACATGATGAACCGCTGTGATAACGTCAGGATTCATTCATTCATACTGTAACCCTCCACACCAGGTCCTAGTGGGTGGAGTACGCCGTGAAATACCAGAGAGATAGACGTTATTACTGTAGACGCTGTAATTGATCTAGCATTTCTGTTTGGACTGCAGCTATAAAAGCAGCTATCAACTCATCAAACCAGTCATTTGAGTTGACAGATGAACTGCAGCAGAACCGCTAACATGCCCATTAGTGTCAGTCTCCTGTTTTAAGATCCAGTTACTGATCCAGTCCACGTTTTCGGACACCTGAAATAACCTTTAAAGTGTCCGTCATCTGAGGGAATCTAGTAAAAGTTGAATATCTCTGCTGCATTAGTTCTGCTTTATTTTTCTAGATGGATAGTTGCTGTAATGCGTAACCGTGGCAACAAGGTGTTGCTTTTACAACTGCGAGCAGCTGAGTAGCTTCTCTAAAGCTCAAACAGCACCTGAACTGTTGAGTCCCAGAGGCGTTACGGCTGCAGAGCAGGACCAAGCAGCAGCAAGAGACTCTACACTTCCAGAGATTTAGACAGGAGCAGCAAAGGTAAATGAGCTGGATTAGCAGAGCTAGCTAACAACTGATGGAGAGGATACTCTGGGACTGTCATGTTTTTGAGTTAAAAAACGTTTAAAGTTGACAGGAAATTTTAAAATATGGCTGCATAATTACGTTATTGGAAAACACATATTGTACGTTTTACAAAAACCAAACATACAATTAAAAGAAATATAATGTTTTGTGCCTCAGTTGTTTCATGCTGATTAAAGTGTCCAACATTTCTGGATCCTTTATCCATGACTTGTCAGATTATTCGCTGAAGTTGTTAACGTGTAGATCGGTGAAGACGGGCAGCGGTTACCAAGCTTTGGTGAATTTAAAATATAAATTTCAGACTTATTATACTATGTTGCCATTGTGCTTCCAGCCGTTTCACTAAAGAGACTCTTTGACTTGTAACACTGTTACTGGTGTATTTAAAAAAAATCCCCTCTATTAAAGAAACAGTGTTAAGCCTGGTGACCCGCCAGGCTTATAATACACTGGGAGAAACCCTGAATATTTTCTGCCTTCTTCCTTCATTTGGGTCAAATTAAAAACTAAATACAAGAAAAACAAAACTTTTGAGCTTTTACAAAACTATATAGAAGATGTGAATTTCCTTACTCTATCTTTTCTGATAACCCAATGTAACCATTAGTGCTGCCTCTGCATGTTACTGGTGTTGAATCAGTCCTGGCAGGAGCTGGGCTGAGTAATATTTACTCTGGCATAATGTAACTCCACGATGGCCGTTCCGACGGGCCGGTCCAAATTCCTCGTTGGCCGGTGCCATGGCGACAGTTGGTGGCAGCGTCTGTCACGTCCGCTGAAGCCGTCGCTGAGTTTAGGAACAAAGAGACGCGATATCTGGAAGGAGTCTGACAGAAAAGGTGAGCGGGCGATTCATTGCACAATGAAGCAAGAAAAGAAAAAAGATGAAAGGCTCTCTTGAGTAAAATTAAAGGTGATAGCAGCAAAGGGAAATAGAAGTATAAAAGTGTGCCGGGGTGGGAGGAATTGAACAAGCTGGGAAGTGAATGAAACAGGGGGAGCCTTTGAATCCCCGATCTTAAGATCAGAGGGGGATGACATTAGCCGAGGCTACGACTTCTTTTTATCTCTTATCCTCATTATTGGTCTTTTTCCTCATTGGGAACATCAAATTATGTTAAACACCGGCAGATCATGCAGGATCTGTACTGTAGTTTCTGCAACGATCCTTGAAAATCTTTGAATTTCATTTGGGTGTTTATTAAAGTTTGAAAAGTGCTTGATTTCGGTACACTGTAAAACATTTGAAGGTGGTTTAACTAAAAGAGATATTTTCACTCACGATATCAAGTTAAAATAAAAACCTATTTCACTTCAGAATCATTTAAATTCTTGTTTCAAATTGCATGGACAACATTTCTGATCTGATAGTGAATTTTATTAAACATCACAAAATTTAATTAAAATAAACACAATTCAGATCAATGTAACGCACTTCAATCTCAGGATACAAAAATGTGCCGCTAAGCATTCTGGGAAATGGTTCCCACTCCTGTCTTTGTCTTCTTTCAGTTTTTTAAAGTGCGAACCTAAAACTAGTTTATGCAACTCTTGGAGGTTTGATAAAATGAATAAAACGTTAACACAACTAACTAATGGAAGTTTATCTTTCACAAACTCACTTAGAAAGTCAAATATATTAAACTAAATCCAGCTCAAATGTTTCACAGTGTATAAAATGTCTCACTCTGAAGTTGAATCAAACCAAACTTTTCTTGTTTTAAGTTAGTCAGAATTACCAGAATTATTTTTATTTGCTGGATTAAACATTTTTTGAGATTATCTTTGGTTGTATATTCTGTTTTAGCATTTCATCTGATTGTTTCAGTGTTTGGATTGTTTTTCAGTGTAATGAATGTTTATTATTCCTAATGGCTCCCTGAGTTATTGATCGCCTTAAATTTATACATTAAAAAAATGTTGTTGAAATTGTTAAATTGGCGTTTTTAGAGAAACATTTCAAAATGTTATATCTATTTTATTTTACCTTTTCCCTGCTGTTAAATGTAAAATATCACCATAACAAATATCATATAATAGTGAAATGAAGTTGTCTTTTTTTGTATGAACTCCACTTTAGTGTGATGCTGGAAAAGTTTGAAAACTTCCCTTGAAAATGCTGGAAAAGTTCTTGAGTTTTACTGTACGGACCCTCATCTTGACCCGTCACTTCGCCACTTTAATCCTTTCTCCCGAACTGAAAAGCTACTCAAGTTGTACAAAACTTAAACGTCTTTTATTCAGACTCTGGTTTTGCTGCGGATTGATTTCCAGTTCAGCATAAGTGGGATTTAAAATCCAATACAGTTCATTCCTAAACTACAGGGAGAGCTTTATCCCATCCAGTTTACAATGCAGATCACTTAGCCGTGGTCTTAATAATCTGGGCTGCTATTGTCCTGAGATGTGGCCTCCAATTAGGGAGCCAGTCGACCTCGAACCTTTGAATTTCATTGTAGCAAATCCAAAAATAAGGACCGTTCTGAATCCCCTTCCCATAATCCCCGGAGTCTATTCTCTACGGCCCGGCTGGAGCCGCTGACCTCTCCTTTGTGACTGAATTAATCCATAGGCGGAGATAATGGCCGTGTCACTGCCAGCGGCAGGAAGTGGCAGGAGGAGAATCAATCCACCGCCGTGCCACTCCAAGCCCCCACGGCAACCGTCGCCCCTCCGCCAAGGAAGGAAACAAATACAAACGCATCTTTTATTCAGACTGCAGAAAACCGACTGTTAAAGCTGGACCTGTTTTACAGAACCAACCTTGACATTTAAACTCTGAGAGGAAATGATTTGCTCTGATTTATTTGCACGTCTATTAAAGATGTAAAATAAGTGAAACATGTAAGTCATGACTTCTTCCTGTTTGGGAAAGACAAGAGAACATACGACTGATGTAAGTTTCTACTTTAAAGTCCGTATTTGTGTCTCCTAAAGTTTCCTTTTTGAAATCAAGTTGGAGCGTAACGTTAACCCGTTCAGCAGAAATGGCAGTGAGTCGATGCGGTTGTGAAAGTTTGATGCTGCTCGTCTTCTCCTGGCGGTGTGACGGTTCCCCTGTTCTCTGTGCAGAGCGAAGTTTGCTTCCAGTATTTGCTGGTGTTAAATTGAACTCATTTGTCTCTGTAGCCCTGACATGTTCAGTATGCCAGCAGCTGCAGCAAGTCCCAAAGCATGATTGATCTACTCCACGCGGAGTCGCTCGAGGTGCTCTTTTTTTATTTTATTTATGGAAATCTACTTTTTATTTTCAGTTTGAAGTTCATTTGTTGAAAGGATTTTTCTTTAAAAGCTTGAGATTTGTCTTTAATTTTTTCGCTGAAGGTTGTTCTGCCGTCTTCAGCTTCTCCACATTTAGCCGCTTATTGTTCCTGAAGGTTTCCTGCTCTCAAATAAAACTACACTTTAGAAGCTTTTGTATCCTAATTTTGCACAACCGTCACTATTTCTGTTCAGTGTTTTGAAACAGAAACAAAGTTAAGTCGACAATAGTCCTTAATTAAAAAAAAAAATTAACACTGAAAATCAGTGTAAAGATTCAGTTTCTGCTTTGCAAAAACTAAATACTAAAAAGAAATTTGAATTTTGCCAGTTTTTGACAAAAACTGGGAAGTTTGTCTAAATAAAAACATTTTCTATGGAAAAATTAGCAAATTCTGTTGATCTATGTTTATGTTTAAATCACAAAGGTGATTTAAACATAATTTCTTAAGATTTTGAAGGTTGAAGAAATGTACAGCTTGTATTCACTTTGCTTTTACAAATTAATCATGATCAACAAAAAGTGGCTTTTTTGAGAGAAAAAAGATATTAAAAAAAACCTTTAAATGTCAAACTGAGAAGAGATTTTTTACAAAATAATGACAAACACAAATATTTTTAAATTAATAATTGGATTTGCACCAACTGGATGGACATGTGTTGAATTAGTTTAGTCACTTTAAAGTGGTGAACATTTTATGTTACATATTTTTGTTCTGATTTTGTAGAAATTAGTTTTCACCTTTTTCATTTGTCAAAAAAAATACAAATTTTGCTGAACATTATTAATTTGTAAAAGCAATAAAAAGGGTAAAACATCCAACTTGGTGAATATTTTGTAGTTTGGTCGCTACCAACATGTTTTGACACATAAGCTCATCTGAACAGACGCTAAGAGAAGTCACTAAAACCCAGAGTTAGGAAACGTGTTTTTGTTTGAAGATATTTTTTTGCTTAATCAAATCAAATTCTGAATTAATAATTAAATTATAAGGTTTCCCCCGGTGGCTGGGTGCTACGGCTGTCATTCATCCAGCGGTTTGTCATGTTTTTGAGTTCAAAAATGTTTAAATTTGACCAAAAATTTGAAAATATCACTTGATAATCATGTTATTGAAAGATTAATACCTGAACACCAACTATAAAGTCTTAAAAAATGCAAACATTTTAAAAAGACTTAAATAAATAAGCAATGCTAAGCCTGGTGGCCCGCCAGACTTATGAAACACTGGGGAAAACCCTGGATTAGACAGAAATTTCTTGAAGAAGAGCTGAATATTCATGGAGTTAATTGAATATGACTGACAGTTTGCAGCTACAGGTGAAACAGGAAGTGCAGGATTTGGTTAAAAACAGTAACCAGCCAGTAAACCTATGAACTAAACAAGAAAAATACGTAAAAAGATGTTTGCTTGCTACTCAAGGAAAACCAAGCTCCTCCTTCGTTTTCCGTCTAACATCAGACCATCAAAGTTTATTGAAAACATGTCGGGATAAGTTGAATTTCTTCCCATTTTTGGGGTGTTACAGAACTCATCTGTGTTGTACAGTCGGTCGTATTCGGGGCGGTCTGACTGGCAGAATTACATATTGTCAACGTGAGCCTGACTGGCATGCTGAGACTAAATAATAGCCTCTTTCTTTCACCAAACGGCGAGCGGCTCCTGGTTGGAGATGAAAGCTAAATTGAGCATATCTTTAGCCCCAAGACAGACAAATTGTATGTCCTTGTTTTGAACAGTGTGAATATTTAATTTTTAACCACTTTTAAACACAAAGGAGGATTTAATGTTGGTGCCAGACGAAAATTGGCGTGGCTGGTATTTATTTTTAACCTTTGATCCAGGTAAAAGAGAGCAAATTCAACTATCTCCACTCGTTTGCAAGTGAGGTTTGGAGAAAGAAAGTATGTAGAATCGTTTTGCAGCAGAGCGTGAGCGTGTTCTACTTGAAGATCTGTGACAGTGAAATGTGTCCACAGTGGTTGCTAAGGTCAGCCTTTGCTTTGCTTCTGCTCCCTTCTGAGCCGCCGCCATGAAAGCTTTTAATCACCGAGCGCGATGCTATTCAGACGGCACACAAACACCCCGCCGCCGCTCTAATGGCCGCTGATAAAGACGCCGCTCCGTCTGCTGCGCCGAAGTTCACACGCGACCAGCCCAGAGCCACCACAATGACGCCGAGTCAAGTTACAACCACAAAGTCTGATGGTTTCATTTGGGTTTTATGCAGCGGATCAACACAAAGTGCTGCAAACAATATGTCTGTTCCTGAAATAGTCACTAGAAAGGCCAAACGTTGCATCATAAACCGTTCACACACAAATCCTCAAAATAAAAACAGCTGCAGGCCAAAAGAATCCCAAATAAAATTAAGCTTTTATTTATTGTAGATCCAAAACTTGAAAGGGATTTTTATGACCATTGTAGATATAAAAAAAATTCTATTAAAATTCCTGAGTTTTTAGGCAAAACTTTGCTCCTTTTTCTTTCCACAATGACTCTACTATGCTTGCCAGTTAGCCTATCAGAAGCTTCCAAAGCTATCACTTCCTTATCTGGGCTTTTCCTCATCATTTAAAGAAACAGCAGTCACTGCGTATGTAAACTTCTGATTGTGAAGACATTGCAAAACAATTTTCTCGTTCTCGTTATTGTGATTTAGCAAATATGAGCTCCGTTTCTATTCTTTTACGTCGGCGACTCGCTGTCTAACCTCGACTCTCCTCTCAGAAAATCAAACGCTGCCTCCGAGGCCTGGCGTTTTATTACTGAATCTCTTTCCAGACTCGACTGAGTAGCCCTCCGAGGAGCGGGAAGCCAGGGCTGGTCTGCTTCGAGTAATCAGCTCAGTCTGCCACCTTCCCACCAGATCAATATGCAGCGCCGGCTTATTTTTGAATGCCTGGTTATTCACAAGTTCTCACAGATCGTCAGAAGTAAACATCTCGCCCACCTCAGCTGGTCTTCATTGTCTGCAGACTCTTATTGATTTGACTCAGACATCAAACATGCCTACAGTCAATCCTCTGAAGCTCATATGGTGGCGAATAATAACCGATTGAATTAAAACTTTCTTCGACTTCCAACTCAATCTATAGGCGACTTTTGTTTTGTCACTATTAAAACAAAATCTACAGTTGATTAGATTTATTTTTCAGTCAGTGCTCATTTAGATTTGATTTTGCAAAAGCTCTGCTGCAAATGAAACGAAGAGGAAGTTAATGAGCAGAAGAAGGAAATAAGTAATAAGTAACTCTTACTGCTTTTATCGTTAACACAATAGTACCAAACTTTTAAACGAGTCGGTTGAGTTTGAGATGTTGACTTTTACTTCAAACCAGTACCAAGCCATAACGTCGCCATCAACGGATTTTCTCTGATTGTTTGAAGAAACCTTCAATATCGCTTTATTTTTTGGGATTAAGCAAACAGACATGATTTTCCAACTGACCTAAAAGTGAAAAGTTTTTACCAAAAATAATAGAAGGTTATGTCTCTCTGTATCATCACACATTTTCGGTTTCCCCCTGAGAGAGATTGGTGACGTAAGGAGAGAAATGGGAGCAGAAAAGAAAGGGCGACAGAGATAAGAAAAATAAGACTAATAGATTAGACACAGGACTCAGAACCCAGATAGTCGAAGCTCCCGCCTGATACCCTGTGAAGCATGATTCTGTTTTTGAAAAGGGAATGCGGATAACGGTATTATCTCTCACCGATGTGTACAGGCCCTATTTTTCCCTGTGTTTCCATAAATATGAGCCCAATATCCAGGAAAATGTGATTTATTCTGTCACAGCGTGAGGCCCCAGTTTATTCATAATCTGGAATAGAAATCACCTCTTTTGATGGAGGATAAAGGAGACGGAGGTTATGAGAAAACACCGAGGATTTACTGCAGACTGTTTGTTTAAAGGGGACGTCCAAGAATACCTTCCCTCCTCCACGTCTCTCTGTTGCTCATCTTGTTTGGCATCGAGAAGCTCTGATTGCAGGTAGAGAGGCCTTGTGTGTTTACCCTCCGTGTTTCTGACCTGATTGCTTTAACACTTGAAACTCAACTGTTTTCCCCCAAATGTCCTTTGACTCTGACTTCACTGTCTGTCAGACGTCCAGAGCCTTTAAGGGTTAATTCATGAGGAAATCTTATTGTGTTGTTTATCACCAATCGTGATAATTTTTTTATCACAAAGTCGGACTAAAATCTCATCCGTTTTTGAGCCCAAAATGCGAAAACCGACTCACAGCAGGTCCGATTGTCTCTTGTTTGCATCTTTTGAAGTGTTTCTTTGGACCTTGGTTGCTTTTTTCACCTGCATCGTTGGTTCTGGTGTCTCATCTTCCCCTCAACATGGACTCTCAGGTGGGGATTAAATGAAATGGATCCTGTGGAATCTGTCCTCAATGGAAACAATCCCAGCTCACATTGATTAAAAACGCAGCCTGTGTGCGTCGCTACAATAAATACATACGAGGACCCCGAGAAAATGAGCAAAACCTACAGCTTCAACCACCTGCTAGATAAGATCAAGCTGCCTCTCCATGCTAATTATAAAAAGATTACACATCTGTCTGAAGGCACACATCTGTGTGTTCGCACGTCGCTGCATGAGGTCCATCAAGGCCTCAGCGGCTTAGAGCTTAAGAGGCTTAAGGAGGGAGACATAAATGGCGAAGCAGCTGGAGAGTGGAAAGCAGAGATACAGAGAAGGTGTGTGAGAGAGTGGAAGATAATAGGTAGCTGTGGCTTCTGTTTGAGACTTCGCTACTGTATGTTGCTACAATTGGATATGGTTGGCTGAGTAGAGCCAGCTTTCTCCCTCACTCCCCGTTCCTCTGCAGCATGAAAGCAGGTCGGCGAGTTGGAAGGGACACAAATATGAGCCGAGGCTCTGAACCTCTACAAACGAGCCAGAATGACCCGGTCAAAGCTTAAAACCTTGAAATCGTAAGATTTTGAATCTTTCTAAAACGTCCTTTCACCTACTTCATGCTGTCAGACAGGTGCTATTTTCAAGACAGGTTGTCTTTGTTGTTAGATCAAGTTTATTGGTGTAGTAAGACGATTCAAAGTGCTTTTACGTCATAAAAACGTAACACAATAACCAGTTTTGTTAACCAGCAGCTATTTTATCAAATAATCATTTAATCAGTCCAGTTACTGCTGATCAGAGGCAACTCTGAACAAATCAGTGTTTCAGCGTCTTTCAGTTTTCTGGGAGTTTGCTCCACATTATAGGAGTGTAGAAAACTAAATGCTGCTTCTCCATGTTTAGTTCAGGTTTTCTATCTAACAATAAGATTTTAGCTGAAATCTTCCATGATATAAGATCACCTTTACAAACACTTAAAACTGCTTATTTTAAAACTCTCAACACCAAATATGCCTCTTTATGTATTAATAAACACAGTGGAAACTATACATACTGATATAAGTTCATTTCTCTGCTCTTACGGTATCAGCCAATCAGTGCAAAGGACACTAGACGGCCAGCCAATAGCATGTCGAGCAGCATTGCGTCTTGCTGTTTTGTCTTCCTAAACTCTGTTTTATTCTTTTTCTGAAAGGTTTACATAAGTTCAATTAATTTTTCATGAATAATTTAGCTAGATTCCACAAATAGGCTGAATAGAAATACAAAATAGTCTAAATCCATAAGAATCCATAAGAATTCAGTGAAAGTTTATTTTAACTTACCCGCCGAAAAGCCGCAGATCCCGACCACACATCCCATCTGTGAAGTGTGGCTGTCAGAAATGCTGACTCCGAAGTGTTTCAGAAGCTAATTTCATGCTGCAAATCGTCCCTGCCGTTGCAACACCTCTGAAGAAAAGCATAAGATACACAAGTTCTGCTGAATACAAAACATAGTAATTAGTATTTTATCAGCTGCCTTGGTTTGCTCTTTGTCTTCTGCTTGTCTTTATTGCTCCTCTGTCTTCAGGGTTCAAGGGAAGAATTCCCTTTTATTCCTTCTCAAAATCACACACAATTAAAGCAGAGCATTTTTGGCCTCGGGGCCAAGCGCTCGGTGTGTGTAGAGCATTCACCCTCCCTTCCACCCACACACTCAAAATAAAGGGATTCAGCACACATGCACCTTCCCACACTCTATGTACGGAAACACAAAGCCTGCTTCTCTGTGGTGCATTTTATTTCGCTATGGCTTTAATTGAGCTTTTTTAATGGAGAAAAGGGATTATATATTCACACACCTCTCTTCCTGGCAGATGATTGGACACTTTTCTTCCTTATCAGTGAAGTATTTGGACTCAGGCTGCTGCTAAAAACAACTTCAAGGATGACAGGTGGCGTAGAAAAGCACCAGGAGCTTCTCCTTCAGCTCACGCAGCCTAATATGGCAAGCTGATATTCAACTTAATATTTATCTGTACCATTCTGGAAATTTTAGTTACCTGGCAACTTGTTTTATTTTTGAAGTAAGGTTATGTCTCAGTATTCAGACAGAAAGTTCAGTTTTCATATCAACTGCATCTTCTCAGAATTTAATGTGGAGTCCCTCAGGGTTTTGTCTTTGAACCACTCCTTTTGGTTTTATGCATGTCTCTTTCTTGGAGAGATAATGAATAATTTCACATTTATAAAAAAAAGATCAAATTGTGGGGGGCTTGTTCCCTGGGAGGGACACAAGAGGGCGCTAGAGAGGGATCAGAAAATTGGAGGGAGGATGAGAAAAAAAAAGAACAACTTTGTGATTTTTTTTTATCATAAAATCAATAATGTTTTTAAATACTTTTAAAAAAAATATATGAGTTAAAATAATTTATTGAAATTTTAACTTCTTTTCTGATTGGCTGCTTTGCTCCTCAAGCTAACATAGCAAAAATAAAACGGACAAATTTCTTAGAAGAAAACCTAAAATCAGACAGTGAGAGGCACTATTTATGCTAAGCTAATTTTACAATAAAACGGAAGAAAAACATTCTAAAATGGAGTTTGTTTGTTTTGTTTTTTTTACATACTTTTAGCTCTGGCAAAAAAAAACTTTTTGAGTGATTTAATCAAAAATAATAAGAAGAAAGAGTCACATTTCTACAAGTATTCAAAGCCTTTACCAATGACGCTCAACTTGATCATCTTGTATCCAGCTGGAATCCAGTCCACCTCTTTATTTAGCTCTTAAAGGATCAGATTTTTGTTTTTCTTTATCACACAGTTGCTATAGTTTTCAGTCCAACGATTCCATAGCGGGAACATTGTGCTAAGTTTGCTACGCTAAAAAGCTTTGTGTCTAAATCTGTTAGCATGGCATCATGATAGCATCTTGATAGGAAAATGTTGACAAAGACAACCAGATAATTTATAATATAATCTAAGTAATTAGTGGTTATGAAGCTACGTTAGCGAAGGAAATGCTGTCTGATCAGTCACATTTGTTGACTTGCTCAAACAAGTAATTATAGATGAAGTGGAAGCTAAGATGCTATCATTTCATTGACGTTACTCCTGCCTTTAAAAACAGTTTAAAAGTCTAATTTGTGGTTTTAACCTGTCGCTGTTTTGATGTGAAACATGAAACTTTGAGGCTAACACAAACACACGTCTCCCCGCCTTTTGAGATCATCCTGATTCATTTGTAATTGTTGTTTGGGAATCTGAAGGGTAGCAGCTGATTGGCCGTCGTTGACACTTTACAAATGGCAATCAATGCTTTTGTTTCTGGTGGTTTTTTGCTCGTCTCCGGTGAGATAATAATTGGAGCTGATAATGGTTACCAGGCTCATAACATATTGACCGGATCGCAGTAATGAGCCGATTGAACAGAGACGGCCATGCCTGGAAAAGACGAAGCAATTAGCACGTCTGTGTGCGTCGCCTGCTTGCACGACAGCGAGAACAAACAAATTCCCACTCGTCACATTTCAAACTCGGTCGCGTAAAACCCCGTATTCAGCCGCGGTAACGACTTCTGGGATGTGCGTTTTACCTCATCGGGGAGTTAAAGGATTAACTCGATTCTATTATTCACACCAAGTAGCACAAGAAAAAGCCCAGGCTCATTTTTCCTTGTACCTGCAGCTTCTAGTGAGCAGCTTATTACGCGATCAATCACGCACACCGCGAACGGCGGCGAATCAATTAATAATTGAAAACCTTTAAAGTACTTGAAGCGGTGATTGGAATGTGCCTTAAGTTGGAGGCAGGCAGTGTGGAAGGTCACGAGGTTAAACAGGCCAGATCAATCAGGCTCAGAACTGGACTGGGACTCATTTCAAACAATGAAACAATGCATCTCTCTCTGGAGACTAACCAATCAGGCTTTGAGGATGTTATGCATTACAGATCAGTCAGTCAAGTTTATTTATACAGAACATTTCAGCAGCAAGGCAGTTCAAGAAGCTTTACATCAGAAAAACAACATCCAGTCACCAGCTGAAAACCAGTAACAAACATTTTAACTTACTGGTTGGTCAGAAATAATATTTATTGTCACTCAGTGAAGAAATTCAGACTGGCAAATAGATATGCAGCTGAGAAGGGTTTTAAAAATGTATGAAAAAAAAACATTTATGTCAACACTGAGTTAGTTGGGATCATGATGGTTGATGAGAGGAAGGACGTCTTCTTTGAACAGCTTTGGTTAAAAAGTTAGCTCTTTAAACCAAAACAAGGAAGACATGAATGAAACAAAACCGCTGTTTAAATAAATGGAAGAATCACTAAAATGGTCAATGAATGGCAATCAACACCTATTAACTCCAGCTGGTTACGTAATATGTTCAGAAAGAGGATATTTCGACAGGATTAAAGAGATATTTCATCAACTCTTTAACTTATTTTGTCTCTAAAACATTTGGAAGAGATTGTGGAGTATAGTCCAATCATCCTGAGCTGGAATACCTGTCAGCAGGTAACAGAAGTGGGTCAACTTCAACAAGGATCTCTGAAATAGGAGTGTCCGTTTCCGTTTCTAAATCGTGTAATGTTGCTGTTTTTTCTCAGTTTCTTTAGATTGAACTCATATTTTCAAACACAATAGAATAAAGGGAGCATCTGAGTTAGGAAAATGATCATAAGTATTGATAAATCGGCTCCTGCACCTCTTCATGTCCATGCAGCAGTGCCGATCTACTGCCATCTATAGGCGTCTCTGCGCCACAGCAGATTGCTGCCAGTGATTTCTGGAGAGCGTTGCTGCCGTAGGCTGCAGCCATCCCTCCTAGAAAAGCAGCAGATAATGATTTCATCATTTCCCCGATTATTGACAGGCGCCTTGAGCTCTACTATTAAGTTCCCAGTGTTGTGGAGCGAATTAACATCCATTAGAATATGATTATTCAGCGAGAGAGTGGTGGGATGTTGATCCTAACGAGGACTGCAGCTCCAACATTGGGGAAAAAAAGGAAACGTGGGGTTTTGACAGGCTCATCAGATATCCAGCTCCAGACAGCGACGTGTTGACTGCAGCGCTGCATCAGGAGCCTCTGGCCTTAAAGTGACCTCCTCCATGCAGAGCTGCCAATCACCGCTCATTAAACATCAAGACACATTCCTCCCTCCACCAAGCCCAGATTTAAAGAGCTCTTTATCTGGGTCTCTGCCGCTCCTTTGCCGCTCATTCTTCGTGTTTTTCAGGTGAAAAAACATCCATTGTCTCATTTCAGTGGCCATTACAATAGGATATGTAGACGTGTTTGAGCTATAAAAGGCATTTTCAGTCTGAAATACATATTTAGATTTTTTTTTTATGGCTCCATCTCTTCCCATTATCACCATGTCAACAATTCCTAAACATTACCTTTAGTGTGTTAACCATCACCAAAAAGACAATTTCTGGAGAAATTGGTTGCATAAAATATTCTATATGAATTATTATTGTATATAATTGGTTGAAATAACTTAATTGTATTATTTTATCCATCATATGTGTATATTTACTTGCCTCTTAGAGATAAATTATTGATTTATTATTATTACTTGATGTTTTGAATTTGTTTACATATTCATACTGAAAAGTTATTCTGCATTTTTATATCAGATGAAGATATTTTCAGTAAATATATGAAATTACTCATGGAAAATTAAAGTATTTTATGATGTTTTTTACGTTGAACATATTGAAAAACTCAGTTTGGAGCGATACGACTTGACTTTGTAATGGTTGGTACTTGGAAAGTGCCATTTATTTTCCTTCACTGTATCCCAAAGAGTTGAGATAAGGATGTTAGCTTCTGCAATTTTACTAAGACGGTTTAGGAAATATTTTGAATTTGCACCTGTCCGCTAAAAGATCCAGAAGCGCAACACATCGTGCTCTGATGTAAAGAAACTCAAGTCTTTGCTGCCATTAAAAAGAAATTTCTTAATCATCAGGAACTTTACAATCAAGAAGGAAAACAAGTGGATTTCTGTTGTTTCTTAAAGATGTTTCACCTCCGATCTAAAAGGCTTATCAGTGGAAACATGAGAGACGTCCACTTTCCTTCTACTGAAGCATTTAACACACCGACAACGGGTCGGATCCAACGCCAAACGTCTTCGAACAATAAGTCAAAGTGGTTAAGATTTAATTAGAATCAAACTGTGACAATGTGTAAAAACCTTCTTCATAAAATGCTGTCAGATACATAAAGGCACACTTGTTGCAGAATTGAACACAAAGTACTGCACAGATCTTTTCTGTAGTAACCGTTGTTTATTTTCTGTTCTTTTCCAGCTTCCCTGCAGGTTTCCATATCCTTGCACAAGGTGGAGTTAAGCGTCGGAGAGTCCAAATTCTTCATCTGCACAGGTAATTTAAAACTTTTTATTTGTCCAGAAGGAAATTTAAACGATGTTTAAATTAACTCATCTTAATCCAACATTCCTCAAAGATCTCCAGTAGCTGTCGGTAGTACAACGAATTTGAAGTCACCTCTGACTAAAGACATTGTGTTTTTTTAAAAGAAGACGACATTTTAAATGTTAATGCTGTAGACAGGAAATATCTCAGGTAGCAGTCAGTACTGCAACATATCTGAAGAGGCTTCTGACTGAAGGCTGTTGCTGTGACATGCTAACAGCTCTGTAGCTTAGCAGAGACTATATTCCTCAGCAGCATCAGCTGCTAACCCACCTCCTCTTTAACTCTGTCTGGGCGTATTTGATGTTTCTGTTTGTAAAAAAATGTTTCTTCTCCGTAAAATCCCCGTCAATCACGTCGAGGTGAAGCGCTGTGAGGGTTGTGGGTGTGTTTGCTGTCAGCTACGGCATCCTGGATGCCCTGTCATTAACGTTTGTCCCTTTGTGAACGCCACACGTGCGCAGCAGCAAATAAGCCGTTGTCGGGGCCAACGGCGGCTCGGTGGGGCGGCCATGTTTTCTGGCAGGCCCGGCCCGCCTCCTACTGGCTGCCGTCTCTCTCCTGCCAACCCACTCGACAGGGGGCTAACAATCAAGAGGGTAGAAACGCGCTTGGAGGATTGTGAGGGAGAGTTAAGGCACACTGAGCAGTGAAGAAACGGGGTAGAGGGGCAGAAACACAGGAAATGAATAAAACCAGAGGATAAAAAAAGCTTTTAATGTGAAAGGCTTACAGAAGAAAATGGAAAAGCTTTTGAAGCACGGTGAAAATGTGTCTGTGGAAATGTTTGTATCACCTTTTCCACCCTGGACTGGTACCAGGCTGGCAGGAAGTTCTGCCAAACGCAGGAAGCTGAAACGAACCTGCAAACAAAAAGTCGGATTTTTCTGGCTTTCAGCTGCAATCATCTTCCAGCTGTTGGCAAGTTAAGTTTGGGCCTCCAAGAGCACCAAGCATGCATTTATAAATATATGTTTATATTTAAAATAGCATCCAATAATACCATTACACAGATAATAGGTCAATTTCTTATATGAAGTGATATAAGGATACCGAACTTGTTAACAATAATTTATTGTTTCTGTTGTTACTTTACGGTGTTTTCACTGTGTGTCCAGATGCAGCCTTGAGGACAGAATAAACTTTTAAAACAAAATTTTCTGTTATTAATCATCCAAGAAGAAAAGCAGAGACATTTTTATCTGTATGCAGCTGAACTTTGAACACAATCTTATTAGGTTCTCCAGACCTTTGACCTCAGATTAGGATCTCATTAAAGTAAAAGGAAACATTGGTAATTAGTTATTAATTTGTGAGTAAAAATCATGAGTTAACTAAATCTGAATTTTCCCCTTGATATTATCCCTGCACCTAAAAAGATATACATGTTTTTATGGATAAATCTTGTTTAAAATCTCAGAATTGCTGCATTTTTATCCCATGTGAAAATTTAGACCTGAAGAAAAAATTATGACATCTTTATTTTATTTGAGAAAACACAAAAAAATTAGACTGTTTTTTTGTCATTCAGGCCACTTTACAACTAGATAAGCAAAGATAAGCCAATAAAAGGATTGGTTTATAATCTCACATTGTTGTGAAGATTGTGAATCTGTTGAAAATCATAGGTTTAGTTTCACAAAAATACGTCAATCAATCAAGTTTATTTCAGTAAGAAGGCAGCATGAAGTGTTTTACATCATAAAAACACAAAGTTTAACAAGTGAAACATTACATTTTGCCTAAGTTAATTAATTATGGTTCAAAACTTTAAACAGGTTGGTTTAAGGAAAGTCAGTAAATTATTAGAATAATTGAAAAACTGAAAATAAATTTGTTTATGTGACTAAAATCCTTGTTTACAAGAACATAAACTAGTAAATATTGTGAATATGACATTATGTTACCACTAGGAGTATTTTAATCACCTTAACCTGACGTTAGATGTAACTGCGTTGCTATGGGAACATGTTGTTAGGATCAGATGCTTTTAAAGCCATAAAAGAAGTTAGCTTTTTATGATAACTAGCGGTTCGATAGTTTGAGCTGCTGCATTTTCACCTGCTAATAAACACCTGAAAGCTCGAGCCGCTGGGTCCAGCAGTGGAGCCACTTCCAGCTTTTGTCCCAGAACAGAAGATTTGACACCTGGCGACTTATTCTTGCTTTTAAGGAGAAAGTCTGAGAGGCTTCCTGCCTTTGTTCTTCCCCTCTTAGCACAGAAAAGCTTTATTTTCTGCCACATGGCCTTCGAAAAAGAAACTGTAGGAGGCCAAGAGAGGAGTGAGAAGCTGAAAGAGAAAACTTTAAGTTGGTAGTTTTAGATTGACCTTAGGAAGAAGTTGAAGCTAAGTAGTCCAAAGAAAGAGCCTTTGTTCCTGTCAGCTTGTTCTTTCAGATATTTTGCTGTTCAGATGTTTTATAAAGCTTACAGAAGGTAAACCAGAGAGCAGGGGTGTCAAAAGAAGCAAATAAAGTAGCCTGATATTTACTGAAGATCCAAAACCATAAAGATATGTTTACCACTATGTGTTAGAATAATAGTAAATAAAAGAAAAGGAGTGAATTTTCACCAAATTCTCAGTAATTTAGTGATTAATCAGTTTATTTTTGGTAGGAAATGTTTAAAATCTAAAAATGTGACTTTTTTCTGACAAATTTCTTTGTTTTTTCTAGAAAATTTCTGAAATTTTTACTGCAATGGCCCTAATACACTACAGCAGATTTTGCAGGATTTTGGTCACTTTGTTTCAAAATGGCACAAACTAACAAAGAAATGCTCACAAAAATGAAAGTTTTCTGCATTTGTAAAGTTCAACACAAAGTTTTGTCTTCCATCAACATTTTTTTTCGCTTTTTATTCAGTTTCATAGTCAAAACTTTCTCAAACATCCAGTGACTTTCAGTAAACTCCACTAAATCAATACATTTTTGAAAAATGAGCAACACACATCCAGTTCTAGCACGAAAAATCCAAAGATAATAGAAAAACATCAACATTTATGATTTTTTTTTACAATAAGACAAACCTGCTAGATTTTATGTTTCAGACCCATAATAATTTATTACTCCCTTGTTTACAGATTAATGCGTCTTTATTTCATTAAAACATTGTGTTGTGTTAGTTGTGCAGGTAAAAAGAAAACATTTTTCTTTTATTTTTTCTTTATTTTTAATTAAAAATGAATAAAAATTGAACAGTGTCGTAACATTAGGACATCACTTCTACAGAGGATAAAATCTTTCATGTTTAGAACAAGATGTCTTTGTTAAATTATTGATATTTAGGGCGGTTTGATTTCATCTTTTGTTGCTGTTGTAGTTTTCTCCAAACATTTTAAAAGCCTTGTTTGTTAGCTCTCAGCCCCAACCTGCAGTTAAGCACCAGTTCTGCTGTAAAGGAACATTACAACCTTCATGTTAGCTGTGGTAATTGCTACCTGCTAACACTTAACCACCCCGTTAGCAGCTGCTCTGCTTTGTAAGTATTAATCATTTTAACCTTGCTACTCTGCTGAAGCAATTACTAAAGATTACAGGAACAGGCCTGTCTAAAGAGGCTAGGTAGGTTTAATTGTGTGTTTTTTCTGAGTGTTTTATTCCACTGGCCTTCACAGTTATTAGCGCTCCTGGTGGAGAAGTGTGAAAAAAAAAAAAAAAAATCCCTAAAATTGATCCGTCTCTTTTATGCACCAGTTATTCAACGAGGAAAGGAAATCTCTGAAAAACTGTTGATTTTGTGTCTAAATAAGCATTTTTTTTGTTATTTTGTTTATGTGATCAGAAGCCTGTGTCCAGATATTTACATTTGTGACAGTAGGTTTAAAATTAAAAAATGACGTAAAAACACGGTTTGCAGGTGGATCAGACATGCTTCCCTCATTTAATACTCCAGTTTTTGTTTCTGTTCTTCCTGTCCAACATTTCACAACTTGATGAATCATTTGTGGAAAAAAAAAATAAAACATGTCAGAACTAGGGGTTGCATGACTTTAAAGTTGACATGAAATGGCTAAACCTTTCAGAGGTGCAACCTTCCTACATATGAACCTTCTTTTCAAGTTTTTATTTTTTATTTATATTCTTTTCTTTGTATTTTTATGTTTTGGATTTTGTTTACCAGCACTGATATGAACAGTTTTTTATAAGCCTGGCGGGCCTCCAGGCTTAGCATTGCTTATTTATTTACGTTATTTTTTTATGTTTGCGTTTTATAAGAGGTTATTGTTGGTGTTCAGATGTTAATCTTCCAATAAAACATAATTATGTAGTGATATTTAAAAATGTCCTGTCAATTTTAAACATTTTTTACTCAAAAACACGACAGGTTGCTGGATGAATGACACCTAAACACCAGGCTTAGCAAGTTTTCTGGGGGAAACCTTGAATTATTTACATTTTTATACAATTATAACTGCCTGACAAACTCATCTAGTTCACCTTCTATCATCTCAGTTTTGTCGACTGGCTCCATAAAAAGTCTTTGCAGACTAAAGAATCGACTAGTCGGAGCAACTTCTAATCAGAACATGAACTTTTATTTCCTAAACAGGATAATAATGCAAACCAGTCCCTTTATGTTCCAACCAGTGGAAAAACAGAGAAGATATTCAAATGTCATACACTAATTAATTATTAGTGTAACTTTATCTACAGTTTTATCTAAAATCATAATTAATTGTCGATCTTTCTTCTTCTGCTTCAGCGACGGTTGGGTTTGATTCCTCAGCTGCATTTATCTTGATTCCTCGTCTATTACTGATCGATCACACGATTAATAAATCTATAACCCAAACCACCTGAAACCACAAGTTAAGCTTCATCTGCAGCAGCAAACAGTGTAAACATTGTAGCCAACAACAACGCTTTTATTGTAATTACGTCTATCCACCATGTATCCATGTACCTTTACTGTTTTTTCTAATCATATAGAGTAAAGTTCTTGCTTTTTATTCAGATCCTCACTCCTGGGTGGGGAAATGTTCAACACACAGTCGTTTTAATGAAGGCCCGACTCAGAGGACCCAGCAGAAACTTCCACAGAGCAGAACATCTAATGCCAACACCAAGTTTTTCTGGCTTCTCTTAGCAGCAGCTGCAGCTGAGGCACATGAAATGATTCGTTCCTACACAGGAGCTCCACGTTTGAACAGATCGGCTCTAAAGATGTTATGCAAACTGAAAACCCCTGGATGGTGTTTCATCATCTCACTGGTACCTGAAATGAAAACTCTCCCACCAACAGCTTCGTTTCCTTCTGTTACACACACACTGGTTTTGTCTGAGTACCCAGTAACACAGCGGCTCATAATCTCCCCTGGTGGCAGATGAAAGCACTAAATAAATAAAAAAAATAGATAACTTTTAGAAAAATCGCAAGGTGGCACAAAAAGTTTGCAGTTCTGCAAGTGTCTTCTGTGAAAAGGTACTAAACTCATCCAGTTCTTTAGTTTTGTTTTCTCTCCTAACTAAGTTTAGCAAATTATTTATTTGGAATAGTTTGAAAATTTGCATATTGGTGCCACTGATCAACACTGTTAAAAGTGCATAAGGACCTAGATATAGGTGAACTGTCAAATATTAAGTTTTATGTTTTACTTTCTGAAATTGATGGAGAATCTGTGGAAAAAGATAAAGATTAGGGTGATGGTGTGGAGGCTTTCCAACCTCGAAGACTTTCATCATCAAAGTTAAAACCTTAAAATACCAGAGATTAGGATAAATCATTGCTATTTTAAAAAATAAAATTTCAAATAAAAAAAACTATTTCCTAGCAGAAAGTCTAAATCTGGTAGATTTGAAACTAAAATGTGGTACAAAATAATCCAAATTGATATGCAGCTCATGCTAAATTAGCCTCAGAAAAGCTGAGTAGAAACAGTTTGTATCTGATTTTTGTTTGCTTTAACAATTAAATTAGCAAAATATCTTCTATTGTCTGCCTACAATAGAAAAAACTGCAACAGTTAGCATTAGCATCAAGAAACTGAAATGAAGCTCCTTAGTTTTCACACAAACTTGACTAATAAAGCTGATTCTGACATGCAAAACCTTTTATTCTTGGGATCTACCATGATATCTTCCTGTTTATAGAAATATTGTCTGGTTATTTTATTAAAGAGCAGATAAAATTCTCAATAAAATGATTTTTGAGTTTCACTTTCACAATTCTCGCCCTTGTGGAAACAAATTTGAACAAACCAGAGGGGATTTAAGTGATGCTCGACTCCACTTCTGAGTTCACTTTTATATTTAAAGTAAGGAACAGCTTGTGTCTTGTTTTAGTGGGATTACAGTACATTTCCAGGACGGACATAAATGCCTGAGAACGTTCCCTCCCTGCTTTAAACTGGCTTCTTCCTTGAGTTTTACCAGGATGTTCCTGGTAAATATTGGCTCCAGTAGACATTTATAGACTGTAATCTTCCCCTTGCAGCAAGCAAGGCGATCCGCTCCATGCTTCAGTTCTAGAAACCTTTACATATTTCTTTTTTTTTTTTTTTTTACATTTCCAAGCCTATTCTAATCTCCAAACGAGGGTTTCGCTGCTGCCAGCGTCGATAAATCAGAATACCTCCGTGTCTGCGTTTTGCTAGCCTCTGGAGAAGTGGTCATCATTGTCCTGCCATCGCACCTCTCAGTCAGCGCTTACTTTTCCTGCCAAGATGTCGCCGTGGCGCCGGAGCTTATGCAGATTTTAAGATGTGCTATTCACGCAGATGTTAAGACACACAGAGGGATGCCAGGCTGAGTGTGCAGAACGGGCCGGCACGCTGCACACTCCTGTCTTCTCCCATCATCTCTGATTCAAATGGGGCTGTCACCATGCCGGTTGCATCAGCTCGAACTCATAACTGTATGTGCTGTCAGAAGGCTGTATAATGCGGAGAGGCGATAACATTGTGGTGCTAGCAGGTGGAAAAAGGCAGCTGCAGTGATACTGAGCACTTATCTGTTCCTTTCAAGTGCCCACATGAGGCAGAGGAATCTGCTGGGTGCAGGGATGGTGTACGATCGGTGTGCTTTGAAGTTAAAAAGTGGCAGAGGAGGAGAGTTAGCTTATTTGTTTGCTCAACCTCCCCTCCGTCCATCAGGCGTTACCTCCAGGCTACAATCACCACTATAGACCATATAGGTCACGCCTCAGTTTTGCTCAAGGGCATCTTGTATTTAATTTGTCGGCTTAGGGTTTTTGCAGAAATCCGCCGTCTTCTCCTATTTAGTTCACTGAAAAAATGAGGATCTGTCTCTGGTCTTGTTCTGGGCTGATGGATAAGCCAGATAATGGGCTGACACAGTCGCTGTTTTATTAACACGCCTTCCAGACGAGGGGCACCTGCTGCTTGCAGATGGCTCTGTCATCTCCTTAAGTAGCTGCACGAGGTCTCGCTTCACGGGGCACATGAGGACGCCCCGGTTCAAGTTCAGTTTTGATCTGAACGGATTTACGTCGGAAGTGTTTCCTCTTTTGGTTCCATGGTTTGATGTACCAAGAAGACACTCAACTAAATCCTTGATGCATCCGCTTTTAAAAGGGGAAGCAGCAGCTGAGTCGTATCCAATCAAATGTCAAGAAGCGTACAGGTAGCGTACCTTTGGAAAGCCATCGTTGATTCACATCACATAAATTTCCAATCATGCAACAATGTTTCCTAGAGTTGATGTAGCAAAGTCAGGAGAAACGAACAAAAAGAGAACCCTCTGAGACTCTGAAAACCTTAGTTGGCATGTTAGACACAAAGAGGCTGAACAAATATTGGTTGTTTGAAAGAGCTAACAATGGAAAGCATTCACACCCGCCATGTTTAGTCCGCTTTAATTGAAGTCTGGTTAGTTTGCTTTAGATTTCCTCTTCATTGTGGAGTCGAACTCTGATGCAGACCAAGAAAAAGAAGTTAAGGTGTCGGTTTGGTTGAATTGAACTCTGGTACAATTTGAATGCAGATATGAACACCAAGCGAACTGGAAACCGCTCCAAAAGCAGGAAGTTAATTCTGGTTAAATTCAGCCAAAACAGACACGAGAGTCTAGCGCAAGCTTGAGAAATGTCTCGAGGTTTTTTTTACCAAAGACAAAATAGAAATCCTACAACTGCTAAAATCCATTTTTGTTTACAATTTTTGTGCATAGTTCTTGTGTCGTTTCCTTCAGGAGTTTTTGGTTTTCCAAAGGATTTGGATCACTTTGGGCAGTCTAGTGTGACGATAAAACTGCAGCAGCTGAAAATGTAACAAATATTACAATTTTGATCTCCAATCGAACCGAGTCTACTGGACTATCAGGTGTGAAAACAACCTTAGAAATATGAACTATAAGATTTCTAGAACAATGTCTTTTGGTGGGATGACACCAAAGTGTTTGACTATAACTCACAGCTATACAGTATAATAAAAACATCCTATACCAACAGTATTCAACCATGTTGGAGTCATTGGTCCAACACCAGAAGTTCTTTGGCTCTTTTTTAGTTATGTCCCTATTTCTACCGTCCATCATCCCAAAGTGATTTTTGTTTCTAAGAACTGGATCAGAACCTCCATCTGAAGTTGGTTTCATTTGCGTTTTCCTGTTTCTCTGTCTGCTTCCAGCTATCGGTGAGCCTGTCAGGCTGGAATGGTTCAACCCTCTGGGTGAGCGCATCGTAAGCAGCAAACGGATGAACCTGCAGACGGAGGCGTCCCGATCCCGACTCATCATCTACAACGCCATCATCGAGGACGCGGGGATCTACCGCTGCCAGGCCACCGACGCCAGCGGCCACACGGAGGAGGCGTCGGTGGTGCTCGAAATCTACCGTAAGTTTCGCCTGTTACCATGCAACCGCACTTCACAGCAACCTGCAGATGCTCCACGCTGGCCTCCTGGGGAGAGTCAGACACGAATAGAATAAAGCTTTGAAATTAGGTTTTGATCACAGCTGATTCATATTCTCATCTGCACCACAAGCTGTTAAGGATGCCCCTGAACTTGAGGTCCACGTGTGCCTGTGGCTCCTGTGAATCTGTGTTGATGATTAAAGGATAATCATCAGCGATGCCTACGGGACTCGGATCCTGCCAGGCTTAATGAGAGACCTGGCACTTTGTCTAACCTGCCTTTGTGGCCCATTGATGTTATGAGGCAGGGGGTCACTCCATCGCTACTGAGACTCTCCTACATGCAAGCAGTCAGTTTCCTGCCCTTTGCTCATTGAGCGCATAATGAAGCCAAACCCGTAAAGGGAACCAAACTTTTCATACTTCCACTTCTGAAAACAGCCTTAGTCCTTAAACAAACACAATATGTTAAAGTTTTTTGGTGTCTGGAAAATGAGAAGTTTCAAAAGCCTCAGAATGTAACGTCACAAATCAGCAGGCACTGCCCGTTACCTAGCAACCCCAAGCTGAGCTCCAAAATGTTTGGTCAACTGCTTTTACCACTGTATGCGCTGTACAATGGCTGCTGGAAAAGACAAGTGTTTTGTTGTCTTGGTTGTGCAGGAGGCTCTTTCTAAGATGTACAGTTGTGTGATTGAGTCTGCCATTTTCATGTGCAAGTGTAAATGTTGAGTTGGGGGGCGGGGCCAGCAGCAGCCTATTTGGATTTAAAGTGACAGAGGCCCTAAAACATCTCATAAACTAATTCATTACCTAAGAACGATTTTGTGCCAAAAATGTAATTAGCATGTTTTGTATCACCCATAAATCTATCCTAACCTATTCAAGGAAACATAATAGGTCACTTTTAATTAATTTGTGTCATCAAAGTCAGTGGGCGGGGCTATTGTTGCTCCAGTCAACCAATTAGATATGAATCTATTTCCCTATAATTCAAATCAGTTTTGTGTATAAATTCACAACAAATGTCATCTCTTGGTACTTTTCAAAAAAATACTTTCAATTCTCAATTAATTATCTAAAGGAAACCCAGCAGATTGCATTGAGTCATTGATTTAATTGACTATATCATATCAGATGTGTTTTTTTTTTTTTTTCCAAATAAATAATCGCCATATTTTTAACTTTGAAATTACATTCATTTTGTCACCTCTGGCCTTCCATAGGGTCCATTTCTGAAGCCACTTGAAGGCATAAATCATGAAAGGATTTAAGATTCTTTAACATAAGCCCATAAATTGCTACATTTCACACTCTGCACAGCTGAATGTATAACATTTGAGCGCTTACATCCTTGAAATGACCCGACCTTAACTGGAAAAAGGAGTAAAAAAAGAACACACTCATTCCTGTTCAAAGCCAGAAACATGTGATGAATTAACAATAAAGCACAAGATTTCCTCACTGAGAAATTACCCAGTGAGCCCTGTGATGGGACTGACTAAATACCCTTGTGCATGTTCAGGAGACAACACCAAGTTTAATTAGAGGAAACGTCAAAAGTACGAGGATTAACTCCAGGGAAACCGACACGTTCGCATGCGCTCTGGAAATCATCACCTGCTGGGCTGCTGTCTTCCCTTCCTCTCCCAGAGAAGCATTAGCTGAGACATCACAGCCTCAATCCCACCTGCCGCCGCTCAGTCATAGCCTCATTCTCCGCATAACCAGCCCCGCTGTTTCCTTGGCAACCGAGCGCCGCTCGTGCGCAGCCCCGTGGCGTGGGCTTCATGAGCAGAATGCGAATGAAGAGCCCTGCTGAAGCCGGAGCGCGCCGTCCCGCCTGCGCTCCTGGGTGGACCTGCTGGTCTGCAGCGTGTTGGACAGAACAATCTGACCTCAGGGTTAAAGTACACACACACGCACCTTTGCACACACACACACACACACACTCCGGGTCGGCCCTCCAAATTATTGATTTCATCAACTTCCATGTTTGTGAAATGCAGTGATTTCCAGCATGTCGTCGTTACAGTGAGGCCAGTCCAGGGAAATTTTCCTGCCACATATAAGGTTCATACTGGAGCTTTTAGATCCTTGAAAATGCTTGATTAATCAAAAAATGTTCTAGTTTTTGGCAGAAATTCACTCCTTTTTTACACCGTTTTAAGATTCCCTTTCAAGTTTTGGATCTACAAAACATATGAGCTATTTTTTCTTTTTGGTTTTTTTGCCCTGCCATTTTTTTTTTTGAATCTACAATTTTGGCCCACATGATAAAAAGCCCCCGATTTAGGGGTGAAGTTCTTGAAAGTGCTTGATATTCTAACTGCACAGTTTTGTAATGAATGCAATCTAAAATGTGAAAAGTCTAAATTTGGAAAACGTTATTTACGATATAATTTGGCACCTGGAATATTGACATGTCAGTATTGATTTGATAAGTAAAACCAGGCGTGTTACTGTTTGTGTTTTAGGAGATTGGTGATGTGATCCTGTAAAGAAGCAAAAGAAGCAACATGGTTGTTATGTCATGGTGTCGAAAGTGAAGGAAAATAAATATAATATTGGTAAATATCAGCCGTAACAACGGTGATGATATCGGACTTTGATATTGGCCCAGATCATCAAATCGGTGCATCAGGTTTTGTAGAGATTTGACCAGAATCTCTACAAAGATTTTATTTCCAACCAGCTGCGCTTCAGTGTAGCTCCAGTTTTAAATCAGACAAGTTATTTTTTTGACTTCTTTCATCGCCAAGTTTTTTTCATTTTTTCTTTCGTATTTGACTAAAGTGCTTGGTAGGCGTATTTTCCAAACGCATCATCAGAGTCCAGATGTGGACGGAGGGAAACTGTCTGATATAAGGTGTTTAACTTCAGTGTTTCTGCGAACAGGAGAGCAGAAACTCTGCTGAGCGTTTCCTCATTTTGCTGATGTCAAGTCTGCAGCAGCGCGTTTCTCCAGAGACGATTTTCCCTTTCAGATTCTCTTGTCGAGCAACGTGACTACAAAAGGAAGCAGGAAATGGATACAAACAGAGTAAATAACTGACAGCAGAAGTATTCAAACTTTACAGAAGAAGAAATGAGGAGCGTCTTTTTTTTTTCTTTTTTTTTTTTGGAAATGAGCAAAGAGCGGCTGAGGGAATGATGAGAGCGGAGTGAGTGACAGAAACATGCACAGGCATCCTTGAAGTTAATGAAGACGGTGAGATTCCAGACACGTCGCCGGGCGGAGGGTGCAGTCGGGGAGCGAAAGCTCATTTTAGGGAGCCGCCTGGTATAAATCACCCAGCTGAAATGCTAATGCTGGAGCCTCGCTAACGGAGAAGACTGATAGGAGAGCCGCCACTGATTTATTCACGCCTTCATGATGCGCCACGCAGGTGATGGCATGCGGCTGCGGCGCCGGCAGAGCCATCTTTGGCCCGCATCAGAGGCGCTGATGAGGCCTGGAGACGGATCTGCTGCTGCTTAGCGGGAAGCTCTTCAATCGCTGAAGAGGCTCCGCAGAACCAGAATGTCTGGGTTTCATTTCATCAGGGGCTTTTCTTTCATTCCTGCTGTATTTGTTCAGTACATGCAGCTCTGTGAAAAAATTAGGACACCCTAATTCACGTTTAGGTGATTACTAAGAACTTTTCACTTTTTTGGTAGTTTTATATCGTGAAAAGAAAAAGATTTCACTTCAAAAAATTAAACTAAATACTTAAAATACGTCTTCTAGCTGCAGCAAATGGCTTCTCTTCGTTAAGATTTATCTTGCAGCCTTCTCTCTAACATCAGTTTGATCTCAAGTCTGGACTTTGACTAGGCCTCCACTTGTGTTTGTGTCACTTTTTTCAGTAGACAGATGATTAGCAGAGGTTGGAAGAATAAAAACATCAAGATTCCATTAAGTATTCAATTTTTCTATTAAGAAATGCTCATCCTGATTTTTAATCTGTTAAAGAAAGTGATTTTTGTAGATAAACACCAAAAAATAATCCTGTTTCATAAAAGACATTTATATAAATGTGGGAATATTTTTAATGTTTTTTGGCATTTTCAGTGTTTTTCAGTGTTTGAAAGAGTCTTAATGAGATCTGGGCTTTGACTAGGCCCAGGACGTGGGATTCTTTAATTGTCTGGTTTGTTTTGGACCTTGTCATGTTGCAGATTGAATTACAGTGCTTTTTTTTCTTTTCTTTTTTTTACATTTCAAAGACTTTTTGAAAGGGCTTTTCTTCAATTTTTCTCCGCATAAAAACTGGTGATTAAATATCAATTTATCCAGACATGTTTTTTACTTTATAACAGCTTCATATCCGTAGCATTTGTTAAATGTGTGTTTTCGTTTGGCTCCACAGAGAAACTGACGTTCCGGGATGTAAAGTCGCCGCAGGAGTTCAGGCACGGCGAGACGGCGGAGGTGGTGTGTGATGTCATCAGCTCGCCGGTGCCGGTGGTGGTTTGGTACTACCAGGACAAAGAGATCACAGAGGAGCACCGCAGTGAGTTATCGCCACTTTCTGACTCACTTTGATTGACCTTTTTGTTTAGTTTTGCTCTTTTTACTAGAAGGGAACGTAAGGTTTTCCCATAATTTGTGAGCAAGCTTAATTTAAAATGCTGCTCTAAGTTTGTATCTGCTTACAGGAATCAGTGGAAACATATTTGGCAGCCGTAATTTGTTAGAAATTAGCACATTATTGGTGAAATGAAGCTTGTTCTTACCAGATTAACTTTGTGCTCACAAACAACATATTGGTGGTCTGGCTGTCGACTCCCTGCTCCAGTATTGGCTAAAGCCATAAGAGATACTGTTTTGTTTTCTGATCCATTCACTTCTAGTTTTTGTCTCCTTGTTTTGTTAGCCAAGCAGGAATGTATCCTCTCTATCCTGTATTTTATGTATTTATTTAACTCCCTCTTACATTTTTATTGGTCATTTTATAGCAAAAGTGCTTGCCATATCATTTTTCTCTGTCTGTAATATTTGTTCAAACATCCCTGCAGCACATTTCCACTAAAAAATGGTTTTTATCTCTCAAATAAACAAAATGTTGCGATATTTTCAGAAAGTGAAACTCATAATTAGAAACTGTGTTTTATTTATGTTCAATTCTTAAAAGATTGTATGTTTTCTGGCTCCAAAATGTGATAATTAACATCTTTTGCACTTAACAGCAATTTTGCCGCCTTGCAGAAATGGAGAATGCGACAAAAGTTGAATCGCTGAGTGCATTAAAAACTGGAGCAAAACGTACCAGCTAAAGCCACAACAATCGTATCTAATGCTGCGGCCGGGTTATTTTCATCTGGCAAACATTTTCCTTCTTGGTTTGTGTTCAGCCAGCGGATCAGCTGTAACTTGCCAAGAAATTTGCAGCTTACAGCTTGTCCGATCTGCAGGGAAATAGCTGTCATTTTCAGCACCTCACAATTTAGATTTGGAGCTGTGATAACCATGGAAATAACATTACAGTCTGGGTTACCAGGCGGCGCTGGTTATTCTAATAATTTGGACCATAAAAGTTGTAAGAAGAGCCATTCTCAGAGGAACTGAACCTAAACGTTCGAATATCAAGTGAAGAAATGCTCAGGAGCGCCGATCTTGTTTCATCTCATTGAAAACGTGCCAAAAACTCAGTTCTCTAGGAAATGCTTTTCCCTTCCTTTGTGTTGGATTCACAATGAGACAAGGGTATAAAAATCTACGGATAGAAACCCAATGGAGGAGGCATCTAATTTGGACAGAGCCCGTGTTAACAAGCCTCTGTGAGAGGATGGATTATGGAGCTGCTGGATGGGTGACATTCAAAGGCGCCGCTTCCCCGTGAGATTAAAAACACACCAGAAAAACATGGAGAAAATACATAAAAACAGTGGAGAAATGCGTGTTTTTATCCTGTACTGCCAATTCTCCATGGAAGATTTCACAGTCTCATTGTCAGCCCTCCTCTGTTCCCTTTAAGCAAAAGATGATTTATACCATTTATAGAGCTCTCCCTGGTAATCCCACCCTTTTTAGTTTTAACAGTGTTAAATATCAGGAGAATGGTCTACTTAATTTGCAAAGAAAAAGGAAGATGGAGGGAGAGGAGCACTCAAAGGAGGAATTCATTTTTAGTCATTTCCGTCCCTGTAAAATCAGTAATGCAGTGCGAAAGGCGCTCATTATTTCATCTCCCCTCCTCCTTGATTTACAACTCTCTCCTCAAGAAAAAAAGGCTGTGATTGGAAAGAGTGACCCTTTGAATCCTTCAATCTGTCACATTTTTAATTGAAATTCAAATCTTCTGTGACACTACAGTGATGAAAGCGCGTTTGTTTTTTCTTCTTCTTCTTTAATCATTTCTCTCTAATTGTGATGCGGGGATATAAATATCTTTGCTGGGCAGAGCAGATAGAGGCCCAACAGAGCCGAGCTGTAATTGCTAGAGTTTATCTGTCTGGACGTTATCAGGTAAATGAGCTGCGGCTGAGACTGACAGGCTGACTGCGTTGGACTGGAGATGGCATTTTCCTCCTGCTCCTCTTACGCTGCCGTTGTTTTGTTTTCTCCTCTCCTCCTGACCCGTGAAGGCAGGTTCCAGGTGCTGCCGAACAACAACCTGCAGATCCGCCAGGTGACCAAGGCGGACGAGGGCGTCTACCGCTGCGAGGCCAGCGTGGAGGCCAGAGGGGAGATCGACTTTGTGGACATAGCCGTGGTCGTCAACGGTGAGTCCGATCGTTTAAACTGCTGCTTTTATGCCATGTAGTTCTTACATTTTTAGCTTTTTAGATAACTAACATTCTGGGGGGGCTGGTTTCCCACCTAAAGAGTGTGAAAGTAACAAATAACCACTAAAATCTGACCATTTCTGTATCTGTTCCCTCTGCATTTTTGTCTTTTTTTTAGCCGTTACAACTGTTTACTCCATTGTTAGCATGCTGTAACGTGTTTTTCCGAGCCGCCTTTAAACGCAACATGAGCTCTAAGATGTGCTGATGTCTGTTATAATCATGGCAACGAACTTTGCACAGCTTTTACCCCGCAAACTAACCGAGTGAATTCAGTAATGCTGTTTACTAGCTATGTTAGCTAAACATACTAGCTAATGTAGCATGATTAAGCTACGTTGAGCTTATTAAGAAGAATAGGCTACTATTTTTGTTATTTATGTTCAAATGAGTAACTTTTTGGGTAAAAGGTACTTTTAAGAGTAGTTTTACTGCTCTGTACTTTTTTCTTTTACTTGAGTAATATTACTATTGCTTCTCTTACTTGGGTAGATTGATTTTGCATTTAAAGAAAAGAAATTCCAGAGATTGGAAACATTAGATTTTTGCAACATATGAGCTAAATCCCTTTGGAGCTGGGGGGAAAAAGAAGGAAAGTGAGTTATTCCTCCCTTTTCAGGATGACTTTGTAGCATGATTAAGCTATGCTTGCTATGCTAAGCTACTTTAATCGGCGCTAGTTTGTCTAGAAAGTCCAGTTTGATTGGAGGGATGCAGGAAGCAGAAAGTGGACTACAATGCCGTGCATTCTGGGTACAAAATAAATAAAGCCACAACAAACGTGAGCGCCTAGCATTAGTGGGAGAAATGATTGCCAAAGACAAATCACCTCTAAAATCAGACGCCACTTCATTTTCATTTACATTTCATGTCTTCTTTGGAGGTCTTTGTATCACTTCCTTCAGTGGTTCTTGGTGCAGCACCCCCACAGGTGAGGAGGGGAACAGGAACAGTGTGAAAATAACAAATGTTGCAGTTTTAGTCCCCAATCAAACTGAGTCTTCTGAACTGCCAGGTGTGAAAACATGCTTGAATTACACTCATCTCCCACAGATACAACAGGTTGATTATTTAAAAACACAAATGCCGACTTTAGCCAATCAACTCAGTGCACCAGAGTTCTGTCAATAGTTCAAGGTACTGATGGTTCTTTAGATCCACTTTGAGCCTCATAAACTGGTTTCTTGGACATGACGGTATCATAACTTCCAGAGTTGGTAGAGGAGACGTCAGGAGGGCTGGCCAGCCAATCAGAAGCACAGTTGGCAAAGTGGCTAATCCTGATTCTCCATCAACTTTGACTAGCATATTTAATATCTGTGACTAAATTTAGACGCCAGATTCACTTTGCACCAGTTGGTTAAAGGATGAATCGACTAAATAGAGCCAATCAGTGAAAACCAGAGTAACTGTCCAATTTTTAATGTGTTGAACAAAATGTTTTGCTTGTTAACTAAAACATCGATGATGATTCCAACTTTAGAGCACAACCAGGTGTTTGTGTTTGACAAGATCACTGGCACAAATCTCAACACAATTATAAAAAATGATCCTGATCTGAAAATTGGGATGAAGAATCAACAAAATAAGTCTGTCACAGCAGTGTTGGAATATGTAGTTAAAAAAAAAAAAAAAGCTGCACAGCTGGTCTTTGTCTCCTCGATTCGGATAAACCAACAAAAACATCCATCGGGATTCCAGGCACACACGTGCTCCTCTTCGCACAGTGCCAGCAGATTGATGCGCATTAGGGGCCGGGCTCCCTCTGCATACACAAGTTGTTTTGGTGCTCCTGTTTTTCTAAACTCAACATGAATCGTTGCTTTTGTTCAGGTGGCCGAGGTTAAAGGTGCAATAATGAAACGAGGGCAGAGGAAAAGCAGCGATGGTTCTCACTGCACGATGAAACTGTCGGCTTGGTTTCAGGGTTCCTATGGATGCTCCAGGTCCTTGAAAGGGCTTGAGTTTTAATCAGGTGTTTTCAAGGTTTGGGAAGTGCTTGATATTCAAACTGCACAGTTTTGTAACGTTGGATTAAAAGCCTGAATTTGGAAAACGTTATTTACAGTTGAAACACAGACACTTTTCTTACTGACTGTTTTTCTTACTTGGAATAACAAAATAATTTTAAGTTACAAAATGCTAGAACATTTTAACATTGTTTTTTATTATTATTATTTCTTTAAAATATTTTTAAAAACGTTCAAAAATATTTTTAAAATGTTTTTGTAAATATTTTAAAATATCACAAAATACTTTTTAAATATTTGTAAAAATTTTGAAATATTTAAAAATACATTTAAAAACATTGAAATATTTTAAAATATTAAAAATGTTTTAAAATATTTTAAATATATGTCCAAATATTTTAAAAAATATTTTTTAATATTTAAAATTATTTTTTTTAGAATATTTAAAATTATTTTTTTAGAATATTTTAAAAAATATTTTTAAAAAATATTTTAAAATGTCTAAATATAAAAAATAGAAATATTTTAGAGATATTAAAAAATATATTTTTAAAATATCTCATTCATCTGTGTAATTTAAAAGGTTGGCTTATATTTTAGATGTTAAAAGTTATTAAAATGATATTTTTTGTTAAATTGGTGTTTTCTTCTCAGACTTTTCATGTGCGTTGGATGTGATTTCAAAACATAAATCTGAATACTTTGACTCTGCCTAAAATATACATTTTTCATCACAAAACATTATTAATAGAGGTAATAAATTATGTCATAAAACAGTAAATTAAAACTTTAGCTCCAAATGCTTGAAAAGACAAAACATAAGCCTGAGTACTTTGACCTGGAAGTAGATCTATCCAGAGGTCTGGATGATCTGCAGTTGGTTTAGTGGCTGTGAAATGACATGAACACCTTCAGGTTTCTCCATTAGTTCACAATAGAGCCGTCGTCTCCTGCAGACTCACCCGGGTAAACTCACTTTCTGGCTCGCTTGCCTCTTAAGCTTCTATTAGTGCGACTTTTCTCTTCCCTTTCTTCTCCGACGCGGCTGAAAAATAAAATTAGTAATGGCGCCGGGTGCCGCGGTCCAGAAATCAATGGATGTCATTTTAATTTCCTCATTTGTTCTCATTTACGGTGAGTCACCTGAGACTGCCGGCTTGATTGAAATGTGATCTCACTAAAGCCACCAGCGTCTTGTAATGCTCCAACAGCTGCAATATTGTCTCTGCCTATGTAATTCTCTCACACTTAATGTAATAGCAGCGCGGGACCCAGCCCAAAAAAGTATGAATTGCATTTAATTTAGCACACCACTTACCTCACTTCTGTGGAAGATCCAATAAGCCTGCTCAATGAGGCGCGGCCCATTATTGCAGTGATGCAACACTTGCCATGTGGTGCTGCGATGGGACGGGCTGCAGGCCTCTGCTGAGCTCGCAGACACACTTGATAAACTCTCTCTGCCTCAGGAAGAAACTCTCTGCTCACCCCGTCTTGGAGGATGTTCGCCCTGCAGCTCCTCTGTTTAAACACCTGACGGGGCGCTAACTGTTAGCTTTAAAACCTCACGGCTCACAGGTGTCCTCCGTCGGCTTTTCATGTTGCCGCTTGTGAACTTTTTGGATAAGATCCCCTTTGTGAATTGTTAAATATTATCGGGTTTGCAGTGCAACAGCAAAGAGAGAAAAGGCCGAGCTGCTGAATGCTAACAACAAAACAGAAGAACAAAGTGTAGCTGGCTCCTCGCTTTCATGATCTCATCATTTCTCCTCTGTCAGATTTAGTTTTTATTCAACTGAATTTTGTTTGTTTTGCCTTTTTCTTCTCTGATGTAGATTTCGACCCGTTACTGTTACCAAAAAACCACAAGTTTGCTCTTTGTTTCTTAAATATTTAAATGTAATGTATTGAAAGTGTCTGATTCTTAAACTCGATGTCTTTTTAAGTTACAAAAACAAAAATGAATAAAATGATCCATGCATGGCGACAGGTGGTTTGTTTCTGAACGCACTTCTGACTTGATTCTTTGAAAAAAAATATTTATTTCTTGCAAAAACAGACAAAATAATAACTGATAAGTTCTTACAATGTGGATGTAAAAGAGAGTTAACTTAATCTGATGCTACAAGTTCAAAACAACTCAATCTGGATCTACGGGGAACATTTATATCATTTATAAATTACAGGGGCCACAAATGGCCCTTGGGCCACATGTTGGAAACCCCTGGTGTAAAAGTTACTAAAGTAATCACATTTGAAAATTTAATAATTAAAGACTTAGCTTCCAGACTAGCTTAAGGACATGCTAACTGCTTAAAACACCTAAACTGATAAAATTTAATTTGACAAAATGCCAAAAGAATTTATGTCAAGTTCAAAATTTGAAGAAAACAAAATATCTATCATTTTGTGAAATTTCTGTGAGTCATTGTGTATTAAACTAGTTTCAGAAAGTTATTTTATAAGCTTTTCTGTTATTTTTTAAATAGATTTTTAAATAGATGTTGGTGCTGCAGCATTGTAATGATTAATCCTCTTTTCCCAAGATGTCTGCATAAAGCTGCAGGAGCGACGCTGCAGCCTCCGCTCCAGTCGCTAACGCTAACAGGCTTTGGCCAAACTTCCAGTCTGATCTGACAAAGTGAGCAATTGTTGCAGAAAAGCTTCCAGTCTTTTGATTTGATCAGGTCTGCCTCCAAACAGAAAAGGTCTGAGCGAGTGAGTGAAGCACCAAGCTGCTTCTTTTGGTGTTTTTCCTCCTACATGCCCATTTGTTTCTGGGGCAGCAGCTGTCCCCGGCCCAGAGGGGCTTTTAATTTAGCCTCTGGCATAAAGGTGTGCAGAGAGGGGTGATAATGGTGACATGCCTAGCAGAGACATTTACTTAAATGCCACAGACTGTCATGGGGCACACAAACACGAGCCTCCTGCCTCAGCCTTGTAGGAAGTGGAAATATATTGTCATGGGGTCGGCTTCTCATTCATGCCTCATTTTACCTCCAGCGTGCAGCTTTTCAGGAATTAGGCGTTTTTATTTTCAGCCCAAAAGCCATTCACTCTTTTAAATTTAAAGTTACGGTTTAACCAAAACACTGAGGCGTATCATTAAAAGGGACGGTTTCCTCACCCACAAATTTGATCTTAGACTTGAGCTGTGACAGAAAACCACCCACAGAAAAACATTTAGCATTTCAATCGAGAACAAACAGTGATACTCAAGAAACAAGTGTACGATTGATGAATAATAGTTGACATTTTTGATGACTCAGTTGCCAATTATCAAATTTTAACAGCTTACAAAACATTTTGCATGTTAGAATGAATAATTGTCATGAATAAAGTCGCCTTTTGTAAAAATGATTTAATAAAAAAGATACTTCTGTATAGTCTACAAGAAAAGGTACAAGACAAAGTTGTGACCAAAGTTTGCAGTGTCTCTTTAAATATAACCATGTTGTTGAGATGGAAATACTGAATATATTCTGGATAAACTTCAAGTGTTTACAATAAACCCAAAGCAGTATTTTGAAAAGCATTTATTGAAGTATGGTAAGTGTGACCATGTTGGATGTTAGCATTAGCATTAGCGTTGCTGAGCATGATTTAGTTTTTGATCAATCCTCCATCAATGTACCTTTGCAGCGGAGTCCAATGATTTTAAGATTTTCGTAGGATATTAATTTAAATCATTAATGTTCTGAGGTTTCTGTAAACTCTGCTTTCACCAGCAGTAACCTTGAGTTGGCAACAGACTCACATTTTGCATTCAGGCGTCGTATTTGTCCTGCTGGGTTTACTTTCCAGACCCTCAGTTTGGATGTGGTTTATTAGAGGATGAGGTTAAAGCTGGAGACGTTGAATGAAAGAAAATAAACAGCTGAAAATGTGGCTAATCCATAAACGATATGACTTTATTCAGGAGGAGCACAAGGACACGTTTTCCTTACACCCTGCAGCTCCGTGTAGAACATTGTGTCGTGTTGTGAGAATGCGGTACAGTTTATCTAAGTATGCACTTAGATAATCAACATACTTACATAAACTGTTTTCAGCCAGTGGTCCATCGTACAGAATTATAGCTGCTTATGTTTCCTTGGGGGACAATTATTGCTGTTGAGGACCAGACTGAGGGTCACGAGAGAACAAGCTGTGGTCCTTCAGCAAACTCTGAAATCTAATTTAAAAATTACTGCAAGTAGGAAAACTTGGTTTGTCAAAACACAAACTGGTTCAATGATTTTGCTTTATTGAGAGTATTTGTGTGCTTAAGGAAATGTAGGAGTGTCTGTTCTGCACAGGGAGCAGTAATTCAGGAGTTAATCTAAAATCCATAATGTCGCAATCTGATGACTCACAGGTTGATGAAAGAGGATGAAAGTATTTTTGATTTAGTTTGTAGAGAAAATAACTGATTACACTTGAAATAAGACAAAACTAACTTACAAATTACCTTTTAGAAATATATAGATTCTTGTTTTAACCCTTGTAGACCGAACACGTCGGCGATGATCCAGCCAAATTTGCATTGTAAAAATATCTTATTAGTGAAACAATCTGCCAATAGAGCTCGTACTTTTTCATCAATATTAGGAAATTAGTCACTTAACACCAACTCAAAAGTTTTGTTTTGTCTCATCTCAAGTCTATGAAGATATTTGGTCTATAAACTAGACTAAAACTTCTTGGTCACCTCAACTTGTGCGACACCATGAATTTTAAATTAATGCAGGAACTTCTGAAGAAGAAGAGACCAAAACTACTTGGTAACATTTCGTATTACTGCTGTGCAGATAGGAGTGACGTAATCTATTCGGATGTTTGTGAAAGTTGTAAAAGTCTGGTCACCAAAAAGTTAGTGATTCAGATTAAAACTATAAATGTCTGCTGGTAACTTTCCAAACCCGGCTCTGCCACGGCCGTGCTAACAGGAATCAATGCCCAGTCCAGTTTTTCAGACAAAGACGCCTTTAAAGTGGCGGTCACGCCTCAGCAGAGGTGAAGCCCAAAGAAGCTCTGCTGCAACATCAGTTAACTTCTCAGCCTTTCTTCCTCCTTCGTCCTCCGGCAGAAACAGAAAAGAAAAACAGTATTTATGCCTCATTTTTCTCCCACCGGTTTGTCTGTATCCCCCGGCGCTGCAGCAGAGAACAATAAACAGTTTGCAGCTGATTGATAAAACATCTAGTCTGTTGCGCTCATTGACAAACTCGGGCCTCCCAGCCATCTCTTCTGTCTCTTTCTACTTGTGCTGTTTGACCGTTTCTCGCCTTTAGAGTTGATGAAGTTCCCAGGTGTCGCTAAACTCACAACCTGGGGCAGAGATTAAAGGAGAATTTAGCTACAGAAAAACTTATTTAGTGTTATTTTTTTAACCTTTTCTTTGAATACACAATTTTCGTTCCTCTTTACGTCCAAAGATCTTTTAGTTTTCTCTAAATGAAGTGTTTCAGAGGAAGTGTTAGCCGTCCTGATTAGCCATGTTTCTCTTCTGATGCAGCTTGTCTGCTAGCGCTGCGACTGCTTTAACCAGTCATGCAGAACATCTGAAAGCAGGACTGAATTAGCTTACTGTACGCTTCCCCCCGATGTAAAGCCATAAATATTAATGAACCACTTCATAAAAGTGTGTTTTTTCCAGCAAACATGCAGCGAATGAAACTCCTCTGACCCTCAGGAGCGCCTGGCCTCCAGTGTACCATCAAAGCGGCCGTAGATGAGAGCGATGGCATATTGACTAAAAGCGGGCCACCCACTGAATGGCTAATCAACCCAAGGGCGAAACGGCCTGGCGTTGAGAAGAATGCTGAACATTTCAGGGGTTTATCTGGAAAAGAAGAATCGTGGAAGTGGAGAATTAAGTTTGATTTGGTGGAAAGTTGACACAACGAGGTAATTTTGAAGTTTAATCCTGTTCTGAGTTCAGTCCGTTTGTGTCGGAGTTCTGGACTCTAATGAAACAAGACGGAGCTCAGGTTTCCCCTGAGGCGGACATGTTCCGAAACTCGACACCAACTCCAGTTAAACTAAAACAATAGTTTGACATTTTTTATAAAAACACAAAAGCTCACTAAGTAGGTTCAAGTGGAAATATCTTAGTAAGTTTTCAACAAGAAATATGAGCTTGTTTTAAGTCTAAATATTTATGAAAAAAGTACCATCTCTAGTGGCAGATTATTTAACTTAAAACAAAAACTTTACAATGTTTTAGTGAAATAATCTGCCAATGAAACAAGTACTTTTTCAACAGTATTATGGTTTTATTGAAACAAGCTCATATTTCTTGCTGAGAAATTACTTGTAAATTAGTTTAAGATGAGTTATTTACACTAGAAACTGGACCAAAAATATTTAGTAAAATTGCCTCAAAAGTTGGTTTTCATGCATTTTTGTGCCGTTTTAACCAGATATCATACTGTTTCCTTGTCAAGAGGAAACTTTTAACTTCAGGAAAGTTTTTATAGGATACTGGCAGCAGCAGATTATAAAGTAATTTTCTGAAAGCTGTGTTTGTTCTGCAGACCCAAACTCAATAAAATCAGTCGTCACTGGTTGTGATTTTTATAAAACCAAGAGATTCGCAAACATCATATGAAATCCCTGTTAAACCTTTTCCAAGCCATCAATTATTTTTGTCTTAGTCGTAATATTTTAAGTCAAAACAGAAAAAAGCGTTCTAATTTCCCAGTAGCTTTCCTCAACACATTCACCTAATTGTTGGCTCACTCACTCTCAAACCAGAGCCTGCAATTTTCCTTTCTTCTGCTGTCAGTGGAAACCACCGCTTGTGTCCGTCAATATTTCTTCAAGTACTTTTTCTTGACATAAATCACAATGAGGTAAAGAGTATAAATACTTATTCATATAAATAAAAGCTGGCTTGGTTCCAGCGCTAATCCAGAAAGCAACATTTTCAGTGGTTTTTCAGAGGATTTCACAACTTTTAGCCCATTAGCCTGTAAAGGAAAACAAATTTTGGAGCTTTTTAAATCAGTCCAAGCAACTTGTCACCTTTAAAACGTGATTACAGTGTTTGTTTAAGTGTGTGTTATCTCCACCGATCGTCTGAAGTTTGAAGGATATGACTAATGCATGAAGAATTCATGAATCTTGCCAGATTCCTGTTGGATGCGTCCAGCCTGTTGCCGGTTTGCTCGTTTGAAGTCTCTCAGCTTGGCAGCGTCTCATTAACGCTTCAGCGAGGCGCGCTGACGCCTGAGGACGACACTGGAGAACAGCTGCTGCTGGAATCAATGGTTTTGATCAGAGATTAGCTCATTTTCAGCCTGGTGAAGCTTCATTCTGCTCTAATGTTTGGGCTCTTCCTGCTTTCTTACTATGAGGTGGTTTCAGAATCACCAAAGAAGAGATTATGTGATTAAAAATCTGAACAGGTCATTTTAAGAACATAAGAAAAGGGGATGTGTTCTCCAGATTTGACGTGGCTATGTGTCTCATTGAAGAGTGAAAGGAAGCTACAGACTGCAGCTTTTACTTTGAAAGGATAACCTTGATTATTAGGTGGTACGTTTTGGATTATTATGGGATGTTTGATTCATAATCTGTTCATGTTAGCCGCCACTTCATAATAACAAACCCCATGTTAAGCGGATCATTCAGGAAACAAAATAAACGTAGCTTAGCTGCTAAGCTAGCTGCAATATTATGAGTAGAGTTGGGTAGTAAAAGTAAAAAATGTACTTTTAGAAGTATTTTTATTATGCTGTACTTTTTACTTTAACTTCAGTAATTTCATTATGAAGTATTTCTTCTCTTGAGTAAAATTTCTGGATTTTCTTCCCACTGAATGAAAAAGAAACATGTTTTAACCAAAAATTCACCAGACACAGATACACAGCTGCAGTTTTTGTTAAAGTTTAATCAGTTTTTTTATTCAAAGAAACCGATTTGGACAACAATTATTTTGTGTTATTTTGTTATTTTTTGTTACTTATATAAATTATTGTCAATTTTTATCTTAAAACACCAAAATTTCCATCCATCCATTTTCTTTACACCCTTGTTGCTCGTCTGACGAGTATTAGGTGATAATTTGATCAGTTACTCAGGACTTGATTCGACTTTTTACCAAATACTTTTTTACTCTTTACTTCAGTAAAATATCTGGGTACTTTACCCACCTCTGATTATGACTTACTTCCTGCCAGAAAAATCAAAATAAAAGCACTTCCTGTTATGTTTGTTCTCAAACTTACTTATATTTTGTCTCTTTGATTTTCTTGTAACTTACACCCTAAATTTAAACGTCTTTACCATTTAGAATTGAGAACAAAAGCTTTAAATGTTGATTTAAAATTGTTTCCTAATGTTATGAAAATAATTAGGACTTTTAATCTAACTAAATATTTAGACATTACATGATTATTTCAATTTGTGAGTTGCACACAGTCACTCAAAATTGAGGAAATCGTAACACCTCTTAGCAAGCGTCGCGCATGACGGTGGAGGATTGATTATTGTTTTGCAGTCACATTATTAATAATTATTTTAATTCTAATAAATTTGTCATCATAAGTTCAAAGTTTTATTTGATTTTTGTGGTTGTCGTTTAACTAAATTTTTAAAAACACTCCATCACGTCAGGTTAGACAAAACACAAAACAAAATTAAATTTCCAGCGCAATTACATCCTGCTTACCGTAATGTGTTGTAATGGGTTGCTGTGTACCGACCGAGATGCATTATTTGTTTAATAACGACAGATAGCAGGCTTTCTCACCGACACCTGGCATTATTAAGGCTTTGCACTGAGCCGATTCCCTCACACTGTAATCAGATTTCATTATGCAGATGGTGCAGGAGGAGCTGCAGTTTGGTCTGACTGATATTCCCGTCCTGAAGCTGCAGCCTGAGCTTCGCTCACGGCTCCGTTTCAGAGGAAAGGGATCGTTTCTGCCTTCCAGGAGCAAAATGCAAGCAGGAGTTTGGTGATTTTTAGCGTTTAAGGATAAGAACAAAAAGAAAGAAATTAGTGTTTTGTTTCTCAGGTTTGTTTGAAAAGACATTAAAGCAACAGTTTTGTCTTTTTAATTACTTTCAGGCACAATGAGTTCTTTTACTTTAAGTCAACCTCACTTTTTAGAGTTGCCTCTGAAAAATAGATTAATTTTGGTCTAAATTATAACTTTTTGTTACTTCTGTTCTTTTTATTTAATGTTTTTATGACATAAAACATTTCGTTGCTGAAATGTGTTGTACTAATAAATTTGACTTTATGACATTTTTGTTTGAATGCCAAAGTGGATTTTAGTATTTCTATAAAAAATACTGAAAACCATTGACTATTTAGACTTTCTTAATTATAAGAGCCACATTTTTAAAAAGTGAAATAATTGAATTATTTAAGAATTATGTGCCTTTTTTGTTGTTGCTGATGTTGTGGCCTGTTAAGTATTTGACGAATTATTTGCAAAATGATTCTAAATGTATACAAGTGGTCGAAAACCTTCTTCTTTATGTATTTATTTGTTTTGTTTAAGGCCTCCTGCTGCGATTAAGAAGAAAAGGCAGCTGGAAGAAATTGGTGTTTATATTTGAATTTTGAATGAAGTCAACCTGGTTATTTTTAAAAGTAAAGTTAAACACTATTTTTGAATCCAGAAACTCCTCAGAAACGACTGACATTCTCTATTTCTTTCTTTTTTGGTGCTAATTATGACGCGATCGTAGCCATGACAGATGTTTTGTTTGGTTTTCCAGCCCTCTGATAAAAACCAAACACAAAAATCTTCTGTCTTTGGTTGAATTGCTCCTCCAGCTGCAGTTGCTCCAGCGTCGGCCATTTTTCTGCACATCATAATCATCCCCCACCCAGCCGAGGCAAACTGGAGAGAGTAAACATCCAGAGCACCACTAAGCTGCTCCAAACACGCTTAATCACTTCTTGAGATTGGGAAGGGTGGCAGCAGTGGGAGCAGAGGCGCAGCGTAAATATGTGCTGGAGAAATGGGTTGATTTGCTTCATTTACATTCAAGCGCCATGAAGTTGTCGTTCCCTTGTCAGCGCGACGGGGAATAAAGATGAGAGCGAGGTTGCTCTCGCCTTGGTCTCCTTCTGTTGGTTGATAAAACGACAGGCGGCAGTTGACTGGGTGACAGGGACTCCCTGCGTGTTGCTGACAGCCCTCACCCAGCGCCGTTGATAAAGTCATCAGGGCCTCTGCTGTAACAATGCTGCTGTTTGCAGATTAGCGAGACACGCTGTATTTACAGTATGTGGCTCATGTAATAGGAATGTCGCTTCTACTCACATAAAATACACCGAAAGACATGCAGTTGCTGACATGGATAATTATTTCCTGCATCATATAGACCGTCACAGCGTGACGTCACATCCCCAGCTTCTTCCTAGAGGGCAAAAAGCTGCTCGCTAACGATGACTAGCCTTGGTTTTAGCTGTTCAGTTATCGATATAACGTGTGATTTATAAAAGAAAAGGGGAGGCAGTGTTTGCTACTAATATTCAACACTGCAATAACAACAAGGTCAGGAAAAAGCTTTAATTAAGGAAAAAACATAGTGCAAGGGACGGAAGTAATTTAGCTATGCTAGCTTGACTATGACAACCATAACATGTAAATGTGCTGTGAAATTTGGTCTTTTGCTTTAGTTATAAATCAAAAAAGGCGACCAAAACACACCAACTCTGACAGATCATCAGTGGAGTTGTGCTGTGTTGGATTAGCTAATATCATCGGTAGCTAATGTACCACTGATGTGTTAGATTGGCTAATAGCATCCGTAGCTAATGTACCACTGATGTGTTAGATTAGCTAAAGCACCAGCAGCTAATGTACCACTGATGTGTTAGATTAGCTAGTAGCATCGGTAGCTTTGTGTTTATTCCACAACAATTCGAATAAACCTTGTGGTTCCTGAGATGTAAGGAATTCCTCAAGGCTGTGTCTTTGGCCACAGTAATCTTTTATTTATTCTGCTAACTGAGCCATTCTTTAACCAGAAAAATGTTCCTTTCCATCTCTTTGAAGTAGCCGTTTCAGTATAAAATTACATTTTCCCAAAGGTAAAAATGATATGCACCTTGGAAAGAAAATAACATTCATGCTGCATATCCTTCAAACTCCTAATCTAACAACCACCGGACTGAAGTGTCTCTACTGAGCCACAGAAATCGGCCTGACATGATCAGCTCAGGTCTTGTGAATGAGACAGGAAGCAAAAACTCTCTGTTTTCCTCTGATTCGAACACGTTTCCGTCTCGTCTCCGTTCGAATGGATTTAACCGAGCATTTCGGAAGCAGAAAACAACATAATCGTTTCACGTCCCTGTGTTTTCACCAAAGCTGGGTCAAAATGTCAACTGAAATCCCCGTGGGAATTACAAACATCCGCAGCATTTCCAGGAAGTCCCAACAGATTGCTAACAATGCCAGCTTGTTGTCTTATTGCTGTTTCCTGCATATGTGATCAGAAGGTGTTTATACGGCTTCATGAAAACTGACATTTCTTGCAGAACATTTAGTTTTTGTCCCATTACCTCGGCAGAATGTGTGACTCCTTGTTCCTGTCTGTGCAGTTCCTCCATCGCTATCGGTCTTCCAGCAGTCCTTCAACGCCACAGCCGACTACCAGGAGTCAGTCACCTTCACTTGCATCACTTCAGGATCTCCTGATCCTCTGGTCACATGGCACAGGTAATGCCTTTTATACTTTTTGTTCATAGAAAAGAGTTGAAACAGAAAAAAAAAAATCAAACTTAGCGTTAAAAGTAAAGGAAAGTAATCAAATTTCTTTTCCTTTAAGAGTGAATATTCAGCATTGCCTCTGATTGAAATATCGTAATATGGCTCGTAATTATGAGATTCTGCTCCACATCATCAAACTTGCATCTTTTTTTTCATTAAAAAAAAGGTGCATTTACCCAGTTTATGATCCTGAAAATATTTAAAATTTACTTCAGATGTGTCTATTTCTCATAAAGTTTTCATTTTTAATTTAGTTTTTTTAAGCATTTTCCAGGACATACGCCATTTTGATTTGATCCAACAACCTTCCACTATGCCCAGGGTTTCCCCCAGTGTATTATAAGCCTGGCGGGCCACCAGGCTTTACTTGGGCCCCAACCAGGCTTAGCATTGTTAATTCTTTAGGGGTTTTTAAAATAATTGCCCTTTTTTAAGACTTTATAGTTGGTGTTTAGGTATTAATCTTCCAAAATTGTATAACTATCAGGTGATATTTTCAAATTTCCTGCCAACTTTAAACATTCTTAACTCAAAAACATGGCCGCCAGCCGTAGCGCCCTGAGCTCTGGGCTTAGCAAGTTTTCTGGGGGAAACCCTGCATGTCATTTAAAGTTCATGAACATAAACTGAATCCGTACAGTTTCTACTATCACTCTTGTCTTTTACCCATAACTCACACACTCTAGATTCAGTATTTTCAGTTGCAGACAACAAAGATATCATGTCGCAGTTCCAATTAAGGAATCTGCAATCCGCCCTCACACATCACCTCCAACAGCTGCAGAAAAAGATCAAATGTCAAACAGCAGCGGTGCGAGAATTTGCACCAGAAGTAGTTGACTCTCTGCTATCCGCTCTTCTCTCCAACATCCAGCAATTAGCTCGCTCCCACTCAGCAGGCAATTGTGACAAGCTCTTTGCACCTGGGCATCTGTTGATAGCACTTTATGGGGATTCAATTGTAGGTCATATTGTTTTCCCTGCACCATCTTTTTCTGTTTTCTGTCATTCTGCCTTTCGTCTAAACGGAGCACAGAGGCGGTGTTTCCTGCAACTATTTTCATCGCTGCGAACTGTAAAGATGTCACAAACAGTTGTAACTGTGACACGCTTCGCTGCTCCGGCGGGTTTCTCTGCGACTTGTTTTACACGCGGTGCCAAAGTGAACAGAAATCGATGGTTCTCTGGAAGAAAACAGTCAAAAAAATGAAGCGTTCTTTAGAAACTCACTGCAGGCGAGATTTAATTTGATGGAAATGGTTAAAATATCAAAAGCTGTAACTTTTTCTTTCCTTTCTTCCACATTTTTAGGCACTAATAGCAAAGACGCATCAATCCTTTTAACAAATTCACCTTTTACCACATTAGAATAATCACATTAGAAAATCCAACCTTTACTTTGAGTCGACTAATTAAGTGCAAGAATTTGCAGGGTTTTAGCACCTACGCTAGTAATAATTTACACATGAAACCTCTTTTGTCAAAAGGACAACATTTAATCTTCTCCAGTGATATTTGGAAATATTTGAGCATGCATTATGTGATCTTTAACCATTTCTCTCACCCTCTCTCCATCTCATCAAACTTGTGTTCAGGATTCAAGTTTAAGATTCTGCTGTTGAAGAAATTAAAAAATACATTTGTTTATTTATTTAAATGTATTTAAGTCTGCTGATATGTAAATTAATCTTTGAAAATAATCCACTCCATTTAACAATTTCGTAATAATCTTCGACATGTTATGAGTAAAGTCCATTTTTATATTTGTGATGGTAGGACAGAACCAGTTTATTGCTTGTGGATGAAATTAAACGCTAATTTTAGCAACTTCGCAACCAGAAAATGTTGCTCTATTGTCCCAACTTTGAGCTTTGAGTCTGGTGAGTTTTTTGGTTAAAACATGTTTGTTTTTCATTCAGTGGGTAGAAAATGCAGAAATATTAACTCAAGTAAGAGCAGAAATACTAAATAATAAAATTGCTGAAATAAAAATACTCCTAAAAGTAAATTTCTCCTAAAAAGCTACTCAAGTAAACGTAACTCTGCCGTTAATGGATGACAGTCTGACTCAGTGACAGATTAATATTGCTGGTTTGAATCCAGTCACCTCAGGCTATATAGCATAAAATTTAATCTTTTGGTTTTTATTTTCCTTTTTATACTCCAGCCTCTCCCATAAAATCTGACTTGTTAACTTCTACTGAAAAATAAAAGGCTCTGAAAAAATATTTGGGCTCTGTCCTGTTGATGTAATCACTCTGCGGCTTGTTTGACTGCCGCTAATCCAGGTGCTACATATTCTGCTCCGCATTAGTATTCCACTAATCAAACAAAAGCCATTTTAGCGGTAGATAATCAGCAGGCCCACTGACTGGAACAGTGGAGGTGTGTTTCCAGCCTGCAGGTCGCTCACACTCTTCACCAGCAAACAAAGAAAACGTCTTTGACGCCAACAACAAATCACAACCCAATTTAGTTTCTGCTTCTGATCTCGCGCCTCCCAGCATATTCCAGCCTCACAGCTGCATTTCCTGTCAGAGTGAGGCTTCACCTCGTCCGCTGAGCATCTTTGGTAATAGACTATCTGTCAGCAGTCAGTCAGTGTAATGACATCCACTGCTGCGGCGCGTCCTAGACTGTCCACTGCTACGATGACGCCTCTCTTCATTTCCTCTCTGCCTCGTAAAGTTATTATTACTTTGCTTTGGTGATTCCTCCGCCGACTTTAAATGAGGTTTTTCCTACCAGACGAGAAGGTTGGCTTTGTTTAGAAACACGTATAGCTCTATACATATAGATTCAACTACACATGTAGGTAAGTTTTAGGCTTGTCCAGATGGAAATACATATTAGTTTACATGCATCCAGCTATGCTGAAAAAATGAAGTTTACCCTCCTTTAATTGTTTTGTTTTAGTGACGAAATATTTTTTAAAATCTAATATTAGAAGGTTTTTATGCATTTATTAAAACCTGAACTTGAGTACTCTTATTTATGAAAAAAAATAGAAAACTTTGTGTGAAAAACTATTCATCAGCTTATAGAACCACCTGTTTTATATAATTGGTTGAGTTCATTAAGGTTGGATAATAAATCAATCAATAGATAATGCAACTGTTAGATTAATCAATAATTTCACTGAAATTATCCAGAAACGCACAGCATTCTGGGAAATGTAGGCAGAGGAAAGACTTTAGTCGCTCAACTTCATGGCTAGCTAAGCTACGTTGGTGGAAACAACTAACTCTCACTCCATGGTTACCTAGCAACTCACTCATGCTTTGGTTACCTAGCAACAACCTACTGAGCAGTTTCATGTTTCACCACTGTGTCTTATAATGCTGCATTCACACCAAACGGGATTTGAACGTCTGGTTTACATTCAAAGTCTATGTGGAGGCGCGTCGAGGGCGTGATTGAAGCATTTCGAGCGTCTGACGCTGGAGTTGGAAAATCTGAACTTTCGCCTCTCAATGCAGAGCCTCAACCAATCAGAGAGTCTCCTCTATGTAACGTAGTGACCTGTAGTTGGTACAAAAACAGCGCTGACTGCGACCGTCGTCAGCGCCCAGCCAGCTTGTGAAACTCACAAAACCTCTGAATTATCTGGTGAATTCAAACATGTCCGATGGCCACATCTTATCGATTTCAGTAAATAAAACCCAGACACTCTCAATATTTCATCCGCCATTGTTCAAAGTAACTGGGAGACAAAAAAAGGCAAGAGACTCATCCTAACACGTCATTATCAGCTGTTGACGTTGTTTGTTCAATAAAAACTGAACAGAAAAAGTTCAGCAGAGACATCTGAGCCGTTGTGACAGCAGAAGCTTTTCACTACATAATATTTTGGTGCAGCTCTCTCAATCTCATTCTCCATAATACAGAGAGACTGGTAACGGGAAACAACGGCTCATCCCGACGAGCGTCTAGAGCGATTTTGACACATCTGATGCTCATCTAGAGCAAAATGTCAAATGCACACGCGTGTTTTTGACGTGCAAAGTGTGTTTGCTGTGATTGCAACATTACTGCTTAAAAGTAAAAACAACACACTCTGGTTGAAACCAAAAAGGTCATAGCATCAGTTTGTCAGAAAGTCAGATATTTAAAACAAAACCAAATAATTACCAACATCGATTGAGATGAAACACTTTTACTGCGATACGTTTTTCAGCCGTATCGAAATAGTTTGTAGACATGGACAGAAGATGCTTCAGGAACGTCATTTATATCTCGTCCAAAAAAGTTTTGAGATCATTCACTCAGTGACTCATTTTATGATGTTTTTGTCTAAATCTGCTCCAGAAATTTGACATTTTCCCCCCCCATAAAATCCGAGTCTTACCCCTGTGGATTACACGGCTGGTTAAACAGCCACAAATAAACAAGCGGGGGAGGCAGCAAACCTGCTTCTCACCATTGTGCTTCTGCTTGGAAGCCTTAATATAGACATGGATCAATTTAGCTGCTTGTTTCTTTCCCCCTGATTAATTTTCCAACAGAGTCCAATGTGAAAAAGACATTAAGTCAGCAGAGCTTTCAGTGCGTCAGAGGAGCGATTTTAGAAAGTGCTGCAGTCCAGAGGTGACTGTAGACAAATTTGAGAGAGGATATTTTTGTTTTATGAAGTGCAGAAGGTCTGAAGGTGTTAGTTTGTGTGTTTGTGCAGGAAGGGGCAGCAGCTGGAGCCTTCAGAGAAGTACATTTTCAGCCAGCTGGAGGGCGGACGCAGCATGCTGACCATCCGAAACATCCGGCAGGCTGACGGAGGAACGTTCTCCTGCAAGGCCTCCAACAAGGCCGGCTTCCAGGAGAGAGAGCTTCTGCTCAAAGTGTTCGGTGAGAAAGTCAACAGTCACTAAATCTGCAATGTTTACATGTGTTAGAAACCAGTAAAAATCTTTACGTTGTCTCCTCAAGAGAATGAGATAAAAATGTATTAACCAAAAGAGTTGATTGGTTATTCAGAGTGTTAATAAAATAACAAGAACTAGTTTTAAATTTAGTTAATCTGGGTTCAAATGAACTGATTCACTGTCTGAAGATTCTGAATTTATATGTAATTTGCATAATGTTCAGATTTGTTTTTACAAAGTGCATTTTATTCTTGTCAAATTTCCACAGCAGTTAATTTTTATCATTAGTTTATTTTTGTCCTTTTAATTGTTATTCTTCACTCAAAACAGTAATAATGAATGACTGCGACAAAAATGGAGAAGAAGCACTTTTTAAATACTTCTGCAGCCAAAATATATATACATAATATATAATTTTGGTCATAAACAGGGTAAACACCACAATGTTTCTCTTTAATGAAAAGAAAATTAGTTACAAAATCTTCAATCATTTAAATTAAGAATTGGCTACTTGCCTGTATGTTGGCATAAGGGGAAACTTAAAACTAACAAGATTTATCTGCAGTTTTATTGCTGCGTCTTCATACATAAGTAGTAAAACAGGAGTGGAAAATAACTATTAATTGCTTCTATTAAACTTGTTAAGATAACGATCACCTGTTGGAGTCTTTGTTAGTGTTGCTCGTACAAATGACCCAAAGTCTTCTGGAGAGAAATGTTGAGGGCACAGATTAGGTCCGACTCTTCGTCTTTGTTTTATGTAGGAAATTATCCAGATTCACTTCACTTTTGTCTTTCTGTTTTAAATTACAGCTAACAGTGACACAGTGTGACATTATTTAAAATTACACCAGTCAAACGCAATAATGATAAAGTTAGTAGGAATATTACAAAATATTTAGGCTAACATGTTCAACTAATCGTGGGTCACTTTAAAGTTTGAGATGAAAACCTTCTTTTAGTTTAAAGTTCTTAAGAATGTGAGCGCCACTCATTTAAATTCCAACATATTTTTCATAAATTAACTAAAACATAAAAAACAGGCAGTTTAAACCTTTATTTTTGTTACTTATATTAATGTATTTGAAAAAAACATAGGAGTTTAAATCAAATAGGCTGCATAAGGCCAACTTTATTGTTATTTATTAATCAACCATACAAACTAAAATAGAGTAATTCTTCTTTCCTTTCCTGTTATCTGGTGTATCTCCAGCAAATCCAGATGTAATAGCATTATCCATTACACTGAGGAGTGTTTTATGTCCATCCATAAAGTTTTATGGTGAGGATGCTCACAATCTTCTTTTATCCTAAAACGGTTTTTCAAAACCGTCAGAGTCCAAAAATGGCCGCCAGCCCACACCACCACCAACGGCTGCTGCAAAGAAATATCTCATTTATCGTTTCAAATTTCGACCAGTTCGCATAAATACAAAAAAAAATCAATTTCTAATTTCATGAACCTGCTGGCTATTTGCTCTGATATTCCTCTCGCGGAAATATGTGGAGAAACGCTGGTTCGTCAAAATGCGCATTTTAATGGGGGAAAGCTAAGCAGCAGGGAGGAGCTCTCCTTTTTGACTGCACTGTAGGGAAATGCTGTTGTAAGTTAGTTTTATTACTCCTGACCGCAAAGGCGGAAAGAAAACGGGTCATTTACTGTAAATTAGACGAGATATTTGAGGTGTGTGCGCTTTTTGTTCACCATAATAATCTGACACACCCTACACCGTTAAATTAGTTTCTGAGCACTTTCTGTGGATGTTTGAGTTCTCCTTATTCTTATTCCACATGTGTAAACGTTAGCGCTGACATCTGGGCGCAGAGTCTCTTCTGAAGCAGCCCTTGAGCTGTAAATGAGAGCGTTCTGTCAGTCTTCAGGGATTATTCCAGCTCGTCTTGCTTTCAGGCTCCTGAGTCGTGTGTGTCTGAAAGAAACAAATCCACACAGTGAGGGAATATCTACATGCACAACACCTCTGGGTTAGACATGCCAGCAGCGTGGCTTCAGGGATGTCTCAGTTCCCACCTCAACTTGGTCCATGCTGAAACTTACTAAAATATTATGCAGATAAAAAAAAAATGACGTTAGCAACTTGTTAACTTTTTCTTCAGGCTGAAAATATTACCTGCAGGTTTGGATTGTTCGATTACTAATGTGATTTATTTCACAACCAACTGAAATAAGATAGACTTTGTTTTTATTTTCAATAACAACAGTTATCCTAAAACTCAAGATTTTACATGCTAACATGTTAGCATGCTAGCATTAAGTGCAATTTACTCAAATATAGCAGGTGTATTTATTTCAACAATTCTTTGCTTGTTTCTCTAGAGGTAAATACCTTCCAGCTAAATGGGAATGGTAATGAGAATTAGCTCAAATTGCTAGGTTAAAGCTAGCTAAACTATACCAGTTGCGAACATATTAATCAACTAATGAAACATATTCAAATTATATGCTGATTAAATTAACTATTAACTTTTTCTTCAGGCTGAGCAAATTAAAATAAATTTGGATTGTTCAATTACTAAGTTTTATTTAACAACAAACTGAAATAAGACAAGATTTCATGGCTTTGTTTTATGATTTTGCTACAGCTACATCTTTTGTCTTTCATTCTCAGCCTAAAACCAAACATTTTTCAAGCTAACATGTTAGCATGGTAGCATTAACTGAGTTTGCCCAAATACAGCAAGAACTGCAGGTTTATTTATTGCAGTGATTATTTCCTCTTTTTTTCTAGAGATTAATGTTTTTCAGTTTAAAGTGAATGATAATGAGAATGTTTAAAAATTAACTTGTTTTTAATGTCAAGATGGGAAATTGAGAAGCTATCTGTTAGCTTGGTTAGCTTAGCAGGTCTCTTGTAAATAAGAAATCCTCAAGAGATTCTACTGTATAAATCAAGGTTTAATACTATTAATATTAGATTGAAACATTAATCTACATCAAATTTTAACTGGTTGCCCAACTAGTGAAACTTATTCAAATTTTATGCTGATAAAAATTAAAATCTGTTAGCAACTTGCTAATTTTTTCTCCATGCTGAGAAAATTGAAAGGAAGATTTGCATAGTTTGATTACTAATGAAGTAAGACATAAAATATTTTTTTAATGATTTTACTAAAGCTCCTTTTGCCTAATTTTCTCATTGTAGCATGTTAGCATGCTAGCAATACATGAGGCATTGCTGCACCCTCGAATATAGCAAACATTTGTACATTTAACCCAACAATAAATCAAATACAATCAGTTCCTGTGGTGATGTTTATTGGATTAAAGTCCAGATACTATAAATTCAGGAACTTGGGATAACTACGCCATCATCTTGTCCTTAAAAAGTGTCCTTAATTAGCCGGAAATGTAGATTTTTGATGTTACAAGATGAAGGAATGATTTTGTCAGTTTTAGACTCAAAAGATTTTACTTCATTTTTCTGTTAGAGTAGAAAATGATGCACTTCTCTTTATACAGGTAGGTGTGTCTCTCTTTATATTTATGTCCACTGGACTCAATTAGCAGTAAGATGCAGAAAGGTAGACGCACCACGGCTCAGTTTCAGGAGGAATTACAAAGGATCTGAATATTAAATGCACTGCTAGGATTTATTTTCTTCCCCCAGCAGCAATCAGGAGAAATTCATCATAGCGGCTTGGGAGATTTATCTCTGCAGACAAAATCAGAGTGTTCTGCCACTTTTTCTCTTACGGTTTCGCCAGTGGTGCGTGAAATACAATATCTGGTTTTCGCATCACGACATTGTTCTCCCTTCCTCTTTTTTTCCTAATGAGTGGAAACATGACACACAATCCAAGGATCAGCATAAGACAAAAGAGCAAGGAAAGTAAACAACATCAGTTTTCAGCGGTTTTAAATAAACCGAAAAATGTAGATGATGTAGCAGAACGGGCCCAGCGGTGGCTTTTATCATTAGAGCCTGTTGGCTATTAGCGGTGGATCCAGCAGGGAGAATCTGTGCTGACATTTGTTTTATGGATCTGCTCGGCTAAAACAACAAACAACACGCATTAGGCCAATCCGATGCAGCAAGTTGAACATTTTTGCTTCCTGATGCCTGTCTGTGGGTGGGATAAGAGCTTTATGTAACATCAAAACTTCCAACAGAGACGGTAAAAATAAAACTCATCAGAAAACAGCAGCTTTTTCCAGCTTTAATTGTGCAATTTTAAACACTCACACTGCGTGTTTATGTTACTTTCTTGTCTTTTTGACACATAAATAGCATTTTCTAGTGGCTTACATCATCCATATAATAATGTAATGCCTGGCTTCTAACTGATATAATAAACTGTAATTATAGTGATAAAGGGAGTCGTCATCAAACCGGCTGGATGATGAAGCTTTCAACACTTTTTTCTGCTTTATGTCAGAAGATGGAAGCAAAAACATGCAGTGAAAGGAGAGCAGTCTTTCAATCGATCAGATTTAACGTCAGACTTCGACTGTTTCTGCTTCTTTTTTTTCCCATCTAATGCATTTTATGTTCGAGTAATAACCAGTGATTCAGACAGTGTGGGCTTTAAAAGGTTAAAGTCTATTAAATATTGGAGATGAATGTTTTTGACTAAAGTAGGATCTACAAGGTTTAAAGTAGAAAGAAAAATTAAATATTTTTAGCAGACAAGATCTCAAGAGTAGGGGGTTGTTATAAGAAGATGTTTTATTGAAATTATTTCAGCCTTTATTTATTTGTTTCAGTCAGGCTTAAGTACTTTTATAAAGTCTAACATTTTTACAGAAGATTTTAGACTTTTTTATTTTATTTTATTTGCAATGATATATTTGAACCACACCTGCAGGATTAATCTTATCAGCCACCATGTTTAATGTTTACCATAGATGAACACTTTTGCTTTATTATTAAAAATTATTTATCTTAAAACTGAATCAAATCTGAGTGGTTAGGCTAGATTTAAAAACATAAACGAATCTCTAGAAGTGACAACTTCCTGTGGAAAATGATGCATAAAAACGACAATGAAAGAGAGGCTGGATAACTGGGAGAGACGGAGACAAAAGATGTTCAGAAATGGGAAAACTTCAGTTTAATAGTGTCAAAAAACATCTAACAAAGCGTCAAATTAAAATGCAAAATTACTGACAGGCTGCTGAAATAATGTGTAGTAACCTAAACTCACCACATGAGGGAGCTGCAGCAAAACAGAGGAACAAAAAGTGCAAAAACAAATAAAACACGTTTAGCTTAGCACAAATAATTAAAGTGGCAGCATTAAGGTCGACCTTAAATAATAAAGTTTCACCCTCATTATTTGTAGAAATTGTTGGTTACTGATCTGAAATGGCTTCAACAGATGGTCTTTGTTTGCAGAAACTATTCATTGTGGTGTCTTTTGTTTGTTTAACTTTGTAATTTCTGTAATGTGCTACACAAAAAAACCCCGTAAAAAGTCTTTACGATAATCCAAAACTTTGAAGGTCGTTTAATTCTCGACTCTTCTCATCAAAATGCATCTCGGCTCTCTCTCATTTAGGCCTGAAATATTGCAGATAATTCTTTATTAATAACGTTCCCAGCAGAGGGATCTTGATGAATGAGACGTTTTCCATGTAATGTTTTCACAATGAGGGGAATCTGAGGCAGAGCAGCTCCACATGCGCTGATGATGAAGAGCTCACTCACTACATCGGCCATTCAAACCTTTCACTGTGTGTATTTTGTGTGTTTCTAAGAGCTGCGAAAGTTTTAAAAGCTTTTAGAAAGTGTAATAGATGTGGCCAATCATCCTGAGTGCTCCACGCGTCTCCCTCTTAGCAGAAATCATCCCAGCAGCCATTTGGTCTCATTATGAAGCCTTAAAGTGAGTCGGTCAATTGTTTAAGGTAATTTTGACTTGTTTTCTCCGTGATCTTTTGTCGTTGAATAAAAATGGCTCTAAAGCAGGTTTGTGCTGTTATTTGAGAACCGATACTTGATGCTGAATGAGCTCCAAATTGTTCTGATTTGGCTTTAAAGAGTGAGATTTAGGAAATTATCCCCGTTGCCAAGCAGATCTAAAATATGTGAATATCATGAAAAGCTCATAGAAATGTTTGCAGCCTTTAATTCTTCAGACAAATATAATATTGCACTTCTGCAAAGCTTTGTGAAGGATTTGGGTTGTTGTAAATGAATATTTTAGCAATCTATAGATTATTCTTACAAGTATTTTTAAAAATTGCTAAAATGAAGCTAAATCTAACATAATAACAGTGTTACCATTGGATATCAACAGAAGTCCATTTTTTCATATTTGAGCTTCTCTAATAGTTACTTTTCTGTAGTTTAGAAAATTAACCTGTAACAAGAACAGCTCACTTTCTAAATTAACCTGAAGAATAGTTACACAAATGATATTCTGAGGCAGGCTCACAAATACGCTTATAAAAATTGATTTGATTTCATTTTTGTTATTTATTTCAAACAGGTTTTTAAAAACAAGAAAACAAGCAAACAGTAGAAAACGTGCATAAATAAGCAGGAACAAAAAAATGGTTTACTATTACCTTTCTGTTTGAAAGGAGTAGGAAGAAGTGAACACTTATTTAATCCTACCTTTTAGTTTATGTTTTCATCTTCAGTCAGTCTAATAGATGAACTCTCACTTTGCTCAGCCACTTACAGCTTTTTTGTCCATGTTGGCGACAGGATTTGGCTCCTTTGTCATACATGAAAACAAAACTAACAGCTCTATCGTCATGATGCGCTCCACCACCCATTTGTTGAGATCAAGATGGTGGTTCATTTGTTTTCCGGTTCGTCCGTAAAACTATACTTACGTTAATCATCTGCTGCGCAGCCACCCGCCGCGCACTTCACCGCTGTTCGCTCTGAACACCGGCCACCAGGCAACAGCTCCAGGCGGAGAAAAGCTGCCGTACTCATTCTAAGGATGCCTCTTGGTCCCCCGAAAAACGATATAAACCTGGATATTATCATCAATCAATAAAATCCCCCAGGAACAAACTTAAAAATTGGACGTTATGTTGCTAACACTTAGCTTTCATCAACAACTCAAGCGGAAGTGAGAGCGCTGCGCAGCATGAGTAATCACAAAAAGGTGTGCTAAATAAAACATAGTTTAACAAAGCTTCGAAGCAGATACATTTTACTCAAGGAATTTTAATAATTGAGATACTCGAGTCGTTCCAGGAATCGTTTCAGCCCTATAAAGGAACAGAATTTAGAATATAGTGAAAATGTTTCAAGAATTTCAGCATTTTTAAGGAATATATGGCCTCAGAAAAGCTGTTTCTAGGATAACTTTTTGTTCTGGTTTAGTAAAATCAAATTTTTCCATCATTTCCACCATTCAGACATACAACTTTTTGTTTTTGTTGAAGAAACTTTTGCTTCTGTCGGTACCACAGAGCACATCTCCACTGCCAGATGGCAGCAGCGTAAAAAGGTAGTTTCTGTGCAGCTTTTCTAATCCTGCTGCAGGGTTTCTGTGTTTTCTCCTGCCAGTTTGAGATGTTTCTCTGTCGCTGTTTTCTAATTAAAAGATGACTAACTGGCTCTGAATTTCACCTGTAAAAACATTTGAGCGTCCAAACCCTTGATGTCGCTGCATCTTTTCTAACTTCATTTATTTCCTTCTGTAGCATTAGCAAAAATTTAATCACCAACAAGAAACTTATCCACTAATTCTGGCTGGATTTTTCCTTTGGGATTGGGATTTTATTTAAATTTTGCAACAGACTTAGTTTTTAGGCATAATTCACTTTTTTTTTTTCAAATATAATGGTCAAAATTTGGACTGAAGTCTCCAACTTTTGGAGTTGAACCACCAAGAGTTGAGACATCGAGGATTATAATGTTAGATATTCAGATTAGGACATTTTTGGTGTTTAAACTATATTTTTTTTAAGTGCAATTTATTCATTCAGTTGCTATACATAATTATTTAGCATTTAATGGACTGGTCAAGATGATTTGTCAGTGCTGTAAAAATGTATTTACATCCTTACTAATTTCTTCCTTTTTATTTTTTTTTTTGTTTCAAATCATCAAAACAAATGTTAATATAGAAGTTAACCTGAAGAAACAAAATGACGCAAGTTCAGCTGTGAATGGCTCCAGAAACAGTTTCTGGAGTGGCCTAGTCAAAGTCCAGACTTCAAATGCAATTCAGATTTAGATTATCTTTATTGTCATTCAACATAACAGAACGAAATTATGATTCATATTAGGTCACAAACAGAAACCAGCTGGACAAACTATAAAATAATATAAAAAGAAGAAAAGAATAAATGGAGGTTTTATAATTATAAGTGAAATAATTAATAAATAAAACATGTTCTGTACATGTTTAGCAAAGGCTAAACATGTACAGAACATGTTTAGCCTTTGCATGGCATTAATACCAATATTACTTTACTGTAATTGCAATTATTGCTGAAAAATGTTAATATTTGCATCTATTTAACACCCATTTCTTAATAATTAAGTCAAAGTTGTTCCAATTCTAAGTAATTTAATAAAAACTGATCCTTCAGCCCTTCTGTAAATGGATCTACATGTTTGCTCTTCTCCACCGTCTCAGGCTGGTATTTACCCACAAACCCGTTTCCGTCCTCAGATCATTGATCTGTTTACTGAAGGTGCTGGGAGGTAAAATAATGCAGGAGTGTGTTGGTGTGTACGTGTGTGTGACCCTCGTGTTTTGACAAGCTCTCCAAATCCCCAGCGATGGCTCCTCCACCCCGAGGCTAGCATGCTAACATGTGAAATTGCCAGAACAGTCCCAGGACTCCGCCTCCGAGCGCCGCTAAAAGCCTTCGGCTCACTGTTTCCTGTTCGCTTCCTCGTTTCCTTTCGGATTTGATGCCACGCTACGTCTTAGCCGCCTGCTAAGGATTTACATGGAGAGAGTAATCCACGATTCATGTAGCACGTGCCGCGCCCTTGACATGCATCAGGGCTTGCTTGGTGCACCTTATCAGGTGGAAGCAAGGAGGGACCGGCCCTCGGTGGCTTTGCAGCACTTATCTGCTCTTAGTGCGTCAAAAGCAAATCACACGGTGTTGGAGAGGAGTCTTCCCAGACAAAAATCTATATTTATTCAAAGAAACACCAAGGTTTGTGCCTCAAAACTTCACCGAAGTCGGTTTTCTGTCGCCGTTGAATCAATGCAAAAAGGGACAAGAGGCCATCGTACCCCACTACATCAAAGCTGTGAGGTGTGACTGCGGTGAACAAATGATCTTGGCCTATATCGTCAGTGCAAAGTCATGCATCAGCTCCGTGTCTAAACCCCGCGGTATCGCCTTCATCTACTCTACTTTACGAGTTGCAGCACACACTTGACAGTTTCACTCCTGCTTCCTCTGTCCTTCCTCTCTGCTCTTTCTTCTCTAATTTATTTCTCTCGTCCTCTGCGGCCGGCCGGCAGTCCAGCCCCACATCACCCAGCTGAAGAACGTGACAGCCGTGGAGGGCAGCGCCGTGATGATCTCCTGCGTGGCCGAGGGCGAGCCTCTGCCTGACATCTCCTGGAGGAGAGCCAGCGACGGACAGACCTTCGTGGACGGAGACAAGGTAGACGCTGCCAGAAAGTCCATCTGGCTCTCTTTCTGTGTGTGTGTTGTTTGCTGCGTCACACACCAAGCGGTCGACTTTAAGTTGTGTAAAACAAATGGGGCATAAGTTAGAAGGGGTGAGGAGGAAGTTGGCCAAGTTTTCACACCAAACAGAGAAATTTCAGTGACTCTAAGAGAGCTTATGTTTTGATTTTTCTTCAAAATTACCAAAACAAATATTCTACGTTGATGCTATAAAAGTCATCCTACATGGTTTCACTCAACATTTTAAAAGCTACAACCTTGAAAGTGTAACTAAACATTAAATGCATCCAGCAAAGTGGGCGGAGCCAAGAGGCAAAGGGGGCGTGGCCAAATGTGGGAAATCAGAGGAGGGGCAAAATGGCGCATACTTATAAATGTTCTTGCTACATTAAGCCTCTTTCCAGACACTTCTAATGAATTTATCAAAAAAAGTAATTAGTGACAAGTTAGAAACTTTTTCTTCTGTTTTGTTGGAAACTTTCATGGCGAAAACATTTTTTTTTTTTTTTACAGAAATGAATGTGGAAATAAACAAATTTACAGAAAAATGTTAAAACTCACGTAGAAACAGAGATAGCGCCCTGAACAACATTTAATTTTCCTTTTGAGGCCAATAAATTGAATTTGAATTTGAAATAACTTTTTTAGACAGTTTTCAGCTTTATATAAACACTGTTTGCTTAATTGTAATTTTTTTGCTGTATTAACACACATTACGTGACTTTTTAGTCAAATAATAAACTCATAATAAATCTGGAAGCTTTAATCCATGTTGCCTATGAACCGTTCAACCATTTAAGCAAAATAAAAATTAATACAAAAATGTCAAAATTCACAGAAACAAGGAGAGAACCTAAAAAACTATTTAGTTTATCAGCAAAAAATAAAGTTACTTTAGGTGTTTGTTATGCTTGAACTCATGAATATCAAGCGATAAATTCAATATTACGACGTGTGTTTTTCCAAAATCACCATTGTCTCGTGAATATTAAACTGTGGACAGTACATGTAATGGAAACTGTTTAAACATTAATATTTCATTTCCCGTCTCCATGGTTTCGGTCATTTTATTGCTTGCAGAGGTTAACGTTGTGAAATCCACATTCTGGGGTCAAACGGGTATAATTTAAGGAGCAGCAGACACAAATAGATGGCTGTCTTTTCCAAGCGTTTATAAATGTTAAAAGGCTCAAAGACATAACTTATGCACGTTCGCCCTGCGCTCATACCTGGCTGAGTTTATAGTCCCTCAGGAAATCAGCGCACACTTTTTATTTTGTTTCGCTCCAGGCAAAAAGAAGCACCAAGGACCTTGAAGTTTTCAAGGAAAACGTTTCAGTTTACACTTTGTTTGGTGCTTTCCTTCCACCTAACAAGGCATTGTGTGATCCGGCCTCAAAGACTCTGGGTTTGACTCAAGACGTTTCTGGGAGCAGTAATTATTTTTCAACAGCGTTCTGTCAGTGTTAGCATTGGACTGAGGTTTCCACAGAAGGACAAAAAAAAAAAAAAAACAAAGGAGCCAGACGATCTTTTGCTGGGAAAAAGGTCACGGCGGAGATAAATGAATGTGTGCGTTGGCTCGAATCGCTCGGCTTGATAAATCACAGCCGAAAATGAGAGTAAGTGCTTCTCTCCCCCCACTGCAAATGCAATTATGGAAATGCGCGGAGCAAACCAACACACCTAAACATGCGCAAAGACAAACATGAGTCGAGCGGCGCCCGGGCGTGATGGATGGCAGCAGTCATTTGGGTTTAAGGCAGAATGCTCCTCTCTCAATTTGCTCTCCAATCTGCATATCCAGCCTGCGCTCTCTCCTCCCGCTGAGGCGTCTTGCACCGAGAGGCTTAGTTTTACTCTCTACATAATGCTGCTTGCTTCCTCTCTTTCTTTCTCTGCTAACACCATGACCCTCGGAAAGAGAGCGTAATGGGAGGCAGTTTGTAGGATTTAATTATGTGCTGAAGGAGGGTTTGAGTTGGTGTATTGTTTCATTGCTTGGTGTTGTGAGGTAGGGGGTTTATTTGTTACTAGCATCCCAGTGTAAGGAGCTACTGATGGAAGCATGACGGAAATAAACTAGGTGATTAAAACAGAGTTTTGATGGATGTTTCTGAGAAGACTTAAGAGCCTTTCTGTGAATCTCTGAGTCACAGTTATGCTGAAAAAGAGACCAAGTGACTCAGAAATCTACAGAAGCAACCAGCAAGGTGCTTTTTAAAAATGCCAGTGATTGTCATTAAGATTGTGTAGCTAAGATTTCCTGCATTCTCAATCCAGAAAAAGTAGCATAGTCCATCCTTTCACAATAAAACGTCCACATTCAGATGTTTCTATGAACCTATGAGGCTAAAACGACGACAGCTTAAAGTGAAATGGAAAAGAAATATTGGCTTTGAAAATGTCACTGAATATATTAACGGTTACTCTGAAAAACTTTACATTGAAAGCAAAAAATTGACAGTAATAAATATTTGTTTTGTTTCGCTGCTGTTTTACGTTTTCAATTTCAAAATTTTCTGTTGTGTTTGGCGCCACCTGTTGGATTGGAGGTCAGCAAACAAGCAACAAAACTGGGATAAAAGAAAGTGCAGCACATCAGCACCAACACCTCAAATGGATAATTATGGTTAATGTAATTAATATTAGATTAGATTAGATTAGATTAGTGATGTTCTAAGTTACTCTTATGTATAATTTTAGAAAAATAGTTGGAGATATTTTTTTATTTCACTCTGTTGATGAATGCTAGTCATCAATAGCTGCTTGCTAACAATGACTAGCATTGGTTTTAGCTATTAAGTTGCATTAAATCTTAAATCTATTTGTGATTTATAAAAGAAAAAAAGGGACACGGTGCTTTGCTACTAACTCAATATTATGACAACTAGATAACTAGGTGAAAAAAGTTTTAATTAGAGAAAATTAGCAAGAGAGAGAGAGAGAAAGGGAGAGGGAAGTAGCTCAGCTATGCTAGCTTGACCTTGAAAACCATAGCATATAGACGTGATGTGGAATTCGATGTGTTTCAGTTCAATTTAAAAACAGGTGAACCTCACACCAGCTCTGACGGATCATCAGTAGAGCAGGTGTTTAAATTGGCTAATCAACCACCACAGTGTTAGCTCAGCTATTAGCAGTGGCAGATAACCTATCAGTGCAGTGTTAGCTTAGCTAATAGCTGCTGTAGCTAATCTACCACTACAGTGTTAGCTTAGCTAATAGCTGCTGTAGCTAATCTACCACTACAGTGTTAGCTTAGCTAATAGCTGCTGTAGCTAATCTACCACTACAGTGTTAGCTTAGCTAATAGCTGCTGTAGCTAATCTACCACCGCTTATTAAATAAACATCAAGCCTAAAAATAGAATACTGTAACGGACTGAATGTTCAGTTCTTTGGATGGTTTTTGGTGTTGAATCCTGATACGCAGAGTGGTGTTGTCTGTTGCTATGGCAACAAGTCTTCAATAAGTCATATTTTCTTCTTTTTTCCCAAAGCAACACTTATTTTATATTTTCATGAGGAACAGTTTAGTTCTCATTTATTGAAGCGGTCATCATTTCCTTGTCCTAATTGACTGAGAGTCTCCACCAGCGTGAAATCCTTATCAAACAATCAAATTGTTGGATGTTTGTTCTTTTTCTGGGTACAGTTTCCTCGTTTTTTCTGCATGTAATTCAACAAAATTCAGTGAAACTTTTGCTCCTTTACTGTATTTATTATAATAAAAGGTAGACTTGGAGAAGCAGTCGCAGATGCTACCGTCTATCCTTCGATTTCAAGATAATTGAAATGTTTAGCCACCGACTGGCTTTGTTTCACTTTGAACTTGTCTCTCTGGCCTCCATTTCCTTGAAGCAGAAAAGCCATTATTAAATGTCATTTTGTTGCCACGGCGAGGTCGAGGTGGCGCAGGACTCATAAAAACCAGGCGGACGCAGCAGACCTGATGTTCATCCCCACCACAAAGCGCCGAGAATCAGACGGGCCTCGCTGACATTTACCACTGACATTTTTAATATCTGAAACTAAAACTAAAATAACGCAGTCACAGTCTCCAAAATCCATTTAAGAGTTTGTGTGCTTCATGCAAACGCAGAGAGATATTGGTGCTTCCTGTTGCTGTTCCTACATGCGGCTCTGTGTTCACGTTTGGCCAGGTGACTGAGCTGCATATCAAGCAGGCCGAGCTTCAGGGCGCGAGTTTGTCTCCACACACAGGCCCTGTCAGTGGGGGAGTAATTTCCTGACTCAGAAGATTTCCTCTTCCTCTCTCTCTCTCTGTCTCTCTGCTGCCTCATCCTCAGCATCCTCATTCAGTGCCACTCGCCAGGCAAACAAGCGAAGTCGCAAAGCGACCAGAGCCGAGCCTTTAAGCGGCGCTCCACCTCGTTAGCTGAAAGCTTTGTGACGACAAAACGAAAGCCGTTCCAAACAGGATCAAGAAGGAGTCTGGAGCAGGAGAGGAGCGTTCGGGTCGGGGGGCGACAGCAGGGCATTACAAAGAGAGAACTGTGCGTTGATTTATGGGGAAAGCGGAGGCTGAGTGTGCACAGGAATACAGCGGCCTAAATATGCAAATGTACACAAGGATGGGAATACAGATGGAGGCAAACGGTGACGGTGGGAGCTGCTAGCGGAGAGGAGAAATGTCAGAAAACTACAATTATGGACCAGATTTACTTTATCTCTGATCTCAAGATCCCTAAGCCACATTTAAAGGACGAGAAACGTTCCATAATTTATTTACTTTGAATTGGAGCTGCACAATATCTCAAATCGAATAGAATAGTTGCAAAATCGCAGATTTATATAATCTCTGAAACATTTCTAGAAGACAAGAAACTCCTAAAATGCATCAAAAACATCAATAATAATGTATATACTTTGAATTGGAGCTACACAATATCACAAATAAAATAGAAACATGTGCAAATATGTCACATTTCATGCATTATCACTGTACATATTCAATTAACACCAGAAAAATAGTTGTTTTTGTTTTTTGCTGTTTTTGCTATTTTACTTTGTAGATTGCTATGATAAAATCTTAACACCAGTATTGTTTGTTACTTATATCATAATATTGTGATATTGGTCATTGTGTTAAATATCCTCTATGTAATGTTATTTGTTTGAAATAAAGTAAAAACAAAAAAGAGAAAAAATCTAAACTGTATTTAAGTTTGAATAAATTTCAAATTTAAGTACATTTTAAGTTTATTTTGTTTAAAAGAAGCAACAGGAGCATTTTATCTTACAGTGGGAGCAGATTAAGAAAAACAGCTTTGATATGACAAACTTAACAATAAAAAATATTAAGATCTCTTTGTATACACAATACTCACTCAGGCTGGCAGCAACAGGTGAGGGAGGGGGGAAACATTGAAAATAAATCTCTGCAAATTCACAATCTGACACTTTTTAGTGTTTTCTGTAGAGAGATGTTATTTATTTTGTAAAAATTAAATAAAACCATTGATGTTTTCTTTTGCTTTTTAATCAGACGGGAGAAGAAAAGAAACAGGAAGGCAGTAATCTCCCTCTGATTAAAATTGAAGCTGCAAAAATAGCTCAGTGGGGGGTAAAGTTTGTTTTGGTTTCTGATTTGAGTCAATTTCCTCACCACACTGTCCTTAATGCTGCACTTCCTGATGAATAAATGCAGTTTTATCTGTTAACAGGAGCGTGGTAGAAAGATATGTTTAGTTGTGTTTTAACAGTTTCCATTACTCGCCTCCTGGGGTCATGAGGTCACCTGATGGAAAGCGTCCAGCCTGGACGCTCCAGGGTGTTTTGGTCTCATTACGAGGGACGGCTGCACTAAGAGCCTTGTCTGCTGTAATTGACCCGTCGCTTCAAATTGTTGCCATCTGTCTTCATACCGATGTAACGGCCTTGTAATGTATCGGCGGTTTATTGGATTAGCCTCGACACGGTGTGACACCAGACTGCAGCCTGCGAGGGCAAAGCGACTGGGGTCATTCTCAGCTACAAAGCTGGAAAATGAAGCATTTCTCAGCTTTTCTCAGTACTTTCTGCTCCTCGGTATGTTTATAGGAACTCTGTGTTTGTTTTCCAGAGTCGGGATGGGCGGTTCGAGGTCCGTGGTCGTCACGGTAAGTCCGTGCTGACCATCAGCGGGGTGCGGCTCAGCGACCTCGGCCGCTTTGACTGCGAGGCCCAAAGTAGGATAGGAGGCCATCAGAAGAGCATGTTTCTGGACATTGAGTGTAAGTTAAGTACAATTAACTGGAAACTTTAAAGCTTTTTAATGAGCTAGATTCCTGTCACTGCTAGCTGTGCTACTATGCTAATGCTAACGTTTACATAACAGTATTTTTTACTTTTCTGTAAAACTCTATAGTAAAATGTATCAGAAATGAGGAGCTTTACTGTTGTCCTGAAGCTGGATTATGTAACTTTGATTAAAATATGTGTTTTTTTAGTAAATTTGTTAAAATGATCAAAATGTGACGACCGATAATCTGTGAAAAGATCCACCTTTTCTCTGAGCTGCTGTTGCCATCTGAAGAAACGCACCACTCCCAAACAAAAACAACCAATCAGAGCCAGGAGGAGGGGATTAGCGCTGTCAGTCAACCTCATGTACGTGCTACTAAATATGCTAACTACGGAGAAACAGCATGGCATTCCAGGAAAACCATTTATGTTATCGGCGGCTATGCTAGCTAGCCTCAATGTTCATGGTGAACTATCAGAGAGAAAGCAGAGGACATGAGGGTGATTGACAGCGCTAAGACCCGCCTCCTGGCTCTGACTGGTTGCTTTAATTAGCACTGGGAGAAGACAGAAGAGTTCAAATTATTGTCTGACACTGTCATGACATCCGGATAGTTTAACAAATATGTAAAAATAAATTATTTTTTTATAAAAGTTACATACCCCAGCTGTAAGTAGGTAATATCTCTGCCACCACCAGGTGGAGCTGTGGTGCTGGCAGACCTCTGTTTTCCCAGGCTAATCTCTCAGCTGTTTCGTGTTTACAGAAACGCTTTGATAGTAATTACATAAACGATGGACTTTTGCCTTTTTGCGGTTCTAGATTTAAAATTATTCATGCAGACAGATCTTGGGTGCATTTTGTCTAAAAAGAAAAAAATTAAACAGGAAATTTTTTTTACTAATAAATGCTTAAAAAATGTGTCATTTTCAAATTTTGGTGCAAATCTGTTTGGCTATTGCTCCACTCTTTTTTTTTTTATTTTCTCAAATTCAGTCAGACTGATTTGTGTTTATTTCTATACTTTGACTAGACCAAAACAAACCATTCTGTAGTGTCTTTTATTCTCTAACCTTCCCTCACTCATTCACCTATATTCCATTTTTATTTAGAGATATGAGTTTTTTCCAGACTTTTATTTCCCAAAATTGTTTGAAAATCTTCATTATTTCCCAATAAAACAAATTGACGTCAAATATTTACACCTGTCAAGGTTATTCCAGAGGTGAAAAGTTTCCCATTCCCTGTGGAAACCAGCTGGTTGTCTTGTTAAAGCAGAGGAAATGATTACAAACAGCTCCTCCCTGCAGTCGTATCGTCTCTGAAGAGTGATAATTAATGAAAAGCCTGGGTTTCTCCTGCTGACGGCTTCCTCTGCTCGTCGTGTCGTGTTTGGGGTTATTTGGGGCCGCCTGCCTCTCCCCTGCCTAATGAGCTCTGCAGCAGAGATCTTCATCTCGGCTTTGGAGAGATTGGCTTCATTACGAGATGCTTTAACTATACCAGCGCAGCAGATTGAGCCGTCAGATAAATTGACATTTTCGGGAAAGAAATCCCTTGAAAGTTCGCGAGGGGAGAAATGCACACATGTTCGTCTGGATGTGGGAAGTTGCTGCTCTTCCACTGTAAACATGTTTTAGACGGAGAGTCTAATGAACTCATTTACTAAGTCACTGTGAGGCGATGGCACGTCCTCAGCTGTGACAGGGAGCCGCGCATCAATCTCTCTAATGGCGTCCTGCAAGGGAGCATAAAACAAGCATAATGTGTGTCTGAGTGAGCCGGGCAGCCGGGCCAGGAAACGTCCGAGCAGCAACAACACCCGCCGCCGCAGTCTTTCATTATCGCCCTCTGTTTGCATCCTTCACTCGCCCGCTTGAGGCCAACATGTTTCTCTCCAGTGGGTTTAAATCCAAAGCATTTTCTTCTTCTTCTACTTCTGCAGAATGTGTGGGTTAAGACGCCTTTGATCATCCATCCCAGCTCCACCTTTGATTTCAGAGTTTAATTAGCTGCCATGAACGCTCAACACACCAGCAGTTTACTGGTTTTAAAGCAGCAGTGTGTAACTTTTATAAAATATATGTGTTTAATGCATCTGGTGGAAGCATCACCATTTTGTAACATTTTAAAATGAGACAGATAAACAATGAAAAGATCGATCTCCTTCACCTATTCTTTGAGCTGTTACTGGCTTCTGACTTAACCAACCAATCAGAGCCAGGAGGCGGGGCTTAGCGCTGTCAATCACCCTCATGCTAACTTACTGTTACAGGAAAACTGTTTGTCCTCCATCATCACTGGACAAGCTAACTGTCCTGAGCATTCACAACAGGTTATGCTAGCACAGAGGATGATTGACAGCGCTAAGACCCGCCTCCTGGCTCTGATTGGTTGTTTCTCGTCAGAACTGGGACAAGGCAGAAGAGCTACATTTTTCACAGATTATCTCTCATATCAAAATGAGCTTCAACAAAGATATAAAGATTTTTTTTTTAAAGTTACAAACTGCAGCTTTAACTTTGTTTTTTTTTCTTCTTTTTTTTCTCAGATATTCCTAAATTCCTGACCAATCACACCATCTATTACTCGTGGGAGGGGAACCCGGTGAACATCAGCTGCGACGTGATGTCCAACCCGCCCGCCACCATGCTGTGGAGGAGGGAACGCTTCACCATCTCAGAGGGAACGCCGCACATGCAGATCTACGGCACCGACGGGAAGTCGGTGCTGGAGGTGGGTACGGAGGCTCTGAGGGGCCAATCCTCATCTCCTGCATTTATTTATCTACGTTTCACTTAAAGTATGCCACACAACATCATTTGAAGCTGATTTGAAGTCCGAACTTTGACTAGACCACTCCTAAATGTTGCTATAAAAGGTTTCTTTTTCTTTTTCAGGTGACTCCGATGTCAGACCGAGACTTTGGCCGGTATAACTGCACGGCCCGGAACAACATCGGAGTGCGGTACCAGGAGTTCATCCTGGCCCAGGCAGGTGAGAGAGAGAGGAAAAGTTCATTTCTGTGTTTCCAGGTATGAAAAACGAAAACGAGTCTGGAACAAAATAATCTCCCGTCTGTGTTTTTTTATAACTCACCTGGTTAAATAAAAGTTAAATACATTAAAGTTGTTTCTGTTAGACTCTAAAACCTCTTTTCCACTTCTACCCAAAATATCACATCAGGCTAATCAGGCAATATTAGAGAATAGAAAAATAATAAATCAAATTAGAAAATAACTGCCAAGATTCAAGTAAAAAGTATGTCCTAACCCACATATGTTAAACAATTTCATTGTGTTCAATTGATTATGTATCCATTTTAAATCTCCTTGTTTGTTTATTTTATATTGGTTCTGTTATCAGGTTATTTCCTGTTTGCTTTTTGTTCATCTGTAATGTTTGTTTTATCACCTGAGTAGCACATTTTTCTGGACTGGAGTTTTTCTTATAACTTCACTTTATTCATGTTGAAATTTTGCCTTTATTGTACAGTATGTTATTTTTTATTTTGTTTATTCATCTATATTTAATGTTTTCTGTTAGTGTGAGTCTATTTGTTATTTCCTGTCACTTTGCTGCTGCTGTTGAAAATTCTCCTTTCTTCTTCCTTCTTTTCTTTTCTTTTCCTTTCTTTCTTCTTTGTTCCATACCTCTATTTCCCACTTTTGTCCTTTTTTCATCTTTTTGTCCTTCCTTCCTTCCAGTGTTTATCAGCTTTTTCTTTCCTTCCCTTCCTGTTTTTATTTATTCCTCTTTTCTATCCTTCCTTCCTTTCTTATTTCCTTCTTTCTTTCCTTCCTTGTTTCTTTCCTTCTTTTCCTTCTTCCCTTCCTTTTTTCTTACAGTTTTTGTTTTCCCTTCTGTTCTTCTTTCCTTTCCTCCCATATCAGATGTTATTTTTCATATTTTTTATTCCTTCCTGTCGTTTTTAAACGCTGTTCATCTCAGATCTCAGCAGTTTCTGGTGTTTTGTTTTTTTCTTGTTTTCTCGTAGACGTCCCCTCCAATCCGTACTCCGTCCGTCTGTCGGCCGTCTCCCAGCGGCTGGCGACCGTCACCTTCATGAAGCCGGACTCTCACGGCGGCGTTCCCATCAGCTTCTACCTGGTCCAGTACAAAGAGCTGGGCTCCATGGACTGGAGGGATGTGAAGTCGCACAGCGTGCAGAGTGAGTTTGATGTCCGAACATCATTTATCAGTCAGGAGTTGCAGTTTTCTGCTTCTCTTTATATTTTCATGTTTTGTAGCAGCTGAACCTGATAAAGTTTTTGTGTTTTTTGGTGAGATTTTTGACACATAAAGGGTAAAAAATATCAACTATTTGTTTTGTTTTTGGCTTGAGGTAACAATGGTTATTCTTGTTGTTGTCAAAGTTTTCCTCTTTGATTTTCTCCTCTATAGATTTCATGTCTGCTGAACCATTTCTGCTGGGATTTTTTTGTTTTGTTTGTTTTTTTTGTTGTTTTTTTTTTATCAATTTGCTATTTAAAAAAAATCCAAGATGGCCTCTTTTTCTGGCAGAATTTTGTTCAAAATACTCTGTAATTTCATGATCCACTGAAAAGTGAAGCTTTAAAAAACAGAAAGCTTCACATCACCTTGTGATAATTTCATACAGCCTCGGTGAAGAACGACAAAACATTTTGATTTTCTGTGTTTCTTAGGATGTTTTAAATTAAATATGTATATCTTCTTAAATAAAAATGCCAGCTTAGTGTTTTTCCCAGACCTGGGAACACAAACTCATTATATGCTGTTACTGTGTGGGCCCACAGCATGACGGATCCTCCTTCGTACCTCAAACTAGTTACCATGTTCTCTGTTTTACATTCGATCCTTCTGGAGTTTTTAGTCTAAACAAAAACAGGACAGAAAAGATTTTTTTCTTAATCATTTCAGCCATTTTTGAAGTGCATGTTGTATTGTTTTTCCCATTTTGAAGAGAAACATCCGACTGTGTAGCGTTATGTTTACAACCCTGAAGGAAACGGAAAGCTGACTTTACTCTCATGAAGTGAAAACACCTGATTGACTTCATCCTTCACCTGTCAGAGAGAGAAACTGTAAACCGACATTCCTGTAATCTCCTGTGTTGACGCCTCGACATCGGCCCAGTTCACACATAATTGCACGATCGGTCACAGGATCCTTCAAAGCTTTGGCCCTGGGATGTTGTCGGCCCCTGACGACGCTCCAAACACCTGGCGGCGGCCGGCGCCAGGACCGGTCCGGCCTGAAAGCGTGCCCTTCTCCTCTTCCTGTGCTTTACGACTCCAAATTGATTTCTGAGCCTTGTCGGGAAGTACGGCGCGTGCTGACGGACGGATGGATGGAAAATGAAAGCCGGGGGAAGAATGGCCGGCTGATAAGCAGCTCCAACAAACCTGAAGGGCTTATCGCTAATATCCCTCATTTCAGAGTCAATTACAGTTTGGAGATTTACTGAGGAGGAAACCAACCAGGATGTCGAAATGAAGGGAAAAATTCACAACTACAAATGAGTCCAATTTGGATTATTTCAACAGAATTTGATCTAAAATGCAAAAAAAGTGAGCAAAGCTAATTACATAATGCTAAGTGTCTCCATATTTAATCACAGACTTCAGCGCTGAAGGTCCCCTCAGTAGACTGCAGCATAATGAGGTCTGGACTCGCCTCGTTTCAGCGCCAGCGATGGAAGCAGAACGCTGATGCAAAATGCAAAACATTTGTTTTCCTTTCCAGGACCAAAAGACTGAAAAAGCTCCTATTTACCAGCAAAGGAATTAATTTGTTCACACCGACAAAAACAACAAGATTTCACTCTCCCTCTGCTGGCTGATAGAATAAAATCTGTGAGATTTAAATAAGAATTTAATCCAGATTAGCAAAACTTCATGTTGGATCTAATAAATTCAGCTTTTGTAACATTAGGGTCAAAAAGAAGAGCACTGCAAATACACAAAGTCTTTCAAAGTGTTTTTGTCCAGTTTCTAGTGCAAATATCTTATTACACTTGAAATAAGACAAAGCAGCTTTTCACCAAGATAAAGTAAATAATTTTATAACCAGTAGCAGATTACTTCACTTGTAACATTTTTCCCAGGTTACATTTTGACTTACCCTCATTACATCACAAGATGGCGCCGGGCATTTAGTGATGTAATGAGGGTAAGTCAAAATGCAAACAACTACGGCTGCGTAAACAGAAGTGGAAGAAGTTTAGATCGATTTCTGCCAAGATTTGAGAAATTTATCTGCAGTTTTTGAGGAAGAAACAGTTTTTTCCTCAAGTACTAGTTATTTAACTTCTAATTAAATAACTATTAGTTAATAGCTATTTAACTAGTTTCTTCCTCAAATGAAGCGCTAGCTTCTTTTGAAAGCGCAGAAGTCCATCTTTTCAAATCATCTAACTTGCTTTATTGTGTTAGTGACACTTTACAGATTATTTTAAAAAGAATTAGGAGGCTAGTGGGTTAGAGCTCTGTTAGCCTCTAATGTTAGAAATCGCTTGATTTCTAACATTAAAATAGTAAAAAGTCCAAACCTGCTGCAGAAAAAGCTGCTGTTTCCTGCATTAAATGGAGTAATGATGCTCATTAAAGTGATGTGTTAAAATAAACCTCTTCTCCTGTGTTTTGTTTTTCTGCAAACAGAAAAAGTGAGTTGTGGTGTTTTGTCTCTCTGCAGCCACCGTAGTTCTGACCAGACTGGAGCCCAACACGACGTACGAGGTGCGAGTCGCGGCCGTGAACGGGAAAGGTCAGGGAGAGTTCAGCCACATGGAGACCTTCCAGACTTTACCCATCCGTAAGTCGGGATCCAATTTAACCAATCAAAACCTGCGATAGCGACGCCTGCCTCGCACTTTAACGGTTTCTAACGTCTCACTGGGTGTTGATGTTGAGTCGTCGGGCCCCTCAGCAGTTCAGGCTGTAAACTAAAACAGCTCGATTCAGCAGGAATATGGAAATGTTTTGCTTCTGATTTAATACAAATATTGGATGTGTGACAGAAATGCACAGAAATGCATTACATGCCTCCAGAATCTATTCAGAGCATCAGCAACTCTGCAGAATTAGACCTATTTGCCACATTACACAACCCAGGTGAATTTATATTGAGAGAGCCTCAATCTCCCGACTTTCACAGATATGAACTTAGATTATCAGAACCTGGAATGGATTCTGTCAGATTCTCCTCGTCTGCAGGGAATTTCACCGTAAGCGTTTTATTTATCCGCCAAACGTCTGGGAGAACAGTGCAGAAACGTTGGAAAGGAGACGCCATAAAAGAGCAAGGTGATGAAGATGTGACGCTTGTCGTCCTCAGGAGAACCGAGTCCGCCGGCGGTCCACGGCCAGAGGGGCGTGGGGAAGGCCTACAAGCTGGGGCTGGTCAAGCAGGACGACGGCGGGATGCCCATCGTGGAATACATCGTCAAATACAAAACAGTGAGCAGAAAAACCTTCAGTCTGTTAAAACTTTGTTTTTGCAAATTTATTCCAAAATTCTCCAGGAAATTTATGGGTTTTTTTTTTTTTTTTATACAAATATTGGATGTGTGACAGAAATGCACAGAAATGTGGGGGAGAAAACGATTATTTCACCCGTTTTTTGAGACGGGTGAAATAATCCACTGCAAATTGTTATTTTATCTTCTGTTATTAGAACCATTTACTTATAGCATCATTAATCTATTATTATTGTTATTAATATGTATTTTTTTAGTTAATTTTGTCTATTAATTATGGTTCATATTTTTATTTTTCTATTTCTTTGGGAGTTCAGATTCAAATTCAAAAATACTTATGGTCAAATTTATTTGTACAGCACATTTCAACATCATGAACAAACAATAAACATTAAAATGTATTATTTTGGAGAGCAAATTAAAACAATAAAGTAAATGTAAATAATTTTTATTAGTATCCAGTGAGATAAAATACAGAGGGAATCTTTGACAGGATGGACGTTTGCTCCGTTTCTATCAGGATAAATAACTTTGTGCTGCTCTTTTAGCCCGGGTTTACATTCTGAATTATTATTCATGAGAGGCTCTGATTACTGAGCAGCTCTGTTTACCAGACAGAATAAATGTTTCACATTTATCACTCCTGTTTCTGACGTCGAGCACAAAGAGAGCGAAACACAACAGGCGCGGTTTGGAAATCAAGCGTTCATTAAATTTACATGAGGCCATTCAGTTTGCACAAGTCGTGCTCTTACATTTTCTAAAAAGTAACTCACGCTGATGGAGTTTTTTTCATATTTGACATAATCCTTCGCACACCAGGCGAGGCTGGACTGATTTGCTGCTGGGTTGAGTTGGTTCCTTAAATGAATAATGTTCTGCTGGCAGATCTCTGTTTTTCACATCTCGTTTTGCTTACAATTTTAATGAGAGGACAAACCGTCTCTCAGGATTTGCTCGTCTATTTTAATGGTGGTTCAGATTAAATGTAGAGCATAAGGGTTAAAGAGGCTGTGGAGTGTTTCATATGATGGAGGAACACAAATTCAATGCATTAAAGTGGGATATAAAGAAAAAGAAAGATGATTTTCAACAATAGAAAACTAAAATAAAAACTCCTAGCACATAAATATTCATTTTTGACATTTTTTTCTCCATATCTTTTATTCTACGCATTCTCTCTGCCTCTGGAATGAAATCCCTGTGACCTGACCAAGATGGCCGCCATCTCAAAGGGGAGTTTTATCAAAAAGAGGAAAGCAAACCTAATATGAAGTCAAGGAAATTAAAGACAACTCGTGAAACAGGGAGTCTTCAGTCAGAGGCGTCTTTGTATGCCCAGTAACACAGACTGGTACAGGAGGTCCTTCCTCCCCACAGCCAGACATTCAATTTCTTTTTGGGAATAATAAAAAATGTCAGTTTGAATCGTCACATATTTTTTATGCATTATTCAATAAGTAGATATTTTAGCAACATATTTCAGTATTTTCTGAGCTAACATTATTTGTTTTTATAGCATAAACAGTATTTATTTATGAATATACTCTGTCAAGATGTTGTGACTTTGTGTCACTTTTTAAACAGGCAGCTCAAGGGCAGAAGCTTGAAATGATTCTTAGAGAAATAAGAAAAAATATGAAACTCTATCAAGTATTCAGCTTCATAATTTGTCCAAAAGAAATGGATTTAATTGCAGATTAAGACAAAAGCAAAGTAGAGTAAACAGAAAATAAATATTCCACATCATGATTCACCATAAAAAGCTCACCACACTTTTGAGGATATTTTATTGTAAAAAAAAAATAAAAAATTTCCTTCCACTCAATAATCAGCACTACTGGCTCCCTCCAATAAGCTTGATTTGGTGCGATGGGTTGCCAGGTTGGAACATAAACGCATTTGGCCAGAGGAGTAAAGGGAGACTGGATTAAAACCCAACCTGTTGTTTATCAAGCTAACACGCTTTGACCCTGAGTTCTAATTTATTTTTTGGTCCCTTTCCTGCAGGATAAAGAGGAACAGTGGATGACCAAGCTGGTTCCAGGAGCTAACGACTTTGCGATGCTGCAGCCGCTGCAGTGGAACACGAGATACGAAGTGGAAATCACAGCCCGCAACGTCAAGGGCCTATCGGAGCCCACCTTCTATCAGTTCTTCATGCCGCAGAAGCCCGACATTACAGGTAAAAGCACGATAAAGGTAAACATCGCCCCACTTTACCTTCCTCTTTCAGGCTTTCTGAAAACACTGAAAGAGCTTCTGAACTTTGCTGTTGCTTTTCATTTCCCTGTAAAGAGCGTCGACTTCGCCGACAAACAAAAGTAAAAGAAATATCTCAGAAAACTGAAAGCAGAAAATCAAAATTATTACTGAGTACTTTTGTCTAATTTCAAGTGCAAATGTCTTAGTACACTTGTACGAACTTACAAGTAACTTTTCAGCAAGAGATCGGATCTCGTTCACCGAGACAGTAGATCAAAAATACTGAGTAAGATTTTGAAATATTCTCCAAAATCCACTTAAAATTTTATTTTTGGTGTCTCTGAAATAAACAAGAACATAATAAAGCAGCAAAGTCGTCTCATTATGACCATTTTAATGACCTTTGACCTTAACATCCATATTAGTGAAATTTTTATATTTGTTTCTGAACTGGAGGTGAAACCTCTTTTTGAAAAAAGTCCAGTTTTCTTCTTTTTTATATTTAAAATTTTAATTTTTAGCAGCAAGCTTCCAAAAACGACTTGACCAGAGAGTTAGAGCTAACAGTTTTTTCTCCTTCTTACAAATAAATCATTACCAACTCATCTTGTCTTTATCTGATATAAAAATCTAACTGCTACAAAATCAGCTGGGAAACCAAAGTGCTGTGTTTCAGTTTTGTTTTGTTTTTTGCCTCTCTGCCTTTTACCGCGTCCATTTGTGCCGGTTTGGATGCAGCCAGTGTTTGCCTCTGTCATTACCGCGGCGGCTAAATGGGCCGCCGGAGTGCGGGCTCGCTTTTCCGCCAGAAAACAAGAGCTGGGAAGTGGCGAGCTGAAGGTGGGTCACTTCGATTGGCTGTCCTCTCTTGTTAGCGAACAGCGGGGAATCGAAGCAGAGAGCCTGGGAAAAAAAAAACAACCCAAAAACATTTCTAACATGGTGTAGTCCAGCCAAGCCGAGCCCAGGTCCTGTTAAAGTTTAAGATTAAGACTTCGTTCTTCATATTTCCAGCCAAAATCAGTTTATTTTTTATGGAGAAACGCTGCGGACTCGTCGTTTCCTGCTCCTCTAAATCAGGTCAGACGCTGAAGAAGTCTCTTCAGAATCAATCAACGATATTAGATGTGAAACATCCGCCACTTCCATTTGAGGTCTGCTGCCGTGTTTTTATCCTCCGCCATGCTGCATAAAGACCCGACTGCAGACCTAATGAAACAAACTGAGTCCACATATATGTTCCCTCTATCTCTCGCCAAGCAATCTCCTCTATTCAATTCTCCTCCTATGTATTATGCATTTGTCGTGTATTGAATTGCTTCTTTTTTTTTTCACTTCTTCCTCCGTACTATTTCAGCTTATAACTGGCTGCATACTTTTCTCTTTTTTTTCTGCTTGTGGAGAAAAATGTGCTGATTGCAAAACAGCCCTTGATTCCCTTTTCAATTTGCTCCTTTTTATTTCACATTTCTTTTCCCACCAGGTGCAACCGAGTCAATTTGGAGTCAGTAGAAGAGTGTTCGGATTAAAAAAAAAAAAAAAAAGATTTTAAAGCAGAAATATCCAAGTATATTAGCATGTTACTGAAAAGTTGAGTGGAAGGAAGAAGTGTGGATGAAAATGTTCTATTTAATTTAAAGAATAACAGTTCCAGCAAAATTGTCCGCCATCTTTTGTTCGGAAAACACAAATTTTCTCTGTTTCACGTCGTCATTTCATACAAAATTGACTCAAATTTATAAAATATACTAAACTTTTTATTTTATTCGCGGTACATCACTGTCATTTTGGATGTTTTGCATATTTTCAACAAAATATAGCAATGTTAACACATATAGAGTCCCTAAAAAACATTCACATCTTGGTCCCTGCTTTCTTAAAGCAAACCAAAAGTCTTTTGTTTTCTTCTTTTCTGACCAACCATCTCTAATTTTAGCTGCATTTACTGTGAAACAAAGACAGAAACGATGGAAACCTGCAGCTCAGACAAAGTGTTAAGTACGGTAGTGGATCTGTGATGCTGTGGGCCTCTGGTGGCTTCTGAAACTGGGTCAAGAGACACTGATTATTGGTTTACATTTTTCTTTCTTTACCTTATAAATAAATCTAAACCCATTTAACTCTAAAACTGTTTTTGTCTTGGAAAAATGGAGAAACCAGAACAAATTGGTCACTTTAACGTCTTCCATCCAGCTTTAAAAAATGCATAAATCTAAAATAAAGCAAGGTCCTTACAGCCAGCTTGTGCCAGCAGAAAATGAAGTAGTTTGATGTCTGAGTTTTCTTGATTTCCCCCCTGCAGCCTGACCGCTGCCAGCGCCCAGCTTTGTTGTGGCTGCTGCATTTATTTCCTGGCGCTCTCCTCGCTTTTTTATTTATTTATTTTTTTTGCTTCATGCGTCATGAAGAGGCTTTGATTGAAACAGCCGTGATGGATTTTCTTTGTAATAATCTCATCAAAGCACTTGGAGGGGAGAATGATCTTGACAGGCTTTTGTCCTCTTTTCCAGGAGCTTGAGCAAAACGTTTTATTATTTTTTTTTATATTGTTGGTATTTTCAGGAAGTAATCCCAGTGAATCAAAAATACTGTCATAGCTTAATATTTTAAACATTTATTTTTGTTTAGTCAGGTAGTTTAAACAGACTTTAACTTCTACTCTAATATCAAATAAACTATTACACTTTGTTATTTATCATAGCGGGAAAAAATACTCAAACATTTTTGAGTTTTAAGCCCAACTATTATCAGATAGCCAGTTTTTATTATTATTATTATTATTATTATTATTATTATTATTATTATTATTATTATTGTATGAAAATGCATCATGGGAAATTATTATGATTCATTTCTAGCATGTAAAGTGATTTTACTTATTCTGAAAATTACAATATTCTGTGAATTTTAGGATTTTTATAATGTTAGCATGTTAGCATGCTAGTGTTAGCATGCTAAGTTAATTCAAGAGGACCTCAAGGAGCAACACCAATAAGCAGCACAGATTAATATCATCTGTAAAAAGATAATAAACATTAGTCCAACTACTAAACCCTGGGGAACTCCACATTTGAGTTCTGTAGGTTAAGATATTATGTGGTTTATGAACATATTGATGATTAGCCACTCGCTTAAATTAGCCAAATGTGTCGGCAATGACACATTTTCACAAGCCAACTTTACAGTGCCGTAATTCCACAACACTTTGCGCTATCTGAAACATTTCAACAGTTTCTGAAATGGGAGACGTTGTGCTTTCCATCCAGTATCGGGTTATTACGGTAGTTTTACTCCCGCCGTTGCAGGAAACAGGTTTTACTTCAGTTTAATCTGATGAAACACTTTTAGTAGATGGTAAAGTGCAAGAATAACTTGCTAGATATTGAAAGTTCCAGTTGTTGTGGATAAATGGGCAAATATATTTACTGACTGGACATTTACAGAACTGCGTAAAATAAGCAAAAATATCCATATGTGTTTGTTTTATTCACCTGAGGTAATGTGAATAATTACCAGCATCATTCGTTTGAAAGAACACTAGTATCAACAGATATGACTGCGTCCCTGTGACAATCTGTTTCCGTTCTGATGAAAAAGCATTTCTTTTCCGATTAACAACCAGTACGCCAAGATAAAAACTCCATCTGCGGCTTAACGTGCCTCTAAGCCACTTCCCCGATTATCAGGCATGTAAATCAAACCGTCTTGGGGGATTCATGCAAACGGAACGACGGGGATTTAACTGTAAACAGAACTGTAATCAAAGACTTCTGTTTGTTTGCTTTGTGTAAAATATGCCGCAGTCAACATAATAATGCCTGTAATGTACTCACTGGTGTACCAGTATGATATAAGATCCCAGCTGATGTGTTCCCACTTATTTATTCATAGAGCAGATAATCCCATAGCGATCAGAGGATTGGGTTTCCGAGCGCAGCTACAAAGAGACGATATCAATGTCATCCTGAAAAGCAGAAAAATGAGCCAAACACCAAGTTTGATATGCAATACTACCGACTATCAGCCACAACAAGCAGCTCTGAGATGCACAAGGAGAGTCAGTTTACAGCTATTAAGGAGTTTTGAACTGGAGAGCAGACTGGGGATGGGGAATGCATACCATCACAAGGTGTAAATGCTTGCTGATTATAGTTAGGCTCAGATAGCTGCTGGTTCCCAGCAAGTGTGGAATAAATCATCTGCAGCATCACATTCTGATGAACAGGCAACTCAACATGCGCAGTTTCCTGCTTCGCTTCCTCAATTTAACTCGCAGGACAGCTGGTCTGTCGGGACGCTTCAATCAGAGGAAAACCCACCTCACCAGATGGCGGTGGCTTCATATTTTTGGACGCATCACCTTCCTGTGGTGCAGACTGACCTTCAACGAGTCAACTTCCTGAAGTTTGAAATCTACCTAGAGATCAGATCAAACTTATTTTGGAAGCGACAAGCTGTACAGCAAGCAAAGTAGCAAAAATTGAAAGAACAAAGGTAAAAACCAACAGAGAAATAATAGCTGTAAGCAAGAAACAGAGGCCTGGAAAAGAAGTCCATTACAATAATTGAGCTGAGATGTGATAAAAGCTAGGATTACTGTCTCTAGACTGCTGCGAGATAAACAGATTTAATCTTTGCTAAACGCCTCAACTGGTGTTTAGCAGTTGAGGCTAAACACAACTGCTAAACTGCTAAAGATCACCAAAGATTTGTGATCTTTGGTGTTTTTTTACCTGGTGCCAAAGATTAAACCTTAATATTTGAGGTAATATTGAAAAATGCATTTCCAACCTTTTTCTGGCAGTCTGAATGTCCCAATTGCAATCCTTCACTTCCACATGTGCTACTAAATCATTCGGAACAGTCATGTCGCATTTTATCCAACTTTTACGTCACTGGCATGAGACGTGTCATAATTCTGCACCAGAAGAAGCCAGATTTGGTAAATCTGGATGTAAACAATGACTAAAGCAGGTATTCTTTTTTTATTAGCTTCCTTCGCTTTGGTGTGATCTTGCGACAATCCTGTCGACTTTAAAATCAACCTAGATAGATTGATTTTGATCTGCTTAGATTAAAATCCAAATATATTTTAATAGATTTTAAGGAAGAGGAATCAATCTGTTATTGAAGCTGACACTCTGTATGGCTCTGTTAAACAAGAGTTAGCATTTATAAGATAGCATGGACCACACAACTCAGAAAATGTAGAGTTGTCCCCTAAAAACTGGAGGAACGGACCCCAGAACCTCAACTTAAAGTTTTTGATGGTTTCGTGCCCCTGGTAAGGCGCAGACCCACCACTCCAATCCCAGTCTAGACTTTCTCCAAGCTAACAGTCCTCCCTTACATGCTGGATGTTTGGACTAGGCCATTTTAAATGTGTTTCCGTTCCGTTTTGGAGCATTACCTCCTTTTCCAAAACGCCAAAAACCATTTTTGTTGAGAAATTGAATAAACTATTTATTTCCTTCAAGCTTTTCTAATGCAATATTTCAAAAATGTGCATCTAAACGTGACGAAAACTTGCTGAAGTCTAAAGCACCAGTTCTTACAACCGAGGTGATCTAATTTTGATGTGGCCCCTTCAACTCAACTGAATATTGTTTACACATCATAACCCAGCCGAGTGTATTCCTGGTACGTCCATCCCTTTATGACCTCAGCGTCTTCTCCTCAGCAGAGAGCAGAGAAAATAATCAAACCGGACTGTTGGGAGGAAGCTACCAAAAGCAAAGGGCTGGCGGTTAATTTAGCCGTGATTATCTCTCTTTTTCCATCCAAAGAATTCATTATCTGATGGATTTTACAGCTCTATGCTTGAGTTTCCAAAGATTTTATGAGGTTTTAAATTAGTCATAGCTATGACTGCTAATTTAATGTTTGAGTATTAAAAATTAAAATACGCAAGGAGGGAATAATGAAAAGAAACCAAGCGAAGATCTATCATTTTTCACCTTAATGTACACTCACTGACCACTTTATTAGACAACCCTTGCTGGTACCGGGTGGGAAACCCATTTACCTTTAAAGCTGCTTTAATTCTTCATGGTGCAGATTCAGCAAAGAGTTTCTTGGAGATTTTGGACCTTATTGAGAAGACGGAGTCAAAAAGTTGCATACAGGATCGACTCATGTTCAGGAAACTTGCCTAGCAGCCGCTGAAGGCATTTCGACGTTCCAGGACCCATTTCGGCAGCAGCTCTGCTGTCAACATTTCTTGTTATATTTCTGTTTTTCTGGCTGTTTTGAGATCAGATTTTAGCTACGAAGATCAAGGTCTTGATTCTTCTCGGACAATTTTTTTTTTTTTACCCCAGATAGCAGCGATTACTAAAAGTGGACCAAATCTTTTCCTTTGAGGTAGATTGTTAAAAAAATGCCATATGCTTGTGCGTTCTGAGTAATTTTCCATGCCTTTTCATTACTCCTTCGCCGGCTCTTGAGTGCACTTGAGTTTCGTCCGGGATCGAATGCTTCCTCCGAGGAAATTGACAAAAGAGAGAGGACTCATCCCTCTCCTTCAAACTGAGCCGAGTTTAATTATTAAGTTTCGCTTTCTGAGGCCCTCCTCAAAGAAAGTTTCCCCCTCAGGCCTCCTCGTCACATATCAGACTGAGCCATGCAAATGAATCCTTACACCCATCCCTTAACGATCATGTTTATCCCCACTAATGTCACAATCAATGAGCTCTCGTCTGGTCATTATTAATTGAGTCAGTTCCTCGCAGATCCAATCTATAGACAGTCAATCATGGGTCAGGTCTAACGAGATGTTATTGTCAGAGATGTATATGAATGTCTTCAGGTGCCACCCATGCTCTTGGATGTCTGGTTGTTGAATAATGCTGCTAATAGGCCTATAGATCAACAAGTAATCAGAGGAAGCCAGGAAAGGGGTTAATAGAGCAGAGAAATAGGAATTAATGGTTGCTGCGTTCCCACTCTGGGGAAGTTTGAGAAAACTCCAAACGATTTCCTGCCGAAAGACTTTGTCTTGACGTGATAACACAAAAACAGTCATCCATCCAATTGATCTTTGTTGCTTTAATGTCTAAATTTGCAAGCTGGGCTGTTAGAAGTAAATCACTCTGAAAATTAGGACACCCCATTAAATATGCTGTCATTTCAAATAAATGTTCACATTTTGATGTCTAATCTTAACTTGTTTTCTTTACTGAATTAAATATACAGCTCTAAAATAATAAGAGACCTGATTTTACATGTTATAGGTATACGTTAGAGTAAAATGAACATTGTTCTTTTATTCTATGAACTACAGGGAACATGTCTCCGATATTCCAAGCAAAAATGTAGTATTTATTTGCAGAAAAATAACGGAAAGACACAGCGCTTTCAGACCTCAAATAATGCAGAGAAACAAGTTCATATTAATTTAATTTATCGTTTAAAAAACTACTAATGTTTTAACTCAGGAAGAGTTTGGAAATCACTATTTGGTGGAATAACCAGGAGGTTCAGTGCAGTGGGAGAAAAGTTAGGACACCCTAGACTTGAATAAACAAGGTGATACTTTCAGTTGTGAACATTTGAATTTCATTTCAATATTACAGAAATATCTGAAGAAGTTAACTTCCAATTATATGCAAAATATTGTCTGGATATCTTACATTTTCTAAAGAAAATGCAGTTTTGGAAGCCAGAATAACTCAACATGCTATTCTGATACTTTTTAATGTTCAACATGGCGTCTTCACCATGTTTATATGACTAAATGCATTCAGCTGCTGGATTGTGGTAAACAGACTAGCATATTTTCTAAACTTCAATAAGCTAACGATCATTGACTATAATTCTAAAATTCACTCCTCCTCCTTTTTGCTGATTGGTCCCGTTGAAATTCATCCTGAGAAATCAAGATCAATGAGAGAAACCCCAAACGGCACTGAAGGGAAATGAGAATCAACTGCGTAGGAAGGAAATGACCAGGCTAGATCTTACATTACAAACAAGAAAAATGTTTTTTTCTGGACCAGCTTATGTAGCTGTCAAACATTAAAAGTAAATAAATTTCCTCTTTTTTTCCATTCTGATACGATTTTTAAGTTTAAGCAAGTCTTCACTGTTATATACATAAAGTGTTCTGTGAACACATATTCTAAGCACAGCAACAGGAAGTCAATATATATAAGAGTAACAACTGAGAACAATGGTTGTTGACAACAATGTTTAAAATATGAAGACAAAATAAAACCTGAATTGTGAAAAAGGCCAAACTCTTTGTGTCAAGTTGGAAACAAGGTTTTTCAGCAATATTAGCAGAATAGAAAGAAATTACAGAGAAGACGGCAACAATGATGGTTATTATTGCTCTGTCATGAATTCAAGTAAATTACAGCTGACGGAAGACAAGCTAAATTACATTGTGAACCGAAATTGAAAATTGACAGCCAAATAAATTTGACAGCAGCGGAAAATGTTCCATTTATCTCTCTTTGAAATCAACAAACAGCCGTCAGGCGGCATTAGTTTGCCAGATTGAGTTTCCTCCATTGCTGCCTTGAGTCCAAAATGTAGATGTGATTAAAAACGTCAAGCAGGGAAGCATTCAGGCTGTTTCTAGCAGACTGACCTCCGGCCAGAGAGCATGAAATAAGAAACGGTGCTGCAGCACGGTCAGTGCTAAAAAAAATATTACCACAGACGCATCGGAGTGGAGACAACCACTCCCCCTGTTGAGGGATTTAATATACAACCCCTGGCAAAAAGTATGGAATCACCAGTCTTGGATGAGCACTCATTCAGACATTTCATGCTGTAAAACAAACTCAGATCAAAAACATGATACAATATTAAGGTCGTTCCAAAGTGCAACTTGTTGGCTTTCAGGAACACTCAAAGAAATGAAGAGAAAATATTGTGGAAGTCAGTGAATGATACTTTTATTGACCAAACACAGGGAAATAAATATGGAATCACTCAATTCTGAGGAAAAAAGTATGGAATCATGAAAAACGCATAAACAAAAGACCATTCAAAATACATCACTAGTATTTAGTTGCACCACCTTTGGCTTTTATAACAGCTTTCAGTCTTTGAGGCATGGACTTGATGAGTGACAAACAGTATTCTGCATCAATTTGGTGCCAACTCTCTTTGATAGCAGTTGCCAGATCAGCTTTGCTGGTTGGACCCTTCTTGTGGACCATTTTTTTCAATCTCCACCACAGGTTTTCAATTGGGTTGAGATCTGGACTATTTGCAGGCCATGACATCGACTGAATGTGTCTTTCTTCAAGGAATGCCTTCACTGTTTTTGCCCGATGGCACGATGCATTGTCATCTTGGAAAATTATTTCATCATCACCAAACATCTGTTCAATTGAAGGGATGAGAAAACTGTCCAAAATGTCAATGTAAACTTGTGCATTGATAGAAGAATTAACCACAGTCATCTCCCCAGTGCCTTTGCCTGACATGCAGCCCCATATCATCAAGGACTGTGGAAATTTGGTTGTTTTCTTCAGGCAGGCCTCTTCATAAATCTCACTGGAACGGCACCAAACAAAAGTTCCAGCATCATCACCTTGTCCAATGCAGATTCTTGACTCATCACTGAAGACAACTTTCATCCAGTCATCCACAGTCCATGATTGCCTCTCCTTAGCCCATTGGAGTCTCGTTCTTTTATGTTTAGGTGTCAATGCTGGTTTTCGTTTAGCTTTCCTGTATTGAAATCCCATCTCCTTTAGGCGATTTCTTACGGTTCGGTCACATACATTGACTCCAACTTCCTCCCATTTATGCTTCATCTGTTTAGTTGTACTTTTTCGGTTTTCAAGACAAATGGCCTTAAGTTGTTTGTCTTGACGCTTTGATGTCTTTCTTGGTCTACCAGTACGCTTGGCTTTAACAGCCATTCCATGCTGTTTGTATTTGGTCCATATCTTGGATACAGCTGACTGTGAACAGCCCACATCTTTAGCAACCATGCGTGACGGGTTACCTTCTTCAAGAAGTTTCACCATCCTCTCTTTTGTTTCAAGGGACATTTCTCTTGTTGGAGCCATGGTTCTCACCACTCCACTTCGTCCAGCAGCCCTCCAAGGTGTCATGACTGCAGGTGTTTTGAACTGCACACTAACGGGCACATCTAATCTGGGGCAGGTGTCCATTTAGGGAAAGTAAATAGACTGGGTGTGTCCTTTTTTTTCTACCTCCAATTTGAGTGATTCCACACTTTTTTCCTCAGAATTGAGTGATTCCATATTTATTTCCCTGTGCTTGGTCAATAAAAGTATCATTCACTGACTTCCACAATATTTTCTCTTCATTTCTTTGAGTGTTCCTGAAAGCCAACAAGTTGCACTTTGGAACGACCTTAATATTGTATCATGTTTTTGATCTGAGTTTGTTTTACAGCATGAAATGTCTGAATGAGTGCTCATCCAAGACTGGTGATTCCATACTTTTTGCCAGGGGTTGTAGAAACATGTTAGATATAACCGGGTAGAACTGCTGAGGAAAATAAGTTATGAGGCAAGAGCTACAATATTTTCTACTTTTTTATATATCGAAACATTATTTTTTCAGTTTTGAGCCTCATTTTTGTAGAGATTTATTACACAAAGATTGATTTAATTTAGGTGTTTATTTCAAAGGATCCATGATTAGTTGTAACAAACTTTATGTGAGAAATATTCATTTTAGATGTAAAAACAACAAAGTGATAATACTGTAGGTTGTTTAGTTTTTGTTTACTCTCCATCAGCATTTAACAGAGCTTCCAGCGCTGTTGCCGATGTTCTTTGCAGCGTTTTTTGCTCCAGTGGCAGCACGGTTCAGGCGCTTTGTGGATAAAACTTTTTTAGCTCATTAAGGTAATGATCACCTGTTAGAGCCTCTGTCAGTTTTACTCGTACAAATGACTCAAACTCTTCTGGAGAGAAATGTTGAGAGCACAAATGTAGATCCTTCGGAAGTTGTGTACGGTTCCGACTCTCTCCCTCTGCGCTCTTCTTTTTTGTTTTTTCCATGTGGGAAGCGATCCAGATTCACCTCACTGTTTCTTTGTTGTTGTTTTTTAAATTTCAGCCAACAGTGACACAGTGTGGCATTATCTAAAATTACACCGTCAAACACAGTCTGATGAACAACAGCTCGGGTAAAGTTAGCCTTCCTGTGTTTTCCCTGTAGATTCCAGTACCGTTATGCATCATCAACCCATCAGTGAAAGATATAACAGATGTAAATTTTTTTAAAGTAATTATGAGTTTTGGTGTATCGCAAACAGCAATTTTTTTAGTTAATAGGAAAATTGCAACATATTTAGGTTCTAAAATTTTGCTACATGACAAAACTTATCAAGAACATTTTTGGAGATTTTTTTTAGGTTTATTTTTTAACTTAAATCTGCAGCAGACTGATAACTGAGTAAAGTATTTGCTCAGTGTTTCTTTTCGACTTTGGAAAACGGGACTGCTTGAGGTGTTGTTTACGGTCGCTGAATCTGCAGCTTCTGCAGCCAAATTAGCTCAAATCAACCTTCAAAAGGGTAAAACAGAAAACAGCCGCCTGTGGCATTGAAAAAAGAAATTGATCTGGTCTTGAAGTCGCAAATCCCACGTCGCTCTGTTTCGTGGAAAAGCAAAGAGTTTTAATTAGAGCTCCCTTTGCCACCAGGTTGAGTCTCTTTGTGCCTGGGATCGCTGCCAGGCTCTGTTGTCTGAAGCTTCGGCTGTGAGTCGAGAACAAAGCCACAGATGTGAGAGTCATCTGGGTTCAGGTTTCCACTGTGGGTGCAGAAGCAATCAGGTTCTGTACCGAGGAACAAGACATGCACCGGGTCAACTATTCGCTTTTTTTAATTGCTCACAGTTGTGTTCATTTTTATAATAATTTTGAATATTGTTCAGCATTCATATTTTGCACATTTTTGTACTTCCATTTGGCTTACAAAAACAATAATTGGCAATAAGTTAAAGTTTTTTGAGCAGTTTCAAAAACCTTCTTAATGTAATATCACATATCAGCAGTACCTGCTGATTTGTGATATTACCTAGCAACCACACAGGAGCTCCATCCGTTGCCTAGCAACCCAATCTGCATTACTAAGCATTTTGTTGTTGACTTATCATCCAGAAAACACTGCCTGCTTTCTTGTTGGCTGTGCAGAAGGCTCCACTTCTGCTTTTCAAAGATGTATAGTTGTATAATTGCACATGAGTTTGCAGCCATTTTCATGTACGAGTGTAAACATTGAGTTGGGGGTGCGTGGCCAGCAGCAGATTATTTGGATTTAAAGTGACAGCTCATTCTGGAGGTAGCTCAAAATAGACTGAAATCTCAACAAAATGTAAGGAACATGTTTTTCTATAACCCATAGAGCTATCCTGACCTGTTCAAAGAATTATAATAGGTCACCTTTAACAATGTTTTATCAATTTTGGGTCATTATTTATTGCTTTTCTTGTTTGTTTTTATCCTTTTTTGTTTCATTTCTGCATATTTCACAGATTGATTTGAAATCTTCTTCTCATTTTCCTCTGATTTTTGAACGCTTCATTTTGTCGTTTTGTGATCATTTTGGATCTCTTATTGATGATCCAACATCGTATTGCAGAATTTTATACCTTTTTTTTGCTATTTTTCTTGATTCCTGTTGTTGCTTTCCTTCCCAGCTCCAAATGTCAACAGAACCCTTGCGATCCTGACATTGTGCCGTGTGAACGCTCCTGTTTCACTGTATTTCAGGCTTTTAACCTTAAAGCCTCTCTGCCTCTGTTTAAGTTCAAAAGCAACGTTCAGGGTTAATTAATTTGAACTTCTAAAGGGGGGAATCCACTGCTGGTTGCATATTAAAACCTGTCTGTAAGAGCTTTCTCCTTGGGTTACCGTGGCCTCTGCTGCACATATTTTGACCTCTGTAATTCTTGTTTTGTGCGATAATAACGGCTATAAAGCTGTTTTGTGGACCTTGAAATTGTTTACAGTGAGCCCTCTGGGTTTTGCTTTCAGTTGGACAGCGTCCAAAAGGAGATATCGCCTCCTCCTGTCTTGTTGAGGGATCAAACACAACATTCATCCCCTCTTTGAATATGTTGCTCAATTTTGCTCGCACCAACAACTTTGTTTATCAGGATTTAAAGCGGATAGTAGAAAGTTCTGCAATTATTTTTGGATTATTTTTGCTAATTCTCCTTCTTTGACTGAGAAACTACTGAATGCACCAGAAAATGTTTCTCCAGCTAATTAATTTTAGTAGTATTTATATAAAATTAAATGTACAATGTATCAATGCATGTTAAATATACTTTAACATGCATTGATACACTCAATGGAAGTTGTTTTAGCATTAGCACAGACGCTAATAACAACCAAGCTGCATTTTATTTATAAAACTTTAGAAAAAATATGTGAAAACACAAATTTTCCCCAAATAAACTGAGTTACGTTTCACTGTTATTGAACTGGATTTTAATCCAGTTCAATAACAGATTATTCCAGTTTGATTAGGTTTAGGAAAGACAGAAAGACATAAAATTACTCAAATGGAAATTATGAAATAAATGCTACTTTTGAAAAAACTCATGTTTTCTGTAAAAAAAAAAAAGAAAGGATTCTTTTTTTTCCAGCCATATCAAAACAAAACAAAATTGTGATGGAAACATTTCTTTCACATTACGAGTTACTACTGGCAGAAACTACAAAGAAGACGACAACAGGAAGTTGTAGGAAGATAATGTATGTATATATATACATATATATAATTTGTGTCATTCTAACACGTTGGAATCCATCTTTTTTTTCTGTAAAATGGCCGACTACTATTTCCAATCAGCAATTTCCCGGTGTACGTAGCTGCCTGAATAAGACTCCTCTGATTGGCTGAATCATGATTATTAGCTGTTTAGATCCACTGCTGCTTCATTTCTTATTTAATGGAAACACCACAACATATGCGTATATTTGTAATTTAAACGCAGCTACTGAGGCGAATACTTTCCATAAAAAGAGAAAACAAAGAGGCAGCACAAAGTTAACGACAGAAAAAATAGCAAACAGAGAGAGTATTAGTGGAAAATGGAGCGAGTAAAGCTGGCTGCTGTCCTCCAGCAGCAAACAGAGAGAAGCTAAGCCTCTCTGACTGGAAGCTTTATCTGAACAGGTAGGTTGAGTCTATCTCCAATCACTGATTACTCCCAGCCTCGCTGACCTCCAGCCGTCCTCGCTGCTTCTTTTCACTTTGCTCAACCCCAGGATCACTTAAGGCCCCGGCTCTATTCATTCCTGCCCCATGGGAGCTGCCCTGCACTGTCCTACCCTGATGTATTTATTTTATTAATTCAATCCATCGCTGGCTTTCTCCGAGCCCGCCATGTTTTTTTTGTTTTTTCCCCTGCCTGAAAAAGTGGAGTTTCTGCCCCACATGAACCAGTTATTGGCTGCAAGCTGTGAAACGAGAGGCGCCCGAAGGATTCAGGCTGAAACATCAGCATGTTAATGATGCTCTGTGGAGCAGTGGAGTTGGGAAATGTGCACTACATCTCCCCTGCAGAGATGCAGGCGGCTGCCACATAAAGCTGAGTGAAGATGCGAGGCCGGAGGGCGCGCAGACGTTCTGTCGTTTGAGAAACCCAGAGGTTTTAGTGGGTTTGAAAACAAATCAAAAGACCTAAATCGCCACGACAAAAAGATTTTTGGATTGCCGCAGATCTCCTTTTCCTTATTTATTCAAGTCTTTGAAACTTTAATCCTAAATAGCGGAAACTTTGTAAGGCAGAAATCGATTTGTTTTGGAGGAGATTTTGTGGGATTCACACTAATATTCAAGATTATTCCAGGCTCCACTGAGAATCGCGGATTAGTTTGGGAACTCTCCAGCTCGCTTCGAAAGAATTCATTGACCTTCGAGTCATTCTGAGAAAGTTTCTACTTTCTTTTTTCCCTCCCTTACGTTGCAGTTGTCTCTATTTGTGTGAAATGTATGGATGTATAGCTGGAGCTGTGGCCTTCAGCCTCCACTCTGCAGGAACCTGACCAGAAGGATCGTCCTTCAGCAGCAGAGACTCCAACACCTAACTAACCTCTCGCTTTTCCTTCTCGTAAGAAAAACACAGAAACTTGTTCACATGCAGTACTTTACAGATCACAGTTTGAGAAGAGGTGTCCAAAGCGCGGCATGGGGGCCATTTGTGGCCCCTGGACTGATTCTGTGCGGCCCCCAGCTGCAATTGAAAACTGAAGCAAATTTGGCGAGAAAACATTGAAATTTTGAGATTGTCAGAAATTTTCCAGGAAAAAAAGATGGAAGTTTCTGAGTTTGAAAGGTTGAGAATTTGCTTGAAAAAAATCTAACACTTTTAGATTCCTAAGATTGTAATAAGATTTTAAGTTAGAAATTTTCTACTAAACTCTACATTTCAAGTGTCAAATTTTCTCCTGAGTTTTTGGCAGAAATTGCCTCCTTTTTTCTGTTGTTGCCCTAATACACCGTTGTAAAAAATCTCCTTCAAGCTTTGGATCTACCTCATTTGTTTGGTTTTAGGTTGGGGGTTTATTGCATCGTGACTTCTTTAGCCAATGTGATGAAGATGGAAGTGGTCTTCAGTTTGACCCTGTGGATGAAGGTTCGAGCCAGACGCCTTCAGACTGACTCGGCTAACAGGTGTGTGTGGTCGTGTGTCCCCTGCCTTAGCAGAATCCCTGTTCAGCGGCCTGGGGCTTGGCGCGGTGGTGGGCCTCGGCCTCGGAGCGCTGCTGCTGCTCCTGGTGCTGGTGGACGTCAGCTGCTTCTTCCTGCGCCACTGCGGCCTGCTCATGTGCATCACCCGCACGCTCTGCAGCAAGAAGACGGCCACCAGCGGCAAGGGCAAAGAGATGGAGGAGGGCAAGGCGGCCTACCTGTGAGTATCCACCTCCTGCTCCTTCAGATCTTGGATCAACTGTTTGGATTTTTGATGTTTGCAAGTCGCCAGGTCCTTCATGCTTGGAACATCTGCTGTGGGTGTATCAACAACCTTAGAGACCGGAAGGGATGAATGAAAATCTGTAGAAACTGTTTCCTACTTTGGGCTGAAGAGAGAGAAAAACAATCAGCCCTCAGTTTAGTCGAATGTCACAAATTGCCTTTCATGTCACTCCTTTATTTGCTACAAATGAGCAAAGGAGACTTCTTTTTACCGTTTACTGTAGGTACACCTACAACAGCCGCCCCACCACCCTTTCAACCACAGTATGTCTCTGATTATGTCTTTCTCACTAACGTCTGTGCCTCCATCCACTGTGCTGTGAGTCCTCTCCTCTCCTCTGCATGCTGTGGCGTTCCAGTCGCCTGTGTTGTTGTTGCTGCTGCTGCATGAGCTGCCTCTGTGCTTTGCTTCTCCTCAGCGTAGAAGTTCACGACTCAGGATGAAACGAGGCCTCGGTTCGCCTCCGCAGAGCCGCTCTTTGGTTTTTTTTATGCTGTCGGTGTGAAGGGGAGAAGAAGGAGCAGGGAGGGGGGCCTTGACTTTCGCTGAGTCACTAAGTGACTGGCTGCTCAGGCTGCATGCAGAGTGTGTGTCTGTGTGGACAGCAGAGCGATGCAAAACACTCCATACAAGCAAACACTGCAGATAGATACGGAGCAACATGAAATACTGTTGTTTTTGTACCCATATCATTACAAAATGTTGACATTCTTGTTCCTGCATTATAGTATTTCTGCATAATCTGACATTCAGGCTATTGGATGGATGGAGATTTAATAAAATCAGAAACAGTCTTAAACTGAAATGTCTAATCAGAGGATGCAACATTGGAAAACATCGTCATCATCATCTCAGATCTCTACAGGAAGCTGTTAGCTTAGCTTCCTCCTTGTTCCACCGCCAGGATTGTTTTGATCCCATCTCTCAGGGTTCCTCCATGTTTTCTATCGTTTCAAAATTAATAACTGTAAAATCCTGGAATAAATAGCAAACAGGTGTAGACTGGTTAAATATTAAACCGATGGATGGATAACCATTGTGTGCTTAAATAATATTTTATCACTCAAATTAAAGCAGTTTTTATTTGAGTGATAACATTATTAGAATTTTTTTCTCAGAATTTAGTAGAATTATTCTGACTTTAATATTTTGAGATTCAAATAAAAAAAAATTGTAAAAAAAATAATAAAATAAAAATCTGAATTCTAGGAAAAATTCAAAATTCTGAGAAAAGTCAAAATTCTAAATCTTTTTTTTAGAATTTAGTTGTTTTTTTTCTCAGAATTGACTGGAGTTATTCAGACTTTAATATTTGAGATCAGATTCTGGGGGGGGGGGAAATGTCAAAAATCTGAGAGAGAAAAAGTTTAAATTCTGTGGAAAAAAAAGTCAAAATTCTACCATTTATTTTAGAATTTTGATTTTTTTATTTTCTCAGAATTGACTGAAGTTACTCTGACTTAAATCTTCTAAGATCACAAGTAATAATTCTGGGGGTAAATAAAAATCTAAATTCTGAGAATAAAGTCACAATTCTGACCTTTTTCTCAAAACTTTCACTTTATATCTCAGAAGATTAAAACCAGAATTTTCTAAAAAAAATTTCCAGTGGCAGTAATCTTCTCCCATAGTTTTAATTCTGCCAAATTTTTTAACGGTTTATTGACGAGTTTTACAAATCATTTCAGAGGACATTCAAAATCTTCTAAGTGAGTTTAGTCAAAACAAAAGACAAATCCTACAACCGCTAAAAACTGATGCTACGTTATAAAGATGTGTTCATTTAAAAGACAGAAATCACAAGATTTGCAGCAGTGAGGAGGAAATGCTGTCGATAAGTAGCGTAGCTTCCCAAGCTGCAATGTAAACAAAAATCTATATAGTAATAATCAGAGAGTATCGTCGTGTGAATTAGATCATCCTTCTGGCTTTGACAGAGAGGTCGCTGTGATAGTTTCCCTTTAATCCTGTGAAAGTAGAAACTCCCACATGTTTTAATCTGCATTTGCTCTGCTAGAAACCAACTGCTGAGCACAGCAGGAACAAAGTGGATCCCGTCTCCATCTGGGATTAAAAGAGCATTGAAAAAGTGATGCAACCATTTTTAAACCACAATATTTCTTTGTAGAAAACTTGTTAAATATTAAACTTCAACATGAATCCTGAAGCAGTTTGTTGTTAAATCTATAACAATTTGTTGAGGAGGAAGGTATTTATGGAAGCAGTGCTCAGGTAAAAAGCAGTCAGTCAGGTTTATTTAGGGTCAAAGGCTGTAACAGAGATTTCACATTAGAGCGTAAGCTCTGACTTCCAGGGTCAAAAACTCGTCTTTTACACTCAAGGACAGGAGAAGACAAACAGTGAAAGCTGGTTTCTCAGCAGACAGATCTGACTTTTATTTATCTGCTCTTGCAGCTGCAGAAAGCAGAATAACCTTTACTGCACACAGAGCTCATTAGCATCATTAAAATATTTTTAAAATGTCCATTACATATTTCAAAATGTGTATAAACGAAAAAAAAAGCGATAATTTGTTAGCATAGCCACTAATGGTGGCGGATAAACAGCTTTCCTGTAACCATAAGTTGTTTCTCCACCATTAGCACATTTAGTATCACATACATGAGGTTGATTGACTGTGTTAAGCCCCTCCTCCTGGCTCTGATTGGCTGTTTTTGTGCATTTCTTCAGATGATAATAGTAGCTCACTGAGGAAATGAAAAAGATCGATCTTTTCACAGATTATCTGTCTCATATTAACCCTTTTACGCGGGGACGTGTCGGCGGCGACACATCCAAATTTGCAGTACCGTAATTCCGCCACACGTAGCGCTATCTGAAAAATTCCAACGGTTTCTGAAAGGGGAGGCGTTGCCCTTTCCAGCAAGTATCGGGTTAATACGGCAACTTCACAGCTGCAGCTGCAGAGAGTGTAATTAATCAGGGGGGCACTCGTTTTATAGACGGCATATTGCGAAAATAACTTGCTGGATATTGAAAGTTCCAGTTGTTATCGATACATCGGTAAGTATATCATCTCACAGGACATTTAAAGAACTACTTACAATTAAAATAAGGAAGATTTATTTAGGCAGACGCTTGAAACTCCGGCGTAAAAGGGTTAAACATGGTGACCATTTTAACAAATATGTAAAAAAAAACATATTTTATTTTCAAAAGTGACATACCTTAAAATGTTTAAACATTTGGTAATTTTGAAATCAAATAAATATATTAAAAAAATGAATTTAAACTTCTGTTCTATAACTTAGTTTTCAAACTTTACTGATAAAAAAACATAATTTTTTTTAGAATTAACAAGTTTCAGCTTTAAAATAGTTTAAAAAGTTCAGTTATTTGAAAGCAAAATTTAAAAAAAAAAAAAAAATAACTTTACTGCAATCTGTGTGCGTAAAGAGTTACTACTCAAACTTTTGTGGTACTTAAATATTTCACAATTTCTTGATACAACGTATTTTTCATAGAAGTTACACACTGAAGTTTTAAAAAAATCTGGTTATTTGAAATTAAAATTAAAAAAAAGTTTTAAAAATTTTTCCTCACACTGTGTGAATAAACAGTTACAACTTCAACTTCTGTTTTATAGCTTTTAGATTTCACACTTCACTGATATTATTATAAAAGTTATACTGCAACTTTTTTAAAAATTGCTTTAAATTTCTATTTGAAAGCAAAAGAAATTGAACCGTACCACAAACTGTAGAGTTATAAAATATAAACTTCTGTGGTATAAATTTATTTCAAACTTTACTGACAAAAAACATATTTTTTTTTACTAAAAGTTACATGCTGCAGCTTTAAAATATTTAGAGTCTTGTAACTTTGAAACTACAAACTGCGCATAAAGAGTTACAACTCCAACTTTCATATCTCACACCTCTCTGAAATGCATCTCGTGTTGATTTACATGCAAGCAGGAGGAACCAGGATGTGAGGAAACTCCCCATCTGAGGTCCAATCTGGGTTTGCATGAAGCTAATGAGACATGAAATTGGCTCCACTCTGCAGCCACTTCAGCATCCACCAATCAGGCGAGGGGAAGCCCCCCGTTGCCCGCGGCAACATTTGGGCTTATTAGGTTCAGCGGGTCACTGTTTTACATTCACGATCCGGTTGGCCGGGAAACTCCCCCGCAGTTCAGTAAATGCCCCAGATGTAAAAAATCAACCATTTGCTGCTTGTATAAATACAAATTTCTATTAATGAAGAGTTGGAGTGTCGAAGCTCGCCCCTGTGGTGAACTCTGCTCGGTTCTTCGGTTGATCTAAAATAACTTTTTCCCCAAAGAACTGGCCAGATATTAAAGTGATTCATCAGCCTGACTGTGTTTCCAGATACAGTCGTGTTTCTAAAGCGATCAGGGATTGATTTTCTCTAATCAGAGCGATGGATCACGTGGAAATGAATCCTCTAAATCTGAATGACTGGAGTTAAAATTCAACATCTGAAATGTTCCTGATGGAGTTTGAGGCTTTATGTCTCAGATCTGGAGAATCTGAAAGTGTCCCCATCACACTTCCTCTCTTCCTCTTGTTCTTTCCATCCTTCTTCCATATTTCATCCTTTCCTTCCTTCCTACTTTAAGCCCTTTTTTCTCTTCTTGTGTCCTTCATTTCTTCTCACTTCTTCCTTTTGTATGTTTCCTCGTGGCCTTATTCACATCATCATGGCTTTTCCTCCTTCTACTTCTTTCTTTTTGTTTCTTCCTTTCTTTGCTTTTTTTCTTTCTTTCTTGCTCTTGTCATTTTTCTGTTCCTTCACTTTTTCTTTTCTTCTTTCCTTGTTTCTTACTTTGATTCTTTCTTTTGTTTTTCTTATTTAACCTTCTTTCATTTTTATCTCCTTCCTTTTTTCTTTATTTCCTTTCTTCCATCTTTTCTTCTTTTTCTTTCTTATCTCATTTTTCCCTTATTTCTTTTTTCTTATTTTTTTGTTCCTTTTCTTTTTTCTGTATTTCTTCCTTTTTGTTCCTTTTAAATTGAACTTAATGGTTGAAGTAAAAACAAAAACAGATTTTTCTTAGTTTTTCATCCATTTTTTGGATGAAAACCAAAAACTGAACATAGTTTTTTAATCTTATTATTACACAAAACATATTATTATTATCAACATTTCTTCTATAAATTCACATAAACTCAAATACGTTCAGAAGTTTACATTCAGTTTATCAGGACTTCATAAAATCACCTTTAAACTGTTTGATCGATCATCCCTCATTATGCTCTTATCTGATTGCTCCATCCGTCTTGTGACTGTGAAGTAAAACTTTCCCACATCATGACACTGCCACCACCATACCACTGGAAAAATGGTGCCACGTTTTTCCAACATGGTGATTTTAGTTTCTACTTCAGTTTCCTCGTCAGAGTTTTGCATCTGCAAACTGTAACGCCTCACATTTTAGTGTCGTCTTCCTTCCTTTCCAGCTCTTGTCGGTATTTTTATTATTTTTTAAACTTCAGATAGTGACACTTAAATTTCGTATGGCAACTTTTTCTGGTTTTTGTTTGTAAAAACAGAAATGAAGCACACAACAGTAAAGAAATGAATTACACCAAGTGTTTTATTCTTGTTCATTTCGCTCAAATATTCCAAATTATTTCTAACAAATTTTGTTTTGTATATTTTTTCCCATTTATTTCAGTGTTTGAAAAATAAGTTTAACTCTCAAATGACTGTAAATTTTATGGGGGGTTTTTCTTACACTTTGTAAATATTCGCTACGATCTGAGCCCATTCTTGGATGGTTGAGTTTCCTCTACCATAATTTTTTTTATTTTTTTAGTTTGTATTTATTGACTGAATTAAACATAATTGTTTTTTTTTCATTTTTTATTTATTTTTACCTTGTGTCTCCTATTCTCTAGAATAAGTTACTTTTCCAGATTAAATCGGTTCTTAAAACTTATTTTTATTCGTTTGCATTTATTTATAGCTTTTCTGTTGTGTTATTTTATTTATTTATTTCTATTATTTTATGTTTTTTGTACAGCACAAGCTTCCCTGTGTACTACTTATGCCTGTCACAATTAATCAATAAATCAATTAACCACATGATAAATTAAAACTCATTTTACGGTTTATTATTTTTCTTTCTTTTTCTACCAAAAACTGGATGATAAAAGTCTTCAGTTTGGTGTTTTTGTCTCGACCAGCCAGTTTTTGGGAGACTAAATAATCCATTTTATTTGTTGTGGTTGTTTATTTTGAATATTTCAAATATCTTCCAGTTTCAGTGTTAAAATGTTAATTAAATTCATCTTTAAGAATGTGTTCTTGCATTACTAGCTCAAAACGATAATATTACAGTTTATCGCGATAATAACTGGGACAATTTATCATTTAGAAAAATATATTGCGACCTTTCCTTCCTCATTTCCTTCTTGTGTTTTTCTTTCCCATCTTGTGTCCTTATTCCCTTCATTCCATCCTTCCTTATTTGCATCCTGTCGTTCAGACTCATTTTGAAGCAGGAATATTTACAATCTTTGTTGGTTTTTCTTAAATAAAGCAACTCATTCATGCATTTAAAGAATAATCTAAATTATTCCTGGGCTTTAAATGAAAAACACTCTGTTTTATGTGCACATTTAGTGTTTGCGCTCCATCCTGAATCCTTAAATTTCTGGTTTTGAGCGGTGAAAAGCTGTGAACTTTTCCTTTCCTCCTGTCGCTCCACCTCTTTTTTTTCCTGCAGGAAGCTGCCGCTGAAGGAAGAAAATGGCAAAGAGTCTCTCAAGCCGGATACGATTGAAATCAAAGTGCACAGCGACAACAGCATCCACATAAAGCCGGACGACAGCAAGGCGTAAAAATAAAAATATATATATATATAACGTAATGGTAAAGAAGAACGGGGTCGGCTCCCCTCGCCACCAAAAGAACATTCGGATCACGAGACCAACGACCTGGAAAAGTGAAAATAGTGGAGTAAAATACTATATCTGTTTATATTAATGCCCGAATGAAAGGCACGTGTAAATAAAATTAAAAGAGAGGAAACGTGAAGGAAACTTTTTGACATCCAGAAGGCATTTTGTTCAGTAGGAGCCTCTTAAATGATTGTATTTTTTATTTTATTTTCTGTCTCTTTTAATGAAACTCCTCAGAATTTCCTTTTCGTTTTTTTATTGCGGTTTGGGATGGTGAAACAGCCGCCATCTTCGTTTCTAATTTTCTGTGTTTTCATGCTTTGGAGACGTAGAAACAAATCAAATAATGTTTCTAAACACTAAAAAAAGTGTTTTTGATCTGAAAATGACCCAAAGCGTGGAAACACTCATTTTTACCCCAAATCTGGCTTTTATTTTGAAAAGAAAGAAACCCCTTTTCTGTTTCGCACTCTCTCTGATGTCGTTGTGTGTTGTACATAGGTGAAAAAAACGGATATTTTACAGAGCTTTTATGTAAATATATTAAAAAAAGGATGTCTTTTTTTCCACAGTGCAGAAGGCTTGGCTTTTGTTTTACTTCCTCTCCCCGTTGCGTTCAGGTTCTGGTGTAATATTGCTTTTTCCGCTCATCTGCTTCCCCTTGAGGGAAACCCGAACCCCGAGGCGATTCCACGGCAGTAATTACGGCATTAATGTGCCTTTTCTTTCCTTTTTTCGTTCCCTTTCGTGCAGTTCGCTCCATGAAATCAGCTTCTGATTTGCTGCTTTTTGCGCCGGAGAGAGTGGATGTTTATGGTGATGCTGCGGCGGCCGGCTGCTCTGGACTCAGATGTGGAACACGGTTCCGACAGAAAATAAGAAAATGGAAAACGCGTTTGTATTTTCAGACTTCCTGTCCTAAAAGTTGGTCTTCTTTCTTTGTTTTCTTCTTTTTCTCTTTTGCTAATTTCCTGATTCCTTCAGTCGCCCACTCCCTTTACTTCCTTGTCTCCTAACTTGTGTCCCTCCTTTACTTGTGTCCTTTTTTCCTCCCTCTGTTCCTCTTTTCCTTTTCTTTCTTTCCCTCTTTCTTTCCTTTTTACTTGTGTCCTTTCCTTTTTCCTTTCTTGTATCCTAACTATCTCCCTTATTTGTTTTCTACCTCACCCATCCTTCCTTCTTTCTTTCCTTCTGTCTTGCATCCCTTCTTTTTTTTCCCCTCCCTTTTTTAATTCTTTTTTTCCTAGCTCCCTTTTTCCTGTCCTTCCTACCTTTCTTTATTTACTTGTCCTTCATTCTTTACTTCCTTGTCTTTCTTATATCCTAACTCCCTCCCTTACTTGTTTCCTTACTTGCTCCCTTTTTTATGTCCTATCTCCCACTCTTCCCTGTATCCTTCCTTACTTACTTGACCTTCATTCCCTACTTTTCTTTCCTCCCTTACTTGTTTCCCATTAACCTTCAGTCATGTCCTACTTTTCCTTCCTTCCTTCTGTATTTCTGTTCATCTTGCCCTTTTTTCTATCCTTCTATTTATCCATCCTCTTTTCCTTTCTTGTGTCCTAACTCCCTCCTTTACTTGTTTCCTAGCCATCCTTGAATCATTCCCTACTTTTCTTTCCTTCTCTCTGTTTTTCAATCTTCCCCTTTATTGATGTCCACAGATTCCTGGTTAACGTTTTTCGACTGGGAATTCTGGGAAATTGAGTCTTTTTACTTGATAAAAGTGTAGGAGCCTGGAAGTAAACAGAGATCTGGTTCTGTTGGTGTGTAACCCATCATTGTCATATATGTGTGAGTGTGTGTGTGCGTGTGTGAGTGTGTGTGTGCGTGTGCATACATGTGTGTGCGCGTTAACATTCAGGTTGCATGTATGTCTGTTGAATGTATCTGCACGTACTGTACCGTAAGTCCACGACCGTCGGCTCATCCTGGTTTCATCGACGCTAAAATCGATTCAGAGTTCAGTCGGGTAGAAATCCGGTTCGGTTTCAGTTCCAGGCGTTTTTCTGTTTCCGGGTAACGATGACATGACGCGGATCCGGACGGTGATTAATCCCCTCCACGCCTCTGAGCTTTTATCTCCAACCCGTGAAGCGCCGCAAAAAGAAAACAAAAATTAAACCTGCATATGTGACTCGGGTTTGGTTCTGCTGCCTGTTGATGATCACTGTAAATACCGGAGCACAGTGCCTGGAGGCTATACAGTTTGTACATGTTCTTTTTGTATTTGAATATGAGTCTGAAGCCACTCGTTTCCTCGATCCTTTCGGTTCTGTCCGGGGTTAAAACAGACGTGTTTGAGCTCAGTGTACATTATGTGTCCTCTCTGTCCCCGTGTCCCCTGGACTGTCCCCGCTGAATTGTGCAGGAAGTGGGAACTATCGATGTTTCTCTGTATGTACCTGTGGAACACTTGTGACTCGTATCATTTTGCCGCTGTAAATAAACATGTCCTGGTAGAAGAGAGTGGCGACTTGTCTTTTATCTTTGTGTTATGAAAAGTTCAAATGTGTGGTGTCCAAAGTGCGGCTGGGGGGCCATTTGAGGCCCACTGAAGGATTCTGGGCGGACGAATGCTTTTTAACTAATTAGTGAAAATTTTCTTTACGGTTAAGTAACGTTTCCTTTTTAAGAACTTTTACTTCTATTCTTACCTGCAGAGTTTCCCCCAGTGTATTATAAGCCTGGCGGGCCACCAGGCTTTACTTGTGCCCACAACAGGCTAAGGACTGCTTATTCATTTGAGTGTTTTTAAAATATTTGCATTTTTTAAGACTTTATAGTTGGTGTTCAGGTGTTTTATTTTCCAATCATTCATTAACACATAATTATCAAGTGATATTTTCATATTTCCTGTAAACTTTAAACATTTTTTAACTCAAAAACACGACAGCTGGATGAATGACACACTAGGCTTAGCAAGTTTTCTGAGGGAAACCTTGGACCTGGTTTTAATAAAAAGCATCCAAATTTTTTACATTTTCAGTAATTAATGTCATGTGACAGTAATATAAATGCCAAAGCTGTAATCACCTGCTGTGTAAAATATGAAATTCAGACACTTTTTCACATTTTATGTCAACTTTCATTGTTTTTTTTACATTGACTTTTCACAGGAACCACTCATGCATTCGTTACGCTCTTAACAGTAGAAATACAAGATACTGTAATATAACCTAGGTTGGATGGATGCCAATTACACATAGATATTCGTATAAATAAAAACATGATCCGAAGATTTAGGTTAGAAACAAATCACTGAACAGTTAAATAAAAATACAATCATTTGACATGCTTTTAATTTGCAAAAGTCAGAAAAAAATAAATCCCAAAAATGTATAAACCATTGTTTTTCACATCTACACTAGTCTACAAAAGACACTGGTTATGTTTGTGATGATTTGAAGAAAATAATTGTGAATTTTTTGCCTTTGTATTGTTTTTGTCTCCAGAGTCCTATGCTGGAAAAGTTTGAAAACTTCCCTTAAAAATGCTTGAAAGGTTCTTGAATTTTTTTTTCTGTGGACAAATTTACAAACCTTGAAGGTAAGTGACTTAATTAAAACTAAAGAAAAATAAAGTGTAATTTGTGGTTAATGACACCACGCGTCCTAATAAGTTGTCTGACTTTTAAAAACTTTGGCAAACTACATGGAGATTGGATTGTGTTGTTAAATTTTAACTTGAAAAGAAATTTATTTGGGTGCCTGGTGGCTGTATGGAAAATTTCAATTCAGACATACTTTATTGATCCCAAAGGGAAATTAAATGTTGCTGTAACTCGTATTAATTCAAGATTAGTCAGAGTTATTGTAGAAAACACCCACTGGCAGAGTTTTAAAATGGAAAAGAGGGGTCTGCTACGAAGAGGAAAACACGTCAGGTAAGCTAACTATGCTATTATGGGTTTCACCTTCCTGTCGGGACCAGTCTGTCAGTTTCTTTACCAACAACCCAAGTATATATTTTTTTTATTATTTTATTCTATTTTTCACAAACAACTACTAAAGTAGTTTGAAAGTGATCTGAGCGAAGTGCTAATTCTTTTACATGACGGTGACGGTGCTCGGCTCTGGAGAACCAGAACAACTCTGTCCGTAGGTTTGTTTGTTTTCACTACATGAACTATTAGAACCAAAACCAGAACCGAACTACGAGCTGAATAATGGAGCAGAAAATGTATAAACAGCTAGCAAAGAAACCACAGGCACACTAGCGGAACAAGTCAGCGTCGGGCCGGGGGGCGGGGCCAATTACCAGGCCCCTAACCAATCACTGGGCTCCTAAAGAATCACTGGGCCCCTTACGTGAAGTGAAACTGAAACTGTTGAGCAGGGTGTGTGTGTGTGTGTGTGTGTGTGTGGGGGGGGGGGGTGAGGATTTAAGATTAAATACACCCTTCTCAACAGGCGAGGGCGCACTTTCTCTGTCTATAATCACATATTCAATGACTTGAAACCATTCCTCCCTCCAGGCCCGGGCCCCCATCCGGCCCGGTTTGGGGGGCAGCACCCCCCCTCAGCCCCCCCTATAGCTCCGCGCCTGCACAGACACATGTAAAGCATAGACCGCTCCGGCCTATTGTCGCTGACGTCACGTAGTCAGCTGACATTATTGTTGTTATAATAATTATTGAATAATAATTATTCATTATTAGCTGACATAATAATGAATAATTATTTTTCGTTGTTATGAATAATAATTATACATATTTTCTGTCGTTGTGAGATAAAGGCAAACATCGCTGTCATGGCCTTTAGTTTTCGCTCCGTTAAAGTTGGCTGAGCTCATTTTTTCCCAGAGGACGGAGGATTTTCATGAAGGTCGTTCCCAAAATTTCATCACTTCTGCTGTAAACTGCCAACATCTTCTCTTAGAGAGTTTGCTGAAAGGAGAGATTGGAGCATCCCTGAGTGGTATGGAGGAGCGTTTCCCAACGAAGCGACCTGTTCTTCATTTGAAGTCAGCAGATGACGTTGGTCAGACGGTCAGGGAGGGAAACAGCCTGTTGGATTCTGGCTGCCAGGGTTTCTGTTGGCAGGGGGAACAAACTTTATCTTCCTGAGAGACCTGGAGGAAGTCTGCACATCAAACTCTGAATGTCATGATTACTGTTTTAATTTCCTTCTTAAAAACAAACGGGACTGATGGACCACACAGAAAGTCCTCTGAGGAAACCTGGGAGGTCTCTCTAGATCGCTCTATAAGCCTTCAGGTGATATTTCTCTGCTAATCTTTCCTTCTGCAGAGACTCTCCTGATACTCTAATCCCACCTGTTAGAGAAGTTTGGGAAGTCCAGGACTAAATCCTTCCACCATTGTTGGAAGTTTACAAACCGTGACGAGCCTGAATGCTCCTTAGTCACTTCTCTGATGGCTAATTTCTGAAACGTTGTCCACAATAAAGAAGTGGAGCCTCTACTGACTTTGAGCCGTGCAGACAAATCCAGGAGAGATTTCTTTTTGGCATAAACAAGCCTCCACTTCTTTAATCTGCTTTATTTCACACTCGCCCAGCACATTTGTTGATTTGACGGGAGAGAAGACGGGAACAGGAAGGGGATGTGTGTGTGAGGAAGGCTGGAGGTATAAATCCCACTGAAGAATGGTGATGCGATAAATCTCTAAAGACAGGAAAGATTAAACATTTTGTTTTTGGCCAGGAGTTGTTAGTAAAAGAAGCTCTTGCTAACCTCATTATCAGTGAGAACACATTCTTCAGATTGTGTTTCTCTTAATTATTCCACGTCTCGTACTGTTTTCAGCATTTAGCTGATTTTAATAATTGTCCAGCTTATTCTGGAGCTTATTCTGTAGTTTAATCTATTATAATTTTTGAGATATTTGATGCAAATTTCAGCTCAACTGAAATTCTTCATAATTCCACAAACACTTTGTGCTGTTTGACAACTTGCTACTTCTGTCTACCTCAACTTAGAAACTCCACTCAACTTTTAAATGGGTCACACAGCATTAAGCTATCTTCAGATGATTTAGCTTTTTGATATACGTTACGGTTTTTCTGTAATCATGGTTTAAGTTTTATGCAGATTTTTGGTCGATTTCAGTTTTTCAATGTAATCCAGAGTGCGCACTCTAGCAACTGATGCTTTTTCAAGTTTGACCACTTTTCTCACAAACAAAATGCTGCTGTTTGGACATATTTCACTCTAGAGAAATAATTTATGCACCAAGACGTAGCAAAAGGTGTCTGCTTTGAGGAAATATAAACATCATTGCCGTAGGTCTTACAGTTTTCTTTCCAACATCTTCAGAGTGCAGACATGTCACACCTCTTCTTGTGTTTCTCTCTTCTGCTTGGTTTAGATCGTCATGGTAACTACAGATAGAGTCTAAATTCAGATTTGCATGAGAAAATTAGCTAATTTTGTTTATTGAATGGTGGAACAAAACAACAACAACAACAATGTGACTTAGCTGTGCTCCATGTCTGTCATGTTGACATTTGGGTTCAAATGATTCTGTTTGGCCCCTGACCACAAGTCAAAAATGATTACCCAAAAATTTTGAAATTTTGCTTTTTTAATAAGGCAAGAGTTCAAAATCCTTTTGTGTTTTCATTTTTAGTAATATGCAAATTTCATAAAAAGCAGGTAAAACAAAACAAAAAAAAAACTAAATCACAAACTTTTCAATTTATTAAATTTAGTTTAAATTTGCCAGTTTTGGCCCTCACGACAAAAAATGTTTGAACACCACAACTGGACTGTCTTGCAAAAGTATTCCTACCTCTAGAATCTACGTTTATACATGACAACCATAAAATATGAAGTATTTTACTTTGATGTATGTGATTGACCACTTTAAAGTAGTATTATTGAAGTATAGTGAAGTGGAAAGTAAATAAAAAATGTACTTTCCACTTCACATATTCAACCTGCTTGTTTCAGTGGACACTTATTGATATATTCTGTATATTTTTACTTATAAAATATAAGGCAGGTCGTACCATCAACTCTGACTAGCTTCCCTGTCTTTACCTGATGCTTCCACCACAAAATTGCCATGTTGTTTTCAGCTTGTCTTCGTTAAACATCATTTTTTTATCTTGTCTAAAATCTTCATTATCCAGAGAAACTTATTGAACTTTTTTCAGTCACTCGTTTTAATCTGCAGACTGGATCTGGCTTATGACTTTTCCCCTCACATTCTCTATAAAGGCCAGATTGAAGTCACTCAGCAGTGTCTCTGAAGGCCTGAGTTAAACCACTCACAGATGGTCAGTATTTACTAAATGGGTCTGGATTTAATGGCTGGCTGTGAATTTTATTTAGGGGTATTGGAGTGAAGCAGCAGAATACAAATGATAAAGTTTCAGGGTCATGAATACAATTTGGAAGGCGCCGTGTCACATGTCCGCCATTTAAATCTTGGGGTAGTAAATGTTTAATCTCCAGTTTAATCACTGCAATAATCTGTTGGGTAGAGACTGAGGGTTCGATCTACTGCTTTTCTTCTCCAGTTCTGCTGTGGTCACATTTAGACTCCATTTCATTTCCCTTTGTGATCAGTTGGATCAAAACGACTTCCTTTTAAAATATAAAACTGTAAGAGAAAATCAGATTGGAAGTAGAGTTTATTTTCTATCAGTTTTTATTCTGTTTCCATTCTTTTGTAGATAAAGTCACATTTTGGTCGTTTCATCTCTGCCTTCACGACCTTCTTTGAGTGTTTGTGCGTTTTTGTTTGGTCTCAGAGTAAATACGCTCCTCTCAAGCCTCTTTGTTGTTTTTCGCTCATTTCGTGTCTCATTGAAGTCTGACTCTCTGCGGCCATATTGCCATTAATAGTCTTGTGTTTAAACTCCTGGACCTGAGGCCTGTAGTTCCGGTTAATAATCCTTCTTTGGCTAATTTCATAAAATGTGATCTGCATGACTGTTCACAGGAGGAAAACAAACCCACTGCTCCATTTCAGAGCAGTTTGAGATCAGTAGCCAATCAATCTGTTCTTTCTCTCTGAGGTTTGTGTTCAAATCGACTCCTTTCTTCTTAGTATGTTGTTTTTCTAAAGCTTCCTGCTGCAAAATGGATTTCTTTACTTTGTTTTGTAATATGAAAAAAAAGCCTTTAATACAGAATTAATAGTTATAAAATGACATTTAAATACAACTGCCTAAAATATAATTGCATCCTTTGTAATACATGAAAAAACAAACTAGTTTTTACTAGACTGACGCATTAAATCGATTAAGAACTTGTCTGACAACATGAAGTAGGCTAAGAGATCTGTGCTCTGATCTAAAGACATTATGGACTATAAAGGCTTAAAAATGCAAACATTTAAAAAAAAAATTAAATAAATAAACAATGTTTGGCCTGGTGGAGGCCAAGTAAAGCCTGGTGGCCCACCAGGCTTATAAAACACAACCCTGATGTCACTTTTTCACACACATCAGGCTGTTTTGGACAACTTTCCTTCTCTTAAATAAATAAATTCACTCAGGTTGTCATTGCCTGATATGACGTGGAACATTTAAATATGGCAAAAACAGAAGTTTGCAACATTTTTTCTCTGGAGGGAAACTGAAAGATTCCTCCTAAATGGATGAGAGAAATAAACCAAGAAAACTGAAAGCTTTACTTATCAGGTGCTCAGGCAGTAAAGTGGAGTTTAGCATCAATATTACAGCGCATTTGACAAAGGTGGGGATTGTTTGACACCACGTATTTAGCAGAGTATTGGGAATTACAAGAAGATTGTTTCAGTGCAGAGGAGATTTCCCTTTGCTGGGATTTCCGTCTGAACTGATTCCTCTAGTTCAGGAACATAATTTGGAGCTTCGCCACATTTTATTAAATTAGAGCAGAATATGTCGTATAACTTCCTGTTAAACTCAACCTAACCTCATCAACTGGAGCAAAGGTGCATACATTTAGCAGAGTTTAGCATTTATAGTGTGAAAACTAGTCCTGGACAATGTGGCTGAAAAATGTATCATTTTATATCAGTGGATGTCGATAATTATTGGTTAGTTTTTTGTTTTAAATTTCTAAAATACTGTCAAACTGGTGGTTTGTTTTATCCTCAGTTTTCTCTCCATGTTGTTTTTTTAACATAAAATCTTTTATCAGATGTATTATCTATTGATATTGATTATGTGTCTATTGCAATATATATTATTGATCTACTGTCCAGGCGTAGTGAAAATAAATTGATTTTAAACACGAAGCAGTAAAACAGCTTCGTTTTGTCTTTCTATTTGCCCCAAACTCCAAACTCTGGAGGGAACTGAGACACAATCCAGATGACAAATGGCAGCTTTACTCCTCCGTACTGCTCAAGGACACACTGGGAGGATTTTCCAAGGGAATAGGTCTAAATTACTCCGGCCTGTAACTCTCTGCGAGTGACGGAGAAACACACGAGTTGTGTTGCGTTCAGGCGAGAGAGAGAGAGAGAGAGAGAGAGAGAGAGAGAGAGAGAGAGAGAGAGAGAGAGAGAGAGAGAGAGAGAGAGAGAGAGGCATTTTGATATTCAGTGCAGGATGGAGATCTTGAAGTCACGAACGCTGGTCACACTTTCTGAGTCGAGCTCTTTGTTTTAAAGCTCAAGGCTACAGGGGACATAAATGATTGTGTTCACAGATTTCTATAAGGATCATTGAAGAAAACGCTCTTAAAGCCGAACCGTCTTCTGACAGTAAAAAACTTTAACAATCAGTGAAGGGTTGAAAATTAACAGTAGGATGTGCCAAAACATGTCCTGACTTCTTCTTTCAGTCTTCAACATCACCTTTATGGATGTTTGTTTGCAATGGTTGAATTCATGGTTTCTGAAGATTTAACCTTTGGAAAAATCTGTTTTGTATTTTTTTTTGCTTTTTTTCACCAGTGCGCTCCGTTGTTTAGAGTAATATCAGGGCGGCCATCTTTGACAGCTATTTATTTAATCCTGTCCATTCAAGTCAACTCTGTGACTAAGATTTTAATAAGAATACAGACGTCTGACAAGAGTTGAAATAATGTGAGACTATAGTTGTGATATTCTGAGATTTAAGTCAATTTTATTTATGAGAACTCAAACTTGGAAAAATAAGAAATGAAAATGAGGAGTGTGAAGTTATACTTTGGTATAAGTTTTACAGATAATACTAATTAAAAGAAATACATGTTGGCACAGAATTCTGAATTAATTATGAAATTACTTTTTACTGCCTTACATTAAACCCTTATTGCTTCGTCTACAGGAGAGTCTCCAGGAGAGTCTAATAACGGCTGCGTGGAGTAGATTAGGTGTTTGTTTGTTTTTTCCAGGTGAAGAAGAGTTTGCAGTGACCAGATGTGTTTCGGTTTATTAGCTAATGAGGCTCAGGAAGCAGATGGTTCATTCAGCTGCTCTTAAAGTGTTAAAATGTCTTAACATTTAAGAGTTTTCCCACCTTTTAATGGCACATGGCTCTGCAATTCAACTAAAAAACAAAGATTAAAGATCAGCTTAAAGACATCATTGTGTGCCTTCCTTATAGAGACACTTTACTGAAGCACCTTTTGATTCAAAGACGTCATTCAGTTTTGGATGATGTTTGTTCAACCAAACCTCGAGTCCTCAATGAATCCTCGTTGAAATAATGTGAGAATAATTACATTATCTCAACGAGGATTCATTGAAATAATGAATCCCCATAATTGATTTACTTCAATCTGTTCCTCTTTAACAGACATGGTGTTTTCTAAACTCAACAAATTGTGGTCTGAATATTTCAGCTTTCTGTTTCTCTCTGATGTCTGGCGGTTTGTATTTTTAACAAACCACCAAGAGAAGGTTTCTGTTTCCACACCTGTAGTTTATTTCACTCTGTTTTAAACCTGCTCGTGAGTTTAACATGTAGCTTTTTAGGAGGTTTGGCTTCTTTTGAAACTGAGAAAAGTCCAAATGAACCAGAACTTGATGCGACAAATCACAAGGAAACGTTCAGTCTGTTTATTGGTCATATCTTCACAAATGAACTGGAGTTCATTTTAAACAGACTAAACACCTCAAGTGTGAAAACACTGATAGTCTGGACAAATGAAGAATACTGGAACAGAACCAGTGCTTGGTGGATATTCAGCTCCACCAGTTTCTTATTCATTTTAAAAAATCTCCTTTTTTTTAAATGCCCCTGTTATTCCACATTTTCTCCAAGTAATTTTTATGTATTTTTGTCCCTTATAGAATGAGATTGTGTTGATCCTTTGCAATCTCCCAGTGGCTTTGGTTTAACCAAGCAAAAAAAAAAAATCACTATAACAAACAGCAGGAGTGTTTAAAAATAATCAAAGGTGCATAAAACATTATTTTAGAGTAAGTTCAGTCATGCAGCCATTCTGTTACAGCTTTTTTTATTGTTTTGTATGATTTTCTATGATTTAAATGTGTTTTTTTCCCATTGAGTTGTACATAAATTACTACAATCAAGTGTTTGTGTAGCTCCTGATGTGTGTGACTCACTAAGACAAGTTGATTACAGTTTGGTTTGCATAAAAATCTGCAGAGTCTCAAAGATCCGTTCAGGGCTGTTTTTACAGCAAATTAAATGCAAGGCTTAATTAAAAACTGCTAATATCTGCTAATTGCTATTGCCATAGGATTAATGTGCCTGCACATTAATAGCATGAGTGAGGTAACTGGATGGTGAAAATATTGATATGTTTTGTTATTTCCAGGAGAAACGCTCGCAGGGAAGAAGTTAAAGCTCTCCATGCATCCTGGGTCTCAAAGGTACGACTCCTCACACCTCACGTTTCACAGATAATTAACGTAGTCGGCTCTTCTGTGGCAAATTTAAAGTAATTAACACCAGCTTAACGGTTCCCATCCTATTATTAGTTCATTTTGAACTTTCTGGTACCAGCTTGGTTCTTGTAAGGTCGGGGTAAGACTTCCAGGCACGAGCGACAAATTAGCTACTGATATCCATGTTATCAAAAGCATGGATGACTAATGACTTCAGTGTTTTCTGGATTTTTCTCATTTAGCACAACCATCGGTGTAACATTTGTGGTTTTGAGAAAATACTGTGACAACTAGACGGATTGCACTGCTGCTGGATTTCTGGTTATTCGCCCCCCGAACCCTCCCCAAGTGATGTATTGTGATTGCTTTAAAAGGTAATTACTGTCATCATCACGTCCAATTTCCCCAATATTTTGGTTTATGACCTGCAAAATGACATTCCCATCAGTCTCAGTAAAACTCGTCTTTTTACAAGAGCAGCAGCTGAAATGACAGAAACTGACCTGAAATTAAAATCAGCGCAGACTGGAGGTACTGCATGCATTACACCCCATCCCTCCAAATAACAGTCAGCATAATTAAATAGACAAGCTTAAATAAGACCAGAAGTTTTTTTTTGTAAGAGTCAGAAACATTTCTGGCACAGTAATGCCAGAAGTTTGTCCCATAAGCTCCATTTTTTGCATCTAGATGGTATTTAAGCAGAAATATTTTACAATATTTTTTAACAAACCTTTGAGTTTTCTTTTGTTTTCACAAATTCATGGGTCTGTCTATTGCAGCTTCTGGTCTTAATGTTATGTTTTTCTGAAGTTGAAAAAGCATTAAAATGCATTCTTTCCCCTCCCACAACCACAGTAATTATTTCATAAATCTTAAGCTCTGTTTAAAATAACTTCTGTTTGTAGAATAACCTGATTCAGATCTCTGATTTTATGATTTAAATTAGCAACAATAAATGCAGCTTAATTTCCTTAAAACTTGTTTGGAAAAAAATCCCTTAAACGAAACATCAAAACAATGTTGTATTGGAATTCCGCTTGCGTTGCTAGGTAACGGGGCTGGTTTTGGCTGGGGTTGCTAGGTAACGGGGCTGGGGTTGCTAATGAGTTTTCAGAAGATTTTTATAATTTGGGCAGGTTAAATTGTTCTCACTTAAACTGTTTTAGTTACAGAATTAATGTAAAACTGACATAATTAGTTCAGAACAAATAAGATTAAATTATTTAAAAAAATCTTACTTAAACTGACCTTGAGCTAAAGGATTGTAGCCTTCACTTCTAATTTTCTAGTTCAGTTTTTTAAAAACAGTTTTAGATCTATTTCTGTAAGATTTCTAGCTAATCAGAAACGGCTTTTGTCTCATGGAGCCAATGTATCCATAGCTACCTGACATTTGTTGCTTGTTCCCTTTAAGCCTATATGTTTTTAATATTTGCGGTGCACAACCAAGCAGAGCCGTGGGATAAAATTTTCCTCCAATAATAATGAAGTGCATAGCAGAGTAAATGTCAAACTATTTCCAAACCGCTTCCTTGAGTTGTGGTATTCTTCTCTATTAGCCTAATGCGCCAGAGTTGCTCCTCTTGGCTTTGTGCAAATTTATATTGGATTTTTATTAAAACTCAAACCGGCGGTAATAGATGTGCCTCTGGGGGTGGCTTTAAAAATCAATTTGCTAAACAGCACAAAATTACCCCATGATTGTCTCCTTGGACCGCATTACCCATAGAAGGTGATTCTCACTGGAATGTGCTCAAACTTCGCCTGAGTGACTGAAGGGGCCCCGCACCTCTGACTCCGGAGCCATGATGTGTTCCTCATTATGGCAACAACCCAAACAAGCTGATTTCTGCGCTCGCTGCTGACAGGAAACTCAGGATTCAGATCCTGCCTGTCAAATGGCCCCGCGGCGTTTCCTGCTGCTAATGAAGTGAAATATTCTGGCATCTGAATCTGAAATAGAGCTGTATATTTGGACCCATGAATATGAATACAATCAGCTAGACTTGAGTCGTTAATGAGGCAGGGAGAGAAACCAGCAGACAGGATTAATTAATTACAGAGTGACATTTATGGATAATAACCTTCTGGTGGAGATCACGATTAATGAATATGCAGGAGACTATCAAAGGGGAAGCATCCAGCTAAGATGAGATATCTGTATTCAAATCTACGATCGGGGTACTTCCTTGGCTGAATCGGCAGCTTATTGTGGTTTTCACCATTTTTCCTGTCAGACTTCAGCGTTGGAGGAGAATTTCTGGGTTGATTAATGGATTATATTTGTGGGACAGCTACAGAGCTGACTTTCTGTGAAGTAAATATCCTGCTGCTGGTTGTGTAGTAGTCGAAGCAGCTGGAGTGGTGTCAACGTTGTCAGAAATCTGGGCTGTGGCCTTAGAGCAGTGGGTTCGGTCGAACCCCAGGGGTTTGGCGGAGCCTCTGCCACAGAGGTAAAGACACACTTGTGTAAAGTCGTGATGACGCCCCGCTTCGCCATCACTTGCTGCAGAGGATCACGTTACATTGCTGAGCCAATCAGAGCTGCGGAGGAGCACTGATTGGAGGAGATCCACTCTCAGCGTGGATTTGAACTTGTGTCTTTAATTTCGGGGTGTCTTTTCGGGGTTGATACTGCCTCTAGTGGTGTGGGGGTGGCAACACAACTAATATAATTACATTACTAAATCAGAATACCGCAAAGTCTTTATTATATATTATTAATTTTTCATTCTCTTAAGAATGCAGAGCTAATTAAATGATCTAAACAAGACCTTAAAGTGGTTCCAGTTTCTCTCGATGGCCAACCTGTTGAAACTGTGGCAAATTTTAAATACCTTGGGTCGTTCCTGGACAGTCAGCTCAACTTTGCTGAAAACACTGACTATATTTTGAAGAACTGTTCTCAGAGACTCTACCTTTTAAGAAGACTTAGATATCTGAAATTTACTTTGTTTTCCTCTCAGATTCTCAGTTTGAGGCTCCTAAACCAGCTGTTAAAACCACTATCCATCTCTATGTCCGAACATCCGTCTTTCCTTCAAACCATCCATCCATCGGCCTATGCCTCATCCTAGCCATCAATTCATCTTTCCTTTATTTCATCCATTCATTCGTCTTTCCATCATCCCATTCATCTTTTTATCTTTCCATCATCCGATTCCTCCATTTGTCTTTTCGTCTTTCTGTCACTCCATCCATGCATTCGTCTTTCTTTCCAACCATCCGTTCATCCGTCTCTCTGTCCATCCAGTCAACTTCCCCTCATTTCATCCATCCATTGATCTATGCCTCATTCTGGCCATTCATTTGTCTTTTCTTCATCCCATTGGTCTTTTTATCTTTCCATCATCCCATTAGTCCATTGGTCTTGCCATCATCTCATCTATCACTTGTCTGTTCCTGTAGAAAATAATGTTTACCTAGACATTGCATACATAAAGTCATTTACCCTTGGAAACAATAATTTTTCTTTTTTAAACATTTAAGAATAATCATTGCGTGTAGACATTGTTGCACCAGAAAATCTAGATTCATGTCTTCACAGTGGACTAATAAAATGAGATGAGTATAGAGATACTCCATTTTTAATTCTATTTTTACACTTTATTCATTTTAAAATCATTAAAGCAGCTACAGTTTCTCATTCATTTCTGACGATATTCAGGATATAATTAACCGTCACAAAGAGGCAACACTATCAGTGCAGCAGATGGTAGATAAGACCATGAATACAGTCATTAGGCCCTTTATTTTATTACATGTCAGACAATTATTTCACTTGTGGGTATCACTGAATTGTTGTACCTGAAAAATTAATTAGATTTCTCTATGTTAAGGCAATCTGCTGCAATAATCTACAGGGCCATATGATGCAGCAGCTCTGTAAGGGAGTATTTGTCCTTCAGAAGGACGATGTGTAGCCGTGATGGCCGAGGCGAACCGACCGGTTTCAGTGTCCACACCGACGACCTGAAGGAAACGATGATTGATTCTGTTCCACTTATCTTTGTCTGCTTCCTCTGCTGTATCAATCACCTGCAGGGATTAACATGAAAGGATGTTCTTTTGGTTGAAGGGAGGAATATGCATCAACCCACATGGATCCAATATATTATGACTGAATAATGGGCTTTTCTTATATCCAGTAATTCAAAACAAGCACATTTACTACATATACGCTGCAAAAACACAAAATCTTAGCATATTTAAAATAAGACAAAACTAACTTACAACTAACTTTTCATCAAGATATAGGATCTTTTTTAAATCAATAATCCTTAATATTGATAAAGTCTTAGTTTCACTGGCAGATTGTTTCACTTATAGGAAAATAATCAGTTCTTCTTTTTTAAATCAGTTTAAGTTTCACTTTAATTTAGATTTTGAAATTAAATTATGAACATTATAATCAGAAAACAAATACCACTTTACAAACCCATAGTTCACCAAAAAAGAAATAATTAACTTAAAACAAGCTCCTATATGTTGATGAAAAGTTACTTGTAAGTTAACTTTTTCTTATTTTATGTGTACTAGTCTATTTCTATTAGAAACTAGACCAAAATACTTTATAAAATTTTGTTTTTAAAGTATAATTTCTTAGTATTTGATCATCTGAATAGCATTTTTTGATCCTTTCTGTGGGCTTTGGGAGAAGCTCCTCTCTCCTACTGATCTAGTTAGCATTTCATCACATGCAAAAAGCAGATTAGCTTGTGTCACGTAGCGGCTGACGATTGTTTTGTTGCTTCACACACCAATTTGCCCTTTATTATTAACCAATCCCGCCCGCCCTGGTTATCCGAGCCCATGAAGCGAGACGTCTTGTCCACCATTAGCATATTAGCTTATTTTTGGGTGATTTGCCTTTGCGCTCCGTTTCATCCAAAGACTCCAAGCAAACGGCTCCAGCCTGCTAGCGTGGAAGACGGATGAACCCGTCGCCTTTTAGCGTGCACGGCGAAGGTGAAATGACATTTGAGAGCTGTGCAAAATGTGAGAGCGGTCTCCACTCATGTGCTGCTGTCAGGAGTGATCACTGTTATTTCAGCTGCCTGTCCAAAACAGGCTTCCGACGTCTTCCCCCCTCTCACTGGCAGAGATGGGAGCCCTGCATTTGGCGCTCGCACTCGGCAAATCAGATTAGAGAGGCTGTAATGGCAGGTTGTGTCAGAAAAAAGCACTATGGAGTATTAGGAGAGGACAAAGCAAACACAGCAGCCATTACGCTGCGCCACCCTTTCTTTCTACTCCTTCATCAAAACAACATGAAAGTGTATTATAGAATATCAGGCTGTCACCTTGGGAGGTGATGTGGAAATGGAATAGACTACTCAACAGACGACTAAATAACTTTAATTCGACCCGCTGGACACAGTCACATTAGATGCATTCTGCTTGAAAAGGAGGCGTCCACTCCCTGAAAAGGTGACAGATGCTGTTTAAGAATAATCACTGATGCTCTGCACCAACAGAATGGCTGTAAATGTTTATAATTTACATGAATCGGTACAGCTGGAGACCGTCCTCCCGCCCGTATGTCTCTCTGCTTTACAAAGCTACTTATCGTTTCCATTTTATGTTTAAGTCCTAATGAAATCCTGCTGTAGCATATTTAAATATTACACACCAATATGGTGACGAGTCAGCCTGTGCAAATGAACCACAAAAGCAGATTTGGTTTTATTTTTAGCTCTTTGGAGGGAACATTTTGGGTTAAACTTGGACTGATTTAGTCGAGTTTGAGGTTTAAAGTGACAAACTAAACGACAAAGTGGAACATCTGTCACATTTATTACATTTTATGCTTAAATTTGCCCTAAATATGCAGTACAAGGCCAAAAAGAATACTCTGTGGTTTGACTGTAAAATAAAAACAGGCATTATGCCAACACATTGGATCAAAACACTTTCCACGACTGTTATTGGTTGATGCAACCAGAAGAAATATCTACAAGCTAACACAAATCCAGGAATATCTCCATCTTGATCATCTTCCTGTTTATCAGCTGAGTATCTCCTGATGATTTGGGGAAAGTTTTCTGCACAGCAGCTTCCAAGCTTGTAAACCTTCAGCGCATCATAAAATATAAAATATCCCCAAGGTGGCCTCTGTCTGAACTGGTACATCAAATGAGTGGAAACAAACTGCAGATACCACCGCTGTTAAAATGGTGTGAAATAATGAGACCATGATAAATCACTCAGAAACTTTCACATATATAATCTGGCATTTAATCCGACACTTCAGCTCAAAAACAAATCTGTTTGAAGGACAAAATGACCTGGATGTAGAAGGATGAACACCTTTTATTATCATCTTTATTCAGAAATACTTTCTTCAATGATCATTTTACTCATGATTTCAGATTTATAGATGCACTCCAAAAACAAAAAAATATTACCAAAAGGTTTTTGGTGAGTTCCTAGTGCAAAAATAACTTTTTAATATGATAAATGAGCTTGTTTTTAGTCAATAAGTCTTTAATTATTATTCACTTAAAAGAAGAAATGTGGAAAAAATTTGGAAAAAATCTGGCAGTTAAACTATTTTTTTAGTATTCAAGAATAATTGGCTTAAAACAAGCTTGTATATCTTTCTGAAACTTACTTTTAATTTAGTTTTGTTTGATTTCAATTGTACTAAGAGATTTTCACGAGAAAATAAACCAATATTATCCATTTAGTTTTTGTTGTGTCAAATATTGCTAACGCCATTGTTCATTTTGCTTAATTGGCCTCAGTAGATCTTAAATTGTTTTTTGTTTTTTGTGGAAACAGATGCATTGTGGGTGCAGAATAAACGCCATTTGCTGCAATGCTTCGGTTGAGAAAATGAGGAGAGGAAACAGAACTAATCAGTCTTCACTCACTTCAAAATAAGAGCATGATGAGTCGATAACCAAGACTTTAACACAGATGTCAAACTTTATTCAACAGGTTGTTTACAAAACAGCTAATTTAAATTAACACGTTAGAATTTATCCGGAAGCTAACTGCGCTAATTGTTTCAAAGTTAGCAAAGATGCTAAAGTGCAAAACAAAAAATTAGATCCACTGTTACCAGATTAGCAGACGTATACCCATCACTAGTAAAACTACAAAAAAAGTTCATGATGGCATCACTTAGTATTGGAAATATCATGCTAGCTAAGCTTTGCTAGGCTAACGGTTTAGAAAATCGTCAGCTTTAAGGTTTATTTGCTATTTTAGTTCGACTATGTTTTATGTTGAGACGATGGTGTGTTTTTCTAACTACAGTCATTTATTTCTTGGCTGTTATCTGTTATTTCCTCAGAACAGAGCTGATTTCTTTTCCTCTGTCGTTCCCATGATGTATTTGTACTTCTCTCCATTTCACTCTCCCTGCGTCTTTTCTCTTTGTCCAATTCTTTCCCTGTCTGTGGGGAGTTACTTCTGGGACGTTTCACTCTGATTTGATCTTCACTTTAAACTCAAGGATATTTTTCAAGCCTCTGTTTCTTATCACACACATTTTTCTTTTCCCCAGCATGTTCTGTCTTAGACCAACTATGATGTTGTTGTCTTGCTGGACAGATGCTGCTCTTTTATCGGTGAGCTAATAGATTTCAGAACATTTTTGGACCAGAACTAAACAAGGTGAGGGAGGATTTAGTTTAGATTCTCCTCAGCTCTTAAATCAACTCCCTGAAAACCTGAAATCTGCTGGTTCCTTTAAATCGGCACTGGAAAAAAAAAATGCTGTTTACAACAACGAGAGTTTTAACATTCAAATATTATTCATATTTTGTCTACAGAAAATTATTTAATTGATGGGTTTTTATTTCTGTTTTCTTTGGTTGTCATGTTTTATTTTGGATATTTAAAATATCTTCCAGTTTCAATAGAAAGTGTTATTTACTAAATTAAAGTTTGAGAGAGTGAAATTATCAACTTATTTCTTGGAAATCATTTCAAAACAACAATATTATTGTTTATCGCGATAATTACTGGGATAATTTATTGTCCAGCAAAATTAAATATTGTGACAGGATGAGACATAAATCTACTCCACCTGGTAATGAACGTTTGTTTCCTCCCCTCCTTTCTTATTTCTTTCCTTTCTTGTTTTATCCTTTCCTTTCTTTCTCATTTTCTTCTTTTCTTGTTTCTTTCCCTATCTGACTTGTTTCCTCCCTTCTTTCCTTTTCCTTCATTTTCCTCACTTCCTTCCTTTCTCGTTGCCTTCCTTTCTTGTTTCTTTCCTTTCCTGCTTCCTCTTTCCCTTCCCTTGTGTCCTCCTTTATCCTTCCTTCCTTTCTCGTAATGTTTATTTGTTTGCTCCTTGTTTTAAATTCCTCTCTTAAACATATATTATTTGTGGAGTTCTAACTTCCACCAGCTCTTCTGATTTCACCGTTTTGAGTTTTAAAACCGATGTGTTGGTTTGATCTGAAGCTTCACCTGAATCCATTTGTTCGACTCCAGTTCCCGAGTGTGAACAAGTCACTGAATCTGCTCTAACATCTGCTTCAGTTGGCGGAGGTCAACACATGCTAGCGTGTCCCGTCTTCCTGCTTGTCCCGTCGCAGACGCTGTCCTCTTCGCCTCATTTCCCGTCCCGATCTCCAGGCTCGCTGCTCCTCAGCCGCGCCGCCTCGCCGCCCCGGGGTCAGGGGGGTCACGGTTAATGTGACAAAGCCAGATGCTCGCTGCCGTCACCAGCTGTGATCAGATGTAAGCGGGTCGCCCAGGGCAACCGGGCGCTGTCCTTTACACAGACTACTGAGCTGAACCGTGCGGCCGGTGTTGAAGCTGCCAGGGTAGGAAGACGACTGATCGGACGTTGGTTTTGTTGCCATAGACACGGGCGTCCATGTTGTGCGCCTCTGCTGCGGACGAGGAGAGACGGGGGAACAAAACTAGGGAAAGAAAAAGAGTTTTATGTACAGTAACTAGTTCCATTTACTCACATTTACTTTAGTAAATGTGAGTAAATCACATTATAAATTAAAACAAGCTCAATAATTTCCGTTTGCATGATAAAGATTTAATTTCATTTATTTCAATATTTCTAGCAAAACATATACAGAAAAGATACACAAGGAAAAGATGCACAAAATCATAATACCTGCTTAAAGCTGTTCAAATCCATGTTTCTGATGGATCTCCATTAGGTTTTTCAGTAAGGTTTCAAGTCAATATAAGGCCAACACTTTCAGTTATTTAGAAGTACAAATCTACCTTCGATTGCACGTCTAGTTAGATAATTATGTATGTTAGTGCTGAAGAAAAATAATAAAATCTCCTGTGGCAACCAAAACACTTGCTCTCACTTGGCTCCTCTAGACTAGCGGCAGCAACAGTTGCCAAACCCCTTCATTGTACTGTGCATCTGCTGAGCTTTTTATGTGAATTCCTCATTGCTAGATGCAAGAAAAAATGTTGAAAACGTAGAAAAGTAAATATAACATTTACACACTTCCAGATGAAGATGTGTAAATATGTTCCTCTGTCTTGACCTTTTCAGTCGGTCGTTATTTCACAAGCAGAACCTCCAACTCTGCATATTATTCTAGTCAAATTTCCCCTCAGGCTGTGACAGCCAAACACAAACAATCAGCAGAAGAAAGGCCCCTCCTCAGCTCTAATTGTTAATAAGAGGTTTCGGCATAATGGCTTCTCCCATCACTCAGTCCCCAATTTGCTCCTGTTGAGATGGCGTTTGCATCCCGCAGGCCTAATCTCATTTTGCTTTTTGATCCTCCAAACGCTGCTGCCGCCGCAACAAACAGGAAGCAATTCCACTTCTGTTGCAAGCCGCGATAATAAATATTAAACATTTAATATGGAAATGTCAGGAGGCCTGTGAGACGTAAACGGCGGCTGTGGTGAAGCCAGCGTGAGCTCCGCCGTCGTTCTGAACTCACTACTTCAAATTTAAACGATACAACAGGTAGGCGCTTAAAAACGAGGTTGCTATCAGTTAGCAGCGCTGTCAGATATCTGCCCCCTGGGGCAGTTCCCTCTGTTAAAAACCCTCGACATGCATAATACGTGTTTATCAGATGCTAGTTTAAACATTTATGCTCACATTGGGCGGTGGGAAATTACAGTTTTGCATTAATGAGCATCTACAAAGAAAGTCTGAGTACAGTGAAATAACTATATTTAGCGATTAAAGCAGAGGTGTCCAAATGTTACCACTTCAGCAAAATTAACTACAGCTTCAGGCAACTGTTTAAAGAAAATAATTAGGGTTTGTTTTGTACCTTTTCAGCAAAAACTAAGGAGTAAAGCCAGAAAGTTAGGCCTGTCACATTAATAATTATTGCAATAAACATCAATATTGTTACTCCATTTTCAAGTAATATGTTTTACAACTTCAAAGAGTAGCTTAGCTAAAGCTCAGATATGTCGTACAGCAGTAAAACCACCTAAAAACAGTCAATTCTGATTTATTTTTGACCTTTTCAGTAAGACTCCATTGGTATTTGAGATGAAAAAGTTTGAATCACTTTCTGTGAAATGTTTGTTTAAAGATTATTCTTGGAATATTGGTGTGCATGTCCAGGGTTTTTCTAAAATATTTAAAATAATGCTACTTAACTTGCTATTGGCTGGAGTTTTCAAAGCAGCCAATCCAATTTTCCTTGACTGTAATTGGCTGAAAGCCTAAAAGAGGAAATAAGGAAAACGAAGATGTTAGCTTATGTCGTTGTGCCAAGCCTGTTTTCATTCTGCGTGTTAATACATTTTAAGTTATATTTAGTGATTTTGAATTATTAAAATAGGACACATTACATTCTTACTAAACTGGCAATATTTTAACAAAAGGTGGTATCACCTTTGAAAACATTTGCAGCATTTAGTTTAAATCAAAATTAACGTGTGCATGAAAGTCTGAGGAAAATGTAGGAATAGTTCCTGGATGTTTGAGCACTTAGTCTGAATTAATAATAAATGAAAAAAGTGGATGTAGGCCTGTCACAATAAGCAATAAATTCATGAATCCTATGATAAATTAAAACAAACTCAATAATTTGCATTTGTATGATTTATCATCTTTGTTTTTTTTCTCTTTTTCTACCAAACCTGGACAACTTAAATCTTCAATCTGGTGTTTTGGTCCCAACAAGCCCTTATTTTGAAGGACAGTTTTGTTTACAGAAACTTCACTTTATCTGTTATTTTGTTTATTTATTTTGGATATTTAAAATATTTTCCAGTTCCAGTGTTAAATATTAATTAGAATTTAAAGTTTTGAGAATGCAATCCTGCATTATTATTCCGTAATATTGCTTGAATATAATGGCAACAATATTATTGTTTACTTCAGTAACGTCTGGGATAATTTATCGTCCAGCAAATTTTGTCATTGTGACCTTGCACATCAACAGCTTGTGCAGATTTGTATTATTCTTTAATTAGGTTTGGTATTTTGGACGTTTCTAACTCAGAAAACCAAGAAAATAACATTTAGCTTGTAATGTCTCAATAAAATTCAGTAAAATTCTTCTTTTCCCAGTTCTTACTTTCTGCTTAAAATTTTCCTTGAACTTAAAGGGGATAGCAGGCAGCAGCGATGCGTTTCATGGGAGCCAGATGCATCTGTAAATCTGTGTTTTTGCTTGAACTGTTTGATAGCACCTGGACAGATAAGCCTCTGCAACTTATCTTAGAGCCGCCGACACACAAAGCAGCACAGCTGCACAGCTACTGCCTCGGTTTGTCTGGAAAACAACCTTCCCGGTAACCGCAGCCATAGCTTTCCCTCCTGGACCATCGCTCACACGCGAACGGGATAATTTTAAATGATACACTCTGTCCTGTTGGAGAGGGAGAGGGCGCTGAAATTACTCTAAAATATAAAATGGAATTTTTTCAAAGCAGCAGGAGGCCGGTGGCCTTTAAAGTGATTTTATTTCCGTCTTTAGAAATGCTACCTGCAGGAAGCGGCGCCCTGTGGTGAAGGAGCGCTGCAGTGCAGTACGAGTCTTTGCAATATGTCATTAAGCTTAAGATAAATCAGAGCTCGGCGGCTGCATTTGCTGCACTTGAGCTGCCTGAATCACTGGACCTATTCATCTAAATCATGACCTCCAATTACAATTAAGCCCAATTACTGTGCAATTATCATACAGTCAGAAAATTTAATTGGGTCATGAGACGTATAGTACTGTTCCTGGAGCTCCTGATGCTTCACATATATCCATTATAAACCCAAAATAGATGTCATGTGATTTGGGACATTAGGACTTGAGATCATTTTCAACTAATATATCGATAAAGTCATAATAATGCATGTTGATTCCTCCAAATAATCTTTAATTTAGTTAAGAATAACTAACACTGGAACTGGAAACCATTTTAAATATCCAAAATAAAACATAAATAAAATGGATCAAGTCTCTGTAAGCCAAATTTCCATTCAAAAAATATTAATCAGAAGAGAAATTATCGCGTTATTGACTTTCAATTAGATGCTTTCAAGGTTTGAAATGCTTAAATTCTGTGTAAAGTTTTGTAGTAAAGTTTAATCTGACGTTTGATTAAAAGCCTCAATTTGCAAAGTTGCAGTTGAAACCACATATTTAAGATAATTTAAAAAAAACATTTTTTTTTTTCCAATACTATGTGAAGATAAATCAGACTAAACGTTTCTTGTTTTTGGTTTTATAATCACCAAAAATATTTATATTTGCTTAAATGTCAAAAAACTTAGCAAGAACATTTTTTATATATATTTTGGTGACTTTCTTTGACCAGAGAGACATGTCAAATGTCACATTGTGTTATATTTTAGTCTACTTTGACCCTGCAGGATACAATCAATGGATATTTTTAATAAAAGTGATAAATTATATCTTATTTAGTTCATGTGTATTATTTGGTGCTGGAAAAGGTTGAGAATTTATATTAAAAATGCTTGAAAAATTCTTGAATTTTTCTGTGAAAAACTGTCTTATTCCTCATTTGATCTCATCCCATTTAACTCAGTCAGGCTCAAACACTGGAGCTCCATTTCTGAGTCTAAATGTGAAACACGTTAATTATATTCTCAGCCACTTCAGAGAATGGCAGCGGTAACATTTTTCTAGGAACTCTGCAGAAGGAGCTGAAAAAAATGACCTCTCTTGCAGCTCAGTAAATACAATTCACAATGTTTTCATTTCCTTTTAACGTTTGAAATTGATCCGATCGTTAGAACAGTGAGTTTCTGCAAAAATAATCCTTATAGAAACTTATTGCTGTTGAAAAACAATTAATTAAACTTCGGTCCTCCTTTTTTTCTCCATTATAGCTTCTTGAGATCCTTAATATTATTAAATAGCAGCAAAAACTAAAACCTGGAAATTCCTTTTAGTTTTGTTGTCACTTTTTAAATTTTCACACAAACATCCTGTATCAATGGTTCATGTACCAAACATCATTTGGTACATGAACCATTGAACCATTTTCTATACCACTGCACCTTTTATGTTACTGTTACCATTTTAAATATGTGTTTCCTTTTGTACTAATTTAGAGTAAATTTTAATCCAATTCTAGCGTTTCAACTTAATCAAACGCGCCTGTTTTGCATCCAGTCTCTTCGTAAGATCCTGTGTAACAGCGTCCTGACAATATTCTGAGTTTTTGTGCATTACGTCAGATGTTTGTTCTCCTCCCAAGACAACATCCAAGAGTAATTTAGAAAAAAAAAACAAAGCTGGATCTAAAAAGAACTAAATTTAATCAGCTATTTGTGTTTTCACACCTGATAGACTCAATTTAATTGGGGACCAAAGTTGCAACATTTGTTACATTTTCAGCTGGTTTGGGTTCACATTCACACTGCATTGAGTCAAACAATCCAAACTAGCTGAAAAACCCGTTCCCCTACTCACCTATTGGGGCGCTGAGTCATGTCCATAAAACTAGACTGTTCCACTGAGCAGGAATCTATCACAAAATGTGTCAAAATGCTCTTATTTCTTACCTGATTTCTATAAAATATTGCTTAAACTAAAGCTGAGAACATTGTTGATGTTTTTATATGTAAAATATATACATTTCTCCATGTTTGTAAATCTATAAACAGTTTGGTTTCTGTCAAGATACAAAAGAGAGGACTAAGCAAATTTCTCTTTTATACTGGTCAATAATTCAATATTGCATGGTGAGGGCACAAGTAAAGCCTGGTGGCCCGCCAGGCTGATAACAGATACACTGTGGGAAACTCTGGTTCTACAAGCAAACCAGGCGATTAGTCCAGTTTATTGTTTTTTTTGAAGATTTAAAAAGCTGCATTGCGCCACAGCAAAGAGAAAAAAAGCAGGGTTAGCTTCCTGCTATTGGAGCGCCATTCAAACCGGGTCAGAGTTCACTTCAACCAAACCGAGACCGAGGTTTTTAGGCGGACCAGATTGATCTTTTTTAGAGTTCGATCGAGCATTCACACCTCCCCAAGCGGACCAGACTTCCTAGACAAACGAACTTGAGTTTGATTAAAGCGGACTAAACAGGGCTGGTGTGAACGCACGTTTAAAGCACGGTAGCAGAAGTATGATGGTTTCTTTGGATTGGCATTTGTTGCTTGTTGTTGTATGTCTCTATGAATCCAAGAAATGTTTTGTATTCTCCACTAAACGCAGGAGAACATCCAGTGTTTGTAGTCGTAGAAATCAAAGACGGTTAAAGTGCAGATCGATTCTTTGGGGAGTTTTTTAAACCGCAGAAATTGTTAAAATGAATGACTAATCCTAAAACGGAGCAGGATCGACCTCCCTCTCTTC